>NW_026126459.1:6557500-7180000 GCF_943737965.1 Phodopus roborovskii | reverse complement strand
TGACTTTGAACTCACATCCTGGCTGAGGATGACCTGGGTGCAGACTTTCTTCCTTCTGCCACCTCCCAGGTACTGGTCCATATGCTTCTGGACTTGATTTTGACTGGGTCTCACATCTAAAATGATTTACCCCCTTTTGGGTCTTAGTACAGTAGATACAGAAACGTAACAAAGTCAGGGCCTTTGATACCCAAGAACTGATTCCAGATAAAGCCCACAATAACCTCAGATCTGCATGTGGATGCCACATCCTTGATGGTTATTAGGAGACATCTTTCAGAGCCAGTAAGATGGCTCAGTGGGTACAGGCACTTACCACCAAGTCTGACAACTTGTGTGCACACACCCACATGCAGACACATGTCCCTGATTATCATTATAAAATAATAAAAAGAAGTCTTTTAAGTTTAAAGTTATCTTTGGGTGTATGGTGAGTTTGAGGCCAGTTTGGACTACCTGTCTCAAAAAAAAAAAAAAAAAGACAGGCAGGCACGCACGCACACGCACGCACGCACGCACGCACGCGCACATGCACACACAGAGAGGGGGGGGAGAAAGAGAGGGAGAGAGAGAGAGGAGAAAACACATTGATTCATGTTTATTTTCCAGCTTAAATTTAGGATGACAGGGTTTATACATATTCTTTTTGATTTTATGTTTGTGCTAAGACCTCCATGGCTTTGGGGACTGACGTGGCTGGGACGATGGGGAATTAAGACAGGTGCATACACTTAGAGAAAAGCAAGGACTATGGGGACAAGGCACTCTGATGGAGACCACCAGCAGCAGGGAAACCCAATTGGTTTATTATATACATCACCAGTGAGGATGAGGGGGCTGTGCACTAATCTATGGGAGGTCTCTGCAGGGATCAGGAGGTCTCGGGTGACAGTCCTGGGGAAGCAGAAATTGCAATCCATAATTTCTGCACACCTGGGTTACCGTTCCCCTGAGCCTGGCCTGGGGAAGGCCTGACCATTTGCATGAGTCTGAAGCTCGGGGCCCCTGCCATGGCCATGTTCACTCAGGACTTCATCTTCCCCACATACTTGTTTCTTTTTCCTCTCATGCTGAAAATACTGTTTCCTAAAATCTTTTATATGTAATAAACTACACAATATGCACCATATTATATAACACAGCATGTTTAATTTACACCCTGTATTTCAGGATGATGGCAACATGATTGCTGAAATCAACTGAAGATTCCTCCTCCACCCTTTTTGAACATCTTATGAGCATCCACCTGAAATAAATGGTTAAATTATTATTCCCTCAAAATAGCTCCTATCCCAGAAATGGAGCCACCAATTTTACACAGTTATACCTGTGTTTCATTTCACTCTTTTTTTAAAGGGGGATTATATTTTTCATTTCAGTTCCATTTGGGTTTATAATCTTTCCCTGAAGTGCTGAGATTCAAAACCAGAGTCACTTGCTAAGCAAGTGTTCCACCCATGAGCTACATCTGGCTTATAATTGAAGCGTCCACATGTATCCAAAAGAATTGATAAGCAAGAAGTATTTAGAGATGGCTAGTTCTGTTCTCCCCTCTCTGCCCTGTCCTCTTTTCCTCGTTGTGTGACTTTTTTTTCTTGTTTGGTATAAATACATGCATTTCTATTCTTGGACACCCCCTACATCTTAGTTAAACAAGAGCACACAGCGCAGGTATTTCTCTTCCATTTACATTGGTGCTACTCCTCAGTATGACTATATGGCAGAAGGTACAGGCACAGTGTCAAGTGCCCAGCAAACAGGTTTATATGCTACAACTTTCTGGGCATTGTGAATGTCCCTTATGTGCACACAGGGGTCATCATGGGCCATTAACTGAGTGCTGGCTGTGTGTATTGCTATGTACACAGGATGCCCAACATACATAGCACTCAGCTTTTGCATGCCAAGAGCCTGGTGCAGCTCAGCGAGCCCTCTGGTTGTGGGCCTCACATCTCCAGTCACCTTTGGGTAGGGCTGTTTTCTTGTTTCATTTCTAGATTGAGCCTTCCATTGCCCATGGCCTTTGATTCCTTGTTGTAGCTGTCTCTCTGTATGCTAGCTCACAATATAGCATCAAGGTGCACAGCTGAGGGTCCGGGTGTAGCTCAGTTGGTAGAGGAGTGGCCTAGCATGCTCCAGGCCCTTGGTTCCCTCCTCAGTGCTGCAAAAATTGAGTGTGGGTATGTGTGCCTAGAATCCCAGCACTCAGGAGGTATAGGCAGGAAGATCTGAAGTTTAAGGTTATCTTCAGTTACAGAGCAAGTTTGAGGCCAGTCTGGGCTACATGAGACCCTACTTCAAAAAGAAGACTAAACTACTTATCAGGAGAGGCAGGGGCAGAAGAAAGGAGACAGAGAGGAGAGAGGGAGAGAGGGAGAGAAGGAAGCAAGTTTCCTTTTGCTCCCTCAGAAGTAAACACCTCTCCCTCATTCAGCCCTGTGCTCTGGGGTGGAGGGAGGAAGTGAATCCAGCCTCCACACAGGACGGGGACATGAGGCACAGGTGTGAGGACAGGAGCCAGGCAGGCACTCATCCTGGACTGCACTTAATAGTCGCAGCAGCCCCCCCCCGGGGGGGGGAGCTTTTATCCCCAGTTCCATGTAAGAAAACATGCAGGGAGAGGGTGAGCCTCTTACCCAGAGTCCCAGAGCTGGAGGACAGACAAGAGAGGTGGGAATCAGCTCAGCCATGGTTCTGGAGTGAATGAACGTCAGCTAGCCGGACAACCCAGTGGGCAGGCAGTCGGCTTCATTATCTCTTCATTACCTAGATTATGAGTCGGTGAAGTAAGAGTTGGCTGTCTTCAGTGCATTCAGCTTTCCTTGAAGTCAGAAACTCAAACTGGATCACAGCCAAGAGACGACCAGGAAGAGCTAGCTCAGAACTGTAATCATAGCACTCCTACAGGGGGCTCACTGGGCCGTGTGTGATCAGGCTTGTGGTGTCAGGTGAGGTCATGAGGCTTCCAGGAGCAATGATAGAGCATGCCAGGCTGCCTTGGGTCTTCTCATGGTCACTGTCAGTTGAGGCAGGAGTGGAGACACAGCTCCTCTCCAGCCCACATAGTTCTTCTATGAGGGCAAACACAGGTTTCTTGGCCTTGATGCAGAGAACACCAGGATGAGCCAGTAGGAGGCAGAGTTGGAGTTTACCAAAAGGTGTTTTTAGCTCACTACTATTAGTAGAGGATTAAAAGATGATTAATGAAGACAACAGTTAGAACACCTGTCTTCTGTGGAGGGAGATGGCCTGACAGAGGGAGCCCAGCTGCCACCTGTCCCCTCCCAGTGCTCCTGATGTGACCTGAGAACCCTCTGGCCATGCCCTTCTCTCCAATCGAGCTTTTCAGTAGGGATGACTTACAGGCTGTCTGATACCTCAAAGGGACTCCAGAGAAGTGGAACACCCAGATGGGAATATCCTAGCAGCTGTATTCAGAATCACTCAGGCCAGAAAACAGCTTGCCTTTTTCTCACTGGAAGAACAGATGAGTGAACTGTGGCCCATCCACAGGAACTATAAGAGAAGCCTGTAAAAATGCAGAAGACATCTGCTTGTGCAGCAGTGCAGGGGGACGGGTGAGAGGCCAAGCTCGGCAGTGCCTGTCACGGGCACTTCTGACACAGTGTGGAAACGTGGAACAGGCTGTGGTTGCTCGGGGAGAAACAGGGAGACTTGGGGCTGATGGAATGTTCTGGATTGTGACCGTGGTCGTCATTACATTACTTTGTGCATTTGGCCTAGAGAGCCAAAGGGAGCAAATTTTACTCTTTTTAAACGCAAACACACACGTATATATGTATTTTTAAGGTTAAAAAACAATTCACTTCCCAACATGCATGAAGCCCTATTACTTGTTTATTTTTGGTTTTCAAGACAGGGTTTCTCTGTGTAGCCCTGGCTGTCCTGGAACTTGGTCTGTTGACCAGGCTTGCCTCAGACTTACAGAGTTCTGCCTGCCTCTGCTTCCAGAGTGTTGGGATCAAAAGTCTGTGCTACCACCACCAGGCAAGAATTTATTTTTTATTTTAAATTGCACATGTGTGGGTATGTGCACATGCATGCAGTACCCTGAAGACAAGAAGAGGGCATCAGATCCTCAGGAACTGGAGTTGTAGGCAGGTATGTGCTGCCTGGCATGGGTACTGGCAACTGAACACCAGCCTACTGCAGGAACATTATGTGTGTCTGGTGCCCACAGAGACCAGAAAAGGATTTTGTATCCCTTGGGACTGTAGTTACCGACAGTTGTGAGCTGAGAATCTATTCTGGGTCCTCTGCAAGAACAGCCAGTGTTCTTACCTGCAGAGCCATCCCTCCACCCACCAAGCATCTCTTGATTTCGGTTCCCTTTCCATGGGCTGCCTTGTGTTCCTACCATAGTCATTGCTTTTCTACCAAGGACACAGGGCACTCGGTCTGGGGTGATGTCATCTTGAGATAAAAAAGGGGGGGTTTATACTGTACTTGGGGGGTTAGGATTTAATACTGGAACATGAAGAATGCATTGAAGAACAAGGGCAGTGCAAGCTGGACCAGCCACTGGCTGACCTCTGCTGTCACCCTCAGACTCCCGCAGGACAATCCCCACCCTGTTTGTCCAGTTCCTTCTCCAGCCCTTACCTGGAATACATGAGCTAGAGCCTCCACTAAGCAGAGGGAGGGTCACAGCTTGTCATTCCTCATAAGGCCCATGATTCCCCTTCCTTTCTCTCAACAGTTTCCTCAAGCATTTCTGCTGAGCCTGGCCTGCTCAGCAACCCCTTCTCCACTCCCCAGCAATGGTGTCTTGCTTTTCCTGCCCTTCCCCAACTTTCAGGTCACTTGACTGGCCAGATTGTCCCCTCCATGCTCCCTGTCCCTCTGCCTTCTGCACAAGGCTCGTCATGTCTTCCCAGTTTAGACAGTCATGCAGAGCCTGGCTCTGCAGAGCTTGCCTGAGGTAACTAATCTGCTCAGCTCTGGAAGTGGCTGCCCCTTGCTGACCTGGGCTGCCCACTGGCTTGAAGTCCATCAGCTGGCCTGCGAAAGATCACCTAGCTGCTCTTATGCATAGAGATGACAGGGAACCTTCAAATAGAAAGGGTTGGGTGCCAAGGCCTGATTGGGACAGGCATCTTCCCCAAAGAGAATCAAGCCCGACTCCCCATGAAAGACCTAGGGCTTCAGAGGTAGAAAATGACAAAGGTTAGGGGAGCTCATAGACCCCAGATTGACAGCTGCGAAACCAGCATAGGACTGAACCAGACCTGAACATGGATGTCAGTCAGGAGGCCTGGGCAGTCTATGGGGCCTCTGGTGCTGGAACCAGTATTTATCCCTAGTATTCAAATGGACTTTGGGAGCCCATTCCACATAGAGGGATACTCTCTCAGACTAGACACCCTGCTCCAAATGATATGACAGACTTTGAAGATCCCCCATGGAAGGCCTCACCCATCCTGGGGAACAGAAGGGGGATGGGATGGGGGGTTGGTGGGGGGCCTTGGAGGACGGGAGAGAGAGGGATTGATATATAAAATAAGGGTTTCTAATTTAAATTTAAAAATGAAAAGAAAAGGGAAATGACAAAGGTTATGGGATCCCCTAAAGTGGGATACTTTTTGATCCCTCTCCCTTGCATCTCTCTCTCTCTCTCTCTCTCTCTCTCTCTCTCTCTCTCTCTCTCTCTCTCTCTCTCTCTCTCACACACACACACACACACACACACACACACACACACAGCCTCATGTAATCCAGGCTAGCCTCATATTTGCTATGTAGTGGAGGATGACCCATGCAGGATTACAGACATGACCCACAGCCCTGCCTCCATTCTGGAATCACAGGCATGCAACATACATGATGTCCCACTTTGCCTTTACAGACCTCTCACGTTGCACCTTTTGAACCCTGACGCCCACCCCCAGCACTCTCCTGCCCTACTCCGTGGGCCTCTTTCCTGACACTCACAGGTCCCAGTGTGCTCGGGTTTTCTGCACACCTTCTCAGCTCCCACTTTCCTTTCCCCCAGGGGCTTCTTGGGAAGCTCAATGAGAGCACAGTTGAAAAACTGCTCAGTAAACCTGGGATTTGCTACCAAATGAGAAAGCTTATTACTAAAGACTACATACAGAACGCTCAGGCAGGACTCCATCAATCTCCCTTACTGTCAGGGAGGGGTAGGTGGGGAACATGCATCAGGGAAACCACCTTATCCCACAGACCTGGCTTGCCCCCTCTCTTCCTGGCCCGCCCTAGGGTATGGGAGCATCTGATCCCTGCCCAGGGCTCCTGACCCTCTGCAGAGCCTGTGCAACCCTCTCCTCAGGGTGACTGTCAGGACAGGGAGGATGAGGGGCCGGGGAGGCTCAGGGGTACAAATGATAAAGGGACTGTCAGAGAGCTGGGCAGCCATCCAAGTTCAGGCTTGTGGCTGCCCTGATGCATGGCCAGGGTGCAGAACATATAATTCTGAGAGATTCAGAACATCCCTCAATCGCCACAATTTTCAGAAAATGGATGAAAAGCTGATCAAACAGGCTTTTGATGCCAGGCTGAAGAGGAGGCAGATTGAGTTGGAGGCAAAGTGCGGGCTGGAGTTCTCCACAGCAGGAAGAAGGGCCTGTCATCCCTCAGGCCTGAGTGCAGGAACTGCAGGAGGCCTTTCAGGTTTTCCTTTTATAGCGGAGGGCCTGGGCTACCCAGGGCCAGGCTAAGCCAGGATGGTACAGATCCTGAAGGCTCAGCTCCTGCCCAGTTTAGAGAAGACTTAAGAATCCTGATCCCAAAATACCACCCTGAGACACATGAGTACCAGGCCACCCCAGTAGATTCCTAATTGACAGTTCTACTCAGACAGAACTGGGCCACCCTACTGCAGAGATATCCCAAGCAACCTCCGGCCTCTCAGCATGTACAGGCATATCTTCAGCAGGGAACAGCTATTCTCAGCTTACCAACGAGGAAAGTGATGTTACACCTCCTAGATAGTTTGCAAATGTCAAGGTAGTGCTTTGAACCTAGGTCTCCTGCCTCAGGTAGAGCTACTATCTCCTAGAAAGGTTGTTTGGGAAGTTAGGTACTCCAGAGACTGAGGCAGGGGGATTTGAGTTTGAAGCCAGCCTGGGCTACATAGTGAGACTATCTCAAAGCAAAACTATCAGGAGTTTGGGCACTAAATCTTTTTTCTGAGGGGGAACTTCTGGAGCAGCTAAGAGGTGGTTGCCAGGCTCTGCCCACTTCTCTGTATTGTATGTCAGTGACATACAGTAAAAACGCATTCTTTCCAACTTCAGAATTGTGTGTGTAATTGCATCATGTTCACGGGGTCAGATGTTTCTCAAAGCTTGCAAACCTTGTTTTTTTTATCCTCAGATCCTGTTTCCTTCCTCCCTGCCTCCCATCCATTCTGATGGTGTTAGCTAGCCCACCCATATGTTGAAAAAATTGATTTGAGAATGCATTTAACTTGGGATTTGGGGTATTCCATATGGTTTGAAGTTACCTCTGTATGTTGTCCAATTATTGTTTGCTGTCCAAGGGTGCACATGGCTTCCAGAGCACTCCCACTGAGGCATAAAACAAAACAAAACAAAAAAAAAGACTCAATGGTTGGAATGGAAAGGATTTAAATTCCTTGCTGGTTTGGCATGAAATGCCAACACCAACAAAACTAACCTCCGGCAGGGAGGTTTCAAAGCAACCCCAGGTACAAGCAGGATCCTTCCAAGGAGTTTTAAGATGAGGGAGGGCTCATTCAGAAAATCCACCATGCCACAAGGCCAGAATTTGTACAGTAGTTACACAAGAAAAACTGGACCCAAAAGTTATAACTCTTCCAGTAGAATATGTCGTAGTAAAGGGCTGGGGACATAGCTCAGTTAGCTTAGAAGAATATTTGCCTAGCATGCCCAAGCCCTCTGTGATTTTGAGCCCCAATATTGTAATAAACCAGGCATGCCAGCTCACACCTGTAATCTCAGTACCAGGAAAGCAGAGGCAGGGGGGTCAAGAGTTGAAGGTCATTTTTGGCTACACAGTGAGTTTAAAGTCATGAGACCCTGCTTTTTTGTTTGGTTGGTTGGTTTGTTTGTTTGTTGTTGTTGTTTGAAGAAATGTTTCTCTGTGTAATAATAGCCCTGGCTGTGTTGTAACTCACTCTGTAGACGAGGCTGGCCTGGAACTCAGAGATTTGCCTGTCTCTGCATCCTGAGTGCTGGGATTAAAGGCATGTGCCACTGTGACCCATGGTCTTTTTTATTTCTGCTGCTGAGCTGTCCACTCAGGCTACTTGGCTTGTGAGCTTCTGGGAGGTTCTCTGTCACCCTTCTCCCTATCAAGCCCTGGGATCACAGATGATCACCACTGTACCAGGTCTCATGTGGGTTCTGGGGACTGAACTCAGGTCATTAGGCTTTTGTTTGCCAAGCCATTTCCCTGGCTTGATAATGTAATTTTCTAAATCAAAATAAGGAGTATCAATCTCAGTGTGCAGGGGGTTGTTTTAAAGTCGGGTAGAAGGCAAGTGGAGGGATCCTCTCCCAGGGTCACCCTGTCCTACTTCCTACAGGGCAGGACAGGCCCTGCATGTGGGAAGCCTCCCGGGCTACCCAGGTCCCCAGAGGAAGGAGGGCTTCAAGTATGGAGAGGAGGCACTGTGGGTCTTCACAGCTACTTGGCTCCAGCCCAAGTTCAGCAGAAAATCAAGAGCAGAAAGCATTCCAGAGAGAATTTATGCCTCCCCCCCTTGAGGGAAGAAGCTATGGAACCAGAAGCTTCTGTCTCATTCAGACCCTAGCTGGGCACCAGGGAATACAAGCAGGAGTGTCCTCTATGGGGAAATGAACGGGTAAATGCATCAAGGATGTCCTGGACCGATACATGGAGGGGAACCAGAATCCCTGCCATGTCTGTGGCAAGAATGGAGACCTGCTCTATGTGTTGGGAAGAAGGGCCTGGGAGTTAGAGGTCCAAGGAGAAGCCCTATCCATCCCGGGCAAGGGCTGCCAGGGGGACTGAGAACCACCACCCCATGCGTGGGTGCGTGCGCACATGTGCACATACTGATGGGAGAGGGCAAGTCACAGGCAGTCCCTCCTTCCACTGAGCCTGCCCTCTGCATGTGACCCAGCAACCCAGTGCTCTTGTCCTGACCTTTGGTCCTGTTCCCACTGTTGAGCTGTTTGTTCTCTGGCTGCCTCTCCCATGCCTGTCAACTTCTTCATGTATTTCGTGGGTGGGTATGCCACCAAAGGCCAGATTATCTAGGAGAGCTTGAGAGAAGGATCCAGAGTGGGGTCTTTATTTTTTTTTCCCCCTGAGGTGCACCTGTGTGCACACAGGAACACACAAATAAATATAAATAAATACATTTAAAGGAGAAAAAAAGAAAGAAACTGGTACTAGTTACAGACAGAAAGAATAACTTTTCCCCTCTCTACCCATAAATAATAGAAAGATGGCACTTTTCATCCAAGGAGGCTCAAGAGAAGGTGCATCTGCAATCTGGGTCCCTTGAGCTGCCTTCAGTCCCTGCCTCTCAGACCTGCCCCTCACCACCCTGCTTATCCTAGGAATTGTTTTGTTTCTGAGACAGTCTAGCTAGGTACCCTGTCCTGGCCTTGAACTCACTCTATCCTTTTCCCTGTCTCCCGAGTTCTGGTGTTACAGGTGTGTACCACCATACCTGGTAGCCTGGGAACTTCTGGAAGGGCCTTAGGAATACCTTGACCTTGCCTGGGGCTCCATGGTTTTGGGCCTTATTTGAACTGTTTCTAACTGGGTTCATACTGAATTGTGACTAAGGAGAGCAGGTGTTAGGCCCTGCCCTTCCTGTTAGGCAGCCAGACATTGCCCACCTAGGAGAGTACCCTGAATGAATGGATGACCCAGAATTCCTTGTGAATCACTGAAGGAACCCCTGAAAGAAGTTGGGGTGCAGGCCTAACCCTTTGCTGGATTTGAACCCTGAGGTTTTCTGGAGGTGACACAGATGTGCATGGCTGCACCACACTCTCTGCAGTCCTGGTGGAGAGGATGCCCCAGCCACAATGGCAATGGATGAGGGAGGCAGGGGGGAGGGCAGGACAGGAGGGGTGGGAAAGAGAGGAGGGCAGGAAGGAAGGGCAGGAGGGGAAGGA
Organism: Phodopus roborovskii; assembly: GCF_943737965.1. NCBI lineage: Eukaryota > Metazoa > Chordata > Mammalia > Rodentia > Cricetidae > Phodopus > Phodopus roborovskii. The sequence continues at coordinate 7,169,879 of NW_026126459.1, read as the reverse complement.
AAGGGGAGAGCAGGAGGGAGGCAGAACTTCCCTGGGAAATGAGGCTGAGTCTGGAGACAGTTCCAGGAGACCCCCTTTGCAGCCCAGCTCCATGAATCCAAAGCCTGAAACTCCAACCTTCAGCTGCCCTGGCAAGCAGGGGAAGTACCTGAAGGACCTCTCTTTCCTGTGTCACCTCCTGTCCCACACAGGCCCCTGCCACCCTCCCAGATATGTCCTCCTGCACACACCCTCCAGGTCTGTGGCCCCATGTCTCCTTGATGAACCCTTACCATAAGTATAAGTGACTCCTCTAACAACCTTCCTGTATTGGGACCTGCAAGGTCTTTAGAAGAGACAGGGTCCCACATAGCCTAGGCTCCTGTCTCTACCTCTCAAGTACTGGGATCACAGGTGTGTACCACCACACCCAGCTAACACCTGCCTTTCTGTTATTACCTTATTCTTGCCAAGTGATTTCGCCTCTTATCTCCTCAATTCTTCCTTCACCAAACAGTTTCAAGGTGAGATCACAACACACGCGCCTGTACACATAGAACCAGAGAACCAGAGAACCAGAGAACTGTGGGTGACAAAGCATGAGTTTGCCTCAGGGGAGGCTAATTGTTTCCTTAATTGGCTAAGACTGCCCCTGGAGAACCCCTGCCTGGAAAGTCCCCCCCGCTGTGCCTGCAGAATATGGGGTGGGTCTGCCTGGCCGCCAATGAGCAGCTGGGAAGGAGCCCTCTGACCGGAAGAGATTAGAAAGTGCTTCCAGCAGACGCAGCTGCTTGTCAGACTGAATTGGCCACCTGCCCCCCAGCCCCGGGAAGGGCGGCAGGGCTTCAGAGAGGCACACTGGGGCCCTGATCTAGGTTCTGCAGCCTTCCCAACACATTGTATCCAGCCTGTCTCTGACCTCTGTGTTACTGTCCAACCCTGCTGCCATTCCTGTCTGGGCCTAACTTAGCGGCCTCTGAGTGGCCCAGGTTCCTTAAAGGGGCAAGGAGTCTGATGTGTGTGGTGGGGCCTCTCATTTGAGGGCATTCCCACGTTAGCCACCAGGTGACGCCGTCGGCACAGATCAGTCCCCGGGCTGTCCGTCATGGCCAGAAGGAAAATCCCGTGGCAGAAGCACAGGTCCCAGGGAGCAGCTTTGACAGCTGCTCCCTGGGACCTCCAGCAATCAGCTTCCTGGGTGGTGTTTGTTTCTTCCAGTGACATAGCCATGTCACGAGCCCACAAGATTGCATGGTGAACATGGAAGAAATGCTGAAAAGGCTGCTACCTTTGTATCTCATTATTTCTAGACATCAGTGTTATTTTTATTGGGGGTATGCATTTAACAGGCAAACTCCAGGTGCTGGTCCTAGATCTTCTGATCCCCTTTGCCACCTCAAAACAGCTAGTTTATCCTATTTTCCTCATTATATTTGTCAAATGAGAGTTAAGATGGCAACTTTGATGGGAAAATCAGGGCAACTTCAGGAGCACACAGGGTCAAAGGGCAGTCTCAGGATCCCAGTTTCCCACCTGGCTGCTCCCTCGCTGTGGGGCTTGAGGCAAGCAGGTTGTACTTGCTGAATTTCATTTCCTAGTCTGTGAATTAGGGGCAAGGACAGTTCCTCCCACACATGGTCTCTGTGAGAGTAGAAGTAGGACACACATGGGGACCCTTTAAAACTAGTTCTGATGTGGCAGGACCAGCCAAAGATATAAGGCAGCCTGACCTGAGACGGGATTTGGAAATGGGCCAGCCTGGGCTTCTTGCCAGTGCACGAACCTCCCATCAGCATGCGGGGTGATGGGTTCCAGATGGGCTTGCCTGCTTTCAGTGGCAGAGAGTTCATTCCCTCGTAGGTAAGGAGGTGGCCCTCTGAGGGTCAGTTCATGATTGTCTCAGTGTCATTGACAGTTCTCTTGCCTTGTTTGGTGACCTGTCAGGCTATGGTCAGCTCGGCTGGAGGCTTGCACTACCTAACTGCAGAGCCACTACATGGTGTCAGAGAGGGTCCTTCCCAAGTGCAAGCCCAGTGTGCCTAGGATAGAAGGTTGTCCTTGCCACTGTTGGGCACATTGGGTACAGGAAAGACAGAAGGCTGTCCCTCTGACACCCTAGACAGAAATGTTCCTAGGGCCAATAGAATGGATACTCTTGTTTTAACCACCAGGTCAGAAACAGAGAGCCACTCTTGGCCGGGGGCTCTTTGCTGATAGATTTCTTAGGAGCTAGAGTCCTGGGGAGAAAAAGGTGACATGAAGCTGGTTCACGGCTCTGGCTGATCCTCATGTCCCAGTACTTCTGCTTCTAGGAAAGGAACCCTGAGCTCAGGCCAGGCAGCAGTGGCTGGGTCCGTACTCCCTTTCTGGGGTCTGTTTCCCTTGGGATGCTCTGAGGGCAAAACTCTGACTTAGTTTTTGTCTTTGCTGCCTGGCACACAAGAAACATTGGCAAAGTAAACTGAACACGGAGGCTGATGGCTTGGCCTTCTCCGGGACGTTTAGTCTCAGTATCCAGGTGGCCCTGGGGACCTGCAAGGGACCATGTGCTTCTGTGTTCCCCCACCTACTTCCTCCTTCAGGGCTGTCCACAGAGCCCTCCTAGGGACACTGCCATGCATTCTTCCTTCCCTGGCATTCCTCTTCGCTCTGTGTGCTGCTCTGCCCTTCAGGCTGGTACTCAGTCTAGTGTAGCTGTTCTTAGCCTGTGGGTCATGCCTCCCATGGGGTCAAAAGACCCTTTCACAGTTGTCACCTAGGACCATCAGAAAACCCAGACATTTATATTATGATTCATAACAGTAGCAAAATTACAGTTATGGAATAGCAACAAAAATAATTTTCTGTTGGGGGGGGTCACCACAACATGAAGAATTGTATTAAAGGGTCACAGCATTAGGAAGGTTGAGAACCACCTGACTAGAGTAATGGTTAGAAACTATTTTGTCTTCCCTGTATCTCAGTTTCTGTACCTGTAAAATGGGAGCAATCTGTATACCTGCTACATGGGATTGCCAGGAGAATTAAATTAGAGATGAAGAGTTTTCAGCATCAACTGGACCACACAGTCATACTGAATTGATTGGGGTTACTGAGGTTCCCTGTAGACAGGATTCCTGAAAGCTGAGCTCTTACCCTTCTGTATCTGTTTGGAAGGCCAGTGCTTTGGGTAGAGGACGTGCCCAGTGACATGTAAAGGGTAGATGGTGGGGTAAATGGGTGGATACATAGCGAGACTCATGCCATGGCCGAGACGTGATATCCCCAGTGGCATCACCTACAAACTCAAGCTCAAAGGCACAGCCCAGAGATGTGATGTCACAATTATTTCCTGTCTTCCTCTTCAATATCTTGGAGGCCTTGGTTCTACTTATTCACAGCCCCTGCCCAGGGCGCAGGCCAACAAATGGAATGGAGCCCAGCTGGTCTGCCACTTATTGCCCTGGGTGACAGGGAGCTGCAAAGTTGTGACAATCGTTAGGTTTCTGAATGGCTGTGGTTTAATTTCCCTCACATTGTCACCTGGGCCAGAGGGGCTCTTTTCCCTAGGCCTGTCCCCACCTCCTTCTGGGAGCCCATGATGATCCAGCGCCTACGCCTCCATCTTGCCATCACAGCTGTGCTCCATTGGGGTGGTAGTGTAGGTATGGGTCTCATCAGCCCCGCCCAGAGCCCAGGCATCACTTTGGCCTCTGAGAAACTTCCTTACCAAGCATGAAGTCTGTAGAGCTGAAGACCTGCAGGAGACAGGAGAGTGAATGGCTGCAGAGTCCTGTGAGCCCCTGCTGCCTGCTGCGTAGGTGCAGGTATCCTGCAAGGGAACAGTGTTTTCTGCCTGGGGTGATGAGCAGTGCCAAGCACAGGCAGGCAGGAGCAGCAGGATGGCATCTGGGCAGGCATGGGGGCAGCAGGATTGTTGGAGAAGCAGGGCTCTGTGCTTATACCGCCTGGCACTCCAGGTGCCGAGTCATGAGGGGAAACTCTCAAAGGCGCAGCCCCAAGTCTTTAAAATGCTCCCTCGGTGAACCGAGGCATTAACGTGACGTCTATCACCATGGCACCGAAGTGCTTAGACAACCTGTTCCCCGCAGGAGCTGGGGAGCGGCATGAAGCAGATTATCCATGCTTCACTGTGACACCAGCAATCGTGTATCACCTTGATGGATCAACAGCCAATGCCTCCTGGGTCCCAGCCCGCCCCTCTGCGATGTATCTTCTCCTGTTCATGTGTCTTCCTCAGCGGGTGGGGGGGGGGGCCTATGGCGGCTTGCCTCTACACACCAGCCTCGGGGATCCTGCTCCTGAACACCCTGCAGCTTTACTGTTACTGCGCAGAGGCCAAAGAGAGGGGAATTAGGCAAGGCACAGACACAAGTCCCATGGTGACACCGTGGGACCTGAGCTATGTGCACAGCTTCCACCGTGGCAGCAGAAATGGCAAAGAAAATTCAGGTATAAATCTGTCTGGCCTTTCAGTTCATGTCCCACAGACTTGCCCATGTCGTTGACAATTTTTCTTACCTGGTCAGGATGAAGTTTCTCATTGGTGGGGTGGGGCCATTCAGGGCTCTCTCAGGTTAGTGGCACTAATGAGAAAGATCGGCTCTCAGCAGGTCTCGCCTCAGTTTCCTTCCTGCTGGTTTCCTCCACCTGTCCATTCAACCCCCACTACTCAGGTCACAGACAGACAGACAAAAGGCTCCGGGACCTCAAGAGGCCTCTCAGACAGGTGGTGGTGGCCCACGTCTTCAATCCCAGCACTCAGGAGACAGAGGCAGGTTGATCTTTATGAGTTTGAGGCCAGCCTGGTCTACAGAGTGAGTTCCAGGACAGCCAGGGCTACACAGAGAAACCCTGTCTCAAAAAACCAAGAGTTCTTGTTAGAATCTGCTGAGGATTGGGGCCTGGCAGAAGGCCAGCCCTGTCCCTGTCCTGGCACCTCTGGTAAGGTGGGACAGTGAGACAGAGCCCATGGGAAAACAGTGCCTGTGTCTCACTGGGGGGCATGGGGTGAACCCAAGAGGAGCCACCAGGAGGAGTGGGGACAGTTAAGGCAAATCAAGAGGAGTTTCTCCAAAGGGCCTTACCAGCCCTTGTTTGGCCAGGGCTTGTTCTCACCCCTGGAGATGTTAGGGTCCCTCTGAGGCTGGGACAAGTGGCTCAGGTCCTTCTGCCTTGCAGTCTGCCACTCCTTCACCGCACCCTTCTCCTCCCCTATACTCCAGCCACTCCTGCCCCCGTGCCCCCAAAAACCCCACTCCTCGGGACACCCTAACAAGGGGCTGCAACAACATTGCGGAGGAGACATCTGAGCAGGTGGGATTGTGGTCAGTTTCAGGGTTTTAGAAGTGTAAGGCACTAACCCAAGGAGCATGCTTACCACCGTGTCCTGGACAGAGTCCTCCACTGCAAGGGGGGCCAAGGGGGACAGAAGCTGACAGGAGTTGGCCAGGGAAGGCCTAGGTTCCCAACCCTAGTTCTTCTTCTACTCTGTGGCTTGGACAAGTAGGAGTCCAAGGCTGCTTATCTGTGGAAACCCCACGAAAGCTGCTCCTTGAGTGAAGTCAGGGTTAAGGAAAAGAACAGCTTGAGAAAGCAGAAAGTCACCCAGAGGAGGAACTTATAGGGACACAAAAGGGAACTGTGGCTGTTGGCAGGGGCCACAGCCTCCAGTGAACTAAAGAGGAAGGAAAGACTTTGATCAAGAGTCAGGCTGGTGGCGTTGTCAGATGGAGAGCTGGTGTCTGTGGTGTGGGGCCCGGGTGGGATACCTGAACCCTCCCTTCTGGCTCCCAGCTCTGTGGTTCCTCCGTTTGCTGCTGGTACCCTGGACCCTGCAGCTAGCAGGCAAGTCTGTCTCCTCCCCACGCCCTCTTGTCGTGTACATCAGAGTGACTTTCATCCAGCACAGCGGCAGCAGCTAATTCTCGGGACCTATCTCTGGGGACTTGCTGGATGCGTTTGAACATCGTAGACTTCACAGGGAAAGCCGTTGGGGACTCGGGAGATGTTTAGCTAATGCCTTGCCAAGGTGATGTTTGAAGGGGTGGGGGACAGTGCTGTGCCTTCACTGCAGTGTTAACAGCTTCCCTGACAGCATAGCTTGGGTCCTTAAACAAGGAGGATGGGTGCTGGGTTTTGAGGTCAGGTGTGGGGTCTGAAGAAGAAACAGCTTTTACATGGGTGTTGTGGTAGACCCGTCGTGCTGAATCTGCCAGGTTGCAAAGCTGCCCTGGGTGCTATTGGCGGTGGTTGGTTAACCATAGAAGACATAGGTAGGACAGTAGCCAGTCAGAGCATGGTGCCCTGGGGCACAGTTGCTGTTAAGGCCACTGGAGAGGGCCACACTTTCCACTTCCTGAAACACAGCCAGAGGTCAAGGATTTTATGATCAGTGTGAGTCTCCCCACGGCCAACACTACTGCCTTTTCCTGGTTCCAGGCTCCTTTGGAATCTGGGGGTTCTGGATCCAGAGCAGGCTGTGGGGTAGGGGAGAGTTTGTCCAGGCCAATGCACCTCTGACTGTGTCCTTCCCTGGATAGCTAGCACCTCTCCCTGGTAGTGCTCTGGAAGCTGTCCTTGCCTTAGCCTAGCTAGCAGCTGGCCCATGACTGACCCAAGGCCTCTCCTGTGGAGGCTGTGCACTCTTCCTTCTCAGTTTGACTTCTATTTATTTATTCATTTGGAAGAGTATGTGTGTGCAGAGGTCAGAGGACAACCTCAGGTGTCTATACTTGCCTTCCACCTTGTATGAGACAGAATTTCTTTTTGTTTATTTGTCACTGCTGAATATGCAAGGCTGGCCAGCCTGTAAGCTTCCAAGGATTCTGTCTGGATCCCCCATCTTGTTGCAGGAACAATAGGACTGATTATACATACATGCTACTATGCTTTGTGTGAATTCATGGGATTCGAACTCAGGTCCTTACACTTGTGCTGCAGGCATTTCCCACTAAGGCCTCTCCCCAGTGCCACTTTGACTTTGAGGAGGTGACTATGAGTTTCTTCTGCCCTGATCATGTCATATCCCCCTTTCTATTTATGTCACAAACAATTATTCTGATAACCAGGAATTAGCATTTATTGAACCCAAAACTGAATGTCCTCAGCATCATTGCACTGACATGGAGACTAACCCATGGAGGTCTGTCAACATGTCTGAAGTCAGGCAGTAGAATAGAGGTCAGGCTATAGGCTAGGTTCAGCCTCAGCCCAGCCAGAAACCTGCCAGCCTGGTGGGCTCTGCTGACCCCATCACTTTTCTTTGAAAAGAACATTCTTGTGAGGAAAATTTACAAGGGGAGGAGCCTCTGCAGCAGGCTGGGGTGCAAACCAGTGGCCTGTCTCCTTCAGTGTTGTGTCACACTGCTCTCCCAGACCTGTGTGAAGACAGCCAAAAGACAGACTGTACCTGTCTTACACTTAAGCGGGATGTTGTGACCCTTGCCTGTAATCCCAGGACTTGGCAGTCTGAGGCAGGAGAATTGCTATTAGTTTCAGACTAGCTTGAGCCACAGAGTGAGACCCTCATTCCCCACCTTAAAAAAAAGAAAAAAAGTCCCACTTAGTCATTTTAACTTACGTCCCCCAAGTTCCTATCTTTTCTCAGTGTGGCTCTCCCCTCATAGGCCAGGGACTGAGTTAGAGGAGGCTTTGCTGGCCAAGCTACTACAGTTAGGGGAAGCTGTTTTGAAAGAGGATGAGCTACATACAAAAACAGAAACAGATTTTCCTCCCTGTATTGCAACAAACCCTCTGCCACAGAGAAGTTCTTTCTGCTCTTGCAGGAGAAGGGAAAGCCTGCTCCCTGGCTTCCGGAGCTGATTAAAGGGACACATAGCCCCTCTTTTAGTCCTGCCCCCTGTCTACCACAGCATCTGTTCTTCCCCCATACCCCTGTCCAGGCTTTAAGAGCTCTCCCATACATGCTTGGAATGCAAGCTTTCTCTCTCTCTCTCTCTCTCTCTCTCTCTCTCTCTCTCTCTCTCTCTCTCTCTCTCTGGTTTAAGAAACAGGGCTTCCTAAACAGTCTCTAACTCACAGCAATCCTCCTGTCTCAGCGTCCTTGGGAGTGCTAGAATTACAGGCTTGCATCACCATACCTGACACTTGAAGAGCCCTCCTCTACCTCCTCCCTCTTTGCTCCTTCCTTCCTTCCTCTTGTCGTCATCATCATCATCATTGTGTGGTGTGGGGTACAAGTGTTTCACGGTGTGTATATGTGGATGAAAGGGCAGCACTGGAGTCAGTTCTCTCCTCCCACTTTCACATGGGTTCTGGGAGTCAAACTCAGGTCGCCAAGATTGCCCCGCAAGTGCCTTTACCCATTGAGCCACCTTGCTAGTCCTCCTTTCCTTTTTGAGCTATGATTTCAATGTGTAGCCTGGACTTGTTATATAGCCCAGGCTGGCCAGGAACCAATGTATAGCCCTGGCTGGCCTCAAACTCTCCATCCATCCTCCTGCCTTAGTTTTTCAAATGCTGGGATTCAAATGTTTCTTTTGACTGCTGTGTGACCTCGGGTGATCTGCTTGTTTCTGGGCCTCCGTGTCTTTGACAAATGCTAGTCCCTTTTCTCTTTTGATTGTTTTCAAGCTCCAAGCTTTACTGATTTCTTTCTCAAATACCCATGGAGGAGGAAGCGAATTGAAGTGATTTACAGAGTCTCTGGGGCCACAGGTCTCTAGACACTGTGGGGAACAGAAGTGAACAAGGCCCAGGCCCACCCTCTCCGTTGGTGGAGATTATGAGAGTTGTCCTAGGAAACAGGACCTAGATGGAGTTCATGTGTGCATCTGACTGTGCTCTCTGGCCTCAGATGTCACCACTCCCTTTGTTCCCAAGCATGAATAGTTGTTCTGCTTCTGCAAGCTAAGGCTTCCTGCCTCCCTTCCTGCCCCTCCAGCCTCTGTCACCACTGGCCTCTGTCTTTCATCTTCGTTTAATCCCAATAAAGAGCTTGGGAGACAGAGGCCTGCAGAGAGGCAGTGCAGCGCTGAGGTGGGCTCAGGGAGTGCAGAAAAGGCTGCCTGCTGGAGAGGGCATTGGCGGGGGCTGGACCCAGAGGAGGACAGAGCGGGTGAGGAGGCACACAGGCACAGCATGGGTAAAGGCCGGAAGGCCAGAACTGACGAGGAGACTCTTCCTGAGCAGTGGGATGCAAGACCATTGATTACAATGCCTGTCAGGCAGAGGTTCAGACACTGTCCCAATAGGTCCTATCCTCAATGCCTTCTTCATTGTGATTGTGAAATGCAATACACATACTGAAAAGCGCAGTGATGAATAATAAATACTGCCCCCCCCAAAAAAAAAACATGCAGTGTGACTAAGACACAGGGCAAGGAAGAAAACATTCCAGAACATTCTTCCAGAGACATCGTTTCTCCCCTTAGAGCTATTGTTTTCTTCTGCATGATCGTGGATGTAGGGGTGCTAGGTAACCCTGGACTTGTTTCTTTATACTTTCATCATTTAGCACAAAGTCATTTATGGCAGAGTAGTTTGACTGTTTTGTTTCAGCGCTGGGAGTGAAAACTCATACACAAGTGCAGGACCACTGACCTAGTTTGTCTGCTTTGGAACTTGATGTAATTGAAATTGTAGCATGTATATTCTTCTGTGGTGTCTCTTTGATTCAACATTATGTCTTTTAAGGTATATCTGGCTGATAAGAGGTAGGTGACATTGTTTTTGCTACTGAGCAAGAGTAGCAGGCTATGGCCCCTAAACTAAATCCAGTTCAACACCTCCTTGATATTGCCTGGGAGTTCTGAGTGGTTTTTCATATTTTTAAAATAGTTTTGAGTGGGGTAATCAGAAGAAAAATATTTTGTGACATGAAAATTATGCCAAGTTCAAATTCACATGTCCATAGCTAAGTTTTCCTGGGACACAGCAGTGCTTCTTGTATGCATAGACCATCTGTGATGGCTGGGACGTAACCAATATGACTCCAAGCCTGCCATGTTGTGTGGACACCTGCTGTAGAGTATCCTGCTAAGTGAGCACACTGAAGTGTCTGCAGTCATGGTAGGCATTTCAGGGGTATCCTGTTTAGGGCTGTGACTATGTACATGGTCTCCCAGTGTGTATGTGTGCCTCTGGATGCCTGTGTATTGGGTTTTAGGGCATATGTTCCCACTGAAGCTACTTCTGTTATCCTGTGTGGCTGGATATTGAGAATCTACAGAACAGGGGTCACATGCAGTCCCACGGCTTTATATCTGTGCCTCCCAGCATAGTGCTAAGCATCCAGGGGATGTTCAGAAAACAGTAGCAACAGCAGCTAAATTAAGCTCATCAGCCCCAGACAGCCCAGTTTTCCCCAGGAGTTAGGATGGGTGCTGCTCATCCTGGTCAGACATAGGCCTGAGTGTGCTCCTTCTCTCTCTGACCTGTGGCTGCTGTGATATAAAATCTCTCAGGCATTGTGAGTGGGAGCTGACAGGTGAGCATGGGATCTGCCCTTCCCCCCGCTCCTGGTGGCTCTAGCCATGGGGTGCTGGAGTGGCAGCTGAGGCCAGAGGAAGGGGAGGAGAAACTTCAGATGAGCCTGGGGAGGTTAGCAAAAACTTGAAGTTGGCAGGTGGAGTTCATGGAAGCCTGGTGAGGGTGGCCTGGCCAGCCTGGATTTGAGTTCTCAAGAGACCTTGGCCAAGTTTCCTGACCTGCTAAGGTACTCGGCTGCTTCCTATGCAAACCTCTTGCTAACAATAACAGATCATGTTTGGTGCCACTGGCACACTCACTGAGGGTATGTGAGACCCCCAGACATGGGCACAGTGAATGGTATGGCTTGTCACTTACTTTCCAGGTGAAATCAGTATATAACCTGCCCACTTGACTTCCAGCACTTCCCCCTACCACCTTCTCCTCTGTGCCTGGGAATCTCACAGTCTGGGGTCTCACTAGAGTCTTCCCAGGTCCCCTGTAGGTGACAGTAAGTTACTGTCTCCCTACACACCCTCAGAGCCTCTGGAAGGCTGGGCCAGGCCTGGTCTTCTCTAAGGGGCTGCAGGTCCTAGATGGAAGGGCCCTGGCCTGGAATCCTGTGGGGACTCTTGGCTGTACTTGGAGTTTTGATCTAGGTGTTGTAGTCTAGCGGGGTGCTTGGAAGTGGTTGGCTGGTTGGACATCTGCTCCTATCCTGCCTGAGGATGATATGCACTCTGATAGAGAAAGGGAGGGCAAAACACAGCCTATCTGTTGTTGCTGAGCCAGCAGAAGCGGGTCATGGAGCCCAGGCAGGGGTGGCCTCCATTATGTAAGCTGAGTCTCACCAAGTCAGGGTGGGCATACATTCAAAATGTGTGTAGTCTTTGATTAATCAAGTGCCCTTCTTAGACCTTCTCAAGCCAAGGAGCCGGGGTGGGGGGGGGTGGGGGTGGGCAGGAGATAGTGGGCTGTTCACACAGTCTTACTTCTAACAGTTGACCCTCACTTTTCAGGACACAGCTGAGCCGTCTGGGTCAGGTTAGGCTGTGCCAAGGATCTTAGGATCCTAGGAGGTGGACAAGGTTAAGAAAAGCTACAGTTATCAAAGATAGCAGGGTAGGTGGGAAGTCCGGGAGGAAAGGAAGCCACAGACAGAGGAGGGTCTGCAGGTCAGGAGCCAAGACCAGAAACTGGGAGTCACACAGCAGCCACCATTGTGGTTGCAGCTCTCCTGGTGCTCACATAGGCAGCTTGCAAGGCTGTGTTGAGGGAAGGGAAAGAGGAGGCCCCAGGTTGGAGATTGAGGGAGAGGAAGGAGGCTACTGAGTGCTGGGTTTGGGGGAAACTGAGATTGAGGAATCAGGATGGGAGCTTGTATAGATTTTTGTTGTTGTTTTTCAAGATAGTTTCTCTGTAGCTTTGGGGTCTGTCCTGAACTCGCTCTGTAGACCAGCCTTGCCTTGAAGTCACAGAGATCCTCCATTCTCTGCCTCCCAAGTTCTGGGATCAAAGGCATGTGTCACCACCGCCTGGCTTATTTTTTTAAGGACAGGGTCGCTAGGAGCTCAGGCTGGCCTCAAATCTGTTGTACAGCCAAGGATGTATTTGAACTTCTGATCCTCCTGTCTTTACCACCCAACTTCTGTGATTGTAGGTATGCTCAATCACACCTGGTTTATGCCATGCTGAGGATTGAACTAGGGGCCTCATGCATTCTAGGCAAGCTCTTTCCACCCCTGAGCTTGTGTTTTAAAAGCAGACTGAAGGGAAGAAAGGAGAAACTAGATGAATCACCAGTGCTGGGGAGGGTTTAGGTAGCTTGGGTCTGCTGGTTGGAACTGTGTGATACTCTCTTATTCTCTTTCTAAAATGCAGTGACATTTGCCTTCTAATGTAAAAGCTTCCAGAGGCTATGCCTCGTTTTTAGCCACCCCCCACCTCCTCCAGCCTCCCCCAACCTCTTCCATACCCCGATGCCCTGCTCACCCTAAACACACCTTCTCTTTAGTGCCTTGACACAGTGCCCTGTGGGGAAACTTCTAGAAGCTTTCCTAGGTGCTTTCTTGTGCTTAAAACTCTCCTGCCTGACACACTCAACCCCTCCTCCTCCCCCGGCTGCCTCCTACTCCTTTCTTCCTTCAAAGTTCAGCCTGATAAAGAGATGGGAAAGAAAGACATGAAAATGCTCGCAGCTGCTCTGTCAGGGTGTGGAACTGCAGATAGTCTGCCTTTCTCTGTGATCCTTCCCTGTGGTTTCCAGCATTCCTACACTGAGAGGGTCTCACTTTTATGGAGGGAGGAGGTGGGGCAGGAACCTGAAGAATTATAATTCAGAAAATAATGACCAGTCTCAGGGTCTTTTCCTAAGAAGCTCTGTCCCCTCTCGGGCTGGGTGAGGTCCTTTCCTCTGCGTTTCTACAGCCCCAGAGATTTCACTTCTTTTGTTTCATTTTCCAGCTGTGCCGTTCAGACTCCCTCCCAGGACCCTGGGTGGGAGGAGTGGGAGGAGTGGGAGGGGTGGGAGGGTGGAGTATCCTCAAGCCATTTCATCCATGTCCCATTCAAACACAAGAAACAGTTCCCAGCCCTTTGCTCTGCCACCATCTCTACCCATCCTAATACCCTTTTGAAGGTACAGATGGCTAAAAAGGGAGACATCCAGGCCCCAGTTGACCCAGGTTCTTGCTCACCATACAGCTTGGCTATGAAGGGGCTCAAAGGGAGGCCACTGTTACAGAAATTCCACTCAACACTTGTGAACTTAATCCAGGCCAAACCTTCGACAAAACATTCATTTTGTTTGTGTCTCCACGTGGCTATCCTGCACTCTTGGGTCTGAGGTCTAGAAATGTGAGAATGGGATGGGGACAAGCTGTGGAAAGGGCCTGTAGCCAAGCCACATCTGTATGCAACTGTGATTCAGAGGTGTTGAACGACATGACAGGCAATCTGAGCCTGGCATTTGGAGAACATTAGCACTAAAAACTCCATAAGACACCCACTGTTCAAAGGTTGCCTTCCAGTGCCTGCTTGCCACGTCAAAAGTGACTGGCCAGCTGCTCTGCAGTGCCCTGAGATTCACACTCAGGCACATGACTGGGGCTCAGGGACAAACCAGCAGCCACAGTCTATGTCTTCCTGAGGACTCTTTAGAGAGACCTTTATAGAGTTGCAGCTCTCAGAGCTGCCAGAATGGATAGGAGGGCAAACCCTGGGTCTCACATAAAGACCGTGGGAACCGCTTTCTTTTGGAGCTTGGAATCAAAGTGTTTTCCTTTAAAATCGACCTAAGTCAGGGCGGATACCTTTGATCAGCACGCCTGGGCCCTTACTACTCTCAGTGCCTTGGGAGGGATTGAGTTGCAGGCAGAGCAGGCAAGCCAGCCAAGGCTCAGGAGGGGCTGGTGGATTCTGGAGAGCTCACTGGCTAGGTCAAGCAGCTGGAGCAGAGTTGGGGTACCATGGTGAGGTGAAACTTTGAGTGCCCATCCCTCTGCATTTAGTAGGCATTTGTCAAGGTATTCCTGCTACTTAAAGGGCCACTGACTGTTCTCTGGGACTGCTGATTAGCTTTGTTTACAAGACTGGGTTTATTGGGCCACTTCCTCTTCTGAGAGACACAGGGTCTCCTTGAGCTGGGCTGACAGTGGCATCTCCCCCAAAGGCTTATAAGGTGCAGGTCAGTTCTGAGTGTTGCTTTCCCTTCAACGGTTCCATGTTGTTAGCCCTTTCTACCTATTTGCTAACCCGTATTTACGGAAATGTCCTCTAATCTTCCAACTCTCTGTAAAAGAGTGTATTTCTTTCATTTGAGCTCAGACAGTTTAGAAACTATCAGAATAGTGAGTGTGTGTGTGTGTGTGTGTGTGTGTGTGTGTGTGTGTGTTATGCGCATGCGCATGGTGGGGGCATACAGAGATACTCGAGTACAGTCGCATCCCTGCTTAATATCTGTGCTGCTTGGCAAACCTCATCTTGTCTCTGAGCCTTGGTTTCTTCATCAATGAAAGGGAACTGCAGTTGCAGTTCTAGGCTGTATGGGGAAGCCAGACCCAGAAAGCATAGCTCAGAAAGGGGACCTGGATACGAAGAGGCTGACTCAAAGAGGGCTGGAGGGGACCCCAAATCAAAAGCTGCATGTTTTAGGGTGATCTTGTCTGAACCCAGTTCAGCTGTGCCCTCTGGTTCTATCCTCTATAAATTGCTTGTCTTGACCTGTGGGTTGATTTCAGACTCCCTCCTGCACCTCCTCCAGAGGGATGCCCCTGCTTGATCAGGAAGGACAGAGCTAGGGAGGGTAACCCTATCCCATAGGAAGATGGTGGGAGCAGGGGTTAGCAGGCCATATACACTCTTGGACCAAGTACTCTGATTGCAAATTGCTCCCCGTTATGGACTCAGCACAGAGGTCCCTGGTGACTCCACCCAGCCCTGACATCAGTTGAAGTGGTCATAGCACCAGTAGACCCTGAAAGGGAAGGACTCAGGCACCAGGGGTGATAGGCTGAGTCTCTCCTAAGGAGACTGAACACAGGCAGAGAGGAGCAGAAGACAGCTGTGGGAGCATACCCCTCCAGCCTGTCCCTCACACAAACTAGACACCTAGCTGGACACCTCCAAGCTGGGCCACCAGTTGAAATCCAAGGTGACATCTACCCCAGTGTTCAGTCAGGGAAGGACCTGAGGTAATAGGAAAAAAAAAATTGGATCTGGACAGACTCCGGAGCTCCCGCTGTGGGTGTGTCCCTTAAACCAGAAGTGTGAGGTCCCATCATAGCACCGTGAGGTGGTACTGTCCCTTTCCCCCTGCTGGAGAAGAGCCACTGAAGTCCAGAGAAGCAAAGTTACCTGCTTGAAGTCATACAGCTTTTGGGTGGTCGAGCTAGGATCCACATCTGGGTCTGCAACCTCTAGTTCCTGGGTGCCTCTCATCCCACCCCAATCTGTGACCAGGCTCGGTGCTTTGTTACAGTGCATCGTCTCTGAAGTACTTTGGAAAGTAGGGCCCGTGGGCTTAGCCATGACCTGTGCTTCCTAGTTGGGACTGTATGTGAGGACAAGGAGGGGCTTAGAGGACGTTGAGATCCAATGGGACAAAGCCAAGCAGAACAGAGTCTAAGTCCTGCCTGCTGTCTCCCGCTGGCCTGCTGTCTCCCACTCAGGCCTCTCTCCTTTCTGTAGCCTGTATCATCCCATCAACCTTGTCACAGGCTCACAGGCTCCTACCCAGAGCTGTCCCTCTGCTCTAGGGACATCCCATCCCACCCAACTTGACTTTCAGTTTCCCCTGCCTCTACCATCACACAGGCTCCAGGGCTCTCTCATCCAGAGTCAGATGTCACCCTCACATACTTGCAGACACACATCTGACCTTTATTTCTCCCCACTTCCCTCCTCTTATCTTGGCCACCATCACACAGGCACTCAGGTTCCCATCCAGACACCCCTACCTGATCTTCCATTCTTCCTGCCTCTCCCTTTCCTCCTGGGTCAAAAGAAGGGTCTCCAAGCAGCTTCAGGACAGGAACCTCATGCACCTTCACACCTTCTCCAGCCTTCTCACACACTGCCCTGCTCTGCCGTCATGGGACCTTGCCACAACCTTCCTGACCCCTCCAAACTGGAGGTATTTAGTCCCTTCCCTTGCAGAAGACATGCATAGGTTCTTAGGACTGATTCCCTGTGTCAGGTTTGTCTCAGTTTAGCCCACATTGAAGACCTATAGTGTCTCTAGCATGACCAGAAGAGCCACAGTGACTTGTGTCACCCTGAGGAAGTCACAGGCTTTGGTCGTTTAAAATCCTTCACATCGCCAACCCTGTACCAGCCATGCTGACTGTGGTAACCGACAAGGCTGCCCCCCTTGCAGCTGGGAGCCTGTGGAGGGTGGGGCACATCCCCTCCTCTCTCACTCCCGCTCCTGTCATTCCACATGCTCACCCTGGGTGGAATTAGAGAGAGGGGAACCATGTGAGGGTGAGGGGCACTGTGCTCTGGGAATTGCAATGACAGGAGGTTCCACTCAAGCTGGGTGGGATAGCACATGCCTTTAATCCCAGCACTCAGGAGGCAGAGGCAGGCAGAGCTCTGAGTTCAAGGCCAGGCTCATCTACGGAGCAGGACAACCAGGGCTACCCGATGAAACCCTGCCTCAAAAGAACAAAAAACAAAACAAATCAAAAGCAAGCAAGCAAACAAACAAAAACACACCCCATGGACCTCTCTTTCCTCAGCCCCCCTGGAATCCCAGGTCCACTCCTGAGGTACTTATCTCCAAAGATAGCCGCATGCATAGAATTGCAGAGAATACCCAGAGAGCTCCCAGTCCTGGCTACTTGTCCTGTGAGTGACACACTGCCAAAGTTCAAAGATCCATGAGACACTAGCCAAAGGGCATGTAACCACTTGTCCATGACTGGACTGTGCAAATGGCTGCCAGGATCTGGCAGACTGGCTTTGGCAGCTGATGGCCACCGTGTCTGGCTCCTCCATGAACACTACCCCTTCTCCATCCTGTGCCTTTGGCTCTTTCCTCTCCCCCACCCTCAGCAGAGTGAGGTGGAGCCTCATTCCAGGCACAACTGTGCTGTTCATGGATCCTGGAGCTTTGAGCCTCTAAGGACCCCCTGTATTTTCTTTTAACATGGAATTATTTAGTGTGTCCTTGGCATGAGAGTGGCTGTCAGAGGATAAGCTGAAGGAATCTGTTCTCTTCTCCTACCATGTGGGTCCTAGGGATCAAACTCAGGACATCAGGCTTGGTAACAACCTTTTTCCCCACTGAACCACTTTTTTCTTTTGGTATTTTATTTATTTGGTTTTTTGAGACAGGGTTTCTCTGTATAGCCCCGTCTGTCCTGGAACTTTCTGTATAGACCAGGCTGGCCTTGAACTCACAGAGATCCACCTGACTTTGCTTCCTGAGTGCTGGGATTAAAAAAGTACACCACCATCCCCAGAGAGATTTTATTTTTTATTGTGTGTCTATGAGTGTTTGCCTGAATGTGTCTGTGTACCTCTTGCATATAGAGACCAGAAGGGGGCATTGGATTCCCCCATGACTACAGTTACAGACTGTTGTAACTACCATGTTGTGAGCTGCCATGTGGGGGTTGGGAATTGAACCTGGGTCCTCTGGAAGAGCAGCCAGCACTCTTAACTTCTGAGTCATCTTTCCAGCTCCATACTGAGCCATCTTTGTGGCCTCTCTTATGCTTTTTTGTTTTCATCTGTGGAGTGGGGTTACTATAATTGCTTCACGGTATTAGACTGACATTTAGACTATGTCATACCTGGTTAAGGTAGATTTTCTATTTATGTTCTTTTCCTTCTATTTCTGGATACCCATTCCAAGTCAGAGAAGTCTTCAACTCCCAGGTACATCCTGACTTACCTAGAGAGACTGAGTAGTCCCTTCCTCCCACCCCAGCCATCTCTGCTTAGTAAGCCTTTATCATCACACAGAAGTTGCTGACAGGCCAGGCAGGATCTGCAAGCTGCCTGGTACCCCTAGCGTGCATGCGTGCGCTTGTGTTCAGGGGAGAAGGTTTCATGGACTTAGAATTCCTGTGAGCTCATCTGCAGCTCTGGACCTTAAATGTGGGCTGCTTCTCACAGGCAGACAAATGGAGTGGGACAAAGGTCTAGACAGCCACAAGTAGCTACATGGTCCAGGCTGTGGGGTGCTGATACCACACAATGGGGGACAGTGACAGACTCTATCCCAGGACAGACACCCTGGCTGCAGTGTACAGACTGAGATTCCCCCCGACTCTTAGCTGTCTCCAGACTAGTTGTCATTGCTTAAATGACATAGAAGGAGTTGTGTCCCACCCCACACACACCCAGTTAGACACGGCATTTTCATTAAAGCCCCAGGTTCTCATTCTAAAGTCTCTATGTGTGTACTATGGCTGGCCTGATCCAGGCCCTGAATTTTCATGATCCTAACCCTTTAACCTTAAAACAGCATATCCCATAGGCTGTTGAACAATAGACATCTATTTTCATAGATATCTCCAGAACTGTGAAGATTAGCTTAATTGCTCTAGCAGACTCCATCATTTTCTAGAACGGTGCTTTGAAGGGGGAGGGATAGGTTAAGACAATTGGATGGATATCTTCCTGTCAGGAAAAATGGCAAAATGGCTTCATTATGCTGGCAGCATGTCTACTCCCCTAGTCAGAGAGTGACCTTATAATACCAGAGAAGCAAAAGGTCCCAGGGACGGCGGGGTGACCCCCTTTCTAGGTCTCTTTGGCAGAAATCCAAACTCACCCTTTACTTTGGAACTCTTGGGGAAGCCAGCTAGGCTCTGCTTAGCCTAGTGGCCTGACAGGGGCATCCTGAGAGCCCAACAGGAGGATCAGGTACTGGGAGCTTGTGAGGAACAGAGACTAGGACCTCAGGAGTTGGTCATAGGAAAGGAGCACAGATCAAAGGGCTCTGGACAGAGACCTCTCCAGGTAAGTGGTACAGGTGGCGGGGACACAGGCCACAGAGAGGGTATCTGTAGGTACAGGGGGCTGCTGGCAGAGCAGTTGCAGATGGAAGAGGCATGTGGCAGAAGGGGCTGTGTGACAACAGGTGGGCTGCTAGCAATGTGAACAGAGCGCTCAGTCATTTGTAGTTCATTCCATGCTCTGGCTTCATGCACTCCCCAGCCCGTCTGGAATCCCTGGAGATCATGTCATAACACCTGCCCTTTACCTCCTCACCTCAGCCACATGGTATCTCAGACCACCTCTACCCTGAATCAAGGCTTCTTCTTCTTTGGTTTTTTGAGACAGGGTTTCTCTCACTTTGTAGACCAGGCTGGCCTTGAATTCACAGAGTTCCACCTGCATCTGCCTCCTGAGTGCTGGGACTAAAGGCTTGCACCGACACCACCCGGCTGAATCAAGGCTTCTTTAATGACAAAGCTACAATATTGCTCTGCTGGTATTATATTGTGTGTATAGTATAGTCAAGCCATAGCTGCTCTGCAACAGAGGTCAGAGAATAAGAGGATAATGCCAGCCTGAGGGAAGCCTGGGACAGGGACTCCTTGTCAGGGAAGGGGCCTGGGCACCGGCTCAGTCAAAACTCCCAAAGTAACTGTTGTCCCACTCTATAAACACAGCACTATCAATGTTCCTGTTCTTTAGGGGGTGGAGTATCTCTTAGAGGCTCAACATCAAATTAAAAATTCCAGCCTGTTTAAAGCTGTAAGGATTCACTGGAGGGTCATCTCCATTCCCTCCCTGGAATCTTCCAGAAGGCCCAGGCTTCCCTGAGGGCCCTTTCCCCAGGGGAAAGCTAAAGAGGCTAGAAGAGACCCTCCTGGCTTTGTGCCAATCCAAGGCAGGAGGCCCACAGCTCACTTTCCTTGGCAAAATAAATCCTGAGAGTTTCTAAGCGTCTAAAAACCCACGATCTTCTCCCGATTAACAAGCCGGCCTGCATGTTCTTGGCTGCTTGCTGCCGACCTCAATTTAAAAACTGTCTGCGGCTCAGCTGCTGGAGAGGAAGGGCCCGGGAGGCATGGAATATTGAAGCTAAGAGTCCTGTGTTGCCAAAGTCGGGGGTGGTGGCTGCTGACCCTGCTCCAAATCTGAACAGCATCTCAAAGCTTGTAGAAGGCCCGGCTGGGTTGGGCTGCTGCTTTCAGAGTGTTTAGACTATTTTCCGATGAGTGTGGGGTAGGGAGGATGGCTCCATCCGGACTGGCCTTGTGATGGGCGTTGAACACAAGTGGCCATGTGTGAGGAGGTCTGTGTCTTTGGAGGATGGCACCTGTGGAACCAGGCTTCTTCTACTGCATGGAAATTTGACATCTTGTAGCCCTGATTCAGGGAATGGCCCCATCTCTGTCCGCTGGCAGGGAGACCTGCTCCCTCTGTTCCCTGCCAGGAAGTGCTCTGGTTTCCTGAATTCCCCCTCCCTTCATTTCTTCACTAGCATTTGACCCTTTAGGTCTGTATGTGTAACAGATGGGTGCTTTTTGTACTGTGGGTTCGACAAGGGTTAGAAGCAGTCTCTGAGGTCCCTTCAGCCCTGGGTATGTCTCTACCCACCCCTACACACAACCTGTTGAAGAATCTGAGCTAGTGGTGGACCTTCCTGACTCTCAGTCTTCCTGTCAAAGCTCTTTCCTGGCCTCCATATTTGGACAAATGGAGTCTCTGTGGGAATCACCCTGTGCAGACAACGCACAGGAGGCACATGTGGTATGAGGAAACTTCCAGTGAGCCATCACTTTACCCTGTTGTTCCCCCACAGGAGGGATATCAGTGACCCACACCGGCCTCCCTATCATGGTCTCTCTGGCCAACACAGCTGTCTCCTTTAGCTGCAGAGTCAACCATCAGGACACTCCAGAATTCAAGGGCTTCACTGTTAGCTTCTTTCATGAAGATCTCCACGGCAAGAGAAGCTTAGAGAAGCCAATTTACTGTCAACACCATCCTGGCATGGAGAACCACACCCTGGATTGTGTGGTTAATCTCAGCCTGCCAAATGCATCTGCCACGGGCACTTACTATTGCTTAGTCCAAGGGCCCATCTCGGTGCAGGGCAGTGGTACCTTCATTCTGATCAGAGGTAAGATGGCCTCTCAGATCCTTCCAGGGTCCTTGGACAAATGACTTGAGAGAGGTCACTTAGCCCGATGGTGCCAGAATCCCATTGTCAGTGCAGGGTGGTGTGGGGTTAGGCATGTGCACACATGGGCTTGTGGGCGTCTTGCTTGAGTGAGCATCTGCTTTACATTGTTCTGGAAGTAGTTCCTAGTTATCATTCTCAGTAGTGTGAGACCCCCAAAGTTAAGAGCAAGGCATGTTCAAAGTCCTGGTTCTTTCTCTGTGAGTCCCACTGGAAGGGGCTGGGGACTTCCTGTCTTGCCTGGATGTGACACCTTGGGCCTGACCTTTATGGCAGTACTCTGCCCATGAAAGACTTTAGTGATGTTTCTTTCATAGGATGGCCTATGAGGGAGGGCTGCTGCCTGGGCACTTGCTAAGTAACTATTATAGTCCCAGAAGTAGGTCGTCCTATGTAAGTTTCTGCCAGCCTTGTAAGTTTCTGCCAGCCAGATGGAGACAAGGAAGGAAGGTGGAGGGAGGGTTCATGATGAGGGCAAGTTTGCCTTTTGTCTACCCTTGCTGTGATGTCCTTGTCAGTTCCAGTGTAAGTCTGTGTCCCTCAACCCTCACAACACACACTCACATTGCCATTATTTCAGATACAGGGACAGAGAACCCCAAAGATGATATGATTCACCAGGATGCCCTAGGTATCCTTCAGTGGTGCCAGCTCACTGAGTCAGGGCCACTAAAGGAGCACATGACCTAGTCCTATCCTTGGAGTACCATGGCCATCAACATACACAGCAACAAAGCCAAGGCTCTGAAAGGTCTCAGGGGGCCCTGCAAGGTCACAAGTTGTAAAGAGTTAGGAATGGGTAAAGGACACCGTGAGGCTTTGAGACTAAGGGCTGGTGGGCCAGGTAGGCCTTGATTTCTCCTGGGAAACTTAATCTCTGCTCCCTGCTCTCCTTCCTCCAACTCAGACACAGCATACCAGCCACCTTCATTCAAGCTCCAGGAGGGCCTACTGTTTGGCTTCACTGGCCTGCTGAGTATCCTGAGTGTGCTGGGCACAGCTCTACTGTTTTGGAAGAAGGTGAGGATCAAGTGGACACATAACACATCATGCTGAATCTTTGCACCTATACTATGGACCTGGGGAGGCTTCTGGGACCAGAGGGGCTGGACCTGTCCCATAAGGCACCCTAGGCCCCGAGGAGGGTACTCCATCAGCCCACAGGTCCACTTAGACACAATTGAAAGAAATAGGGGCTCTTTAGACTTTCCCAGGTTACTCATCCCTTTAAGAATCAGCAGAAGATGCAGGCTCCCATGAAGTTCCCAAACAGAGCCCCCTCCCTCTCATAGCCAGCCATGTACAAGAAAATAGGAGCCTAAAAGATGCTATGTGCCTGGCCCACCCACACACACCTCACATAGCTCTGTGAGGACATTCCTTCCCATCTCATAGCCCCAGAGAGAGAGAGGCTTAGAAAAGTTGTGATTTGCCCATGGTCATATAGTAAGGACAAGACAAGTAAAGGCTGGAGTGTAGGTGAAGGGGGCAGTTTGCTCCAGCTCTTGGCCTGCCTGTTTGCTGTCCCTGGTGACTCCCTAGGCGAGCTGACTCCCCACTGGGGCATTTTTACCTTCTTGCAGTGGTCTTTTGCTCCATGCCTGTTCCCTGCCTCAGCCTGTGGCATAGGACTCTGCACTTAGTAGGTACTCCACCTCAGTAAATATCTGCTAAAGGGATTATAATTTGCAGAGTCCTTCCATAGTTATTAGTAAATATGTGGGTTAAATTCTTAAGTGGATCTTAGCAGAGTACCTACTATATACCAGATGTTATATCAGAGATTAGGAACCCAGAGGGAACACAAAGACTAAAATCTCAAGATAGCCTTCTTGGTGGCCAGTGGGGGTTGGGGAAGGGGCTTGGAGGAACAACTCAGGGCTAGGTTTGTGCTCTAACTCCACTGCTTACCAGCTCTGCGAGTTTGGGCAGAGTAGTCAATACCTCCTGCCACAAGTGAGGTCTCCTTAGTGGAGATTTCAAGCAGAAACAATTCCAAGAGTCCTGGATGTGGACAGGAAGGAGGATGGGGGTGGAAGGCATTAAAAAAGACCTGAGTTACTTTGAGCAGCACAGCAGCCACTCTCCTGAGAAAATGATGGCCACCATGACTCTGCCATGGAAGCAGGTGTGATGACTGCACCTGGCTCTGTGTGTGTGTGTGTGTGTGTGTGTGTGTGTGTGTGTGTGTGTGTGTGTACCCTGGAAGATCCTGGCACCTTTCTCAGAGCCCTCCTGTGCACCTGGGTGGCTGATGTGTCCTGGGACTTATGTTTTATTTATTGGTGAGCTACCAAGCCCCTCCTCAAGCTCCAGACCTTGGTATGGTGAACATGGTGAGTCATCTTATAGGGCATAGGGCATCTCTACCTCACATCACCAAAAGAACACTCTTCAGGAAATGGAGGCTCACAATTAAACCCTGGAGCTGTGTATGGCTTGCCCACTTGCTCCCACATCCAATCCCTCAGCCTGTCTAGGGTCTGGTCCCTCTCCCTGGCTTTGGCTTGGGCCCTCTACCCTCTTCAGGCTCCTTGGTCTCCTCACCTCACTCTACTCTCTGACCCCTGGCTTCTGCATTTCTGTTGTCTCCCTGCCCGAGTGAAACCCCATACAGGACAGGGACTTGATATCCCTGCTGCCTGCCAGAGCCTGGCACATAGTTGGTTCTGGTAGAAGGAATCATGGGCTATGTACATGCTGACTCCTGAAAAATGAGTAGGTGTGGTCTAGGGCACAAGGAGGGCAAGGTGACTTTATTGCTCCCATTTCTCAGTTGGGGAAACTGAGGTGTAACAGGCTTCTTGGGTAGCTTCTGGCAGTGTACAAAGAGCTAGGTCTCAGCTCAGGCCTGTTGATCCTTACTGCGGCCTACTGGGGAGAGGAAACATGAGCAACAGAGAGTTCAGCGCTATGAGAAAAGCCATGCTAGCTAGCTTAGTCATCTAATTATAACCTAAAAGGACAAGTTCTGGCTGCTTTGGCCAGGGTCCTGAGTAGGCAGAGCTCCAAGAGACAGAACATCTACAACCTCCACAGCAAAACATACCCCAACCAAGTTTTCCAGGGTGCTCCATCTCTGTCCCCATAGGATTCCCGCCTCAGCCTGGGCCTCCTGGCTGGCTGGATATGGCTAGAAGAGCCTGACCTCCTCCCCATTGCCCCCAAACTTCCATTCACCTTGCACCTGCACCTGAGGCCACACATGGAGGTGGATGAGAGCAAATCTGACCACTTCCAACTCCCACAGCTACCACTGTTCCCACCACACGTCCCAGTAAAGGCACTGGTGTCATTTGGTATTCTGTGACAAAGGCACTGGTGTCATTTGGTATTCTGTGCCCTTGTCATTGCCCATCTTCCCTTCCTTTCTCTTCCCTCCCACCTCTCTTGCTCCCCTTCCTCTTTCTCCCCATCCTCCCCCTCCTCTCTCCTCCTCTGCACACCCACCTAGCAATCAGTAGCCTCCCCTGAGCTCTCAGTGGCAAGCACAATAGGCCACAGGCTCTCCAGTGCCTAGTCAGACCCAACATGGAAAAGGGCTGGCACCGTTGCCCACAGGTGTCTCATACCAAGACCTGTGTTATCCAGCCTTGGATCCAAAGAACTTATCCAGGTAGCCTCCAAATAGCCAGTGCCTGGGAGCTCCTGTCCTTCAGCTTTGGTAGTATTTGGACAAGCAGGCTCAGAAGGGGAGGGGCCATGATCCCAGCTGTCTTGATAAGGCAGAGGTGCCCCAAGTGCCCCTGGTGTGTAACTGTGGCAGTGTTTCCAGAAATAGGCAGTGCAGGGAGGTGCCAGATCTGTGTGTCCTCTCTGAACAGCCATTCACTATGGTGATGGGCCTCGCTTTCCTCTGTGTGAGATGGTGAGTCCATGCTCACCCCCTCGGGCCATTGAGAGGGTGAAGTAAGAGGACAGGGTCTTTCCAAATTATAAACCGCACACAGATGGCAGACAGCACCTATCTATATGAGACCTACAAATGCTCACAAACAGATGCCAGCACTCTAGGCAGCACTGGGTTGGCATCTTAGCAAAGCAGACATAGGTTCCAATCCTGCCCCTGTCACTTACTGGTCGTGTGGTCTCACAACTCCCTGCCCTCTCAGAGACTTTACTTCCTCATGTGCAGAGCAAAGATGACCTGAGAGCTCTTCTGCAGGTAAGCTGAGCACAAGCAACAAGGCAAGTCTCCCAGCCTGGCTCTATGTTCGCTTGTATGATGGTGAGGCTGGGGGTGGCGCTGGCTTCTGCCTGTGAGTTAAGTAGCTCTTGAGTGCTAATCCGGGAGTAAATGGGCTGGGGATTGGCAGGCAGCCAGGGTTTTTAATTAGCTCCTGCCCTGGATGAGGCCCTTGTTGCTCCACTGTTGGCAGTGTGGTGCCTGTGATGAGGGGGGCGTCCAAGCTGCCTCCCTCTGTCGCTCGGGCCCTGTGCTTTTCCAGGTGGGTGACCCAGTGTTCTCCAACTCCATTTGCCATTTGCTTTAGCCTTCGGGAGTTTTCCAAAGCTGGCTTGGTCTTGGCACCCTACCTGGAGCCCTTGATGCTTCCTGCTGTCCTCACTGCCCTGCCTGTCATCCTGCCCATCAGGGTAGTTAACCTCAGGCTGACCTCTCCATAAGGTCCTCAGGCCTGCAGGTCTGGTACATGCCTGCCTGCCTGCTGTGCTTCTGCCTGGATCTGCCTGGAGCCCTCTCCTCTGTTCGTGCTGAACACACTCCAGTCCTCACATTTCCCCCTCCTATCCCCCTCCTGAGTCATTGGTCCCCATGCATAGAAGCTATCTATGCCCATCTCTTCCACCCTTTCACGTTGTCCAGCTGAGGTGTTCAGTAAATGTGTGGGGTGGTTGACTGAGTGCCACCAAGAGCCACCAAGCATTTCCCTTATGTCCCCTCTTTGAATCATCTTGCCAAGGGTTGCTATTGCTGAAGACATTGAAACTAGAGGCAAAATGTCTTCCTTCAGGCCACAGTCAGTGAGGGGCTGGCTGGCATCCACTTGGGGCCCACCCATAGTGGCTGCTGGGTCCAGGCCCTGTCTCCCCAGAGTCAGACACTCTGCCTATGACAATGACTCATGTGGGTCTTTGCATTTCCTCTAGCTTCAGGCACCTCTCCCTAGAGAGGGTGAGTAGAAAGTGTTGAGTGATTAATTTTTGTGTGGCCCCATGACAATCAGCAATATCCCCCCCAGTGGGGTCTGTAAGGGGAGGGAGATGGGAGAGCTACTTCTCCTCAGCCTCCACAGCCCTGGCTCCCTTCTCCCCATAGAAACAGATGTCAGCTCTGGGCAAGCACATCACCAGGACATGCCTTGATCCTAAATCCACCAGCAGAATCACCAAGCCTCCAGCAGAACCCATCTACACGGTGAGTCCCAGGGCCCTTCTACCTCTCTTAGGCTTGACCCCTGACTAACTGTGTGTGTTGGGGGGGTTCTGTGCCTCAATTTTCTAATCTATAAAATGGCTACAGTAGTTCTACAGATTTGATATTTCTACAAAGGTGAAAGGAGAGGCCATGTGTGGGACATGAAGCAGCGAGAGCAAAGTCGGCAAGGATGAAGGAACTTCCTTCAGCTGACCAAATTATCCCGACCCAGCTGGCAAGCTTTTCCCTCTTATTTCTATTGTACAAACGACACTGAAAGAACAGCAGCCAAAGTCACAAAAAAAGGAAAGGGCCAGCCAGTTGCCACCCCACATCCGGGACACCAGGGTTTTTCGTTTGTCCACCCACTCACTACCTTCCTCATTTATTCCTTCATCACAACAAGACTCCATGTGGGACTAGATATGTCACATGCCCTGTTTTGTCACACACATCCCCCCTTCGCCAATTCCAGTGTTCGAAGTTATAAAGAGGCTGGGCCTGCCTGGCCATGTAGACAAGGGACTCTCCCTGTGAGTTGTGTTGCTTACAGATTTGTGAGCAGTGTAGAGAATGTAAAAGATTTACTACCCAGTGTCAGCCAGAGCCACCAGGTGCTGCTGCTGACCCCACAACTGACTGGTTGGGTAGCCCAGGACATACTTTGAAGGTGTTTGCTACTCTTCCTGTCCCTAGAACCTAGTTGATGTGCAAATGAGATCTGGCCATTAAAAACACCACACAGAGCATGGTCTGAATTAGGCTGTGTTTGTTGAGGGTGGGGGAGGTGACAATGAGGCCAAGAAATGTTCCCTAGGGAGTAGTTTTGACAGCTCTAAGAACAGGACAGTTCTCAAAGGGTCCTCAGTTTCTCCTCTCCAGGGACTTTCCACCAGCTGCTGCAGCGTATGCCGCCCCAGATTCCCCCAAATTTCCTCTTCCTTCCCAGCAACTCAACACTATGAGAGATTATGGTGTCAGCTGCTATGTGAAAATCAATCTCTCTCCCAATCAATCTTTCTCTCACCCTCCCTCCTCACTCTCTTTCGCTCTCTTCTGGGAATGAAAGCCAGGATCTTGTACATATTGGGCAAGAGGTAAGTGCTATACCACCGAGCAGTGGCCTCAGCCCTTAGGCTGCTTTTATTTTGAGGTTTTGTTTTTGCACCCATAGCCCAGGCTAACTTTGAATTCCTAATTCTCTTGCCTCCACTACCAGGGTGCTGGAATTACAAGCTTGAATTTCGTTGTCCAACTGTACTTTAAAATTTAGAGTTGCACAGAATTTTAAAAAAGATTTATTTGGTTTTAATATATGTATGCATCTTTTGCCTACATGTATGTCTGTGCAACCCTTGTGTGTTTGGTGTCCAAGGAAGCCAGAAGAGGCCATCAGATGCCCCTGGAACTGAAGTTACAGACAGTTATGAGCTGCCCTGTGGGTGCTGGGATTGAACCCAGGCCTCTGGAGGAACAGTCAGTGCTTTCAACTTGCTGAGCCATCTCTCCAGCCCCTTTGTGATATTCTTTTGTTTGTATGTTTATTTTTTGAAACAGAGTTTCTCTGTGTAACAGCCCTAGTTGTCCTGGAACTAGCTGTGTAGACCAGGATGAGTTCAAACTTAGAATGATTCACCTGCCTCTGCCTCCCAAGTGCAGGGATTAAAAGCCTCACCAGCCACCACCATCAGGCTGTAATGTTCTTTATCTCTGACTAAATCTATTATTCATATGTACATATATTCTTTTATACTTGAAACTCCACTGAATCTTGCTTTATGTCTCACCTAGTGCTCTGCACACACTTGGGAAGCAGCCATACTTCATTCATTGCTAAAATATCCCATATTCTTATTGATCCCTATTGATTTTGTCTTATCAGTTGTTAAGTATCTGCCAGTGTAATGGTGGATTGACATATTTCTCCTTTTAATTATGTCAGCTTTGCTTTCTTTCATATGGAAAAGCACTCAGAAGTTACCAAGAAAACTGTACCACTCCAACTTGTGTTTAGAAACCTGACATATTGGAGTTTTTAGATGGGCCAGCCAGATAGAAGCAGAGCCTTATGCTTGTATTACTTTAGACAGGACCTCATTGTGTTAACCCAGGCTAGTCTGGAACTTGCTGATTCTACTACTTAAACCTTCTGAGTCCTGGTCCTGTGATGATTAATGCAGGGTTAGTCATCCCTAATTGCCTTTGCAGCTCCCAGCACACTACGATTCCTTCCGTCCTAAATTCCTCTTCTTGAACTGTGTCCCCTCCAGCTGCCCTCCCTTCTCCACAGATGACAGAACACCCAGGGTGCCTTTTCTGGATTTTTTTTAACATTAAAAAAAAATCTGTGTATGTACATGTGTGCACACTATCTGTATATGTGAGTGTGGATTTAAATGTGTTGAAGCTCCAGTCGCTGGGCAGTGGTGGCGAAAGTCTTTAATCCCACCACTCGAGAGGCAAAGACAGGTGATGCTTTGTTTAAGGTTAGCCTGGTCTACAGAGTGAGTTCCAGGACAGGCTTCATAGCTACAGAGAAACCCTGTCTCGAAAAACAAAACAAACAAATGTGTCACAGCATGTGTGTGGAGGTCAGAGGACAGTCTGGGGCTTTGGTTTTCTTCCTTAGTTGAGGCAGGGTCTCCTTGTGTTTGATGTTGCATACTCCCTGCTAGCTGGTCTGTGAGTTTCCAGGGTTTCTGAGGTCTCTGCTTCTCATCTCACTGTTGGTAGGAGTGCAGGGATAACAGACATGCACTACTTGAACCTGGTCTGATATGGATTCTGGAGATCTGGACTCAGGTCTGTACATTTGTGTGGCAAGGGTGTCTCACAGCCCTCCTAGCTCCTTTCTGGCTGGATAGTTCTGCTGCCACCCTTCACCAGAGCCCTCCTCAGTAGTCACTGTGGTGGCAGGCAGTTCTGGGTCCTCCTGTCCCTTGATGACTCAGCAGCTTCTGACAGTGCTGAGTGCTCCCTCCTCCTTGATTCTAGAACATTTCATTCTTTCTTTATCCTCCCCTGATTCACTGCCACACCTCTTCAGCCCCCACTCAACTGATTCCTCCTTGGGAACCTATGGGACCCTAATCTCCAAATATTGGTGCAGACATTGGGGTTCAGCCCTGGAACCCCTGTCCTCTTTTATTATTCCTCACCCTAGAGTGATCTCATTGGGAAGGGTTCTGAACAACATCCATGCCTGGACCAGCCCCAGCTTGTGTCTCATACATCTCTGAGCCTTGGACCCAGCTTTACCAAGATGTCTCATTTGCAATTACCAGCCAAACTCCAAATCTTCAGGCCTGTGTGTGCCTCCTCCTAACATCCTCATTCTGGGAAATGCTGGCTGTGCTCAGTCACTCAGGCCAGAACAGACTCCCTTCCCATTCTTGCAGGTGGAGGTAGTGAAGCTTTTTTTTTTTTTTTTTTTTTTTTTTTTTGAGACAGTTTCACTTGGCTGGCCTGGACCTCACTCACTCACTATGTAGAATAGGCCAGTCTTGAACTCACAGAGATTTACTGCCTCCCAAATGCTAGGATTAGAAGTGTACATGACTATACCTACAGAAGCAATTCTTGAGACCACCACAATCCTTCAGAGTTGCCATTCCAACCTAGGTCAAAATCAGAGCCCTATTCATAATCTCCAAGCTGTCACTGTCTACCTATCCAAGAGGTCCTTTCTATACCAACTTTGTCCTCAGACGGCCCTTTCTATAATAATATAATATACACAACAGCTTCCCTTGACTCCTCCCTGTCTCCAAAGTCTTTATGCCCAGCTCTTCCTTAGATGGTCACAGTCGCCCTCAAGCCCCCTCCCCCTCCTCATTCTGCACAAGCTCAGGGCTGGTACCCTGAGGTCTGCTCTGATCTCTCAGAGCATCATACAGTGTGAGACCTGGTGCAGGGTAGGGGGATAACTGTAATAAATGGGATGTCAGCAGCCTTTAAAGACCCCTGTACCTCTGCTCTCTGCCTGGCCCAGTGTCCCCTCCAGTGCCTTACTCTTGTCCTCTCTGAAGTAACTTTTTAAAAAAAAAATTTATTTATTTTTATGTGCATTGGTGTTTTGCCTGGGGGCCAGCCATATTCCCTGGAACTGGGGTTATAGACAGTTGTGAGCTGCTATATGGGTACTGGGAATTGAACCTGGGTCCTCTGGAAGAGCAGCCAGTGCCCTTAACTGCTCAACTATCCATCTTTCCAGTCCTGTGAAGTGACTTTTCTAACAATCAGATTCGGTATTGGAAGATCTTTCCCAGGAGTGGATTGGTGAGCTGGGGTGCCCGGCTGTACTGCTCTTTTCTTAAAAGCCCATGACCTCAGTACTCTCAGTACATGCAGTGCCCTCAGAGGAAGTTCAGGCCCAGACTGCTTGCTTTGCACTGACCTAAACCAGCCTGGAGGCTGGCCTTAATTCTTTCACCAGGCTAATGAGTATTTGTAACTGTGCACTGGGCAAGTAACCACCACAGAGCAGAGCTCAGCAGAGCCTAGCCTGGACACAATGTGGCAGAGCCCAGTCTCATACAGTGTAGCCTTTGTCATGCAGAGTTGAGCAAGGCAGCCTCCCCATTAGCCCTGCTGCCCATTGCCGAGGAAGGCCAGGAAGACATGGCTGGATGTGAAGATCAGACGTATCCTGATGACAAGGCTCTACCCTGCATTTCACAGTCTGAATAGCAGGTCATACCCTGAATGCAAATATAGCCAGTAGGTCAAGACTGTCAAATGCTTGCAGCTAAGTGATGGCCACCCTGGCCTTTTGCAGCCAGAAACAGAGTGTCCTTCCCTAGCTCTGATAGTCCCTGGTTTCTCTGAGTTTGCACCTGCTATGGCAGCCCAGAACAGTGGAGACAAGATAGAGAAGGAATCACCTGTGGTCTCTGAGTCTGTCAGGTCTGAAAAGGGGGTCGCAGTGTGACTGGACAATATGTCCTATCCTGTGCACTAGGAGGAGGCCAGTTCTCTTGTTGGGCACAGAGACCCACAGGGGTCAGAACAGGCCTTGGAAGTTCTCTTCCCTTGGAAATGAGGCAGGTTGGAAAAATCCTCTCCTGGGTCCCACCCTCTGTCTGGCTCAGAGACATTATGAACAGCCTCACCACCCCTGTGTCTGATGCCCTTGAAGTTAGGGTCTCCCAAGCGCCAAATGGTTTATTACAGAGGTTTTCATGCGTGGCTACCTCTGGGTGCTTTCTTCCCTTCTTCCCTCCCACCTCTCCACCCTCCTCCTGCCTCTGAGTACCACCTGTCTCTCCAGCCTGCCTCACCAACCCCTGCTTGACTGTTGCCAGGGAAACCGCCTCCTTGGCAACAAGCCGCATCCATATAACAAGTACACTGGGGAAGGGAAGGCCTCTTACTTGGGCTTTTGCAAGCTCTGTTCTAGTGCTCCAAAACACCCCAGTTGAGGTGGTAGAGAGGGGGAATGTTATGCCTTTCTGGATGATTATCAAACAATATTAAGCACCTACTGTTTGCCTGACTTTGTGCAAGGCTCTTTATGTGCAACCTCATATTTATTCACATGCTAGGCCTGCAGGACAGATGTGATAATTTCCATTTTGTAGGTGAGGTAACTGAGGCACAGAGAGAGCAACAAAGAAGCTGGCTGTGGCAGCAGATCCCAGAACCAAGAATTGAACCTGGTCTTGTCTGACTTCAAAGCCTAATTCTTCTGGGCATCTTGGAGTCTGTGGTCTGACTGCTAAAGTCTGCAGTGAAGTGGACTAGTCCCACACACCTAGTAAGGGAGATTTTAGCTCACCAGTTCTCATTTGGTGGTACTCTCGTTGTACCAAGTCCAGCTGTAGAGTCAGGAGCCCACAGACAAACCAGGCATGGTCCCTGGTTTGCCTCCAAGAGGTTCCCAGTCCACCGAAGGATGTGGATGTGCCTTGGATGTGATCTAAGAGAGCCACAGAGATTGGGTCCCAGCTTCCCAGCTCCCAGGAAGTTCTCTAGAGGAGTCATGGATATGCAGGGCTATGGTTAAAGGGGAGAGTGGGAGCATGTGTTTCCAAGGGTGCATATTTGACGAATGATTCTAGCCTAGATGTCCAGAAAAAGGTGGCTGGGGAGATAAAAGGGAAATGATAGGCTGGGGGGGGGAGCTCTACACTGGGCTCTGGAGCTGAACTCTGGAATCCTCCAGCAAGGCATAAGGATTGGTGGATGAGGAGTGACATCCCACTGGGTGACTGGGTTGTCTGGGGGCCAAGAATGGATAGTGAGTAAGAAGAGACCTGGATGGGTGGATGGGATTCCCTCATGGGCAGTCTCTGAACCAGGGAATGAAGGCAGAAGTTAGCAGGGGTTCTGGGTGTCATGCAGGGGGCTTGTAGCTGCTGGGGCCTCAAGGACTTGGGAAAGAGTGTGTCCTTCCACCAGCCAAGTGGAAATCTGGACAGAGTTCAGTGCTGGGCTTTGCTGGTGGTCCTAGAGGGAAGTGGTGAGTTATAGACAGAGTTGATCCTGTACAGTCAGGGCAGGGACTCAGGGAGCTCAGAGACTAGCTGTCTTAATGAGGACAGCCCAGGGGTTCTGCCCTTGCTTGGGTTTCCACAATACATCAGGTTAGCAACAGGCAGAAGGATTGATCTAGGAACCCAGGGATTGCACTTCTACGTACTTGCCACTGATGCTGGTGCCCTCTTTCCTGCAGGGCCTGCAGCGTCGAGAGACAGAGGTCTATGCCTGCATTGAGGCAGAGACTGGCATCTCTGTCTCCAGCCAAAGTCCTCCCTCCAAGGTATGCCTGGGCCTGGGGACATGGGCCTATTCTCTTCTCTCCTTTCTGACCCTTCCCTCACCTATGCTATGTGAATTTAATAGACCAAAGAACTGGAACTCCTGCAGTTGATTGCCCCCTCCCCACAAGCTGACCTGCTGGCTAAGAGGACTTTGAACTTGGTTGATCCCTCAACAGCTCTGCAGCCTTAGAAGAGGGACTTATCTCTAGGTGCTTGAGTCTCCTGGTTTGTAATCAGAGGTGATCCTCACCTCTCAGACTTTCTTTGAGGATAGCTCACTGTGCTCAGAAGGTGACCCAGGACCCAGTGTGAATTTACACAGTGTGGTGGTTATAACTATCACTGGGGAGCACTGTGCAGTGTCTACACTGGTCAATCAAGTAAGAGCAGAAGACTTCCAGATGGCCCCAGGTACATGCTGGTCTAGTTTGAATTGGATGTGCATTGGTGCCAACTCTGGCTGGCCTGCTCAAGACTGTTATTATAACTGGGCATTGGGCTCACTACTCCAGTGTGTTCATCTGTAAAGTGGATGAGTAATAGTGACCTGAGCTGCCAGCTTTGCCAGAATTCAAAAGAGTAACATGAGCCCCTCAGCTGTGAATTCTGCAAAGCAGCAGTGTGGTCAAGCTGGTGTGGGAGGCCTGCAAGGTGGGTGGCCTTTGAGCCATTGAGAAGCCTCCAGGAGTATTGGAACTGGTACTTTGCCTCCCTCAGCCCAGGCTGGAAGTGTTTATTGAATCTCTAGATTTCAAAACCCGAGCTAGGCTCTAACTAGAAGCAGGGTCTCCCACCCTGGACCACACTCATGAAGTATCTGTCAGTGTCTATACAGAGTCAGGCTCTGGTCGAGGCAGGAAAGTGTGGTACACTTGCCTTCTAGAAGCCTACTCTGCAGGAATAAACTACTGACCCCAAAGGCATGCTGAGATGTTGGTAGCCCTGTGTGGAGGGACAGGTCCTGTGGAGAGGCGAGATTCTGGCGAGGAATAGGGAGGGCTCGCTGGTCCTCTTAAGTTGCACGAGACAGGTAGGTGAATTCTGGTGTGTAGGCCAGGGGAGGCTGGTGTGGCTAGAGGGTGGAGGGCAGCTATGGAAAGGCACGGCAGGAGAAGAAGTGAGCTTGGGGACAGAGGTCATATTTCCTATCAAAGTGACTCAGTAAGTTATCTGCCTGTTCCCAACCAAAACTAAGTTGGTACAAATTCATAGTCAGGCGTGGTGGCTCACGCCTATCACTCCAGTACTCAGGAGGCTGAGCAGAAAGATTGCAATGAATTCAAGGCCAGCCTGGGCTACACAGCGAGATTAAGTCAATAAACAAATAAATATTGGTTCAAATTTGTCTTCTCCTACCTAATATTTCTCTTTCTCCTTTCTCCCCCTCCCTCTCTTCTCTCTCCCAGGACAAACTGAATAGGTTTGAGGAAGACAATGAATTTAA
This sequence comes from Phodopus roborovskii, assembly GCF_943737965.1. Taxonomy (NCBI): domain Eukaryota; kingdom Metazoa; phylum Chordata; class Mammalia; order Rodentia; family Cricetidae; genus Phodopus; species Phodopus roborovskii. The sequence goes on along the minus strand of NW_026126459.1, from coordinate 7,135,239 downwards.
CCTCGTCTATGAAAATCTCTAGGAGAAATTCTATAGGCCCCAAGCCTTGTCTTGGATTAGGACCCCAGAGCCCCTTCTGTTGGCCAAGGACCTGATCTGGGCCAGGAGTAGGGCCTGGCGGACATGCCGTCACCTCACCTGCACATGGCTCTCCCTGCCTTGGCCTGGTCTGCTCTCACATTCTTCATGCCAGCATATAGTTCACATCTCTGGGCCTTTGCCCAGTCTGTTTCCTCCATCAAGAGAGCCATTCTTCCTCTGGCCCTCTGGACACAGTGCTCCTCAGTCCCACCGGGCTCTTGTGGACACTAACTCTTTACCTTTGCATCTCTCACTGCCATCCCCTGCAGAGCTGTGTACGTGGCTCTCTTGGCACCACCTTGGTTCACAGGCAGACGTACCCCTAGGAGAAAACAGTGGGACCCCTGTCAGGCCCATGGCTGGCAACTAAGCCATACTACCTGCTCAGTCAGCCCGAAGGCACAAGGTGGCCACACATTGGGTAGAACTGGAAAATGGTATGGCTAAGGAGAGATGAAAATGGGCATCAAAGAACTGCACAAAATCTGGCTGGGCCCAGGGCAGATTTGGAGGCTTAGGATATGACAAGTGGTGTGGTGAACCAGGGCCAGGCGCAGGGAGGTCCCATCAATGCTGGTGAGAAAGGAGAGTCTAGCTTTTTGGGGGTAGGGGTGGAGTGCTGACTAAACAGGAGCTTCCTTCCCCCAACAAGAACCCTCAGCTAGTTTCCCATCAGCCTGTGCGGGTACTTACCTCCTGTGCCTACTGCCCTTGATTCTCCAGGCCTCTGCTCCTTATTCTACCCTAGGACCCAGTTCCCTCAAATCCCCTCCTTGTGGCCTATTCTGACCCCACCATCTGCAGCTCCATCCCATTTTCCTCTGTCTTTATTTATTTGCTTTTGGCCCATCCTGCTTCTGCTTCAGATGGAGGCCAGCCTAGCTGTCTGCTACCTCTGTGTGGCTTGTGCTCTGCCTCCTGGGGTAGGCGGGCTAGTCTCTGTGCTGGAGAAGCCCAAGCCAGGGTGGACTTTCTGCCCCTCAGGAACTCACTGAAGGCCCTCATCTTACCCTCCAGGCACCCCTGCAATAGGAAAACCAACTCCTTGGAAGACAGGGACTGAAGGTCTCAGTGTTTGGAGGAGGGGTGGGGAGGGGGGGCTCCCCTTTGCCACCCCACTCCCACCCTGCTTGATAGGATGCTTCAAAAGGTCCTGGGATGTTCTCACTCCAAAACTGGTAAGCAAATTGGAGACATGAAGGTGTGCAGAAACTTAACCTGGCCCAAGCAGTATTGAACTTTCTGCTCTGCAAGTGAGACCCTCCTTGAAGGAAGAGAAAGGCTAGAAGGGAAGACAAAGACTGACCTCCACAAGCCCATTGTGCCCTCGGATAGTGGCACCAGGCTTTTCTAGGCCCAGTGGATGGCCAGCAACCTACAAGTCTGATTCTACCTAGGCCTTAACTCAGAGAACAACAAGCAAATCTCCTCATGGTCTGCTGGGCTGAATGAAGGTCTGTGCTCCTCGAAGCTGGCTTAATTAATTCCTGGTCTATAAAGAAGGGAAACTGCCTGGCTCAGAGTGGCCTCCAGGTCCTGATTCCTGAAGTCAGAGGTGAAGGTCAGTGCTGGGGTGGGAACTTCATCCAGGAAACACTTGACTGCTGCGTTCCCCACTTCTGGAGCTCTATGGCCAGTGTCTGGACTCTCTGACTGGGACTCAGGTTTTTTCAGCCCTTCCAGGAGAGTGAGGAAGCCTGGTGTGACATCATGTGGTGCCCTGGCTCAGGACCCAGCAGCCAGCCCCCACCGCCCCAGCAGTCTCCACTGTCCCTTGCCTATAAAGCACCTGAGGGTGCCTGACAAAACCTACTGTTTTTTTGTCCCTTCCCCATGAAAAGCCTGCTGTGGCTTCTATTTCATTTGCAATAAAATCTCAGCTATTTACTAGGAGCCCCAGGAAAGCTGACCCATTGCCCCTCCTGAGGACACAGACACTGCCAGAATGGTGTGGTGGCTGAGGTCTGGTTGGGGCAATGATAGGTCTGGGGTGGGAAACGGGTTCCCAAAGGCTCTGTCAATCAAGAAAATAGTCCGGGAAGGGAAGGAGCAGGAAGAGAGGAGGAAGAGATGGGACAAAAAAGACTGAGCACCCACCCAGGCCTGAGAGCCTGGAGGGAGGAGCTGATGCAGGGATGAGGGGTGCAGGTGGCAGTGACCAAGAGGGAGGAGAAGGGGTCCCTGAATGTGAACCCCTTGGGGACAGCTTGTGAATGGAAAGGGTGAAGAGAGGCAGGCTGGTTAGCCACAGGACCTCTCTTAGGACTTAGCTCCATCTCCAAGCAGCAACTCAGACTTGATTAAGTCACTCCCTGCCTACCTAGGCCTGGGTTTCCAGCAACAATCCAGACCATTCAGGATGTTGTAGTAAAGACAGATGGGGAGGTTCCTGGGCCCTGCCGAGGGGTGAGTATGTGCTTCCTAACTAGGGCACTGAGGCATGTCTGCAGAGAAGCAGACAGGCCTCCTCAGAAAATGGAAGCACCCTTCCCAGAAGGCATTGGGGCTTCTCCAGCTACAGGGGATAGGAGGTGGGTACAAAGTGAGTGATGCAGAGGGGAGGTCGTTCTGGGTCTAACAGCAACTCCAGAAGGGATACAGCTGGGGGAGGGGGGGATTGAAAGAGAGGGTGACTGAATGGGAAAGGTGAAGGGAAGCCTTGATTTTCAAGGAAGGCTGATATGACATCTCATTGGTAGAGCTAGTCATTGTCCCTGCCTAGAGGGATTTCCGCCCACTGTCCTGGCCTAGGCTGCTGACTCTCTGAGGTCTTGTCACCTGGTAGCCTCTTCAGAGCCTTAGGACATCAGGAACACTTCAAGCAACGCCCTAAGTCTTTCCACCTTTAGCCTCTCCCAAGAGTGGTAAAGGGCTGAAAGTTGATGGCCCCTGCCTGCCCCCTCAGTTGGCTCCAGCTCTCCACAACCTTTGCAGAAGAAAATCACCTCTAGAACCCAAACCCAGGAACTGGGTACAGGAGCTGTGCCCCCCACCCACAGGAAGGATTTCCAGAGGAATCCGTACAGCAGTTTCCATGGAAACATGTGCTTGTTATCAGTGATTCTCGGTGGGGCTGGAGTGTTCCTCACAGTCACTGTCACAGGACTATAGTGGGTGGTCTCTGCTTAGGGCAGCCTTAGTTCTTTGGCTACTAGCTCTCACTAACCTGAAATCAAGTTACAGGCAAAACCTGCTCTTTTTTCCCCCTCCTCCATCTAATTTAAAGGCCATGTTCTAGCCTAAGGATGCCTGTGGGATTTCAGGGATGGATTTTTATGTAGTTCAATAGTTTTTTTGGCACACAGCTCTTCCGGGAGAGGTGGGCCATTGCCTCCGCCCAGCCAAGCTGAATGGCATCAATCTGTCCCTCCTAAATGCCTGTGGATGTCATTTGCCCCCTTTGAAAGGGCTTCAGCCCTCAATTGAGACTCTGGAGTCGTCAACATGAGGCTCTGTGAACCTCTGCAGGCTCCTCCTTGAACTGTGGCTATAATTATGGCCCGGAGCCTTGATTGAGCGCTGGCTAAGTGCTGCTTTCTGTGCTTGGCGTTGAATTTTCACTCTGCATATAAGTAGGTGACACAGACACAGAGTGTGGTAAAACAATTCAATTCCAGCAAGGTGAAATTTGCTCTGATGCACCTGTCACCTCCCTGCCCCTCCCTAGAGATTACAACCAGGCTATTGGGAAGGCCTTTCTCCCTTGCTGTTGTTTTTTTTTTTTTTTTTTTTTTTAACCGCATTTACATATTTGGATGGATGAAGTAGAGGGTTCTGAAGAGCTTGTGCAGTCATTCTGTAGGTGTTTGCATTGGCTTTGCTCACAAAGCCCCACGTGGGTGTCTGCCCAAGACAGTGTGTGGATGCTGCCAGACTCTAATTACAGCAGTAGACTCAGAAGGATGGCCCTAATTTAATCAGGCCCCTATCAATGGCCTCTTCAGCTGTTTACAATTTTTCAACTTCTGTGTAAGGTATTGCAGGGAACATCCTCCCATCTACCACCTGGACTACACCTGCTGAACCTTCTCTGTGGGAAATGATAAAAAGAGATTCCTGGGGCTCCCAGTGTGAAGGTTTACTGTTTCAACAGCCAGCAGCAGCCAGCAGGCATGAAGGTTGTAGTGGCTTTTTTTTTTTTTTTTTTTTTTTTTGTATTTGGACTTTTTATCTGCAACATCTCATTTAATTATGAAAATAGACCTGCAAGTCAGGTTGTGTAGGGGTGTGTGTAGGAGGGTGAGGGGTGGGGTGGGATGGGGTTGCTGATCTCTGTTTTACCAAAGCAGAAACTACGTTGAGAGAAGCTGACAAGACAAGCCCAGAAGGGCTAGGGCAACTCTGGGCTGGTTCCAAATGTGAGCATGACTCCATGGGTCAGGCCAAGGAGTGATATCATGGGGAGGGATGGAATAGAAAGAGTTATCAAGGGACCTGATGCTAGGGAAGCCCACCCAAACTCTCTGCAGAGATGGTCCATATTTAAATTCTCTCCCTCCTGTCTTCCTCTCTTCCTCCTCCCACTCTGTGTGCTGTGGGGGTGTGGGGGGGTAGTCCAACCTCCTGGTGGTCTATATCCTTGGTGAAATAGAGGCAGGTCACTGCAGGTTCTGGAGTTATATTTGTCTAGCAGTCTGTACCTGGTAACTTGGACACTGGGATCTCAGGTGACCCCTAGAAATTCCCAGGCCCAGCATGCTTGGAAGCCTGAGCGGCCTCTCAGGAGCTTCATAATCTGGGATAATGCAGCTGTAATTGGCACCCTCTCATTGCCTGAAAACTTACTTTGCAAGTAGCTATGTCTGGAGTGGATATATCTTACCACTCTGTGGACCTTTGGGGGCCCAGCAAAGCTTTTGCTCTGTGGCCTGCCTCCTTTAAAGTCCTTAGGCTCTATGGACAAGATTGTGACTAAACCCCTTGCCTTAGATGAGAACACAGTCATTCTATCATGGGCCTGGAATAATCTGGGGACTGGTTTTCTCCTCAGACCCCTGTCTTCTTTAGCCTCTTCTCCTTCAGACTTTCCCAATTCTGCACCAAATCAATATTTCTATAGCAGTACTTCATGGCCAAATTCATTGTAACAAAGGGGACAAATTCCTTCAATGGGTTAGAATGCTCTTTTTAACAATTGATCCTGGGAGAAATGGGCATCGACATAGCCAACGGTGAGTTACAACGTCACAGTGACCTCTGCTATGTGCAAGATTGAGGCTTGATTCATTTGCCAGCACTCGGGCCTCTTTCCACCCATCAATCTTTCAACACTTGTCAGACCTTTTGCAGAGGATGGGGTAAGAATAGATGGTCCTGGGCTGGGAGATAGCTCATTTGGAAGAGTACACGCCTCAGATGTACAAAGCTCTGGGTTTGATTCCTGGTACATGATGACACATATCTGGCATCGCAGCACTCAGGAATCAGAGGTAGGGGGATCAGAAGTTCCAGATCAGAGCCAATGAGATGGCTCAATGAGTAAAGATGCTTTCAGTCAAGGCTGATGATGTGAATTTCCTGAGACCCACCCACATCAGGGAAGGAGAAAACTGATCCCCTCCCCAATTGTTCTCTAACTTCCACATATGCACATGTTCAGTCACACATACAATTAATATGATTTTAAAAATTTCAAAGTCATTCAAGTTCTTCTATTTCATAGTGATTTCAAGCCTGCCTAGCTATATACAACTCTGCTGGGGTGGTGGTGGTGGTGGGGTGTTCCTGACAGATCATCTGTCTTTGACCTAAAGTCACTTCAAGTCTGACCTGTGGCTGCTGGTCAAAGATGCCCAAGGCCACACCTCTGTGTGCCCCCACCCACCGCCAAGGCCCCTCATCCTATTTTTGGTTGAAGAGGAGGATGTACAGATACCCTTTTCCAGGGAAGCTTCCCTAAGCCCCTCCCCACACCAGGTGGTTTATTTGTATTCAATCAGTTCACACACTCAGGGGCTCCCCCAGGAGGCTCTGAGCTTCCCAGTGCAGAGGAACCTTGTTTGCGTCTCTTTGTCTGGACCCTGACTTATGCTCCAGGCTCAAGAGTCATTTGTTTAAAGAGTAAATGAATCCTTTCCTTTGCTTGCCTCTCAGTGCCTGTTCTTGCTGAAAAGGGAGAATCTTTTTTCCCGGTTTCCAGAAAGTGGAAATTGAATTCATGAAACGTAACCCACTTTACACACATGAGAATTGAGATGGGCATGTTAGGGCATTCACACCCAAAAGAGTCCCTATAGAACATAGGGATTCTGGAGGCTGTACCACCTGCCTGGTAGCTCTAGGTCCAGCCACAGAGGACAGGCCAGCAGTGCTCAAAACTGCCAGCTCACAAGAGGCTCTGTGTCATCTGGCACATCAGATCAGGGGCTCCTAGAAGCTCGTTACTGCCAGGGGCAGCCTCAGATGGCTCAGCAATGTCCTGCACTCTCACTTCACCAGACAGCCTGTCTTCCTGCCTATAGGTGAGGTCAGGCACCCTTGGCATAAAGGGCCTGGGGGCGGGCAGCGGCAGGGCAGAGGATGGTGACACTGAAGAGAAACCCTTCTGAAGTCCCTGTGTTCTGGTAGAACCATAGCCATCCCAGGGTGACTGAAACAGTGTGGGAGGCACAGTGCAGGATCAGCCATGCCCCGCCCCCTCCTGTAGAAGCCCCTCAGCTGTGACTCTGATATCTCCTGTACTTCAGTGGAGCCAGGAAGGCTGCTGGCTTCTCTGATGAACAGCTGAGTCCTAGAGAAATGGGCATGCTCCAGAGCTGGGGCACCAGATACAGAAAGAAAAGTGGTAAATATGGGACTGGGAAGTGCCCTGTGCTTGATCCCCAGCACTGCATACACCAGGAGGGGCAGGCTGAACATGACTACTGCCAGCATGTGGGCCTCCCCTTAGTCCTGTATGTTGGTGTGGTAGGTTATCTTTGTCTCAAAGGACAAAGTGAGGAAGCCGGGTGTGGCAGGGAGGGAATTACCCACTGCAGGCTAGTCTAGCCCAAAGGCTGAATTACTAACTCACACTGCAGAGCTCAGGCTGCTCTGTCTTCCTAGGTCTAGGTCCATAGAGACCTTTAGGCAGTTCCAGTCTATACTACCCTGCTTCAAGGGATGCCTGGTAAGTGTGGGATCTCTTTATAGGCTCATGAGAACTTTCTAGAAATGATCTAGCAGTGGTATTTATACAGCCTTGTGTTGTATGCTGAAGACCACTGAGTTGTATACCCAGAGAGAATGAAGCTTATGTTAAGTGAATAAGACTTCAACACAGCTGGGTGGGCGTTGATGGCAGCACAGGCCTTTAATCCCAGCACAAGGAAAGCAGAGGCAGACAGATCTCTGTGAGTTCAAGGCCGGCCTGGTCTACAGGAAAGGCTCCAAAGCCACACAGAGGAACCCTGTCTCAAAAAACAAACAAAAAGACTTCACTGCAATGACACAAATCCAAACCTGTTTAGACACATTCTATGTCTTCTGTTGTCACTCCCAGAACAGAATTTGTTCATGCATGTAAGGTGAGAGCACACTCCTCCTTTGAAGCTGATGATGTCCCTCTTCACTCCAGCCTGCCCTTCCCTGCCTCCTCTTCTGTCCTTCCTCAGAAGGACCTCTCTTAGCCTCTATTCTGGTAGGAAGTACCCGCTACCTCACAGTTAATTTTGTCATCAGGTAACAAACACTGATCCCATTTTACAGGTGAGGAAGCTGAGGCTTCAAGAGATAAAAGAACTTACCCAAGGCAGCCTAACCAGTGGGTGTTGCAAAGGAGACTCGAGCCTCAGCATGGCTTCAGAACCCATGGCACAGACCACTTTGCTGAATGGACTTCTGTGCCCTCCCAAGATGTCCCCATCCTAATCCTGAGAGCCTGCGATGCTCCTTACATAGCAGATGGGATTAAGTCTCTTGAGATGTAGAGACAATCCTGGATTTTGAGAGTCACAAATGTCCTTATAAAAAGTGTACACGGGCTGATTATAGCTCAGGGAGGCCATGAGGTGAGCAAAGTGAAGAGGGAGGGTAGAAGATGCTTTGTGATGGGTCTGAGGATGGAGGAAGGGGCCATGGCCAGGGAAGGTGACTCTCAAAGGCAACATGGGTTCCCCTTAAAGCCCCAAGAGGAGTATGACTATGCACACCATTTGGTTTCTTTGCATTGATGAGGCTTTAAGCCATATTTGCAGTAATTGGTCACAACAGCCATGGAAAGCAAATGTGCTTTCCCTTCTGGTTGAAGCTCATCTGCTTTTCTCAACCAAGGTGGATGGTGTGCCTGGCTCCGCTACGTAGTCATGTTCCCTGCTAAGCTCTGGATTTGCAGCTCATCTCTGCCACCACTTCTGCTCACCCTGACCTTGGGCCTCTACTCTTACTCCTTTCTTCACCAGATGCTTAAATACAGGCTGGTGCCTGGGACATCACAGCGAGGGAAACTGAGATAGGAATAGTTCAGTGCCCCAGTTCCTCCAGGTGGGGAAGAACAAGGCACTCCCACTAAAACAGCCCCCAGATACCAACCCCAGCACACATCTGAGCTCCTGGAGAGTTGGAATCTCTCTGGAGGGCTTTGGCTTTAGGGAAATGTGAGAGCAAATTCAAAACCTATAAGAGCAAATAAATGAAGGATGATTACTGACAATAGGAGAGGGGACACAGTGGGATGCCTCCAAATAGCATCTCTTCCAGTGCGGTTTAAGTGCTTTGTAGGTCATTAACTACTTGACAGGGAGAGCCTGACACTTAAAGCAACGAATTTGGCGCCTCTGCCAGGGAAAATCAATCAGAAATGAAGAAGGAGCATCAGCAGCCTTAAGATGTACTGGGTGGGCAAACGGGATTCGATTTGCACATATTTTTAAAGGCCTTTCCATTGTGTAAATTGAGGCACACTGGTATTTGAGGTCATTTATAAATCTGGAACTAGAGTTTACAAATACTTAACCTTCCCCTGAGTGAGCTCCCCCTCATCATTAATGAAATATTTTGAAGATGTGGAAATGCACAAGGATAAACGTTTAGGCTCACCGCCTAACTATGTCAAATAAACATTTTGGCTATGGTGGAAGCATCCATTCTAAAATATATCACTTGTTTTTCCTCATGCCTAGCTGGCTCCACCTTCTCAGGGAGACAGACCTAAGCCCACCACCCATTTCCTGCCCAAGACATCATTCCCACCTGAAACAGGAGTGCAATTACTGCCTCTTTAATTAACTTGGTGATTAATCACCAGCTGCTTGTGAAATAGCTTTAATTGTCCTTGTCCATTGGGTTAGGGTGGGGGTAGGGAGGAGGCAGTGGGGGTGGGTGGGAGGATGGGCCAGCAGGAGGACCTTCTCAGAGCACCACATGCACACAGTTGGTTGGAACGTCTGAGAAGCCCTGGTATTCAGAGGGCAGCCTCTCTTCTGGGCTTTGGATAGGCAGTAGCCACCAGGTTCCAGGATCAGAAATGAGCTAGAGAGAGAGCAGTGGACAGCTGGGAAGGGACTGTGTCCCCTGAAGCCTCGGAGCTTCTGCTCTTGCTGTTCACAGATCCAAAGGAAAGGTACAAATGATCCTGGTTTGGAAATCAGGTCTTCACAGATATAATTGACCCAAGATGAGGTTACGCTGGATTAGGGTGGGTCCTAAATCCAACAACTGATGTTTTTATAAGAAGGCCATGTGGGGTCACAGACACAAGAACTCATTCATCAGTCACCAAGCCAGCTTTTCTGTGTGCTGGACTCTGAGTTCACATTATACAGGAAACAGACTCCATTAACCCATCGTGATCCAACACCAGGAGCAGCTCTACACACTCCTTTATCAGGGAAGCCCTTTCCCAATCTCATCTCAAAAACCACTCCTCAATCAAAAAGACCTTTTAGGGAGTCTCCAAGGACATCCCCACCAAAGATCAGCATCCGGGCTCCTCAATTTGCCCATGGTTTGTTCATTCTTGTGGCTTTCCCTTAGCACAGGGCACCATGCCCAAACTGTCAGAGACTGACAACACAGACTGGGTTGAACAGGTAGATTCCCATGGAGGAAAAGGGCTCAACAGTTACTAGCATGTTAGCATGGAGGCAGGAACTACACCATTTAGCTGCCAAGTGCAGCGCTAGGGACAGGGCATTCCTTGAAATAACTCACAGTTTTAGTCCAACCCTCGACACATGAGAAGTAGGTTTTGATACCCCACAAGCTATTGCTGGCTACAAAGCTGGAGCCTACATATAACCATATGTGTAGCCACAATCAGCCCTGTCGCTCCCTCTCTTAGGCGACTGCATTTCTCTATAACTCCGTTTCTTTCCCTCTAAGACTGTTACCAGCACTAAAGATAGCTCCAAAAAACTCATGTGCTCATTTCCTATTAATGTAATCAAATGTGTTTGGCACACCTACTATGAGGCAGGCATTGGGGATACACTACTGGGCAGCAGAAACTTCGAGTCCTGACCTCAAGGAACCATTTGGTAGGGAAGGACAAAGAAATGCAGTTGTCATTCGGGGCGGCATTAAGCGTTATGATTGGGAGCACAGAGGCAGAGAGGAGAGGACTGCAGAGTTCAGGAGGGACCCACAGAGCAGCGACCACCTCAGAGAAGAAAAAGGCAAAGAATAAAATCTACATACCACCACTACGTCTGAGCCTTCTTCGTCTCAACCAATTAGGCATCAGCATCGCATGCCGACCAATCATAAGCTTGGAACAGGAGCCTCGGTCGCCGGCCACGGTTTACAGGCGGAGGGAGGGCCGGACAAGAGACTCCGCCTCGCCCGCCCAGGCCACACCCTTTCTCCGCCCAGGGACACGCCCCCGAGGCCAGCTGTGTCTGCTTGGAGTCCCGCGGCCAGCGGCCGTTGAGGCCGAGTATTGTCCTGAAAGAAGAAAACAAAAAAACAAAAACAAAAAACAAAAACAGAGAAAGGGGTTGGGGCAAACAGCCTCGTGGCTTCAGGAGGATTACAAGATTTCCTTTTTCCAATGACAAGATTGCAAAATGTGTGAACCAGAAGACATAGCCAGGACAGGAGCGTGAGCACGCGAGCAAGGTAGGCACTGGGATAAGGCATCGGGTGAATCTTGAGGGCATCTTTCATGTGCTGGGCAGTGTTGACCTGGAGACTGCCGAAGCTGTGTAGACGCAACCGACCTAAGGGCCCCCGAGGCGATGTAGATGAGCGCAGGTGGTGCGGAGGAGGCTCCGGGGAGGTCTGGAGCGCGGCCAGACTGATCCCCAAGGCTGAGATTCTCAGTGGCTGGAGAGTGTGTGGTGGTGCCGACTTGGGACTCAGGGAACCTCCAGCGACCCAGGAGCAGGGCAGGTTGTGGTCGCGCGCTGATGGTTTGTGGAGCCTCAAAGCCGCGAGCAGGTGTGGACGCCGCTGGAAAGTTTGCTGGAGTGCACTGAGCAGCTCACGGCTGGGAAGGGGCAGCTCGCTCACACGCACAGACCCCTCCGCGTCCCTGGGAGCGCAGGCTTTCCATCACGGCACAGCTGCCTTGCCCCAGCGAAGGCGACTTGTGCTGGAAGGAGCCCTGAGCATTAAGTCCAGCAGTTCCCTTTACCCTAGATCAGCAAGACCAGGGAAGCTGATGAGTTGATGCAGCCGATCTGTCCTTTCGTGCTTGTTGGCTGCATCCGAAGTGTTTGTCTCTTCTGTGAGGAATCTGAGGGCAAGAGAATAAATAACGTGTCCCATCACATTTTGGGAGTCGGAAGAGAGGACTAACACCAAGTGTTCTGGCTGCTTTTCTCTTCCCACTCAGCTTCAGTGAGGAGAAACGCCAGGCTTTTTTTTTTTGGGGGGGGGGATGTAGATGGGACAGAGGGATAGTGTTCGGGTCGGGACTCTGGTTTTGTTTGTCATTACCTCTATTGCTCAGGTGGCCCTGTAGCCTGGATAAAGGGAAGAATGGAGGCTAGTGGCAGAGTTCTGAAGGGAACGCTAATGTTTGCTTTATTCTTCCTCAAAGGTACTGAGCCCGAGGCAGACGAAATGGGGTAGATTAGTGATACTCTTCTATAAGGGAAGAAAGTCACTTTGACCCAGGGGAGAACGGAAGGGAGTCTACTAGAGAAGAGATACAGATACCGACTTGATTTTGGGGGAGGCTCAGGCTCATTTTTTATCACCTTCTTCTGAACCTTTTGTCCCTATGGGACCTTTGTATGTATTGTTTATTCTTCTTTAAAAAAAAGATTTATTGCTAGGCGTGGTGGCATATGTCTTTAATACCAGCATTCAAGATATAGAAGCAGGCAGATCTCTGTGAATTTGAGATCAGCTTGGTCTGCCTACTTAGTTCCAGGACAGTTAGGAAGAACATGGGTCAAAAACCATTACATATTGTTTTAATTTATGTATCTGTGTGTGTGTATGTGTGTGTGTGTATGCGCACACACACGCACACACACACACTAGCGCAGGTGGCTTTATGAGTTTCTGGGCACAGTGTGCAAGCAGGTGACCATACAGGCCAGAAGGCATCAGATACCTAGGAATGGGAGTTACAGGAAGTTGTGAGCCACCTGATGTGGGTGCCTGGAACTGAACCTAGGCCTCCTCCTTCTCCTCTTCCTCCTCTTTTTTAACCCTTGCTGGGATTGAACTCCTGGTCCTTGTGCTGGCTGCAAACACTTTTTACCTGCTGAGCCATCCTGACAGCCCTGTTTATTCTGTCGATTAAAACCAAACAAAACATCTACCATGGGTTAGGCAGCGGCTAAGATACATCTAGTCTCATTCCTCACAGGGATTCCAGACAGTTGTAGAGACACAATGACAAACAACACACAGGAAGGGAATGGGGCACAGGGAGGGAAGGCAGCTTGGGTGGCTGTCAAAGAGGGCCTCCCCTGTTGGCCGGAGAGAAAGAGGTATCATGCTCCTCATCTATCCTAGGCCCCAAGGACCATCGTCACCACCTCCAGGAAGGCTTCTCTGACTTGATAGTTCATGCTGGGAGACTCCTGTAATCTGAGATGACTCCCTATATAGACAATATGGTTAATGTTTGTCATCACCATTAAGCAGAAGCGGGGTGAAGAAAGAAGCCAAATCTCTACTGGGTGAAAACAAAGTGGCTAGTGGGCAGCTAACAGCTCCCAAGGAAAATGGGGCTGTTCAGCCAGATGGGCCTGTGGGAATTTTCTCCTTTCTCCTGGCTGAAGGCCTGGGCTCCATCACCCCACATCATGTTCACAGAAATAAAGTAAAAGAAGCCAGCAAAACCTGGTGAGGGAAAGAGCAGGAGAAGCAGGCACAGATTTAGGGATGAGGCACCTCACCAGGGGAGGTCAGGGAACTCCTGTCCCAGCCCCTGGGCTCAGGCCAGCCCCTCCTTTGCTCCTGCTTCCTGCATGCAGTTCCCTTTAGCACTGCTCTGAGAGAAGGCAGTGACCAGTGAGGGCCCCAAACAGCTTCCCATACCCAGAGTCAGTCAGACCCCTAAATAGTAACTCATAGATCACTGAAACTCTTGGCTGCAAAGTAGGAATCCTGCTTGGAAGAACTGGCTGTAATTTGATTTTTCATGGCTCCTGTGTCCAGCAGACCTGTACTCCTGGCACCTTCTCCATGGCAGGTTGTCGGATTCATGCAGATGCCTGATGAAGCTTTTACAGACTGTCCCTCCAGCCCACCCCACTTCAGGTTTGAGCAGGCACACATGGCAAGAGTCTACATACTTTATTCAGGGTCTGCCAGGGACAGAATCAAAGCAGACTCCCACCCTCCTCCCTGGCCAGCCAACCCTCCTGCCTAGATTAGCTTTAAAAAAAAAAAATTAATTTGCTGTGATTTACTCCCTTCTGTTCTGTGGGGATCACCAGCATTTTAAACGTGTATTTAAATCATTCACTACTCCCAGCTAAACCTCAACTACCTCCTCCTGTCCAGCAGCAAGCACTGGATTCAGAATCAAAAGTTCAGGCCAAATTCTGTTAATGAGGAGCTGTGTAACCTTGGGCAAATGACTTAACCTCTCTCTGCTCCTCTATTGGCTCTTGTAGACACAGAGGTTGATGGTAATCCCCCTCCCCCCTCAAAGGCTGTTGTGAGGATTAAATTAGATAGCATTCAGGAAGAACTGTGCAGTGGCAGACTTGTGGTATTGGCTGTCCCCTTAATTAGCTGGGTGACCTTGGGCAGGCCACTCAACCTCCTTTCCTCATCTGCAGAACATATGGGCTGTTATAGTGGGCACAAAACCCCACCTCTATCCCTGAGCCCCAGCTGGCTCCCTTCTGCTTTCTGCCGGCCACTGCCCCCTTGGCCACCCTTTGGCTTGTCATCTGAGGACTCTGGTTTAATTGGAGTTGCATCCCTCCACAGCTGCCTGTCCTCAGCATTTCTGTGGAAGTCCCTGGGCTGTGGCCCTGAGGGGCCTGCAGTTCCTGGCTCATTTACAGAAGCAATTAGCTGTGATGTCACAGATCTGGGAGGTGACCTCAGTGGGGCACGTGGCCAGGCCACCAGGAGTCCACAACCTGCCCTGTCTGAAGCCTGTCCTGCTGCAGTGGTAGGGAGGCAGTTTCTTTGGCCAAGCTGATTCTATTCCCATATTTTATGACTCCTGGAAGCCCTAGTTGGAGTGTAAATTAGTTCTACCCTGTGCTTTTGTTGGCAACTGTCGGTGCCTTGAAAGCAAGGGCTTTGTCAGGAAGAACAAAGCTGTTGGTGTGTTTTTCTGATTTGGGGGAGGTATGCTCCTGGGGGAGGCTCCTCTGTTCTCAGTGTCAGCCTGAGTCCTTGTTCACAGCCTCCTGGTTTTGTTTTGGGTTTTAAGTCCTATGGCTTGAGTCACATATGGTGTGTGTGTGTGTGTGTGTGTGTGTGTGTGTGTGTGTGTGTGTGTGTGTGTTGGCTGAGGGATTTCCCCCCTCCTTTTGGCTTACACAGTGTACTCTCTGGAAGCTAATTCCAAGGACTGAACTTTTCAAATCACAGCTTCAACAGCTTTTAAAAACCTGGACCTGGTTACCCCTACCATCCCTGTGTAAAAATGTTGAAGGAAAGAAAAAATTCCACCCCTGAGAGTGGGTGAAGGGAGGGTACAGGATGCCCAGCTCCTGGCAGTGAGAAGTCACTGCCGACCTGAGGTCAAAGCTGAAATGCCGAGGGCCTCCTGGGATGGTATATAGTCTGTTCCTTGCCAGACATCTGGATATTAGAAAAACATCTGGATGGCTGGGCTTTCCAGGTTCTGTTTGACATTTACTATCACAAACATTGAGCTTGCCTCTCTTCTCTCCCTGCAGCCAGGCTCCTCCAAACACACCATCCCCCCATCCCCCACTCCCACTCCCCTTCTTGACAGGGAAGAAACATCCATTCTTTCCAATTCCCCAGTGTTTTCTCCCTACCGGAAATCTGATGGGCTTATGACATCATGGCTGGCTGCTGAGCGATGGAGTGGATGCCACAAAGAAATCCGACATATCCGATGGATTCAGAAACCACTTTCCCTCCTGCGGCTGGAGGAACAGGCATGTGCAGGCAGGAGAACCTGAGCTTTGTTTGAAAAATTATTTTTAAAAAAAGAAACAAAAGCAACCAAACCAAGTCTTGCCTGACATTAAAGGCAATTTTCTTAAAGACAAGCAAAGCATTTGGCCATCGTCTTTTAATAAAAATGCTGGATTTTATGAGACAAAGTGGTTAATAAATTGGGCCCACAGCCTCCTGTGAGTTTCTGTTGACTGTGTGTCCTGGTTTACCAATAAAAGGGCAACTAGGAATCTCTCTCTCTCTCCTTCTCTCTCTCTTGTTAATAAAATGAGAGCTTTCCTTTTTTTTTTTTAAGGGCAATAACATTCACAAGGTAAATAGCTGGTTTATGTTTTTGTAGGAATTCATTTTTACGGAGTGACTTCGGACCTGCCCCCATCTGCAAACACTGTAGTTCCTTCTACTGGGTTTCCTTGCCCTGGAGCCCTGAAAAGGTCATGGGTCTGCTTTACTGTCCCAGCTGGGCTCAAGGGTAGAACAGTGGATCGGCAGGGCAGGGCAGGACCTATGGCAGGACACTTCTGAATGAAACACTGCTTTGGAAAGAGTCAGGAGAACAGAGGTAGAGGATCTGTGACTGGAGCTTGAGGGCCCCTGGCAGGGGCATCCATTTCTTCCCCCTCCAAAGGGAGGAAAAAGCAGAATGAATAAACTCCAGGTTGAGGAGCCCCTAGCCCCTGAAATAGGCTCAGATTAAGGAAGTTCAAGAGAAGGCATGGTGCCTGGGAACCCCCAGCTCAGGCTTTTGGCATCCGAGACCTGAATTAGTGTCTTAGGTGAGGGCAAGCTTTGGGGTTCAGGGTTAGTGTCTCTTCCTCTTACTTTCTTCCTCTGTAAGCAGGGTTGGGGGTGGATGCATTGATCCTTCTTTGACAGCTAGAGTAGCCCCAGTATCTGATGCCTGGCAGGGGGACTAGCCTCTCTTGTGGGCAGAGAGCAGGCTCAGCTAAAGAGGCCAATGCAGATTTTTAGAGACAGGTCTACAGTCTGGGCTTCCACCCCAGCTCTGCCTTCTGCTAGCTGCATGATGTGGTTCTGTGCCTTATATTCCTCATTTGACAAATCCAAAAAGTAATAGGACCCACCTCAGTTAGGGAGTGCTGGGAAAATGACATCAGAGGTCAGGGAAGTAGTCGGTGTTCCTCACACGTGTTAGCAGTCCTAACATGTTCCCCTGAGTCCAGCGGCAGGCACTCAGTAGGCCTGGACTGGGAAAGCCCTGTCAAACTGAGTGGAGCACAGTGGAGTTGCAAGCCTCTCACCTGTGCCCAGAAGGTCCCTTGGTTCCCCATTGCTCAATGGGAATAAACTCCCATCATTAGCTGGGCTTCCAGGTGCCTGGTGCTGGCAAGTCTGCATCTACTGTGCCTCCCCTTGCCATGTTTTTCCTGTGTGGTAGTCAGGCTTCACTCCTCCAGGCTCTCCCTGCTTCTTCTCAACCCCTGGAGCCTGTTCTTCACACGGTCACCAAAGCTTAAGTCCGAACTTTCATTCTTCTGCCCAGAGCCTGTAATGGTCACAGTAAAGTCCTGCCTACGGCTTGTTGCACCCTCCACCAGGCCGCTCTCTGTCTCTCTCTCTCTCTCTCTCTCTCTCTCTCTCTCTGTCTCTCTCTCTCTCTCTCTCTCACCTTGCTGATGTCCATGAGTCTTCTCACCTCAGGCCTTTTGCTCTCGCTTTCCTTCTCCCCAGGACACTCTTCCCTGTGATGTCACATCACTTTGTCTCTTCCTTCCTGGAGAGCTCTGACCACAGAGAGACCCTCCCACCCTGCCCTTCCTCACCCTTTTCTGCTCCACTGCTCTTTATAGCACTTATTGTCACTTGACCTCTCTATGCAATAGCATATTTGTTACTACCAGGCACCAGCATCAGAGCAGGGCAGGGCCTGTTTTCTCCCTGCTGTATCCTGGGTCCCAGACACAGGGCTCCATAAACATGACTTTTAAAAAAGTTATTGTCGCCTTTAATTCCAGCATTTGGAAGGCAGACACATCTCTATGAGTTTATCTACATAGTTGAGTTCCAGGGTAGTGAAGTGTTATGTAGAGAGACATACATATACGTGTGTGTGTGTGTGTGTGTGTGTGTGTGTGTGTGTGTGTGTGTGTAAGTATGTGGAGGTCAGAGGATTGAGCCCAGGTCACCAGGCTTACACAGCAAGGCCTTTACCTACCAAGCCTTCTTGCTGTAAAACACGCCCCACCCTCAGGGCCTCCCTCACATTAGGTGTAGTGGAAAGCAGTAGCTAGGAAATGCTCTAGCCAGTTGGTGGGTGCCTAAGAAGTGGGTATATGTGAGGTGGCCTGTTAGGTGAAGAGTTGCTGCTGAAGACTTGGAGGGCAGGAGGATTGTGAAGGGCTGAGCGTGGGCTGGGCCAGTAGGATCCAGGCCAGTGGAGAAAAGGGTGGGTGTTGAGGCTGGGGCTATGGTGTAAATGAAGGAAGGCTCCAAGGAAGGGAAGTACATCTTCTCCTAGCTGCCTCACGTTTCCTCTCTGAGGCTCAGTTTCTCCATCTGTGAACTTTTGACTATGTGCTTTTCCTGCCACACTGTCCTGCCTCCCAGAGGCTGAGGTAAGTTTGGCATGGTGAAGGGTAGAGCTAACTCTGTGGGGGAAGAGTGCTGAGGACCTGGCTTTTTCCCCAGCCACGGCTCTCCCATCCTTCTCTGACTGCAGCCATCCCTGAGAGGAGGGTAGCATGGCTGTTGCCATCTCTGAGGGGGACTGGGCTCTGCCTTAGAAGGTTCCCTGCTTAGGTCTCATGCTGCTGAGCTCTACAGCTCTGACAGACAAGCTTTTCCTGGAGAAGTCAAGGCTCAGACCAGACAGACGATTGACAGCTATATTTACCACAAAGCTGAGAAATGGCAGATGAAGGGCTTGACTCAGACATTTCTGGCCTGGTGCCCTGGTGCCCTTAGCAAGGCTGAGACTTATCAGGGTTGTGGCAGCACAGACCTGTCCCTTTCAGTACTTTGGAGGCCAAGACTGGAGGATCAGGAGTTCAAGGACAGTCTTGACTACATAGATAGGCCAAGTGAACTTGCCAGGCCAGGTCTGGAAAAGCCAGATGGTACAGGTTAGACACCTGTTCCTGGTGCCCCTCAGCAAGGTTGCCCTCATCATAGTATTGTGGACTTTTTTGTTTCCTTCTGATGGGAGAGTGTATTGGGAATCTGGAAAACCCTCAAGCCTTTCCCCAGTGGCTTCTTTGACTTTCAAAGTCTCAGTTCTCATATCTGTGAGGTAGTTATAGAGAGCATTGTCTCCTGCAGAGCACCTGTGGGCCTAACTGCCTCTTCAACATTAGAGGTGAGTGTCCAGACCATGGACAACTATCTCCAGGGCTTACCTTGGCTGCCACATGGTAGAAACAAGTAGCCAGGAATTCTAACATGAGCCTGATGAAAGCAGAGCTTTGCAGCAGACATTGGCCTTGAACTCCCTGGAGAGGCAGAACTCTTTGTGTCTGTGTGTGTTCACCAGTCCATGCATTTGTGTGTGTATACCACAGTGTGCACTGAAGGTCAGAGGGTAAGTTTTAGGAGTCTGGTCCCTTTTCTACCTTTATATGGGTTCTGGAAATCACAGTCAAGTTACCAGGCTTGCAGGCAAGCACCTTTACTCACTGAGCCACATTGCCAGATCTCAATCTCCAATATTACTTTTTCAAGTAGTGTTTCTCTGTGCAGCCCTGACTGTCCTGGAACTCTCTCTGTGGACCAGGCTAGCCTCAAACTCAGATTTACCTGCCTCCACCTCCTGAGTGCTGGGATTAAAAGCTTGTGCCACAACCAGCTGGCAAACATTTATTTATTTGTTTGTTTGTTTGTTTTTTTTATTTATTTCTGTAGTGCTAGAGATGGAATCTAGGGCCTTATCCTTGTTAGGCAAGTGCTCTAACATCAAGCCAAAGGGGGGAATTTTTTTGTTTGAGGCAGGGGTCTTATGTAGTCTAGGCTGGCCTCAAATTAGTTATATAGCCAAGGCTGACCTTGAACTCTTGATCCTACTGCCTCCAATTTTGAAATGCTGGGATTACAGGTATGTACCACCATATCCAGTTTACTTGGTGCTTGGGATGAAACCCAGGGTTTTGTGCATGCTAGGCAAGCACTTGACCCACTGAGCTAATTTCTAGTTGAATAATTCTTAAGGTATGACCTCATTTCCTGAGACAGAAAGCCAAGGTTTGGGAAGAAAGAGAAGCTTGGCTGGAGTGATACCAGAGCCAGTGTTTCAGTCCATAGCTGGAGGACTTCAAAGCCAGTAAGTCCCAAAGGCAGTGGACATTCTCCATCGGGCAGGGCAGTGGACATTCTCCATCGGGCAGGGCAGTGGACAGAGAGCAGGCTTTGGAGCCCTGGGGAATTCCAATCCTGACTCTGTTCTTTGCCCATTCTGTTTCTACTACCACTACTTACCATGCTTTTTTTCCCCCACAAATAAACCAAAACATGTATATATGGGTATCATTTTGAGTGGAGGTCAGAGGACATATTTTGGGAGTAGGTTTTCTCCGTCTGCCTTGTTGAGCTTGCTGAGGCAGGGTCCCTTGTTTCTTCTGCTCAGTGCACTCCAGCCTCTTGACTCACCACAGGAATGCTGAGATCTCGGAGCACACCACTGCATCTGGCTTATTATGTGTGGTCCTGTGCAGACTGTCAGGTTTAAGCAACTAGCACCTGGAGCCATCTCCCTCGGCTGTTTCCCTGGCTGACTCAGTCTAGATTCCCTGTCTCAAGCTTAAGTCTCTCCTGAGGCAAGGCAGTACAGTAAGAAGGGCCGGTGAGTAGGACTCCAGCAGGTCTGTTACTGCCAAGCCTAGAGAGAGCACAGGAACAACATGCAAGATGGCTAGGTGGTGGTTGGGAAGGGGGAGGGGCAGGGAAGGACGATGGCAGAAACTGCAGAGGGGAAGTGGTGAGGGGCAGATACAAGAACCTTCTGGAGCTTCATGAGTTAGAAGGGCAGAGGTGAAGCAGGTCAGAAGTGCAGAAGTAGGACCTGAGCTGCCCTTTCTTCACTTTGGGGCTTCAGCCACGCTGTGCTCATCATTTTACCTATACTTCCTCTTCCAAATTTCTGGGCCCTACTAAGGGTTTGCTTTTTGGTGTTTCCTGAGGGCCTTATTCTGAACCACAGATCCCACAGTCCCATGTACAGCCTGGATCTGAGCAGTTGGTCTCCAGCATACCATCCTAAATGGCAGTGTCGCCGCTGTTTCTGAATGAAGCTCTAGCTGTGTCCATTGCCTGCTGGGTGACCCTGGGTGTGTAACTTCACCTCCCTGTTTCTTCATCTGCTGATGGACAATAGCAGTTCTACTTATAGGACTCCCCAGGGTATTAAATGAGGTGGCAGATTCTAAAGCAGCAAGCCACAATGCCTCAAAGAACCTGCCAGCCAGGACATACACCATCATGCCCATCATTATTGTGATGTGTGAATCCTGGGGGGTGGTAGGAGGCCTCTAGAATGAACATTCAGCCCTTCTGATAAAATCAATAATAATCTAAATAGAGCATTCAATGGGTGATCATAGCTATTCTGACCACCCTGAAACATGCACATTATTAGACCTCCTTCGCTCAGACTACAAATGGGACTGTGTGAGAAGTGGCTGCCTGTCAGGAGAGTCCTTGCATGTTGGGGGTGGAGAATCCTGATTCCAGCCCCCTGGACCATCAGACATACCCTTTGCTCCCTGCTGGAGCCCCTTTACATTCCCAGACTATTTCCTGGGATGCTGGGGAGGCAGGGTGTGGATATAGTCTGTCAATTATTTTGTAAATCCCAGGTCCTGTAATTTGCACACACATGTGAGTGTGCACATAAGTGCACATGTGTGCTCCAGATCTCCACAGCTGCCATGTTCCACTGAGTCTACAGAGGCAAGTCTGACTGTCAGAACACCTTCACCACTGTGAACCTGCAGAAGCCCCTGCTCTGTTGGGTGGGGGCTGTCCCTGTTCTGTTGGGGTGGGGAACCATCACTCTCATTGATTTCTTGGTCTTATTCATGTGGCTGTCAGCACCGAGCAGTATGGGGCTGGGAAACCCCCACCCATTCAGTGACCAGGCACAGTGAACTGGCAGAGGGAGAACCAGCATTGACATTGGGTATTGTCCACGGCGGTACTTGGGGACAGGGACAGCCCATGCCCTCTAAGTTTGTGGCAGCTGTGTCTTCTAGTTTGTTTCTCATTCCATCAGCACCCTACCATCCCTCCCACCCACTCCTGGAAGCTCCTGGAGGAAAATGAGTGAAGAGGATGGAAGGCAGAGAGGGGAAGAAATGTATCGTGGGGGGGCAGGGAGAAAAGCAGCATGGGCCTCAGGGTACATCCTGATGAGCCTGTGGCTGGAGTGTGCCAGCTTGAGAAGGAGCTGTTGGGGTAGCTATGGCCTGGATTATCTGCCATCTGCAGTTGCGCTATGTCAGTGTCTAAGGAGGGGGCATGTAGCTCTTGGATTGGGGCAGTTCCCTATGGGATGGGATCAGGAGAGACCAGAGATCCAGGTAGTCATGGGACAGGTTAACTTGGGGCTCAGGGTAGCCCAGCCCAGTCCAGAACCAAGCCTGGACGTTGGGGAGGTTCGTTTACTCAGTCATTTATTCACTCATTCATTCATTCTACATAGAGATTCACCTCCCTCTGACTCCCCAGTGCTGGGATTAAAGGCTTGGGCTACCACACCTGGCCCATTCCAAACTCATTAGAGAGTACCTCATCAGTGTCCTGCAGGCCCCAGTCCAGTACTGGACACATAGCAGTGAGCAGATGATGTCAAAACCCTTCTTCCTGGACATTCAAAGGCAGACAAACTAAAAGAAAAAAACATCAAAAACAGGGGGGAAACCCAACATAATAAGAAGGGAACATATGTTGTTATCAAGAGTGTTAAGTGCCAGAGAGAAAAATAAAGCAGAGAAGGAATATGGGTGCATATTGTGTTTTTCATTTATAAATAGGTGTCCATGGAAGGTCTAATTTCGAAAGTGTCATCTAAGCAAAGACGGAGGGAGGTGGTACCTCTGCAAGAAGAGCCATTCCAGGTAGCGATTAAATCCAAGAGCCAAAATCCAGAGTGGGATCTGGCCTGGCACAGTCAAGAGGCAGTGTAGCACTGGCATGGCAGGAGGAAGGGCAACAGCCAGGTGGTAGCTGATGAGCTCCAGGAGGCAGTGAGGCCAGATGGTGAGGCCCCTGGATGTACCATTTGGAAGGATCCCACTGGCTGCTAAGGTAGACAGGATTTGGGGAGGGGCCAGGCAGAAGCAGGGAGCTAAGGCAGCTGCTGAAGAGAATCTAACAGGCTCTGTCTGCTGAATGATAGAGAGCATTGAGGGTGTTGGTGTTGCTAAGATGTCTGGTTGGACCCTAAGGGAGGCTGGAGACCTAAGGATGGGCTGGGACAAGGACCAGCATGGTGTAGGGGGTGCTTGTGACCCCAGCCATCCACCATAAGAGGCAGGCTCTAGCATGGCAGCCCATGGTAGATTACAGCTGGGGGTTTTTGTTTCTGTGACTTAGGCGTTCTGAGTCCCATCCCTGGGGATTTCTCTGCTCTGGATGGAGGCTGGAGGCTTAGTGTTGCTCACTGGTTTATATGGATATTCTCCTCCCTCCCACTTATCTGAGCATCTGAACATCTTCCCACCTCCTGTCCCTCCCTCCCTCTCCTTCCTTTCCTGTCCCCACTGTCATCCTCTCATCCATCTTGCTCCACCTCAGCACCAGTTTCCCATGAACTCTACAGCCCAGGTCCTTGCTCTCCTGCACTTGACAGTCACTTATTTGGGCCCAGATCACCTTTATGCAAGGTTGAGACAGGGTTTCTCTGTAACTTTGGAGCCTGCTCTGGAACTCTGTAAATCAGGCTGGCCTCAAACTCACAAAGATCCATCTGCCTCTGCCTCGAGAGTGCTGGGATCAAAGGTATGTGATACCAGTGCCTGGCTAAGGACTATGTTTTATAAAAAACCTTCATTGAAATACAATTTACACACAGTAACATTCTTTCACTTTTTCTAATTTTATTTATTTATTTTCTAATTTTTTTCTTTGACTAATAGTTTTATATATATTCCATTATATTGTTACTGTGATGACATCATGTTCTTTAACAATTACATACCCAGATACAATTAACTCAGGCTGGTCTTGAATTCCAAATCCTTGCCTCAGTCTCCCAAGTGCTGGGATTACAGATGTGTGATAACACTTCTGTTTCTAAATCTTTAGAGTGTGTGATTGTGGCTTTTTAATATATATGCAGAGTTGTACAACCACCAGTACTGTTTACTTCCAGAATATTTTAATCCCCCCCAAGAAACCCTGACCTATTAACAATCATTCCTATTCCTTCCTTCCCTAGCTCATGGCTTGGCCACCTCTAATTTACTAATTTACTTTCTGTCTCTATGATTTTGACAATCTTGATTTAAAAAAAAATACAGAAAAGAAGCAGACAGTCTGTGCCCTCTTGCGGCTGCCTTCTCCTGGGTAGCATAGCATGCTTTCAAGGTTTATCCCTTTCCATAGCTGAGTAATAATCCAAGGATGGACTTATCACCATTTGCTGGAAGTGAACACCTAGCTGTTTTAGTTTTCTCACTGCTGTGAATGATGCTGGTCTTACTGTTCCTGCACAAATTATAATATGGAATATAAAATTATAATATGTCTTCCCCCAGCTCCCATCTCTCCCTGCCTCCTTTCCGACTTTATGTGTGTGTGTGTGTGTGTGTGTGTGTGCGCGCGCGCGCGTGTGCGCTCGCACACACACGTGGAAGTCAGGGATTGGCATCGTCTTCCTCAATAGTGCTTCACCTTGAGAAAAAATTGAGTATGTATTCATATGTGCAACTACATGCATGCCAGGGCACATATGTGAAGCATAGAGGAAGATCCTGGATGTTGATCTTCATCTCTCCTTGTTGAGATGGGCTCTTTGTTGCTGGCCACTGTGTAGGTCAGGTTAGCTGGCCTGGCAGCTTCTAAAGGGTCCTCCTCTCTCTACCCTCCATGTCATCACAGCAGGGCAGGGATTTCAGATGCATGCTGTTGCAGACTGCACTGGGGTTTTGAATTCAAGTCATCATGCTTATGGTAGAAGGGTCTCACTGTGTAGCCCTGATCCCCCGTCCTGGTGCTGTGGTGGTAGATGTGTGCTACATGCCTCATTACACTTTTACTTCTTTTGGGTGTGTATAACTAGGTGTGGCATTGTTAGAGGATATAGTGTTAGAGGATATAGTTAGAGGATTGCACCATTTTTACACTCCCAGCAGCAATGCACAAAGATTCTGGTTTCTCCATATGTCCACCATACTTATCACTTTTGTCTTTCTGAGACAGGGTTTCTCTGTGTATTCCTGGCTGTGCTGGAACTTGCTCTGTAGACCAGGCTGGACTCAAACCCACAGAAATCTTCCTGCCTCTTCCTCTGCCTCCTGAGTGCTAGGATTGAAGGTGCCCAGCAACCAGCACTTATTTCCTATCTTTTAAAAATGATGTGTTTATTATGTGCATTGATGTTTGCCTGCATGTCTGAAAGTATGAGGGTGTCATATCTGGAACTGGAGTTACAGACAGGTGTGAGCTGCTATGTAGTTCTGGGAATTGAACTGGGGTCCTCTGGAAGAGCAGCCAGTGCTCTTAACTACTGAGCTGTCTCTCAGACCCTTCTATCTTGATAACAGCCATCCCAGTGGATATGAGATGATATTTGTTTGTGTTTTGACCAATCACTGATGATGTTTATTGACTGTTTGTATACCTTCTTTTTAAAAATCAGTGTCAAGTAGCCCAGGTTGGCCTCCAACTTGATATGTAGCTAAGGATGACCTTGACTTTTTATTTAAGTTCTTACTATATTTATTTATTTTGTGTCTGTGTGTGGGTGCTACAACCCCCTGTGTGGAGGTCAGAGGACAACTTGAGCTTATAGGAATTGGTTCTCATCTTCTGCCATGTGGGTCTAGGGGCTTGAACCTAGGTTGTCAGGCTTGTTGGCAAGTGCCTTACCCAAGGAGCCAAGTTGACATGACCTTGAACTTTCAATCCTCCTGCCTCTACCTGCTGAGTGTTGGGATGACAGGTGTGCATCTGCCACACTACTGAGGATCCCACCCAGGGCTTTGAACACATTAGGCCAACACTTTACCTACTGAGCTACATTGCCAGAACCCATTTGTATGCCTTCGTTGGAGAAATATCTATATAGACTCTTTGCTCGTTATGAAAGTGGGTTGCTTGTCCTTTTACAACAGCTATAGGGGTTTTGTATAGTTGATATTTCTGGATATAAGTTCTTACCAGGAGAAAGGAGCTGGGATGCCAGGGCCAAGCAACCAGGCTGTCAAAACTGGTACTTGAGCTGGTAGGTGTGGACTCAGTGGTCTTTTCTGGGAACATGGACTATTACCCCACAAACCTCCTGTCTCTGGCTTCCTGCTCCTCTGTCTCAGATACCTCTGGGCTAAAACTTGTGGAGTCTGGGATGGGAGACCTGCCTCCCTTCAGGATGCCTCAGAGAGGATGCCACCTGCTCCCTGTCTGCTATGCCACCACAGCTCTCCTCTGTTAGGTCTGCTGCCTCTGCAGACCACAAGTCAAGGCCAAGGCCTCCAAGGAGGTGACCAACAACAGGAGAGCCACCAGGGCAGTGGCTGCCCCTCCTTGGTCCCCCTCCCTACAACCCCATCATGGCCAGGCTCTCCCTCTCCCATTTAGTTAAACTTTTCTGAACTTTCTACAATTTGTACGCTGAGCTTTTATATCTTTGAGAACCAAGGGAAATATAAGAACCCCCCCAAAACAAACAACAACAACAACAAAACCCCAAAAACAAACCTGATCACAGTCACTGGCTGATTCTACTCATGCATTTGGGAGATTTTCTTTTTTTCTTCTCTGTGGCTACACCCAGCTGTAAATACAGGAGCTTACTGACTCTGTCGTGTGGGTTGTCTCAGTTTGGGCTGACTGTCCCCATGCACTGTGGCTGTGATTGTATTGCTCATCAGTAGGTATCCCTTCTGTGTTCTGGATTCTCTGAGTCACCTCACAGGGGGATGACAGAGTTGCCACCCTTTGGCACAAGGAACTAAGTGGAAAAGGGACTTGATTCGATCAGAGGGTACTCAGAAGAAGCTGGGGGTCCAAGGAACTACCTCTGGATTCTGGGAAGGAGTCTACACTATAAGGGAGCTCTGAATTTTTCTTCAAGGAAAGCTGGGAGTTAAGACAGCAGGGACATTCCAGACAGCAAATAGAATGGAAGGGGGCTTTCATCACTGGAGAGATCTTCTGAGGAGACTCTACAGCCAGCCACCGTATCACAGTTATCTGGATGTGGAAAAAGTAGAGGATGAGAGAAGAGCTGAGGCTGACAAATCCTGGCCGCCAACAGAACAATCTTTATGGTTCCACTACATTTCTTTGAAGACATCCCTAAGTATTAACTAAGCCTCCAGGTCCCCTGTAGTGTTTCCTGGTCCCTTGTCCACCAGCCTCTGCCATCAAGATCTTGTGGCTGCTGGCCCCTCTCCCAATAAAGCTTCTGGGTTGAGACAGCACATTCTGCTTTTGTAGAATTGGGCCTCAGGCTTGCTCCTCTCTCGCGCAGCGCCCCAGCTGGGCCTGCCACCCGCCACCTGCCACCCGCCCACGTGGATCCCTCTCTGCCCCTGCTGGCGCCGAGGCGGCTTTGGCAGGCTCTGGGCCCAGAGGCCTCTCTGCTCAGTGATTAGGCAGCAGCCGGTGGGCTCCAGAGCCAGAGCGAGAGATTTATTGTGGTTTTTAGGGGGCGTTTAGGAGCCGACGTGATAATGTCTGTGAACGCACTTTGTAAACTGTAACGGGGGAGTGCCATGTGCACGAGAGGGGCGGGGAGCTCTGCCCCCACACGACATCCTGGGGCTTAGCTGAGAAGCCCCTCCAGTTCGGAGGGTGAGTAGGCTGGAGAAGTCCGACTGGGCTCTAGAGGGGGGATTCAGGGCTGTAGCTGAGGGAGCCTTAGGCTTCCAGGAGCCTCTAAGGCAGCTATGGAATGAACAGTGAATCAGAAAAGTACCCAAGAAGGCCTGTTGCACTGAGGAGTGACTTCCTGGCAAGGACTCCCCTGTGGTCCCCCTCCCCAGTTCTGCTGCTCTAGGGCTTTAACAGCTCAAGGGGGGCTGTCTCCTAGGAAGGGGGGGGACTGCATACAGGCAGTGGGAGGGACATCACTGACCCATTTGTAGGACTTAATGTCACCACCTGGGGATTGTTTTGAGTTTCTCATTTTTTAGTGTGTGTGTGTGTGTGTGTGTGTGTGTGTGTTTGTGTGTGTGTGTGCACGCGCACGAATGCGCGAGGGTGTCAGGAGTCCCAGAGCTGGAGTTATAGGCAGTTGTGAGCTGCACAGTGCTAGGACTTGAATCCCAGTCCTCTGCAAGTGCTCTTCACCGCTGAGCCCTCTCTCCAGCCCCATCTGAAGATTCTTATTCCATTGCAAGTATTCACTGAGCACCTACTATGTGCTTGGCACTGGCCTGCATGCTTGAGGGTACAGTAAATACAGCAGGGATCAAGATATACTGAAGCCAGGGAGGTGGTCCACCTTTGTAATTCCAGCACTTGGAAGGCAGAAGCAGGAGGATTAGGAGTTCAAAGCCATCTTTGACTACAGAGTAGGTTCAAGGCCAACCTGGGAGACATGAAACTCTGTCTCAAACGAACTCCAAACAACAACAAAAAGAAAGGTAGATCTGAACCCTTGCACTCCTGGATTTTGGGGGAAAGGAGGCAAAGGCTGCTAACAGACAGTTCAGTAAAATGTTAATAAATAATTATTACTACAGAGACAGTAAAACTGGAGAGTTGTGGACAATGCACCCAGAGGGGTCAGGAGAGCCCTCTATGGAGTTTCTGCTTTCCTCTTTCCAGGTGGGACCTCTTCTATGGTCTCTGGGACAACTCTGAGACTTTAGGGGCCCAGCTCGTCTCCCAGTCACCAGCCAATACCCACTACCAAGATCTGTAGCCTAGACAGCCTTGGGTACTCCCACCAGAGGGATTGTTCAGGTGGTTCAAGGCTTGACAAGAGAGATCTGTCTGCAGCTGCTCCAGCATCTCCTCCAGTGCCAACCTGGATGTTTCTGTTGGTCCAGTCCTACTCTGAAACAGAGGATCTGCACCTTCTGGACACTGCATGACTAGGGGTCCCACTGTGGGAATGAGAGCTGTGTGCCCTGAAATGGAAGCTCAGGAAGGGTGGGGAGGGCAGAGGCGGGGGGGGGGGGGGACACTGGGCAGCATTGGAGGTGTCAGCCTCTGCTCTCTGCTCATGTGTCCTAGCTGGAGACTCCGATGTGCAAGTGTAGAATTTGAACATAGGTCTATCTCATTATATTCTAATTTCAAAGCAAAGCCTTATGGTTCCCTGGGGACAGTAAGAAATTCTCATTGAAGTTGGGACTGAGTAACAATGGCATGTTAGTGGGTGTTATTAGTACCATGTGCTATTCTAAACACAGAACCTGAATTACCAGAATTTAATTTCTACACCACCTGGTAAGATGGGGACCATCACCAATAACCTCATTTACAGACAGGATCATTGAAACCCAGTGAATCAGTAACTTACCCAAGGCCATATTGGCTGGTGCAGGGGGCGGCTGGGCTGGGCAACCTCACTGGACTGTGCTTTTAACTGTTCTTGTCCCCAAGTCTTGAGCTTAACTACTGAGTTGTGTTGAACACTCTCCACGCATTGTCCCATGACAGGTTCACTACAATCACTTAAGTAAATTGGGCTTATGGTTGGCACCTACACATTTTAAAAGAAGGCAACTGAGGCAGTGAGCCAGTAAGTCATGGCTGGGAAGTTGGAAAATCAGTGTCTAAGTCCTAGGTGGCCCATCTGTGAGACTCAGCATTTCACTTCCTAAACCTCTCCTCCTTCCTGGCAGCCCACTGTCTTGCTTGATGGTCCTAAAGCTCACATAAGTATATTCTCTCTGAGTCCTTGTTCCCCAAGGCACAGTCACACTGAGGCTCTGTATGAGGTTTTCTGGGCTCTGCCCAACTGTGGCTTGCTTTCTGGTGCTTTCATGAAGGAAGACACCCACAGAGCTGCTGTGTCCAGGGGGTTGTTGAGGAGGTGGTGACAGAGTCTTGGGCATTTGCCTGGGTTGTGCATGGATGGCTCCACATTTGAGACCTGCCTGGGACCAGCTCCTGGTGCAGGTTCCCACCTGTCCATCATCACAGACAGTCTCAATCTCGTGGATGTTGCTCTAGAGCCAGTGGGCAGGGAGGTCTCACTTCCTTGGCTGGTTGAACACTCTGGTGCGAGGTGGGAGTGCAGCTTCCTGGTTTAGTGTTCTGCCAGCCTTGTGATCCTGAGAGTACCTTCCTTGTCTCACCTGTTTTATTTCTGCAAAATGAGATCCTTGTGATGGTGGGTTTACAACATATTTTTCAAAAACTTGTCTCTGGTGGCTGGAAAGGGGCATAGGCTCTTTGCTACTCCTCTGCTCAAAAGTGGTGGAATAAAGGGCCCTAAGATACCTGCCTCAGGAACTCAGAGAGGCTGTGCTGCTCTGAACCGCTATGCTCAAGCTATTTAATTTTCTCCAGACACAGCAGCTAGTGCTCCGCTGAGCCCTTGTGGTTCTGAGGCCTGGGAATGACCTCATACAGACCAGGATAGCACAGCTGGGCCTTCCCAGATGTCCCTGTACATTCCCCAGGTGGGTTGTATCTTCTGGGAGAGACTGGATGCTAGTCTGAGGGCAGTGGCAGTGGTGGCACAGAAGCTTTGGCAGTGGAATTAAGGTGGAGAAAAAAAAGATGAAGCGTGGAAATCATTAGCTTTCTTGGTTGGTGAGAGCCACCCCGAACGAACATTTGGGGTTTTAAAAATGAACATCAGCTGCAGGGACTGGTGCCCTGAGCGTGCAAAGGCCC
The DNA here is from genome assembly GCF_943737965.1 of Phodopus roborovskii. Classification (NCBI taxonomy): domain Eukaryota; kingdom Metazoa; phylum Chordata; class Mammalia; order Rodentia; family Cricetidae; genus Phodopus; species Phodopus roborovskii. Next base: position 7,104,696 of record NW_026126459.1, on the reverse strand, counting down.
AGGCAGCCTCCTGGAATCCCAATCCCTGCCATTCTTCAGTTGTGGCTCAGCCAACACTTACTGAGTGCCTACTGTGGGTTAGGCCTGGAGCCAGGATGGAGGTAAAATCCAGCCAGAGAGCAGCAGCCCTGCGGTGACAGGCAGCCACAGATACATTGATGCCAGCCTGTGAGAAAGCAGGCAGGCCAGGCAGCCACCACTAACTCCTGGGGGGTTGTGGGCACTGGGAGGGGGAGTCATCAGTGTGGAGTCTTTACAGAAGGCCTTAAGCGAGGTGGGCATCCTACAGAGAGGGTCTGCAAGGGCTCAGGGACTTGCAGGTTGACAGTGTGGGGGTAAGGGACCTGCCAGTGGGCCTGGTGGGGGCTGAGGACAGTTGCAGACCAGTGTTGTCTGCCCAGACCTCTGCCAAGAGACACTGCAGAATGGGGAGGCATCTGCCCTAGTGTTTTTTCTAAACTACGTGGATATGTGGATTTTTATGAGAAAAGCTCCCGTTTTTAAATCATGGGAATTAATTCTAATAAAACAACAACAACAACAACAACAACAAAAAAAAAAACCCAAAAAACAAAAAACAATCAACACCACTGCATCTAACCAAGCATGGCTTCAGGCTGGATTTGGTACTTGGGCCAAGAGTTTCTGCTCTCTGGTTGCGGTGGTGATGGGGGCACCGGGTGGAGCTGCCCTGTGGAAGGTGGGGCACTGTAGGGGGGCGGGTCCCCCCTCCGGCGGCGTCGGCGCGGGGGGGGGGAGCTGGGCGCGGGTGGGCGGGGGTGGAGCGGCCCCCCCATCCCAGCCCTGCGCTTCGCGGCCGCCCGCCGCCTCCATCCGGGCCTCTCCCCACCTCCCGCCCGCCCCCGCCCGCGCCCCTCCCCCGCCGGCGCACGGCTCCCGCCGCCCCTCCTCCGCCCGCCCTCCGCCCGCTCTCCCCGGCTCCCTCCCGGTCTCTCTTAAGTGCCATCGAGGGGCGCCGGGAATTGCAGCCAGTAAATCGCGCCCCACCACTCAGCCGCGGGGCCACCGCAGCGGCGCCGCCCGCGTCCCGCCGGGAGCCCCGCGCCGCCCGCTCGGGCGCCTCTCCAGGGCCCGCGAGGCCCGCCCCCACCCGCGCGGCGCTGCGCAGGGCCTGCCCCCGGGCCGGCCGGGGCGCGCGGGGGACCGCGCTGGAGGCGAGGACGCGGCGGCCGCGGGGCGCACGGCCCGGAGCGCGCGGCCCGCGGCCCCGCGCGCCCTGCCCGCGCCCGCGGCCCGCGCTCCGGAGCCCGGCCCCGTTGCCCGGGCTCTCCTGCGGGACCGATGCCGGCCCTCCGGCCGCCAGGGTAAGCGGGCAGCGGGGCGCGGCGGGGAGGCGGGAGGGGGGCGCCCGGCGCTCACCCAGTGTCTGAGTCTGGCACGTGGGGGCGTCCCGAGTTCCCTCTGGAGGCTGGACAGGTGGCGACGACGCAGGGGTGTGATGCTCCAAGGCTGGCACTTAGCTGCGTGCCTACTGTGCGCACGATGGGCTGCAGTGAGGGGCGTTCATCCCCATTGTACGGATGAGAAAACAGAGGCCAAAAGGGCAGATGGCTGGCCCTTGGTCTCCAGTTAGGAGCTGGACGAGCCAGGATTTGACTCCATGGTTGCTTGACACCAGAGCTACAGCAGCTCCCTCCAGGCACACACAGACAACAGAGTGAGCATATGAATATTTCATTGTTGCAAAGAAGGGAAAAAAAATATCATCCATTGTCCTGCCACCATAATGCAGGCACTGTAAGCATCTGGGCTCTTTATTTAGGCCGTATTCTTCCTTTTACATGACAGCCTTGGGGTCAGTGGAATCCTGGTTCCTTCTGACTGTGCTTAACCTGAGGCCTGAATCTTCATCCTAGGGAAAAGGGATGCTTCCAGGGTTGCAGAGGGTTAGATGAAGGGGTTGGGGAGGTGGGGAGGAGGGCCTGTGGAAAAGAGACATTCAGTGGGCCTAGTAAGGGCAGGGCGGGTGCCAGCCTAAGGGACTGGGAGCTGGGACAGCCAGGTCTTGTGCCTCTCACAGCTTTGGACATCTGGGCCCACGCATGCCCTTGCCAGGCTCTCACTATTCCTCTACAGAATCTCACCCCCCCCTCACCTTCCCCCAGTTTCCTCCCTGCCTGGGAAATGATCTACTCCAAGAGCAGAAGTCCAGTGCTGTTCACAGTTGGACCAGGAGTCAATATTGAGGGCCTGCTGGAAGCTTCTTCACAGCCCCAACTCCTTGCCCATTCCACCCCTTCTCCACCCAGACTAGAGACTCCAGGCCTCTACTTACCAGATACCCCAGGACCTGCTTGTCCATGCAGTCCTCTGTGCAGTTCTGCTCTGCCTCAAGACATCTGTCCTTCTTTTTCCCCATGACCCAGACATACCTACCACTCCTCCCTGCATGACTGCCAGCCTGGGACACCATTACCAAGCTGTCTTTTAAAAATGCAGCTCTGAGCAGGCCGGCTGAACTCAGCTGTCCATAGATCTAAACTAGGCCAAACTCCTGAGAGTCCCCTGAGGCTGGGCTTCTCAGCTTCTGCCTACTACCAACGCAATGCCTTATGAGCCCGTTGTCCACTGTTCTTGGGTCTTCCCTGCCTAAGATAGTCTGCTTCCCTGACCCCACCCTTGTTCAGCCTCAGCACCCTGCTGTGTCTGCCCCCCCCCCCATCCCTCTTCCATCAGACAGGTGGAGTGAGTGCACCTTCCCAAGGGTACTCCTGGCTTTTGACAACTCCTTTCAGATCTGTCTCCACCAGCAGCCTGCTTGGAGAGAGCAGGTTGATGGGTCTCCAGGGGCCAGTCAGAACAAACTCGAGTGACCAGTTCATAGTCTTTGAGGAATGTACTTGAGTAAGAGCAGAGGTTCTCACGCTTTTGGAGTACCAGCGAAGTGCAGAAAGCCTGCCTTTTTTAGGGTGTATGGCTCCTGTTGTGGAGGGTGCCCAACTAACTGAGGAGCCAGGATTTGTCTGATTGGGCTGCCAGTCACCTTCAGCCCTCGTCAGGTGCCTTGAGTTTTTTTTTCTCTGCCACCTGTATTTGCTGAGGGTGGTAATGGTGGATGCTTAGACTGAAGTCCTCTTCCAGGGACCACCAGCCTATCAAAGCCCACCCCTGATGTCCTCCTCAGGAGCAGGGAGAGTTATGTCAGGCCCTCTGGCTGGGCGCCAGGGCTCCCCATGGAACTATAAATTGACCTGTCGGGAGAGGGAAGAGATTAATGTCGGCCATCTTCATTAGCGCATCCCCCAGGGTGATGGCGTCTGCCCTGAGCTGGCTGATTGGAGAGTGTGAGAGGTGGGGGCTAGCCCCCCCCAACAAAAAGGCAAGAGGGCAGAGGCCAGGGCCTGCCAGAGAGGCTTGGCCTCTTCCCACAGCTGGAAGGGCTGTCCCTGTGGCCTCTGCCTCTGGCAGCAGGCACACGCTTTGATGGAGGACCTGTGTGCTAATTGGGGGCAGAGATGCACTGCCCGAAGCTCCGCGGGGCTGCCAGGCTGACACCGTCAGCTCAGCGGCATCGAAGGGCCTTCATTAGAGGCTTTTCCCCTGACCAGAAAGGAGCCCGCTGCGGGCTGTGGGGGGCTCCCCTCCTTCCCTTTCCCCTCCACTTTTCACTCCCCTCCCCCTTCCTTCTTTATTGCGTTGATGATGGGGGAGGAGGCGGCTTTGGCGTGGGGAAGAGATGATGAGGGATTGGAGGAGCTGTTTGAGTTTGAGACCTTGTATGTTCTGATGACTCTGACCTTGGTCTTCAGTGCTCTGCACTTGAGGGTCCTTGTCTGAGGCCAGAGCATGGTTGTCCCCCTGGGTGTAGTGGGGGATGGGAATCAGATGAGAGCGCTTGCCTTACAAAATGTGGATGGAGCAGACAGAGCCTGAGACCCAGACTGTGTGGGTTTGAATCCTGTGAGGCCAGGGTCCTCTAAGCCTCAGTTTCTGGCTTGATAATGGCTAAGAACTGGGATTACTTTCTTGTAGTAAGAGGTCTTTTCAACAGACAGAAGAAGCTGAGTCTGCTCCTTGAACGGACTGCCCTAGGGCAGTCTCTCTCTCTCTCTCTCTCTCTCTCTCTCTCTCTCTCTCTCTGTCCTCCCTCCCTCCCTCCCTCCCTCCCTCCCTTCCTCCCTCCCTCCCTCTCTCTCTCTCTCTCTCTCTCTCTCTCTCTCTCTCTCTCTCTCTCTCTCTCTCCCTGGAACTCACTTGTCCTGAAGGAGCTTCTGTCCCAGCAGGGTCTTATCCTCACAGTGGTGGCCTTACATTTTGACACTCATCTGGAGACAGATCCAGGAACCAGGCTGGGCATCCCACAGAGCACCTCCCTAGGCTGTCTGGAAGGTTCTGAAGGCTCTACTGAGGCAGGAATGGCATGGCTTTCTCACACAGACCTTGTTTGGATCAGACTCTGAAATGGGGATACGAGCCTGCGTGGCCCCCAGAGCATGCACAGATAGGGAGAGCCCACCCCTTGCCCAGTGTCTTGCAGTCCTAAGCTGGGGTCACTGACCTCAGGTTTGTGCCTTGTTGGTTCTTAAGGATGTAGGTGAATCCCAGAGGGAACATTTCTTGTAGGACGGAAGGGCTTCCACCAGAGAAGGACACTTACATTTTACATATTTATTTATTTATTTATTTACTTTTTGAGATGTAGTCTCATGTAGCTCAGGCTACCTTGATACTATATAGTAGTGTGGATTTGAACCCCTTCCTGATCCCCCTGCCTCCATGGGATTATAAGTGTGCGTGTCCATGCTCAGCTTCTGAGGGTCACTTCTCAAAGCCTGTAGCTTTGTTTCTTCAAGCCTCTGTTCTCTACTTAGGGCAGAGTAGAGCAGACGCTGTTTTGTTATGTTTTGTTTTATTTTTTTGTGGTCATTGCTGGCTTTAGGCTGCCTCCCCAGTGACAGTGGCTCCTGGCAACCTTTGCAATTTACAGCACCCTGGATAAGTGGGGAGAAGTGTGTCTGAACCTTTGTGTCTCTCCAGCTGCTAGCCAAGGGATACTTAGCACTCACTGCACCCTGTGGAATGTTTGAAATAAAGTCCATTCTTTGAAGATCTGAAACACTGGCACTGCAGCCATCCTTGGCCATACCACTTGACATCTCTGTGCCTCTTTTCTTGTCTGAAGACCTGAGATGTCATAGACTGAAATCTACAATGCAGGTCACATTGGCTGTTAAATGTACATCTTGAGGAAAGAGAACCCCAAGAAGAACCCTTACCCAGGGGACTTTGCTATGTGACTTTGGTCTTGACTCTTTGGGGACATCTTTGGGACTGTGTTGTCCTCCTATCCCTACAGAGCTTTCTGAGAATACAAATATATGGGAGTGGTGAGAAAGGCTTAGGGGGCTGGGTGATTTCTGGAACCTTCCTGGCTTCTTATGAGGACCTCCAGGGTTCTCAGTTTCCTATCTGAAAAATGGGACCAGATACCCAATTCTCATCAGCCCTTGGTTGTCTAGTTTTGTTTGACCCGAAGTGTTCCTAATGTGTCTAAATGGAATCCAGCCTGATTTCATGGATGTCGGAGTAGACTGTCATTTCAGTTGTAATATATTAAGATTGCCCTTTAAAAGTCACATGTTGAAAGACTGTGATGTAGAGGTGCCTATTGTTGCTATCTGTGCGTGCCCAGCAAGTCCTGCCTGACAGCCTCCTTGCAAGAGCTGGCAACATGGCTGTCTGCCTCCGCCTTTCTGAGCAGGCAGGAATCACTAACGCGTTAGCAGTTTCATTAAGCCTCTCGCCAGCCTCCCCACCTCCCTCCCAGCCTCCTTGGTAATTATTTCCCCAACCCTTCCACTTGAAGCTCTCTGGGATTGGCCGAGTAGCCCTGCAGCTGGGCTGTTGGGGCTGTGCTGTGCCCAGGAGCCCCCTGGGTACCCCCCTTCTGACTCCCCATGTTGCCTGCCTTGCCATGTCAGCTTTGTGTTCCCCTGAGGCCTCCTCCGTGAGAATGCAGATCTGCTGCCTCACTGGGGTGCCAGTTAACCCATTAGGGCACTCCACATGTGCAGGCCTCCTCTGCACAGCAGACCTCCTCTAAATCAGTGGTCGCAATCTTTGTCCTGGGATTGTCATAGAGTGGGCACTGAGGACCCAGCTGTGGGAGAGATGTACTTACTTGAGGCTTGGTGGGTCATACAGACAGGGCATGTGTGGAGACAGAGTGTGTGCAACATGAACCCAGGTATGGAACATCCTGAGGGCCTGTTTCACAACCAGCAGTATGAACATGAGACACAACCCTTTGGCCTCAGTGACTGACTGGGAAATGGGCACATTTCCCTTCTTTGCTAGTCTAATCACAGGCTTTTCTGTACTTTCCTGTATTTTCCCTTAGATCTGAGTGTGCAGGGACCTGCCACCTGGCACACTGTGCCTTTGATTTGCCAGTGCTTGCCAAAGCTGGTGAGTGTGACAGTGAAGCCGCCTGCCATCCTCTCCCACAACTACTTTGAGGCTGGAGAACCTGGGAGAAGTGTAGGCAGAGCTGGGGCAGAAAGTAGAGGCCATTATTCAGGCCTCTACATTCAGTGGCACCTGAAGCTACCACCATTGTCAGTTATATAAACTAACAAGTTCCCTTTCTTACTGCAGCTGTTTTATTCTCTTATTGCTGTTGCAGGAGAAAAATAAGGAATGGTTTTACAAAAATGATGACATTTCAGAATTGGGTTTTGAAGGATAAACAAGAGTTTGTCCATTAAGAAAGGAGAATTGAGAATTTAGGTTGAGAAACCAGCTGGAGTAGAGGATTGGTGGTGTCAAAGTACAAGGGGACAACAGGTACTGGCTGTGGGATTGTGGCCATGGGACCTGGACTTATGAGCAGAAGCAACAAGGAGGGAGGTGTGGTGTGAGAGCTGATGCCAAGGGAAAGAGCAGTGAGGAGCACTGTGGGAAGGATTGGTGGCAGGAACAGGTAGGTCAGAGGAAGTGTTGGGAAAGGAGAGCATGGTACAGGGACCTAGAGGAGGCTGCAGGCAGGCCAGTGCTTGAGAAGTGGCCAGGGCCAGAGCTCAGGGGCCATCGTTTTAAGGCTGTGACATGTCTGGGGGAGGCCCAGAGTTCCTGAATGGTCAGATCTAACTGCAGCATGGAGACTGGTTGGTTGACACTCTCAGCATTAGTCAGGTTTTGGAGCACCTTCTGTGTCTCAGGTCCTGTGACTGCAGCACTGAGGGGTTCACACACAGCAGCAAGGAGGAAGGCACACGGGAGACAGCCATGTGATACATGCTACTCTGGGCATGTAGCTACCACTAGCTGGGATTCTCTGGAGAGGCCTTTCCAAGGGAAGGCATTTGACCTAGGGCCTCAAGTGCCTACCTAGTGTGGAAATAGAGAGATGGGGGAGGGGTAAGAATCCCGAGACAGAGGCAGTAACAAAGGTCCTGTGGTGGACTGAGCTGTATCTGTCAGGAGACAGAAAGGCCATTGTGCCTAGAGTTTGGTGTTCACAGATGTATAGGTGTGTCAGATCATGTAGGTTGTAGTCCTGGAAGATCTTATAAAGGGTTTGTCAGGGCAGAGAGAAGGAGAAGGAGGAAGATCACATTGGGGCTGGATCTAGGATTGTCCATGAGGTATGGGGAAGCAGGAGAATGCCTGCCAGATTTCCTGAAAGTCGGTGACACCAGCCTGGAGCAGGTCTGAGTTGGGTGGGAGCTCATTGGACATCTAGACCTAGTGGCTAAAGCTGAGATATTCCAACAGAGGGTCTGGAAACCAAGAGTGCCTATCTATGTGGCCTTTCCCACCCAGCCACCTGAACCCTGAAGCCAGCTTTGCCAGCTGGATGCAGCATGGTGTGGGATGGTTATCTGCTGCTACTCTGGTCACAAACAGTTCTTGTACTCGACCAGGTCCTGGCTGGGGTATGTTTGCTACAGCTTTTGGCAGTGGCCCTGCCACTCTGCAGCAGGGCACTCACCCAAGCTTCTCTGTCTTTTTGGCCCATCTGTTTGGCTCAGCTAGAAGGTTCCCCAAGCAGACTAAGGTCACATAGCCTATATGGATGGGAGGCTACCTCCTAGGGCTATGGGTAGGCACAGATAGGAAAGGAAAGTGGTAACTAGTCCTCTGATACTTAATTGCCATCAAGGGCAGCTTGGCTGGGTTATGTGTCACAGGGGAGGTGGACTGGGAGATAGTCTGAGTTCTGGGAACTTTCCCTTCAGGGCCAGAACCCCAATCCTGCCCTCTGCCAGCCCTTCCCCGCCTTGACTGCACTGAGACCTACCAAGCTCCTACAGCCCACTTCTCACCAGGCCTCTCTTCTGTGGAATTCTTCCCCTCTTTCCATTTGACTCTTGCTCAGGGACAGGCTGCCACACTCTGTCCCCACAGTTTCTTGCCAGGCAGCCTTGGATTAGCCAATTCACTCACTTCACAGGGATACTGAGGCCCCATTTTGTACCATCTGTGTGCTGGCATTTGTGAACAGAGCAGATGCAGCCCTGGTCCTCAGGGAGCTCCTGTGACAGTACGAAGGGCCAGTGGAAGGCTAGCAAGCACATACAAGTGTGCCTTGGGTTGTGAGCATAGCTGTATAGGGAAGCTGGGGAGTGTTGGAGAAATCGTGTTTGTTGGAGGGACACTGCTGGAGGCTTCTCTCTGAGAGGAAGGAGTATGTGTCAGTCACAGATGTGAGGGGACAACATACAAAGTGGGGCAATCTACTCTCCTAGCTGTCTCCCTTATTCCTCAAGGCCATCACAGAGCCAGCATCTCTAGGGTTGATGTGATGTGAGCAGAGCCATGGGAGTGGCCGTCACCTCCAACCTCTCCATGGAGCCCATAATCTAGGAGCATAGACAAGAGCAAAGTGAGTTATAAGCTTGTAGGGTACCTCCAGGTACTGTGCCAGCCATGAAGCAGGGGACAGTATGGAGTCCAGGTTCATTTTGCAGCTCTGTAAGGTCCCTCTGTTCAGGTGAGCAGGAAGGGTCTGTGAGGAGGAGGATAACTACCCAAACTGCCGCCAACAGGTCCAACTCAACCTTGCAGCCCCTAGTATGAGTCAGAATCTAGAACCAACAGCTAACCCCCTGTGAGGCTGCTGGGAGGGTTGAACAAGCTGGCATTTCAGTGCAACAACTGGCACCTACAGGCCCTACACTTGTAGTCACAATACTGTTGTGGTTCTCGGCACTGCTGTGTAAGTGGCCATCTTTGGTAAGGGTTCCTCATCCCTGCAGCCATGGTCACCACTCCATGCCCAGCTCCACTACTGCTTGCAGTATACAGTGGGTGTTTGTTGGCTGAGTGATCCCAGGTGGTGGGGAGAACAACACAGAGCATATCAGTGTCCCATCAGGGGGCTTGAGCTGTGCCCCATAGTAACCATGGTGGGGGGATTTCAGCCATCTAATTATTTTCTGGCTCCTCACTGAAGAGTCCTAGGACATTAGGCCTTTTGAAGCCTCAGTTTCTTGCTGTGTCACATGGAGCTAATGATCCTGATACCAAGGCCCCCCTATCCACGAGGCTCTGAAAACCGGGCCCCATTAGAATGCTGGTGTAGTCACCATCTAACTTCCCAAGGCCTTCAAGTGCTTGGGGGTGAGTAAGATGTCCCAGGTATGGCTGAGGGCTGAGTCTCTCAGTGCCTTCAAGCTATCCATGGCAGCTGGCTCAGGGCCTGTCGGAGGCTTCTTTCCCGAGGTTAACTGTAGCACCTGCCCAGGCAGGGTACACATCTTGGCTGCATTCCCAAATCTTCCCATTGAAAAGCTGTCATTTCAGGTTACTGCACCTCCTGTAGGGGACTCTCAGGTTGGTCCTAGCACAGAGTAGGTGAACAGGATGGGCATTCTTCAGAGTGATTCTTGGAGGCCTGGGTCTGACCTGCTGGTGTGTGGCATTGGCAGTGAGTTTCTATTCCAGGACCTACCTTATTTAGAACCAGGAGAGACATTCGACAGCTGTATGTTCCATTCCTTTAGTCCTTCTCAGGTCTATGACCTGGGGCAGGAGGGATGCTGGGGTGTGTGTGACCTCTGAGGCAAGTGGTGATCACTGGACCCTAACAGATCGGGAAACTGGGGGCCTAAGAAGGCCAGAGTATGGGAAAACACATGCTTCATTTTCTTTGTCCTTTTTGGGGGTGGGATGGGGGCCGGTGTACCCATAGCTGGGCTAGAACTGCCTATGAGGATGACCTTGAACTCCTGATTCTCCTGCTTCTAGCTCCTGAGTGCTGGGATTACAGGTGTGGGCCACCCAGTACTCTGCATGCTAAGCAAGCATTCTGCCACTGGGCTATGTCCCCAGCTAGGTAAGCACTGTGTTACTGAGCCTTGCCCCTAGTTGTACCAGATGCTTCTGTGTGACCTGTGTTCGCTCTAAGCCCTGTGCACTGCCTGGTAGTCCTTGACACTGTCCCCATTCTGCAAATGCAAAACCAGAGACAGAGAGATACAGGGATGGAGCCAGGCTTTTGTTCTTAACTCTCTGGAGGCCTAACTCAACACAGGAAGATACGTACACCTGAAGAACAAGGCTGTAAACATTTATGTGCAGATCCAGACCTGCAGTGTTGTCAGTGCCAGGAAGTACCCCCATACCTCCACCAGTCACCACTCACCTGCTGCCCTCAACATCCTGGCGTCTTACCAATAGAAGCTGACTTTACCCATCTGTGCCACATATGCATGGATTCCTAGGATTCCCCCTTCTGAGAAAGCACACTGGCTGTCCTAGTTGTCCAAAGATCAGAAGGCAATGAAGTTAGGATTCAAACCAGCCACTAGTCCTGCTTCAAACCCTCCTGAGGCTCCTGCCACCCTTATGATGAAGACCCAGGTCTGCTCCTGGTCTAGCCAAGTCTTTCACACCCAGAACTACTCTCCAGCCATATAGATGGAGCTCTGTCCTCCAAAGCCCCAAGCTTCTTCTGACCTTTGGGCCTTTGCACGTGCTGTATGCCTTCCATCCCTACCTACCCTGTCTGCCTTCAGCTTTTCTTTGAAGTTTCCAGCTAGCATGTCCCCTCCCTCAGAGAGCCTGCTGGACCTTTCTGGAGTAGGCAGTGGCCCTCCTGGTGGCTGTTTTCTAGCTAGTTTGTTGCCTGTGTCATTTGTAATTAATTATCTGTTGCTTGGCTGTTCCCACTAGACAGACTCCAGGAGGCAGGGTGAGTGTCTGCTGAGTTCACGGCTGAGTCCCTAGCACCAGGCAGCCATTCATGCTCTCAGCCTTGCAGGCATCTGTTCATTCAGCAAGTACTGAGTACCCAATGCAAAGCTCCCATTGTCGTGTGAACTGATGGATGAATGAGTGAATGTGTGAATGAATGACGGTCCTCTGTCTCAACAGCCCATACTTTTTGCTATCTACCATTACCTCTGACCCCCCCCACACCCCCCCCCCCCCCGCTGAACTTTGATTTCCCCATCTGTCAAATAAAGGGACCAGATATGTCATTCTGGCCTGGCTCTGATTGTGGGTAGCTGCCCAGGGGCCACCCAGCTGAGCGGGACACACACACACACACACACACACACACACACACACACACACACACACACACGCTCGCGCGCTGACACTCACGGAACCTGTCCTCACAGCTGTGCCTGCTTGAACACTGACCCCATTACTTGTCAAACTGCTTCCCACATCTCTGTCACCAGAGTCCCCAAGTTTCTGTTGGGGTACAGGGCTAAAGGGTCTTCCGGAGCCCACCAAGCTGTCCCCAGGCCTTAGTGTATCTCAGGGGGAAAGGCAATGGGGAAAAGACCCGGGTTTGTGTCTGGCATTACCCCTCCCTCGGAATGGCCTTGTCACCTATTTCTGGCTGTGACAAAAGAAGTGGTGGTTAGACTAGCTCCACTGACAGCTCTGAGGCTCTCAGGGTCCCAGGGAGTGTGCAGCAGGACTCCCAGGCTGTGTGTCTCCAGGGCCCAGCCCTGCTGCCACCTCCGAGTGAGCCATGCTGCTCAAAGTGGCTCTGCAGCTTAGCGGCTTGTCAGCCAGGCGGGTGGGTGTCCTGGGGCCGGGTTTGATTAGTTCAGGTTGACAGTCGCGCTCGGCGGCGCTGCCGGGAGGGGAGCCCGTGATTACCCTAATGAAGCTTGAACACAGTTTGTCATCCAAACAGCTGGTTTGGAGCTGCGCTGCTGCCAGCTGCCTGGCTCAGCACATTCGGGCACCCAGTGATACTCCAGTCTTCAGCCACCTGCCCACAGGGTGATCCACAGGACCAAGAAGCCTAAAGGTGGACTATGGGGCTGTTCCAGGGAGAGGGATGCCCCCCCCAGGTGTGGGAAACCTGGCAGAGCCTGGAACTGATGGAACAGGGCTGTTTCTCTAACAGTTGTAGGGCAGCCTTTAGCTCTAGTTTTCTCATCTGCAAAGTGGGTGCTGGGGACTTCGTAGCTTTAAGCTTCTGATATTAGACTCGGGATCACTTTCTTTTGGAACACTTCCCATACTGCGTAGATTGAATCAGTGGTTTCCATGGACATATGTGGCTCTCAAGGCAGCTTCCTCACCCTTCATGTTTCCTGTAGTGGAGACATGAGACATTGAGTTCATCTGGGGTCTCAAGAGGGCTTCCTAGAGGAATGGCAGCTAAGCCCAGAACAGCCATAGATGGGGATGGGAGAGGCCACAAAGAATGTTCCAGGCAGGAAGAATGTCTGTGTGCTAAGGCCCTGGGTAGAGGGGAAAGGTGTGAAGAACATGGAGACAGAGAAGGTAGCAGTACTTCCTGAGGAAGGCATGGGGTTCATGGCCTGTGCTGGGAAAGAACATTCCAACACTCTGATCTTTAACATTTCTTTCCACTCTGGGAAGAGGGGGGTACATTTTTTACATGGTGTAGATGGGGAACCTTGAGTCCATAGCATGGGAAGTTGGTGCCCCTGGAGGCTATAGCATGCCTGGTAGCTTCAGAGTCCCGGGCCAGGGGCTGCCTGCTCTGCTGGGGCAGATGAGAAGGAGCAGAGCTGGGATCTGGACCCCATCTGGGGCTTAGGCTTGGCCCTGTGGTGAAAAAGGACAGGACAGAGGCCAGCAGACAACCAGGGTCTTCTGGGCAGTTTGTGAGTCTTCCGTCATCCCAGTCCACAACCTGTATTTGAACCTGGTAGCCTGAATCCGCATTCCTCTACCACTTTGCTAAGCTCCCAACCAATGAACGTGGTTTGGCTTGGAGACAGGGCAAGCAGGGGGATGAAGACGACTTGTATGTTGGGACTGAGTGTTGCTTCCGGCTTTACCCTGGCTCTAGCCCTGAACTGCCTCCCTATTGCTGGGTACCATTTTACCGTCTCAACCTGCATATTCCCATGATGGTCTCCAACATTGCTTTCCATGATGTGTCTGCTGTGGCCAGCCCATTCTCACAAGCCCTCTGCTTCATCACTTTCTCTCTCCTCTAATAGCCATGGCTCCATTTCCATGGCAGAGACCATGTTCAGGCTTTCCAGTCCAAAACTCCCTGGCACACACAGCCTGCATGTCCTTACTTGGCTTCTGAGGAATCACAAATCCATTTGCCCTAAAGAGGGAAGTTTGGAGGCCCAGCCCCCCCCCCATCTTATGACTGTTTTTCCTAGGTGTATATCTTCAGGCTGGGTGCCAGACTGGGCCAGGCTTACCCTGATGGAGCAGTTGGGAGCATCCCTCAGAAGCCTGGGATGCTGGGATGAAGGATGGGTTTATAGCTTCCATTAGGAAGAGAGGAATTCCCAGCACTAGCTAGCTGCCTTTGGTTCCCTCATATCTAAGTTGTGACTGTTCCCTAGGGAGGTGGTGATTCTGGCAAGGAGGTGGCTTATCACATCTCTCACCTCCTGGCTCTGTCTCACTGGGGTGGGGATAAAGCTGCCAAGCAGAGATGTAGAGTTGGGTGATAGAAGGCCCGTGTGGATGCATGGTGGGCATCAGATGGGTGGGGGTGAGGACCCGGCTGGACCAGCTTCAGTGAGAGCACCAGGGCACAGTGGTTTGTTTGCCTCTGCCTGAGGCTGGCTGCCTTCCTCTGGGGCCTGACTTCCCTGAAGGAGTGAGAGTGAAGCTGTGAAAGGTGTGACAGCTCCTGTTGTTTCTGAGACTCTGAATAGGATACTATGTGTGTTATCCTTTAGACCCCACTCACAACCCCAGGAAGTGTCATGGTCTGGTCTTTCTTATTTTACAGTTGAAAACCTGAGGTACACAGAGACTCAGCTACTTACTTACCCAAGGATGCCCAAGGATGGGCTGGAGCTTGATCCTGAGAATTTGAAGTCAGAGACAGGAACTTGTGACCAAGACAAAGGAGGAGTAAGGGGACTAGAAAGATAACCAGACCAGGCTCAAAGGTATGGGTGGAGCCATATTTGAGAATTAGCCTTCACCCATGGACTTGGGTGCTGTTGGAGTGAAATGTTTGCCCCTCAACAGGTCTAGTTCTCAGATATTTGCACTGTGCTGTTAGACACCTGGATTGTGAAGGTACACACCCTTTCCCACCTTTCCCCAAGCTGTCCTTCAGGGTGTCTGAGTAGGTTCACTTGTTCTGGGGGCTGGAGAGATTGCTCAGTGGTTAAGAGCACTGACTGCTCTTCCAGAGGACCCTGGTTCAATTCCCAGCACCCACATGGTAGCTCACAACTGTCTAACTCCAAGATCTGGCACCCTCACACAGACACACATGCAGGAAAAAACAGCAATGCACGTAAAGTAAATGATTTTTGTTAAAAATAAGGAAATATGTTCTGGAACTGGGTATTATGGTGAATGTTATTAATCCCAGTACTGAGGAGGTAGTCAGGTAAATTTCTGGCCAGCCTGGTCTACACAGAGTTCTGGACCACCCAAGGCTACATAATGAGCCTCGAAAATAAATAAATTATAAATAAATAAATAAAATAAAGAAATGAAAAAGAAAGGGAGTATGTTCAGGAGAGTTGGGCACTACAGAGCTATGTATGGCCTGATTGAAATCGCCATATGGTTCAAGGGGCCAGGGAAGGGATCTGAATAGGAGCAGCTAGAAGCCACCCTTGGCTGCATTTAGGAGGGAGGAAATACAGGACCTGGATCACTGACCTTAATGGCTCATCAGACAAATGAGCCTGACATTGTGACCAAGTGACATTGTGGCAGGATAAAGACTTAAAAGAGGAGAGAAGCTGGGGAGACTTTCTGAAGGAGGGGTTCAGAATAGCAATGACTAATTGAGTTAGCAATTAAATAATGCAATCAGGCAACAGTGGCCAAGCCAAAGGAGAGTGTAAAGGCTCTGGGAAGGGAGAACATGTGTTTGAGGAAGTGGAAGAATGTGGTGTGTGATTGGAGCAAGATGATTTGAGGGTAGGGCTGTGGAACCTGATGAGAGGGAACTTCCTGAGAGTGATCCAGTCAGATATCAAATATGGACATCTGGAATTGTTGATTCAGAGTGCCTCTGACCCTGCCAGGATTCACAGACCATGTCCTCCTCTTTCTCTGCCTGCTGTTGTGAATAGAAATAGTACTATTTGTTTGCTTCTTTCCCCCATATGTAAAGTGGGCTAGCTGACCCTTCCATCAGAGTGGGAATGCATATGAATGCCCTTGTGAGGTGCCCCTGCTGAAGGCCCCACCCAAGAGATGTGTGAGTTGCCCATTTTCTAGAATTCTGCTTACCATCTTGGCAAGCGGTAGGTTGATGAGGGAATCCTGCACTTTCTTCAAGTTTGGGGATGGGGAGTTCATGGCCAAGATCAGAGGTGCCTTCCTGAGATGGGGTGTTATGGGGGCATACAGCAAATACTCTGACTACCCCTGTACCTTCTACCAAAGTATCCCCACTGAAGGAGTCAGAGAAAGCCACATTTAACGATGTTGTCTGAGACTGAGCTGCACCACAGCAATGACAGTCTGTAGTCAGATCTGGAGAGACCCAGGCTCAGCATCCCATCCCAGACTCAGACAGCAGAAAGGGCTGCCTTTCCCCTACAGGGAAGTAACAAAGCGAGCACTACAGAGCTACTGACCACAGAGACAGGGGATTGTCACCTGTGGGCTCCTCTGGAAGCACTGTCCCAGAGGAGCCCGAGTGGGTAGATGGCAACCTCTTCCAGATGAGGGTATGGTAAGGACCCCAAGATCCAGAAAGCTGAAGAGCCATATAGGGTGGGGATGTCATAGCCCACCCCCAGAATGGCACCCTTCAGGAAAGAAAGGCAGGGAGTTTGTTGCTCTCTGCAAAGTCTGAGGTGCAAACAAAAACCAAGCAGAGGTAGAGATTCCACGCCACCTCCATCTGCAGCTCACTCACAGTGGCATTGTGACTGGTTGGTTTTTGCTAGTCTGACTGCAGGGTGGGAGAGCCTTGTAGGAAGAGGGTGTTAGAAAGGACACCATGGGGTGAGGAGTGGTATCAATAGGGCCACCCAGCCTCTGGAGCTGTTCACACCAAGCCAGAGGCCAGCATCTCACCCTGCCTTGACTGGTTGGTCACTATTACAGCTGTCCCTGGGGACAGAACACTGAGAGAAGCTTTTGCAAGCCTGGAAGCTGGGGTTCTGGGTGGGATGTGGCTGCCCTGGTATCACAGGCAAAATCAGATGTGTAAAGGGGCAGGCTTCATCTCTGTGCATTGAATCTGTGCTAACCCTGTATCCAATGTGCACCTGGAGGGAAGGCATGGCCCTTCACATTCTGCCTCTTGACCCTCAACCTCATCTCCTGCATTTAGAGATGCCAGGCCTTTTGCTGGAGTGCCATCTCCCTCCTGCTCATGACATCAAGCTCCCTGTACCCACAGCTTCTCCTGGAAACCCAGGCAGGCCAGCGAACCCTGACCACACACCCTCAGGGGCTCTCTGCTTGAGACTACCCAGCTTTGACCCTGCTTTTGATAAGAGCTCCTTGAGGTTCAGGAGTTGGCCCTCTTTGGTCCCCTACCCACAGGGGTCACCTGGCAGGATGCCCAGCTCCCGGCTGCTGCACAGAGATGTCAGATAAAATGAAATCTCAGACCCTGCCCCTCCCTCAGGCTGAGCAGATGGTCCTGGCTGATGGTAGCCTTGCTTTACAGCAATATCTTTGGGGACACACAAAGCACTACCTTTGGGGAAACAAACAAGATTTTCTGGGCAGGACATGTAGAGTTGCTGTGACAGTGAAGTGGACCTGGCACAGAGGCCCCACATGCCAAATGGCAGGAGGAGGTTGATGAGAGGCCAACAGGTGGAAGGGAACCATTTAAGGATGCCTTTCTTTGAAGCCATTGTCACCCAAGCCAGCCTAGGGGCACTGTTGATCTCCTGGAGAGATACATTCCCCCACACATGGCCCAGTTCTAGAACAGCCAGGGACACATGAAGGTGCTGGGAGCGCTGAGTGTCTGGGGCCAGTGAGCTGCATGGGTCCTGGGGAAGCATGGAGTTACTAATGAGGTCTGTGTGCTATCCTCCCTCCCTCCCTCCCTCCCTCCCTCCCTCCCTCCCTCCCTCCCTCCCTCCCTCCATCCATCCTTTCCTTAGCTCTAGCCCTGTGGTGCAAGGTTATGGCTACTTGGCTCCTGCACTGTGAGCCTCAGCCTGGGAATTTTCTGGTGTCTTGTCTTACAAGCTAGAAATTATGTCTATCTCTGGGTGACAGAAAAAGATGTCAGCAAGCCACACTATTCCAAGCAAGCAGACGAGGGGATGGATCTTCTTGTGCTGTCATTGCTTCTGCTTTCTACTGTAATCCCTTCTCCCGACTCAGTGGGCCTATGGAGGTAATTTGTGTTGCCTGGTTGCCATTGTGGGTATGTTGGGCTCCATCCCTTCTAGTAATGGCAGTAGCAGCTCAGGTTCCCATGGTACCTGCCTGGATTCCCAGCGATAGGCTTAGCCTCACAGTCCCTTTGAGCATTGGTTATAGATGTCACTGCCCCCCCTTTCCAGATGAGAAATTTGAGGTTCCATGCTGGTATTCAAACATGGACCTTTGGCATTAACTGGTGACAGGCTCATCTTTGCCATGTTCTTGTCATGTTGCCTGGCTGCCTCTCTCCTGCTGTTCCATTATGCTGGGCTTGACCCAGCTTCCAGGCTTTTGCACCTGCAGTTCCCTGGAATACCCTTGCCCAGGACCATGCATTGCATAGTTCAATGTCACCTCCTCTGAGATGCCACTGCCAACCAACCAGGAATAGGACTCCCTACACTGTCATCCTAATCCCTCTAGCTGAACACATGCCTCCTCTCCATGATGCTAGTCACTTTAACCAGGTGATCTGAGAGCCTCCAGCTGCATCATTCTCAGAAGGCAGGTCTTGCTGGAGTGATTCCCCTGCATGCCGACACCCCTGCCCCACCCCCAGGCCTCTCTGTCTTGCTGCTCTAGGCAGCCTACCACAGGGCTCAGACCCTGCCAGATACAGGACCTGGAAGGAGTTTTTCCACAAGGGCTTTAGTCCGGAAAGACCAAGCCAATTGAATGACTCAACCTGGGTCTGAATATGGAGAGTCCTATCGCTTTGAGCCATTCCCAGTCACCACACCAGCACTCTTCTGTGGCTCAGGCTGCTACAGTGGTTTCTTCAGTTGTGTAAGAATCCTGCTGGCCATGTGCTCCAGGTTCAGGAAAGCCACCTCAACCTCAGGGACAAGCCTCTGACTCACTTCTCCCAAGTGCTTCTTCCCAGGGTTGTCCTCTCCCTACTCCCCCCCCCACCCCCCCCCACCCCCCGGAGAGCCTAACTCATTACTGCCTTTGATCTCAGCATCCAGTCAGCAAGGGAAGGGCTCTCTTGTCACTCTTTCAGCCAGCCTTAGAGATCAGGAAATGGCCTCCATATGTGCTTGGCCATGGTCCCACTCAGCCTGGCATCCAAGAATTAGCTCTTTATTCCCAGCCACCCGTCTAGGCTCAGCCATCCCTCACAGATGCTCTCCCTCACAGAGTTTCCCTCACACAGGTGCCTTCCTCTGTGTTTTGTGTTTTATGGTTCTTGGCTGAGGAAGGAAAACAGTAGTGACAGCACTGAGGGTGGTGGTGACTGTCACTGCAGCTCAAGTCTGCTAAGCATGAGTATTAATTCATCTGAGGTAGGAGTCAACATGTCTGTCATACATGGGGATACTGAGGCACCAACTGAACTAGTGACTCGCTCAAGACTGTAAGTATAAGTCCGGTGGTGCTGGCCTATGCCCATCCCAGCACTGGGGTGGGGGGGCAGAGGCAGGCTGATCTCTGAGTTCAAGGCCAGCCTGGTCTAAAGAGCAAATTCCAGGACAGCCAGGACTATCCAGAGAAACCCTATCTCGAAAACAAAAAACCAAAACCAAAAGATTGTATTGTGAACTCAGCAGGGTCTGGGCCTGCGTTTTCTTCTTTTTCTTTTATATTATTTTACTTTAAATTTATTTTACATTCCAACTGCAGTTTTCCCTCCTTCCTCTCCTCCCATCCCTCCCCCTTTTTTTCTTTTTACAAATATTTATTTATTTAATGTACTTTGGTGTTTTGCCTGCACATATGGCTGTATGAGGGTGTCAGGTCCCCTGGAACTGTAATTAAGACAGTTATTAACTGCCATGTGGTTGCTGGGAATTGAACCCTAGTCCTTTGGAAGTGCTCTTAAACACTTGAGCCATCTCTCCAGTCCTTCTTTTTAAAATTATTATTTTATGTGTATATGTTTTACCTACATGTATGTTTGTGTACCACATGGTGCCTTGTGTTCATGGAGTCCAGAACTCTAGAACTGGAGTTACAGGCAGTTGTTAGCTGTCATGTGGGTGCTGGGAATTGAATCCCAGTCTCCTGTAAGAGCAGCTGGTGCTTTTAACCACTAAGCTATCTCTCTACCCTAAGCCTGCTTTCTTGAATCCATTATTTGAGGCAGGAAGAGGGGACCCCATTATTTGGACAGGACAGAGACACGTGCAGAGTGTTGAGCCCTTAGAGTGGCTAGCTATGGAGCCAGGATCAGGAGTGGGAACAAATGGAGATGCAGCTGACAGGATCATGGGTTAGGGTCCTAGAGCTCCTGCTGGTAGCTCCTTAGTGTCTCCAAAGGAGTGTGTCCAATGAGCCACATGATCTGGGTAGCTAGTCCCTCATGTCAGTGCTAGAAGGACCAATCTGTCTGAGAGGTCAGGGTGCAGCCACTGGGGTCTGCCAGTGGCCGAGAAGGCCTTAAATCCACTCCTGCCTTTGCTCCTGAATTGCTTGTGTGGTTTTTACAGTTGCTTGGGGAACCGTAAGTCTGTGTTGCCTGACTCCTGTGTATTTAAATTCTCAGCTATAATGTTATATTAACTCATTTTTTGCAGTTTCCTGGGAGGCTGTGTGTACATTACTGGGGCAGTGAGGGAGGCAGGCAGCCGAGGTGTGGACAAACACAGCTGTGAGTGCTCAGGGCTCCTGAAGCTGACCATAGCTGTCACTTCTGCAGGCCATTCATCGTGTGAGTGTTTAGTCCTCAGCTCTTTCCACTTCTTGCAGATGTAAAAGATGTTGTCCTGTACTAGGGAGCGGGGAGGAGGGGGCTCTCTCAGTTTAGGATGGATTGGTGCTGTGGTAAGGCCTGCAGGCTCATGTCTTGTTTATTTCTGTGATAACAGGCATTGTCCGAGCTGTCATCCATCCCCACAAACATACTACTACTGTGTGTTCAACCTGGAGATGCAGCAGGACTGTTCACTTTCCATACCTTCGCTTCCCAAATGATTGACATGCCTGAGAGTTGGGGAATTAACTAGATAGACAAATAAATGCATAATAGCCTTAGATTCCTTTCCTGTTGCTGTGATAAAATACTCTAAAAAAGCAATTTAGAGGAGAAAGGCTTTTTCTCTGGCTCACAGATCAAGGCATAGTCCATTACGGTGGGGAAATCAAGGCAGCAGGAGTTTGAAGCAGTCATTTGTGTCCTATCAACAGTCTCAGGAAATGGGGTGAATTCATACTGCTACTCCTCTGGCTTTCTCTGTTTTGTATAGTCAAGGATCCCCTGCCCAGAGAATGGTCCCACCCACAGTCAAGATGGGCCTCCCTGTATCAGTGGATGCCATCAAGACCCCATCCCCAGTCTGGCCATGCCCAGAGGCCTGTTTTCAAGATGATTCTAGATTCTGTCATGTTGACAGTAGCAACTACATCACAGTAGTGCATTCAGGGGCTGGCAGCTGGGGTTGAGTTGAGGGGTGGGGGTTGCATATGGGACATCAACTCTAAGAGTGGTTGTAGTTATAGTAGCTGACTGGCTGCCACACACCAAGCTCTGCTCTGTTTACACCAACTCAGTTAGCTTTGACAAAGCTATGATGCCGATCTCACAAATAGCACACAGGGTCCTGTACCAGCAGGGCTGTGATGAGGTAGAAGGAAAATGGGAAGTAGGGTAAAGCAGAACCTTGGGTTCTGGTAGGGTTGGGGCTGGAAGAGACCAGGAATTGAGGTGGGAAGGAGAACCTGACTTGCTGAGGGGAACAAGGGCAGCACAAGAGAGGCAACTGGCCTTAGTGCTGTAGTCGCTACTGAATGTCCTCTTCCTCCCTGACTACCTCTGACAGTCATATACTTACAGATGTCCTTGCAGCCCCCTCTCCTGCAGCCAGCCAAGGGGCTCCCTGCGTTAAGGTCTGTGCCTGAGCCCTCCTGTGTTCCCAGTACCCCTCACAGGGACAGCACAGAACAAGTGTCTAAATACTGCCTGTAGCCTGAGCTTCAGTAAGGCAAGTGCCACCTTTGACTGACTGTATAGCCTTTGGCCTCAGCCAACCTGTAGGTCTATCATGGGAATACCGTACACCCAGCCTGGCAGTAGCGGGTGGCCTCTATATTTGGCAGCAGGCCCTGACATCTGTGCCCAAACTGTGCCAGCTGAATTAGTAGTGGATTCATAAGCCTTGGAACTTGGAAGAACCAGGCAGGTCCTTCTTGAGAAGTTGAAGCTCCTGATGAAGGCTTACCTGACAGCACTGGGCTGCCACAGGGCAGAGGGCTCTGTGCCTCCTCTGGCTAAGCCTTTGTTTCTCCCAAGTGACAAGCTCCCTTCTTAAGGAGGGAAGCTATCTCCCCACTGCCATCCCCCTTTTCCAAAAATGCTTTTACCATTCTGCTGTGTGACTCTCCTCCCCTCTTCCTCCCTTTGACTCCAAGGGAAGTGGAGGGGGTTATTGTATATTTTAGCTGATTGTTCCCCATATGCCCCAATCTCTTTGGGGTGGGGCTGGGGGGGGTGGGGGAGTAAGTAAATTATATATTGAACTCCTAACTGAAACTGAGGCCTTATGGTTCCCATGGCAACCAGGCTGGAAATAGCTTGGTGTGACATCAGCACGGTACAGGTATAGCCAGATTCAGCCAAGCTGGCTCTAAAGGGAGCAAGGGATGTGTCTAATTAGCATATGCAAAATAGGCTAGACAAACAGGGTGGGGCCTAGGGTGTCCTAGCTGGGCCTGTGGCCATAGCTAGGGCCTGTGACAGGTAAATGCACTGGAGTGCTTGCGGGGTCAGGACCCAGTCCATCCTGGCATACAGCCCTGTACTGGAACTTGCTGGGGCCTCCTGTGAGGGTCTTTGCTGCTTGGGCCTTCCTATTCCATAGGGCTCTGGGAACTTGTCCAACTGGGTTACCCAGGGCTAGGCTGGCACACATGGGGAGAAGCCATGATGATTCCCTGCTTAGGCTCCAGCAGGATCTGGCTCATCTTAGCTCATTGGTGTCTTTGAAGCCATATGCCTAATTGGGTCCTGCTGGCTTGCTGCTGTTTCTCTCATCAGGCCTGTGAGGGTGGATCACCCTGGGCCCCTGCAACTTCCTTTTGCTACCCTTCTCATCCTGCATGTGAGAAGGCTAGAGAACTCCTGCACTCCAGCAGCTCTGCTGCTCTATCCCACCCACGATACCACCTACCCGAGTAGGAAGGACAGGCACAGTGATGCCAGCCTGACATACAGGGGCCTCTGTGGGGCCATCATTTGGCTTTTGTGAGCCAGTGTCCACCTCTGTGAAATGGAGGGGCTTTTCTTGTATCCCCTCTATAATGGTGAAGAGACCCAGGGGAGCATGGTGGGTCCTGTATAGTTGGAGGTTTCCTATCATGTGTGTTTAAACCAAAGCTCACCATCCAGTGCCCCACTCCCCAACCACACACAAATGCTTGCTCCATGGAGCCGCCAGCATTCACAGCACATTTCTAGGTGAGGTGAAATATTGTCACCTTCAGTGTGGTGGTTTCCACGCGAGAGCTCTTGGCTGAATTGCCAACACTCAAGCCAGGCGTGCTCTGTGGCTAAATGAGGTAATTTATTCGTTCCAGCAAGTGTTGAGGGTGTGTGGGGTGAGTCAGCCAGCCTGGCATGCGGAGCACTCTGTCTGCAGCAGAGGCAGACATGTACTGTGGTTGGTGCTCTCTGGGGTGCTCCAAGGGCCTGCGAAGATTGCCAAGGCCATGAGACTTTTGAGCCGTGCCTTTGGGGCACACTTTCTACTTGGCAATGAAGGGGCTCAGGGAAGGAGTATTCCAGGGAGAGAAGCTGTGGGCACAGAGGCAGGAAAGGACATTTTTGGGGTAGGGTGACTTTTGGCTGAGGTTTTGGGAATGAGACCATAAAGTGCTGCTGATGCCAGCATCAGGGTCTGGAAGCCAAGTGTTCTGGCTGTGATTCAGGAGGCAGTGAGAGCTTTTGATGGCACTAGAGCAGGGGAGTGATGTGTTCCATGTCAACTTCAGGAAGAAAAGGACTAGAGAGGCCTAGGAGTGAGGTGGTGGTGATGACAGTGGTGTTAGTGGCATGAAAACAGTTCCATCCCTCTGGAGACCCAGTGTGTTCCTCCCATGGACAGAGGAGGAAGAAGGACCTCTGGCCTCCGCTTCTGCAGCTCATGTGATGATAGCATGACGTTGTGGAGTTACAGTATGTGAGTGTTTGTTCTCCTGGGAGTGGTGGATAGGTGTGGGAGGAAAGAGCTGCTGCCCCAGATATGAGGAGTTTTCTGCTAGGGCCTCTTGTTTTCTGGCCCTGGGTGGGTTGTGGCCTTCTATACATAAAGGGGAGAATTGCCCCTGGCCTCCCTGAGGCTCCTGATTGGGTGTCAATGTTTACATCTCAGTTGCCTTCTAGAGATGAGCCTAGCAGCCTGGAAATGAAGATGGGGGTCTGGCACCAGGCTGTGTCCTCATAATAGATAATATTCGGGGACTATGAGGTTGGGACAGGGCTACTTAGGGTGCAGGGAGCCTTGTGTGGCAACTGATCTTTCTGCAGTCTCTGGATCTTCTTTGAACCTTGTGAATGGGACCAAGCTGATGGGACCAATGGATGAGGGAGATGCTGAGGCCCTTGCTGTATCCTCTGTGTTGGTTCTTGCCTGGTGATCCTTAGAAGTTCCTGGAACAGAACTTGCTTGCTCCCAAAAGGCCTTAGAAGTCATGTCTCCCTCTCCCATGACCCCTACTTTCTTATCACTCACCATGAGGATACTGGGCACTGTTGATGACACTGTGTGGTCCTGTCCTCAAAGGATTCACTGCTAGATCTGGTGGTGTGTATGGGAACCCTGAGAGCCCCTTAGTATTGGTGCTGGAATGGGGTCAGTACTGGGGTCTGTGGGGATTCTGGGAGGTCCTGCCCTTCATTTGGTTAGGCTTCCTGAGTCTTGAGAAACTAGTGTAGTAGTTAGGAGACAGCAGCAGCAGCACCAAGGACAATGAACATGATATCCTCAGCCCCATAGATCCAGGGGACTGAGATGAGCAGAGAATCCTATATTCTTGTGCACTTCTAGATGCCACATCCTCACAGGATATTTCCTTGTCATCACTCAGACTATATTTGTCTCTTATTTCCCATTGGCCCCAGTGCCCAAACACTATTTCATTTCACTGCCCATTCCTGGAAGCACTGGCTCCTGTTGTGCACACTCCCGTGAGCCTATGGGGCTGCCTTCAAGGATGTGAGAATCTCACTCAGTTTTGATCCCAGAGCCAGCTCAGGACCTTGACAAGGAATAAAGTCAGTGAGTGTTTGAATGGATAAATGAGAATTTTTATTTTGTCTGCCTCTGTACCCATTTTATCCAGTAGGTAACATGTCCTTCTCCATCTCTGTGTACCTGGCCTGGATGTGCCAATCTCTCAGTATGCCTACCCTCTGTGCCTTTCTCACTTCAGCCCCCCCCTCACCCATTCCCTGCTTTCTCAAGGCAGAGCCCTAGTGTGTGGATCCTTGGCTTGGCACAGTGCCCTAAAGCTCCAGCTGGCTACTCTCCTGTTAGATGGCTGGTGAGTGCTGAAGCACTGAACTTCTCTGGTCCTTCCTTCACAGGCTGGACCGTGTCCTGTGGTAGTCTTGCTGTGACTTCAGCCTGTCCTCTACCCTGGGCCTCAGGCATCAGCTGGGTGGTTTGAAAGAATTATGTGACAAGTCACTGGTTTTGTGTGTTCTGGGTCAGTTCCCTGCCACCTCTTACCTATGGAAGAAGGTACAGACAGAATGTATGCTGCAGTGTGAGCTGGGGACACTGGTTTGGGTTGGGGAGGTGCTGCTGGCCCAGACTGAAGTGACTAGGTAATGGCACCCAGACCATCATGCTGCTTCTTACCTTCTGGTCTACTTAGAGATCCTGTCTGTCAGAGGCCTTTCAGCACTTCTAAATTATTTATTGGTCCGTCCGTCTGTCCATTCATCTATCCTACTTTGTGGATGCTTGTGCCTCATGAGCAGAAGGAAGGGAACATGGAGTAGTTTCTGTCTTCCTGCTGGTTCTCTGCTCTGCCTCCCACCTCCTGGGTACAGGCCTGTGGGCTCCTCTCCCTGCTAATTGCTCCCTCCTCCCCCTGGGCCCTGGGAAGCAGCTGAGCCAGGTGTGGGCTGCCTGGCTGCTCGCCTGGCCCCCTGCCTGGCTGGCTGCCCACCCTCTGCCACAGGAGGCATTGCTGCCTGGGATTTGAGCTCCTCTGAGGGCCTGTGACGCGGCCGTGGGGAAATCACTTTCTGACAGCGGCCATCAATTTTGCTGAGAGCCCATCGGCGCTCTGGCAGCCTGTCCTTCGGCAGCAGCAGCTGGTCTGTGTCAAGCCCCTTCGTGTCCTGATGACAGAAGTGATTCGCATTAGGCATCTGCCCTGAGCACAAGCACACATCCAGAGAGACAGATTCAGCCAGTTGTAGATGCATACATCACCTCTAAGTTCATCGTGAGGTTTCTGAGCTGGGGCCCTATAGGATAGCCCCCATCAGGATCCAGGGCCCTCAGTAACAAGGCTCTCTCTGCTCCCTGGACCCACTGTGTACAGACTCTGTCCAGACACTGGGCACAGCAGACGGAGTCCTGTTGTAGCTCAGGAAAGTGACACACAGCAAGGAGTCAAACATGCCCAGAGCTTGGGGAAGGACATTCTGGGCAGAGAAGAGTCTTTACAAAGGTCTTTGCTGTACTGATAGAACAGAAAGAGGCTGTTTAGGTTGTTTTGAGCCAGGCTTAGGTGGGTAGGCCAGAGAGAGTTCTAATAGAACTCCAGAGCCATCCTGGGGAAGACAAGATGGATGCTGGCAGGTGATTTGAAAAGCCTTGGAGGAGTTGTGTGGGGTGATGGATAGGAGCTATGAAGAATTAGAAATGGGAGTCTCCCAGGAGGCAGGAATAGTAGAGAGGTTAAGCACCAGGGAGCTTGCCCCCTTGGTTGGGTAGGGCTGCACCTATCACTGACACATGGAGGGTACCGCTTTGGGTTAGGTGAGCTCAGGCCCCATGGGGCCTATAAAGTCAGCACACATAGGGATAAAAGTTGTGCTGTATGCCAGAGAGTTTATTAGGTCCCAGCTGCTGTTTCTGCCCCCTGCAGGCCTACTAAGTATCACCACTGACACGTTTCCTGACTTGGCTTCCAGGTAGGCATTAGCACCTGCCTTCCCAGACAGTGAAGATGAGGCCTAGGGATGTTGTATGGCTTGTCTGGCCATGCCCATCAATCCCTTATCCATAAGGGCAAGTCCAACCCTTACTCCTTTCTGGTGGCTGCATAGTGTGGTGATGGTATGGGCCTTGACAAGGGAGCCCAGACTGGGAAGGTTGGGAGCATTTGAGTTGACACAAAGTGGCCTGAGTAGAGAATATGTGCCTTCCTGACTATTATACCCCTTGCCTGGACCCAGCTGATCTTCTCTAGATATTTTTTCTAGGGCTGTATAGACATGTAGTCCCTAGAAAAGGCACAGGGCCTGGTGAGGTTTCAGGACAGAGGCTAGGCACCCTGCACTCTCAGACTCAGGAGAGAGATGCTTGGAACTTCAGAGATCTGCAGCATGCCTCTTCATGAAGGAATGTTTGGTGCCACCTTTCAAAAGAGGAACCCAAGGCTCAGCAGAGATGGCTAGGTCAGGGTAGCCACTGGTTGGGATAGGAGATGGTTGTGGTGGCTGAGAATGAGGGCTTTGGTCCCAGTGACTATCTTCAGGAGGTGTGGGTTGTCTCAGTTCCTGAATCTGAGCTCTCCAGCACTCATCTTCCCGTATACATATTTTAGCCTCCTCTATGGGTTCTTCTGTGGACTGAGTCTTATCTGGTTAGGCCCATCAAGCCCCCATCCACAAGGGAAAGCCTAGCCATAGAGCTCCTGGCGTACCTATGTCCACCCAGAAAGATTACATTTCAGCCTCCACTCACATCAGGCAGGCTGAGCCATGACTATGTGAGTTTCCCAGGTACCTTTCTGACCAAAGGGAAAACAACTAGGAGGGGTCAGTAATGAAGTCCTTGAGGCTCCCTTCCTACCTCCTCCCAGTGGTTTGTTTTGTCCCTCCCTCCCTCCTCCCTCCTCCCCCCTCTTTCATTCATGATGACACTTTTGAGGCTTCAGAGATTTCCTTTGCTCTATGGTCCCTTTGTTCAGTGTGCTGACCGTATAGTACACTCCTTACCAACCCTCCCTGTGTGTGCTCAGTCTTTGTTACTGTGACAGAAAGAGCGTTTGTTTGGGCTTATAGTTTTGAGTGTGTTACATGCGTGATTCCTCCTATTGCTTTTGGGCCTGTGTCAAGGCAGGACATCATGACAGGAGTGTGGAGTGCTTACCTCGTGGCCAGGAATCAGAGAGAAGAGATTGGTGTCCTACAGCTTCCTCAGAGGGCATGTCATAATGACCTGAAGACTTCCATCTGCCATGCCCTTAAACTTTCCATCACCTCCCAATAGCATCAAGTCAAATGCTCATAAAGCCTTTGGGGAACATTCGAGATCCAAAAGTAACACTGGCCATCTCTGCAAGGTGACTTCAAAGTCCCTCTCTCATCCTCTGTTTCCTTCCTTTCCCTACCATTAGCATTTCTTTTTTTCTTCATTTTTCTCTCCTTTCCTTATATCTGTGAGGCTGCCCTTAAATTCATAATCTTCCTGCCCAAGTCTCTGGAGTGTTAGGATTATAGATAGGTAGCATGGCTGATCCTTCCTTCCATCCCTCCTCCCTCTTCCTCTTTTTCTTTCTTCTTTTTCTCTCTCCCTTCCTTCCAAATTGTGACAAGAGCTTATGGAGTCCAGGCTGGCCTTTAACTTACTATGTTGCTGATGTTGTGTTACATAGTTAACATATGTTACTAAATTGGCTTTGAACTCCTAACCCTGTGTGCCATGGTATTCAGCCAGTTGTTCCATTTCTTCAGCATTACTGTTGTCCTGTCCAGGTTCTCTTAAAAAACTGAACCCAGCAGATGCACTATAAAATCCATCCCATATAGAGTCAGTTTAAGCTTTCCCCCTCTATGAAGAAATGCCCCCATTTCTCTAATAAAGGAAACCAAGGCATGGTGAACACTTCACACACACACACACACACACACACACACACCACACACACACACAGAGGGGGGGAGGGAGGGAGAGAGGGAGAGGGAGAGGGAGAGGGAGAGAGAGAGAGAGAGAGAGAGAGAGAGAGAGAGAGAGAGAGAGAGAGAGAGAGACTGGGAAAGGTCTCTGTCTTGCCCAGGCTTATTACAGGAGGTAAAGCCCCAAACAGCCCCATGTGCTTCCCTGACTATGTGTCCCATCATAGGATAATAGCTCAGCTGACTGTAAGGCCTGGTAGGTGGCAGGCTGTGTGTGGGCAGCAGCTTGGTGGCCCAGTCCCCACCTGTGCCATGCTACTATTCCTGGACCTTTGTGCCCATTTTCTGAGTGCAGTGATCAGTAGACACTATGCTGTTCATCCTCAGCCTGTGGAGCTGTTCCTAATTGGTCTTCCTCCAGGCCATATTTTCTCTAGTATTGATGAGCCTTTGTCACCAGGATGCAGCCAGAAGCTGAGCTAAACTCAAGATGGATTGAGCCTGGGCCTCATCAATCTGTTTGTGCCACTCTGCTGGGGAAGGCATTGAGTGCCTGTGCACATGGCTGTGCTCAGGGCTCCCAGAGGGTTCCTTGAAGGCCACAGATCTACCTGTCTGGTGTTTATTTCCCTGCCTTGGAACATGCAAGGTCATGGGGTTCCAAAACCTTCCAATCTGGGGCTCCTGGCCTAGCTTTCCTGTTGCCTGGAGATGAGTGCACACTGCTAGGCTCAGCCTCAAGACCCAGGCCACTCCAGGTTTTTCTGCCCCAAGGCCACTACTTCTCCAAATCATATCCTTTTCTTCCTCCAGGCTTTGCCTAGAATGTTCTCTTCAAGTCTTGATATTTGGGTCTGGATGAACCACAGTTACTCTTGTGTGTGCACACACACATGCGTGGGAACGCGCGCACGCACACACACACACACACACACACACACAGGTGAATACACACAGAGAGACAGACACACAGACAGCCAGACAGTGGACCCCTGCCATTTGTAATCTCTGCACCTCCTCGCTCCTGCTGACCCTCCAGACATCTGGAATCAATGTGTCATTTATGACATCCCCATAACTGCTTGCCTGTCCTAGAGATGTTATGGGAATGTAGATTTTGTGTCCCCAGGACCCATTCATATTCTCACTGAACCAGTACTTGCTGGCTTATAGCCCCTCAGCATGTGTTTGATGCATGAGTAGCATATGACTGTCGCTGCCTTAAAACTCCTGAGCTTCCATCAGAGTCTGAATAGATGTATGCCACCTTCCCAAGGAAGCTGAATAGATGTATACCACCTTCGCGGCTTCCCCAAGCAGAGTAGATGGTTCTGCCCTGTGGCTCAGCCACTACAGGGCACAGGGAGCCAGGGCTGGGAGGGTTGGGGGTTGGGACCTAGGTAGAGTTAGCCAAGAGAACAGCAACTTCAGAGCATGCTGATATGCTGAGTTTACATGTGTGTTTTATTCATTGCTGTCTTCACAGGTGAGGACAGCAGGGCTCAGAGAGGTGACAGGTCTTGCTGTTCAGTTCCTGAAAAGTTAACCTTAAGTTCATGAGGAGTTCCATCCCAGGCATGGGGGCAGGGAAGACATGGGGAGCATCTCAGAGACTCTAGAGCAAGAGCCACCTCTTCTGTGATAAGAGGGAGCAGAAGGGCACTCACTGCTGGCAGCAGAGCTGTGTGGGTAAGGGGGGTGCTGTAGACTGCTGTGTGTGTGTGTGTGTGTGTGTGTGTGTGTGTGTGTGTGTGTGAAGGTGTGAATGGGAGGGAAGGAGGCTGCAGTGCTCAGGGAAGAAGAGGGGTGGTTAGGACAGAGGCTGAGGAGGTGGCCAGATCTGAGTGGGGGGGAAACCCAGGGCAGGAGTGCCAGCAGGGCTTGGCTGCTGAATGGAACTCCCTGGCACACACTCTTACTGTGGTCCTGGTATAGCGGCTCTGGCTTTTGGCAGCTTCCAGGCTCTTTAGTCCTTTGTTGTTGTCTATTCCCTTAGCAGGTCTCCTCAGGGCTGCCAGGGCAGGCTAGGAGAAAGGAGGATACAGGTGTCTGTCCCTGTGGATCATTGGCTGCATAAAAGTCCTTACCAGGGCAATCATGAGAAATGTGAGGGGCCCGGTAAGTGCCACCCTTCCATGGCAGCATGTGTCACTGCCTTTTCTGATCCTTAGCTACAGCTCCCTCTGGTCTTCCATTGGCTTTCCCAGCATGGGACTGGGCCAGCCTGCTCTACCCATGCATTTTATCAGCCTTCTACTCTCTGCAGGCACCAGACATCTGGCCTGGGGTTCAGTGCTCCTATACCTTCAGTAAGTGTCACTCCCAGGCCTTTGTGGACACACTGTGCAGCTCTCATGGCTGTGGACAGAACTAGTCTGTTTGTTGTCATTGAGGCTCAGAGAGCTGGCTGGGATTAGACAATACCAAACTTTGGACTAGGTCTGACTAATTCCTTACCTGGCTCCCATAGGGCATCAGCATCTGCTTAGCCCCTACCTCCTCCCTGCTTATCATCAGAGGGATCAAATTCAGCTCAGAATGTGTGGAGACTCTCTCTCTCTCTCTCTCTCTCTCTCTCTCTCTCTCTCTCTCTCTCTCTCTCTGTGTGTGTGTTTATTCATTCAGTCATTCATTTGTTTATTCTTAGATGTTTTGTACCTACCCAACACTGTAGAGATCTTTGGGATATTCTATAGAAGTTGAAATTTAAGTCCAGTGAAAGGGCTTGGTAAGTAAAGGTACTTGCCCCCAAGCCTGACAATCTGAGTGTGGTCCCTAGGGCCCACAAGGTGAAGGAGAGGACCGATTACTCTAATTCCTCTGATTCTCACCTGCACTGTGGCACATGTGCACCCACACATACAAAATAAATAACCACAATGAACTTTTTAAAGAAGCTCAAGTCTAGGCTATGAGGTTTGATTTTTGCATTTACCCAGGATCCTCCAGTAAATTACCTTAAGAGTCAGTTTCTTCACTTGGGGTTAGAGGTGGGCAGGGACATCAGCATAACCTGAGTGGCTGGAAGGATAGAGCCCATGGATGTAAGTGCATAACTAAGTCTGAATACAGTAAACCTTACACTCTGAGGTGCTGCTGTCTCTATCTTCAGTCCTCACTGCTCTCCAGGAAGCAACACCTTGACAATGGATCTTACCCTGCTCTGAGCCATCTCATATGGCCTCTGGTTTCAGGAGCAGGGCCTGAAGGTCAGATGGTCCTGGCCAGATTCTAGACACCCTATGGCCCTCTAGCCCACCCCAGCTACCACACCAGGGCTCTGCACATAATAGACACTTAATACATGTTTATGGAATTGAATTAACGATAAAACGAGATAATGGCCTGGAAGAAGCCTGAGTTGTTAGGAGGGAATGCACAGCATAAAAACCAGGCATATTTTTTTAAGCAGATTAATCTGGTCTTAACTCATTCTAATAGCTTGAGCCCCTATTGGCCAAGGCCATTATTATAATATATGGCCAGGGCTAGGGAGCTGGAAGATAGCGGTGCCGCAAAGTTCACTTCCCGGAGGACACCACAGTATGCTGCTTCCTGGCTGACCTAGCAGTGGCTCAGACAGCCTTGGCCCTGCCTAGATGGGCAGGGGAGAGCCAGAAGAGAGTAGGCTTGGAGGCCTTTGGCTTACTGATGAACAGTAGCTGAGCTAAGAGCTGGCCTGGACTTCTGCTGCTGTTGGTGGCATTTTCTGTGCCTGGTGCCGGCAGTGCCAGAGCTGCTAGGTTCCCATCTCCATGGCTGTCTATTCAGTCCCTCGCTCCTGTGGTCCACTGTCCAGAGTAAAAAGTGGAGCCCAGTGTTTCAGAACGCACAGACCCTAGAGAAGGAGGTATGAGGCTGATAGCAATTCTACAGGCTTCGTTCGAAATTTACATTCTAGTAAGGGCTGGGATCTGAGAGACCCGGAGGTCAATGGAGAAAGGAAGAAGTGGTCCAGCTCCAGTGTGAATAGATGGAGCAGATTCCTCAAGCAGTGGTTTGGCCATCACTGTTCTCACACGTCCTCTGTTCAAATCCTGAGTATGGATAGAAGCTGGAAATTAGTTTTTTTTTGTTTGTTTGTTTTTTTGTTTTGTTTTTTATTTTTCCTGTTGCCATGATAAATACTCTGACAAAAGCTATTTAAGAAAGAAAGGGTTTGTGCTGGCTCCCAGGTCAAGGTATACAGCCTCTCATAAGGGGGAACAGGAGCCTGAACTACCTGGGCATATTCTGTCCCTAGTCAGGAGACAGGGATATGAATACTTAGCTGCCTTTCTCCTTTTTATCCAGTCTCCTGACCAGGGAATGGTCCCAGCCACAGCAAAAATGGGTTTTCCCTACCAGTTAACTTAATCAAGATATCTCCCAACAGGCATGCCCAGAAGCTGGTCTTAGGTGATTCTAGATTTTGGCAAGGTGACAGTTAACACTACCACCCATCACAGAAATCTTGGCTGGACTGGGGAAGGAGAATCTTAGGTAGTGACCAGAGGAAGTTCTATCTTTGTCATCCAGGGTCGGAGTGGCTGGGATCCACAATTGTGTGTTACTGGCCACATGATGTAGGTCATAGCTGTGGCAGAGACAGTGCTATGTAACTGTCCTGCAGCTTTACAGAGGCTATCCTGTGCTGTCACCAAGGCCCACTGTTGCCACCAGGATGATTCCAGTTGTGGTTTTCCTCATTTGAAACAAGGACCTCCCTCCTGTACCTCCTTGCCCTGATTAGGAGGCTAGCAACCATGGCCAGTGTGCCTGGTACAGCCTTAGGCACAAGGGATGTTTTCTCCATTGGTGCCATCTCCCTGTTTGTCCCATTTGTCTCCTGTCCCATAATCCATGGGGTACCAAAGGTTACCAAGACAACCTGTGAACCATTCACCTTTAGAGTGATGAGGGGAGAAGGGTGTTTCACTTGGCTGGAGGCCTCCCTCTTCAGAGTTCCCTGGAAGAGGCTGCCTGAGCCTGGGACCCCCTAGTAGTCACCCTTGCTGCTTCACACCTGCCTCTTTAGCAGGCTGCTGGCCCAGCCTGGCAGGACAGCTGCTACTTTTATCAGCCATGGTGCCACTCTCCTTGGAGGGAGAAATTGCAGGGGGCAATTCGTAATTTCCCAGGCTTCTCCCCCTCCATTAATTTCTCCCTGCAAAATGGAGGCTTTCTGCTGAGCCGGGAATTGGCAGCCAAGTGCATCGACTCTGGCCCGCCAGCTACGCTCTCTGCTCCAAGTCGGGGTGGCACCAGTTAGTATGCTCACACTGCTTGCTATGCCCCCTTGCAGAGGTCAGAGGTTTATTCTGTGTTCAAATTGGCTTGCTGAGCCCCACTAGGTCTGGAAGATTGCTTGGTTCACCCTGTGCTTACTGCTCTATCTCTGATGGTAAGAGGAGGCAGGCTCAGTTGTTGGTGAACTGTGAAGGGAGCAGACATCTCTGAGTGCCCAGAATCCCCCTCCCCTCTGTACCTCCATTTCTGCTGTTGTGGGTTTCAGGGATGTTTGTCCCTCACTCTCAAGGGGCTCTTCTGCCTTCCAGTACTTAGGGCCTGCAGGGGAGTAAGCAGAAGAAAGGCAGATAGTGCCCTGATGACCGGCTAGAGGGTAGAGAGAGCAGAGGTCCAGTAACTTTGGAGGCCAGAGTCTGGGAGGATGGACTCATGGTGGTTGCAAAGAGGTCCTACTCCAGGGACAGCCATGGAACAGACAGTCTGATGTCATTAATCCCACAGATGTCAGGTCCTAAGACGAGGGGCTTACAGTGTGAGCCAAGAGGTCCAGAGGAAGAGTTTGATCTTCCTTGGGGACTGAGAAATCCTTGGTCAGATGGGCAGTTTAGAGACACCTGTGGATGACCAGTGTGGAAAGTGAAAACCTTGAAGAATGCTGGGAGCTGAGATTTTTCAGGTGAGCCACTGTGGGAAGGAACAGAGCTAGGGAGGAAAGAGGAAGGCGACTGTCCTTCACAAGAGGAAGTAGTCCCTGCCCAGTATGAATTAGGGAATTGGAGCATCTGGTTCATTCATTCCCACCAGTAGCCTTGAGGACCAAGAGAGCCCTGGAGAGGTGATGTGTGCTTTGCCTGCACTTTGTAAACTGCATGAGGGGGACCTGGATGTATTCAGCCTAAGTCCTGCTGTCTCTTCCCCATGGGTGATCAGGGAGAATTCTGCTATGTGTCCAGGCTGTGTTCTCCACATCTCTGAGCCTCTCTGAATCTGGTTTCTAGTTTGGAAAAGGCACCGATTATGCAGGTAAACAGTTCTCAGGGAACAGGCTGCTGGTGGAAAGTGTGTGTACTCCATAAGCCAAAACCTGTAGCCTCTCAACATGGAGTCAGACACTGTGCTACTATGTTCCTCAGTTTCCCCACCTGTAAATAAGGCACCAAGAACCCATGCTGAGGGCCTCATGCCAGGATGTATGCAACTCTTCTTGGACCTGTAGGGCACCCCACTCCTGCTGGCTCTTGATGACCAGTGCCATACCCCCTCCCTTTAGGCACTACCATGTTGGGTTTTATCTGCCTCTCCCCAAGTCTGCAGTCTATTTATGGAGTTCCTAGGAGAGAATCTAGTGCAGCCTTGATCTTTTCAGAGGAATGGGCAGCTGATGCCGGGAGGGATCTGGCTGTATATTTTTTCCCTTAATGGAGTATTAAGTAGACAGCCCAGATGGGGATCTCCTGGCAGGCAGGCAGGAGGGGGTGGGGCACTGCCTGCTTCAGATCAGCCTGAAATATGGCCAGATCACCGCCAAACCTCAAAGGATGCTACCTTTGGGCTGGCTGGGAACCAGCTCTGATGTTCTTGCCATGAAGGGACTGGGCAGATCTTCCAGTGCTTTGGCCCCAGCTGTAGTCTGCCAGACACCAGGGAGAGGGGGGTTGTCGGTCTGCCACGTGGTCCTCTCCAGCCCTTCCCTTTCATGCCCTTTCTTTTTCTTTGCATTTTTCTCACACTTCTCTGTGTAGTCCTCTCCTTTCACTTCCCTTCTTCCTCTTCCTCCATCCTCCTCCTTTTGGCCAGAGGCATTTCCACCCATAATATCGCTCCTGTTTCAGAACCATCTCTCATCCATAAGGGTCCTCTAGGTGGATGTGTGGGAAAGAGCACTAGTTGTTTTGACCAGCCCTAGTATTAATGAAACGTTTCTCTCCTTTCCTGGTTGGCTGGGTTGGGGAAGGTGATTAGCCGTAGGGCCAGACAGCTTGGAGGAGTCTCAGCCATAGTGCTCATGATCAGATTTGAGAATTCAGTTCTCCATGCTTGTGCACATGTCTGGCCTGGAGAACTGAGATGTGGTTGTCTCACCTGCTGATGAGTTAAATGTGTGAATACTCTTATGCCCTGAGATTCCTGCCCCTCACTGGAGTAATAGTCTTGGGTTGGGGCTTGGCCTCATTGAGCCTCAATTTATCCTTAGAATCACAGTGTGCATAACTTCAAGGGTGAGGGTGGGGAGGATGAAGCCAGAGCCTACCTACATTTCAGGATTTGGCACAAGGAGCACCCAGTAAATGGTTGAGATTTCCTGCCCTATCCTAAACTCAGCTCTGTCAAGGCTGGAGGCTAGGCTTCAGCCAGCTGCCCTTAGCTGGAAATCAGCTGTATCATGTGGGTGAGGCACACATTCGGAGAGTCTGAGCTTCAGGGTGGGAGGGCACCACATGGTCTATGACTTGAGTGAGAAGGGGGTCACCATCTTCCTTTCCTCAGCTCCATATGAAACATCCAGGAATCCTGCCCGCATAGACCTGAGAAGCCGGTGGCCCATCTTTGGTCTCTGCCCCTCATGGACTGGTGATCTTTGCAGAGATTGGTGAGTGGAGTAGGAGTCCATGAGGGATAGAGGATCATTTGGGGAGCTTTTCACCCCTACCCCAAATCCACATGCTTCAGGGAAGAGTATAGGAGGGTACTAGTTTAAAGCTGCTTCTCTGCCCTCAGCCTTCCCCATCCTCCTACCTCTACCTTTCTTCCACCCCTCCATTCCCCCCTCGCCACCTCTCCCACCTCCATCCCCCCACCCCTGACCAGGATAGAGAGGACTCTGTGCCCTCCTTCCAATCACCTTGGTTTCCTTGCAAAATAGCCTTCCCCTTGGTCTGGCCATTCTTCCTCACCTCCAACAGGTGCCCACCCTGGCTGCCCTGACAGCCCTGGTCTCCTGATCTGGAAATGGGGCTCCTGGCATCTGATGGGCCGTCGTTAGTCACTTCTGGGCGATGTGTGTGGGCGATGGCCCCTCAGTTCTGTAAACATGACTCTGCCTGGTGCGGCTTCAGCTGTCCTTCTCTTGTAGACTGGAGGACTTATAGAGACCCTTCATGGGGTTCTCCTTTGTTCCAGGCTCCACATGCCCTTCAAAAGCGCACTTTCTCCAGGATCTCCAGTTGTGGAACTTATCCTGAGTTTGAGGGCCCAGGACTTGGGATTTAGGCCTGCCATCCCAAAATGTGTGTGTAGTAAGTGGTCTCTGGTGGCCTATGAGGCCACCTAGACAGGAGGCTTTATTTCTAAGACTAGACCTTGGTGGAAACACACGTCAGTCAGCCTTGGGGATGGCTGCCAGTGTGCTGGGTTCTGTTCCATAGGAAATCCCAGTGACAGAGAACTAACAGGTATGGTGTACCTGTCTTCACCCTCACCTCAGACCCTTCCTTAGAATGCCCTTGAGACAGGGTCTGGAAGCTCGGCTTCCTCTGTCATGGCTTGTCCACCCCTGCCTGCTGATTACCACACTTAGGGAGACCCTGCTGTCCCTTGCCTCATGCCCTCTGCAGAGAACAGTCTTCTCTCCTGCCAAGGAGTTCTTTGGAGGGCCTGTCACCCACCTGTTGCAACTTGGCTCCCTCACAGACCCCCCCCCCCAGTGTCATCACTTTTGCCCCACCATTACCACAGAGGAAATGCTAGGTAAATATTTAGTGAAGAATGACTTAAAGAAAGAACAGATTTCTTCCAGCCCTGTGTCCTGATCATCCCCACCCCCCACCCCCAGCAAGGATCTAAGCTGATCTCTCTTCTGCTCAAACTCCTCCAAGGGCTCCCCAGTGCCCTGGAAAATAACATCCAAACTTTGGTGTCAGATTTCTGTCCACTGCCCCTGCCCACTGTGCCATGCCTGTGCCTGTTGAGTGCAGATTCTGTGGTTTCTATCTCCCCTGCCAGCGCACTGGGACAGCTGTCTCCTCCATGGAGGGTCGCTGCCAGTTGTGGTGTAGTCCTGCCCTGTCCTGGTCCTCCTGCAGCTGATGGTGGGGTGCTGTTCCAGGCTGGGGTCCCAGGAAGCAAAGGCAGCCAGGACTGGGCAGGGCCCATGTGAGAGAGGTGGTTGGAGGGGCAGTCATGAGGAGTTACTGAGGACTGCATAAGGCCATGCGTGGGGTAGAGGTTGGGGTTGGGTTCCTAAGAACTGTTGCCACCAGCCTCCAAACACTTCTATTCCCCCACAGTCCCTGGGTCTTTGGAACCTCAGACCAACCCGCCTATAGGTGGCCCCAGGCCTAGGAATCCTGAATTCTAATCTTCTCCTTCATGTGATCTTGAGCAAGCCTCTACCCCTCTACAAATGAAACAGGAGGTTGGGGCCTCCATCCCAGCTAAGACCCTGGGGCCTGGTTGGGGCCTGCTGTATTTGGCTCACATGGTGGATTTAAAAAAAAAAAAAGGTCTTTTTTTTTTTTTTCTTCCCCTTTTAAATT
Source organism: Phodopus roborovskii (assembly GCF_943737965.1). Taxonomy (NCBI): domain Eukaryota; kingdom Metazoa; phylum Chordata; class Mammalia; order Rodentia; family Cricetidae; genus Phodopus; species Phodopus roborovskii. The sequence goes on along the minus strand of NW_026126459.1, from coordinate 7,066,227 downwards.
TTAAAAGGAGGAAGCTTTTTAAATGAAAGCCACATTTCCAGCTTCTCTCAACCAGGCTGGGCTGGCCAGAAGCTCCATCCACTAGAGGAGTTGGGTGGTCCTTGCCCTTGGCCCCCTACCCAGCCACTGAGCAGGGACCCTTTAGGCTCATGCTGCTTCAGGGGACAGGTTTCCAAACCTGCCGCCTCATCCCGTTCTTAAAACGCCATTCATCCCCTCCACCCCCATACCCCTACCCCCATTCTAGACAATCTGCCTCGTTTTAAAATTCCTTCTGCAGCCCCAGGCCCAGCAGCGTCTCCCAGCTAAGGAACGCAAGGAACGCGGTTGCACGTGACTGTGCTCTGCCGCGGCTGGGAAGGCTTTGATGTTGCAGTGATTGTAGACCGCCCTTCCCCCACAGGTCCCTCCCTCCCTGTCCCCCTTTTCCCTCTCCTCCCTTTCTTTCTTCCACAGCTCTTTCCCTCCCACCCGCCCCCCTCCACTTTTCCCTCCTACCCCTCTTTTTTCCCCACCTCCCTCTCCCCTCCACTTCCTCCTCCTCTTTCCCACCTCCCTCTCCCCTCCACTTCCTCCTCCTCTTTCCCACCTCCCTCTCCCCTGCATTTCCTCCTCCTCTGCTATTCTCTCTACTCTCCCGCTCCAGGTATCAGCTAATTTCCTGGCTCCTGCCCAGCTAGATCTAGATGGGGGGAGGGGACCCCACCATTGGGGAGAAGTACAGAGGTTGGCCAGTTGATGCCTGGGAGAAAAATGGACTGGTTACTTGACTTGGAGTGGGCTCTGAGGAGGAATGGCATCTCTCTACCCTGTAACCCACCTAGTACCATTGAGTTCCAGAGTGACCCACTCTGCCAATCTGCAGTTATTCTGCGAGGATGTGAAGCATGGGTTCTGCCTCGGTTCAGGGCTGTACCCTTTTTATTCCTGTGGGAACAGGCTCCAGGGCCTTGAAAGCTCACCCCAGGAGGATGAGTGAGAGAGGTGTGGGGTATGGGGTGCAAGTGCAGGGTTGATGGGGGAAAGAAGAAAAGACTAAAGATGAGGCTGGGGGAAGGCCTGTGTAGGTGCAACCTCAGGAGGACCACACCCCTGCTTTGCCTTGCTGCTGCCCTCCCGTGAGTGATGAATAACGAGGAATAACATCCTCAGATTTTCTGGGACTTCATGATGTCTGCCTACTACCCAGCACCCTTAGTCCTCTCAGGTCCTCTCAAGGCTTCTCTGGTAAATCCTCCCAGTCCCAGGAGGTGGGATATAGAAACCCTTAAGTGTCTGTTCACTGCTGTTGTTCCCAGAATGGGATTCTGCAGCACCATAGCCTTGTCTGTACTGGCATCATGCGGGGCCTCCCTGTTCTTTCCCATCAGTTCTACCTTCACCAGCTGCAAGGATGGTCCCCAGGCACATAGGAGGTTGTCTCATTCTTGGGAGAAGGGCCCACACCATCCTGGCCCCAGACTCTAGCATAACTCCCCTTCTTTTTCTATGGTTGAATCTGTCCTTCTGTAGGGCAAGCTCTGGAAAGACAAGTGCAGAGATAAGCGATTAGGGCCAAGCTGGCATCTTACCAGCTGGCAAGAGTGCTATGCACCTGGCCATTCACAGGGGGACAGGAGGGTATTATCTGGCCTGCCCTCCCTAGCGCTGACACCACAGGATGAGAGAGGTGCCAAGATTCCTCAAGCATGTCAGTCCTCTGCTGAGGGGGGAGGGCAGGGGGTAGTCTGCTCAGGATGGACTTCTGTGGAGCCTAAGTCCCTCCCCACATGGGGTCACCAGAAGCACCTTTCTTTGGTGACCCTTCCTTGCTCTCTGGAGTGATGCTGGACTGCACCTGCCTCCTCTAGGGTGACGTCTTAGCAGCCACTGTCATGGTCCACAGTGGCCCAGCTGTAGATGAAACCCTCTCCTGAGTCTGTCCTGCATCCCAGCTCTCCCTTAGTCTCCTAGGTTATGTAACTTTGGGAGCCAAGTATCGAGGCCCTGGGCCTTCCTGTAAGATGGGGAATCTGATGGGAGGAATGCTAGGAGCCCTGGCTTGCACCTCATTTATGTAGCTGTGGGTGAGTCACTCGCTCACCTTGGGCATGTAGAAAAGGAGCCTATGGTAGTACCATTTGATTGAATGAGATGAAAAGCTCCCAGTGCTCTTTTTTTTTTTTAAGAAAATGTTTTTATTTTTAATTATTTTGTATATATGTGAGGGACTTGAGTATGCGTTTGTGCATGCGAATGCAGTGCCCCAGGAAGCCTGAAGAGGGTGTCATTTCCCTTAGCTGGAGTCACAGGTGACTGTAAGCTGGAACTCAGGTCCTGTGGAAGAGCAATATGTGCTCTTAACCTCTAGGCTATCACTCCAACGCCCCCCTCAGTGCTTTGACTAGGTATGAGCACCTGGGCTGAGTGTTCATCTCGGCACCCCCATGTCCAGTCTTGAACTCCACACTCAAGGGTACATGAAGCTCTGCCCTATCCAGGTACCTAGGCCTGCTTAAGCCAGTGGAGTGCCAGGGTTGAGGTACAGGTTCCAGTCTCAGCCTATTTTGCAGTGTGCTGTGTGGCTGTAGGTGAGTTATTGCCCCTTTCTGAGCTCAGCTGCTGCATTGGATAGTAATGGCATCCTTCCTCCCAGAGGAGTCTGTGCAGTGGCACTGGGTGCAGAGTAAGTGCTTGCTCAATGTCAGCTGTAGTTGTTGCTGTTTTTATTATTATTTGACTTGAAAATCTCCTGCTCCACGTGCTGCTTCCACAACAGTTGTTGTTTATGAAAAGCTGAGCTGAATAAATAGGGACCCAGCAAGATTATGTCCCTGCTCCCTGCTTAGAGCTGGCATTGATAGGGCCCCCGTGAATGTCTGGTGGGAGGAGGAACTTGGCCCCATCCTGGTAGCCTGGCCAGGGCCCTGTTCAGGGGCAGGGGGTCTCAGCCCTGCCTGGCTTGCTTCCCAGGCACTGTGAGCTGGCTGCCAGCCAAGTTGCTTCCTGTCCCAGCTGGCTGCCATCCAGGGCCTGATGCCAAAGGGCCGGCTGGTGGGCAGCAGCTCCATCATAGTAGGGCTGTGATCCCAGCCAGAAGACTCCAGTCAGGGCTGGGTGTTGGGGTCTTCCCGCCACCCCTTAAAGCCCCTGGAGAGCTGAGCACAACTGCCCTGGCTCTCAGCACTGCCCCTCAAGTGATATCTCTGCAGAACTGACAAGAGCAGATCTGAGGAAGACACAGTGAAGACACCTTGGGCAGAGGGGCTATGGAGCAATATGGAACATCCTGCAGCCTCTGTGTCCACATCCAGAAAATGGAGCCAGTTTAAGCTTTGTGGCCTGTCTCATGGGTAGTTCAGCATGTCCTTATGTTCAGGGCTGTTCTGGGAGCACAGAATGAAGCATCCTGGTAACTGATACCCAGATAGAGAAAGACAGGCTACTACTGAAGATGAAGATGATGATGGTTGCCTGGCAACCCCAGGCACTTACTAGGTACTATGCTGAATCTTAACAAATATAAATTCAGTAGCCCTCAAAACCTGAATCTGAGTTAGGGACTATTCTTGCCCCCCCCCCCCGTGTATATAAAGAAATATACCCACTTACAGCTAGTTCAGGGTCAAGGCAAGCTTGGAATCCCAGCAGGCTGGCTAAGAGCCTGTAGCCTGGGTCTGAGAATGGGTACTGGTCATTCTGTCTGGGTGCACAGGAGTACTGCTGGAGGTTGTTACTGATGGGCAGGAGATGACTTTTGACCTAGAAGTTCAAGGTGAGGATTCCCAGAAAGGTTTGTCTAGAGCCTGTCATCTGTCCCAGTGAAGAATAAATGCCAGAATGACTGAGTGAACAAAGAGTATTCAATGGAAGATCTGGCTGGCTCACAGAGCGGCTGTAGTAAGAGAGGAGTATGGTGTTGTGGTAGGGTAAATGCAGATATGTGTTTCTCTTTGGAAGTTATCTTTGCTCTTGGCTATAGTTATGGGGGTTTGTATGACACTCCTACCTTCTCAGTCCTGCCCCCCAAGTTATCTCCTCATGACAATAAGAAATAATTATTTGGTCTCTTGAATATCTGTGGTGGGTGATGTTTTAGATTCACCCTCCTTAGGCCTTTTGGGAAGCCTTGGTCCTACCTATGCTAGGCTGTGTCCCAAGCACATCACTCTGCCCAAGGCTACAGTTAACACATGGGACATTATTTTTGACAGCCACCTTTGCACACGGCTCCTTCATTCCATATCACAGGTCTGTATTTTCCCTGTGGGCTGCCAGACCCTGTCTGACACCTTGTAAAACTGGACAGTCCAGGCTTGCTGTTGACTGCAAGCTCGGTGCCTTCTCTTCAGTGTGGCTCTGTCCACTGTGTGGTTGGCCATAAAGCTCAAAGATAAAATCACCAAAGTCTGCCAGGAGCCTAACTGGGCCTCCATCAGTGGCTGCTTTGCCTGTAGAAATTCCAAGTCCTGAGGCTACTGGGTCCAGCACCCTGGACAGCACTGGCCTGGCCCTGCCCTCTCCCAAGTCGGAGGGAGGGCCCTTCACCAGCCCGGTGGAGCTTCTGCCACGCCCACCCCAATCAGCCTCCCTAGGCCTCCCTCCCGCTCCTGGAGTCTTTAGTCTTCGGCACAGTCTGGTAATTAAAAACCTTCAAGGGGGACTTTATTGAGTTAGCATTAGTTATTTTGTCAGGCTGGGAGAGCAAGAGAATTATCTATCCTCCGGGAGAGGGGGGCTGGGCGGAGGCCGTGGGCTGAGATTGGCAGGTGCCTGCCTATGTGCATGAATGTGCAAGCCGCGCTGGGGCCAGGCGGCTGCACCTAACCGCAGGCTGGAGGGGAGTGGGCTGGGGGCTTTTCTCTACCCAGAGGCTTACTTTGCCGCATGTGCCCACTGCCTAGGCCCTTCTTGGCTTTTGGATGTAAAAAACAAGCAAATACCACCCCCCCCCCAACAACAAAACAAAAAGCGCTATTCCAGATCCAAGATGACTGCAGGCAATGGAGGGAATGGAGTAAGGGATTCTTCATAGGCTGTTGGCTGTGGGCTAGGCCTCTTGCCTCTACAGTCCAAGGCTTCATTCTGGGACTAGCCAGTGGGTTGGTTTGAGGTGCCCCTGACCCCTCTGTCCATTACTTTCCATAGCTGAAGAATACCTTTTACAACTAGGAAATGTCCACCTGGGGTGAATGTAGCTTTGATCTTGGGCCAGCCCCTTACCTTTCTGCCTTCAGATTCTCACTTGTGAATATAGGGCAGCAGCCCCTTCCTCTCCAGGGTTGTCAGGATCAGTAAAGGAAATAGAGTGTGTGGTCTCCTGTGCAGGACAGCTCAGTTTTTATTTCCCAGGAGATGTCCAGCACCAGGGATGGAACCAACCTATGTCCCTTCTGCCTGTCATTCACTTTATGCAATCACTTTATGACTAGTCACTCCTGGTGTAGTCAGCCCATATTTCAGATGAACAAACTGAGGTTTAGAGCAATAGAGTGGTTTGCTGAGTCAGCCAGGAGTAGGAGGTCAGAGTCATATCTGCATCTTTCCTTTGGCCCAGTGGCCAGAGGGCCAACAGTCTAAACGATGGGATCTTCTGGGAAAACCACTAAGGGAGAAAAATAGCAGTCAGCCTGCTGCAGATCTTGGGCCTGACCAGGAGGTTCCTTCCTGGAGATTGGACTCTTCTACTCAGGCTGTGTCCTGCCCCTGCCTTGCTCCATAGCTAAGTCTGAATCCCTGTCCTCTACTCCTAACGCCTGCAACCCTGCCATTTCTTGAGCACCTGGCTGAAGGGGATAGGAGATCTGGAGCCAGGATTAAGGAGAGTGGAAGGCATGAGGGAACTATGTGTCTGTGCTGTTCATGGTAGAGCTCTGGTGGCACTGGACCTGCTGTGGTTGAACTCAGAAGCACACGCAGCAGGCATGCAAAGCCAGAGGCATAGAGGCACTGGCCCGAGAGTAGGAGGCCTGAGAGTCTCATGGTGGCCTTGCCTTCTCCCATGTCTCCTGCGTGATACTTTGAAACTTGAATAGGCCTCATAATCTTCTAGTTTCCTACCCAAACTGTCCTCCTTTGGGAAGCCTTATGGGACTTGCCATTCACTGCCTGGGATCCTATTACCCACTGTGGTTGCAGGTGACAGGCTTGGGTGCTCCCTTCTAGAAGGCAGGGAAAAGCCCTCGTTGTGCCATCAGCCTCAAAGTGTGTGCTGGGTTGCCAGCTGAGTCTCATCTCTGCTCCATATTCCTTGAGTTCAAAGCAGAGAGATCACAGGACAAGATGAGGGCACAAAGGTCATTTTACTCCCTTGCTCCCCTCCTCCTCGAGCACCAGGGTCTTGGGTGGAGCGGGGCAGACACACATAGGTCTGGACCTGGAAACTATATGGTATTGCCGCCTTCTACCTGTGGAACCTGGATGAGCTCCTACTTGGGAATTGAGGGTATTTACCTAGACCCTGTGAAGCTATGGCCTCCAGCATGTGAGAGGAGCCCACGTATGCTCCTTTGTTTCTGAGCCTCAGTTTTCTTATCTGAGAAATGGAGAAAAACCTTTTGGCTTTCTTGTGTTCATGAGATATGTGTATGGTAGCATGTGAGAGGTGCCAGACATCTCAGGCCCACAGGGTCAGGGGTCAGATGCTGTCCTCAGCTGGGCCTTTACTGGATGTTCAGGGTGGAGCCTCAGCACCCAGGGCTTGCCTGAAGGTCTGCCGTGTATGTTTCAAACTTCAGTTCTGATCTGTACTGGAAAGGAACTGAGTTGAGTCTCTAGATCCTCAAGCAGCCCCCATTTCTGGCTTCTTTTGAACTGGTCCACATTCTTGTGTTCTTACAGGCTCTGCCTCTCATTTCCAGTCCTGGGCCAGAGTTATGACAAGGTTCAAGATGCTTCTCTATGCAGTGGACCCAAGGCTCTGACTTCATCTGGCCTGGTCTAGCCCAGGCTATGGAAAGCATGTGCCGGCTCAGATGACCTGGGTCTGTGGATATCCTGGGCCTCCCTCCACTGACACCTGCCCAGGCTTTCCTGTGCACCATTCTGCTACTGGTCACATTTGATTCCCCAAGAGGATGTATTCATGGCTCTCTTGGCAGGTGCCATCACCCATAGGTGGCACTAGCATTGAGTAGACTGTCCAAACCATGCTGCTAAGGGAATCTGGCCAGTTTGCCAAGACATGTGATCCCCTGAAGCCTTAATACACTCATCTATCTACTGTGGTCCAGATTGTACTATGGCAGTCTCTGCCTGATCTGCACAAATTTCACCACCTCCTGGAAGCCCTTCCTGACTCCCAGGCTGTTGAGAGGGGACCCTGACCCTGTACCTCAGGCTGTATGATGGGGTTCAGTTTACTTTTCTTCTCAGCAGACCGAGTTAAGGAACATGCATTTCTGGATTCCTGGGCTAGACACACAGTAGGCAATCAAGACATTCTTGTACTTGTTTGATAGTCATATGGGAGCTTGACAGACCTTAACGATTATTTCAGAGGGAAGGAAATGGAGTCGCAGAACCAGCTGAAGAGGAGAACCTGAATTCAACTTCTCGTGGCTTGACGGACGGCCTGATTAGGACACTGCCTCATGTCTATTTCCTTAAATGGATGTCTTGAAGCTGCCTCCCATGGTGATTTGTGATTAAACACCTGAAAATGTGGCGTTTCCATGCCATGCTATGGGTGGGAAGGAGGTCTGCCTAGTATCCTCGGGCCCCCTAGGAGGCTGAATCCTACTTTAGATCACCAGGTTTACCAGGAGCTCTTTAAAGACAGGCCAGGGTCTCAGACTGAGAAAAGGATGCATAGCGGTCAGCCTTGGACAGGCAGGTTCCTTAGGGACCTTTCAGCTGCTTCACCTTCTGCTCCAGTCCCTCATTCTTCAGCCTGTGGCATTACCAGTTACACGTAGCCTTGAACTAGCAAGGGCCAGCAGCAGAGCCTGGCTTCTATGGATCCAGCCTGCCCCCTCCAGGTCTGGGTTAGCCCCACAGTGGAAACATCACCAGAGTCTCTTCTGCCACCCATGCTTTTGTATTTCAAGCAGATGAAAGAGTTTTTATTCCTTTTTGTGTGTGTGCTTCTCCCTTCTTGCCCTCCTCCCCTCAGATTAGCTGGTTCATGGCTGCCCATTTGTCAAAGCATTGCTGTGTTGACAGGACATCAGAGAACTTATGATGTGTCGCTTCTTAGGGGCCCTGAACTTACTGCAGGTTCTGGGGCAGGAGGTTTTGGGGTAAAGACTAAGGGGAAAGAGGCAGTATTGGGAGGAAACCTTATCACAGGCAGGAGCCCCCATTACTCCAGCATTAAGACCTTGACTAGGTTTTGGATCACTGGTTCTTGCTTGGCCAGCCTGGTTTCCAGGGAGGGATGAGGTCTGGCCCATCTTCCTATAGGCTCCTGTCCCCCTGGCCAGGCCTGCTCCCCTACCAGCAGCCAGCAGTGCAGGGGGCGCATGCGTGCAGCGGGAGTGAGCCGGCTGTGGAGAATTAATATTCCTAGAACATCGCCCCGGCCGCCTGCACACGCCGAGGAGAATATTACGGCGATTAGCGGTGGGAGTTCGGCCTGCACGCAATATCTGGATGGAGAATTCGGTGTGATTAATCTGGCGCTAAGTAGCAGCCTCCGGGGTCCACGGGGCTCTGGCATGTTTGGAATGGGAAAAAAGCTCTGGAGTGCAGAGATTCTTTGGGGGGCTTTTTAGGGGTCTGCCAAGGTAGCAGCTGTGCCCAGGGAAGGCTGCAGGCTCCTGATGGCCCTGAGTGAGCAGAACACCCCTTGTTTGTGGTTCTTGGCAGGCTGCCAGCCCACAGAATCGTGCCATTCAAATTTGCAGCCCACTGACATCCCAGCCTTTCTCTTACTCTTATGTTGTGGGTCACAAATCCTGAGTCTCAGCTTAGCTGCACACTTTAGGTCACCCTTTCTGGCTTCAATTTTCTCATCTGCAAAATGGGGCTACATGCTTCCTTTTAAGAACTGTTCTTTTCACATTTTATGGAGGAAGAAACCAGTGGTGAGCATCCCTCCCCCCGCCCAGGAATGGTGTTATGCTGTCCAGATGTTGGAGAGCATGGTTAATAACACTACAAAGAACCTACCTGACTGTAACAGCCATCCATTCTTCTTAAGGCAATGACAAGTCTGTTGCAGGAACCTTGGGAGAGCGTACTGATTATCTTATAGATCATGATCTATGACCTCATCTGCAAAATGGGCATAAAATAATTGCCTCCCTGAAATGGAGGCCCAAGTCAGGACATTGATTATTGTTTTATATGCTTCATTCTGGACAGTTTTACAGTCTAATCTTGGGCACTGGTAGGGACAGGATTGAAGCTGGAGGGGTAAGGGTCAGGAAGGAGAAGCTGGCTGGACTCAGTGAGTGCTAAGGCTGTTTTTCTTCAGTGCTCACTTTAGAGGCAAGGAAAGTAGAGATGAAATGTTTGTCCAAGGTTAAGCCAAATCTTTGGTGTTGAGGATCCCAATCTTTGGAGCCAGCCAGACCTGTGTTGACCTCAGACAAGTCTTCCTTCCTCTGAGCCTCAGTTTCTTTGTTTGCAAAAAGGGGTAGTCATGCCAGCCTTTTGGAGTAGAACAGCACAATAGGCCTGGATCACAGTAGGTGCTCAGCCCTTAGGAAGAAAGGTTTTTGAGCTCCAAAACCCAGTGTATACAGTTGGCCTGCTTCCTCTTTCCCAGAGAACTTCTTGCTAAAAGCTCTTGTGGTGGCAGAACTCAGATGTTAATCTCTTTTCATTCAATTGCTTCAAGCCCCTTGGACTGAACATTTCCAAATATGTCTTTTTTTTTTCCTTTTCTTTTTGTTAGTGAGACTATAGACCTCCAAACAACTCATCATTCTGTTCAGAAGTGGATACTGGATCAATTGTCTTTATTCTCCTTTTCCCATGCAAGCAATGTAATGGCCTTTGAAAAGGGGTTGGTTTGTGGTTTCCCAGCAGCAGAGTGCTCTGTGGTCTTGAGCAGCTAAATTTGAAGCCAGGCTTTTCAGGAGGAAGATTTTTAGCAAGCTCTGAAGAAGCTGGGTAGCTGGGTACAGTGCAGAGCTCTATGGGGTTGGCGCTGAATGCACTGTTGACATCTCAGTGTCTGGAACAGCAGGAGCTCAAATAAGCACTACTTGAATGCATGAATGCATGTATGTGTGATCTGATGGATAGGTGCATGTGTGTATGATATGATGGAAGGGTGTATACATGCCAAGTGGGATGGATGGGTGCACACCTGTGATGGTTTGGACAGGTGCAAGCATGCATGCATGATGATTTAGATTGGAGCATGCATGCATGATGGAATGGATGGGTGTACATGTGCAATGGAATGGGTGAGTATATGGATGCCTGATGGAAGCGATCATGCATGGAGGATGGGATAGATGGGTACTTGCATGCATTATTGGATTGGTGGATATGTACATATGTGATAGGATAGATGGATGTGTGGAAGCATAGTGGAATAGATAGCTACCTGAATAGAGGGTGGAGTGGATGGGTACACACATGCAGGACGAATGTGTGCATACAGCATAGAGTGGATGTATATTCTGATGAGAAGCAGTAGAGTACATAGGTTAAAAACACTAATTCTGGTGGCTGGAGAGATGGCTCAGTAGCTCTTGCAGAGGACCAGGGTTCAATTCTCAGCATTCAATTGTCATTAACTCCAGTTCCAGGGGATCTGATATCCTCACACAGGCATACATGCAGGCAAAACATCAATTCACTGAAATAAAATTAAATAAAAAAAAAAACAAACTAGAAAACTAACTCTGGATTTAGCTTTGAGTGGAATTCTGGCTCTGTTGTTATTAACTGTGTGAGTTGGGGTGATGTAGTTCAGCCTTGATTTGGGCCTTGATTTGCTTATCTTTAAAATGGTTGGACAAGATTATTCTAGTAACCTTCTCAACTCAGTTCTTGTTTCTGTGATATTGGCCTTGATCATCAAAAGGATGCCCAGGATGGAAGCTTGGTGCTCTCCAAATCTCCTAGTTCAGACACCGTATTTTCCCAAATCCAAAACTCCAAAATGAGTGAGGTTGGATCTGTCCACCTAAGTGCACCTGGGAGTTGCCACCTTAGAAATGAGCTTTGCCTTTTGGGTTGGGTAGACCCACCATGCCCATGAATTTGCTCCCACCTCCCTTTCCTGAATAGGGTGTCCCACCCAGCTTACTCACTCTCTTCCAGGAAGCCTTTTCTGGTGTCCATTCCATTGTGTTCCCTTCTAAGTTCTTTCTCTGTGTTTCTGCTTTTGCTTGTGACCTCACTCTTGCTGGGTGCTCATGGAGTTATAATTGCACACATACACATGCCCATGCTTTGGAGGACTACAGAGTCCCCACATTTCTTGCATTTCTACTTAGTGCTAGCCATGTGTCTGTAGACTTTTTTTTTTTTTTTTTTCTCAGAAACCAGAGTCTCAGGAAAGTAGAGGGTTACCCTGCTTCAAAAAAAGGAAAACAAGGCATGGTACAGTTAGGTGGAAGCCCCGTCTGTGTGTCTTTCTCATGTCACACCTTTTCTACAGCCCTTTTGCAGAGGCACCTTGTTGGCTCTAATGAGAAAATAACAAAGACAGCTAACCTTGGTCTGGCTCCAGCTAAGAGTCTGAACCCTTCTGAACATTTTGCATCCCTTATCTCATGCCATCTCACAACCTTAAAAGGGAAGCTCTGTTCTTCCTCCCATTTTACAGGTGGGGCCTGTGTGGCTCAGAGAAGTTAAGTAACTCACCTTAGATCTCATAGGAAGGAAGTATAAAAGCCAAGGTTTAAAGCCAGATAGTCTAATGTAGGTGCCTGCCAAAATAGAACTACAAGTCTTCAATCCTTGCCTAGGTTCCTCAGTGTATATTTTTCTTTCTTTTTCTTCTTCTTTTATTTGGAGACAGGGTCTCACTATATAGCCTTGGTTGGCCTGGAACTCCATATGTAGACTCAGACTTACAGATATCCACCTGTTAAAGTGCTGGGATTAAAGGTGAGTGTCCATTTTTTTGTAGGCACTCTGGCAGTGGTCAGAAGACAAAACCATGGCTGAATTTGAAGCTTCATTGGGGGTAAACAGGCAGCTGAACAGACAGACAGGGTCAGCCCTCACTGGGACCTTCCAGTGTACACTGCTGTTATTGTTCCCATCTTCACATAGGATGAATTGGATTCAGGGGAGCCAACTGGCTTATCTGTGGTCACAGTGAATTGCGGCCTGTGCATAGTAGCTTTCTTTTCAGAGCTAGCACCCCTACTTACACACTGAGGGACAGAGCTGTAGTTCCAGGACATATTTCCCTTTACTGCCACCCCTTTACTGCTTGAAACTACTCTCTCCTGCCACTGAAGCCAGCGTGCTTTTGTGTGTGTGTGTGTGTGTGTGTGTGTGCGCGCGCGCGCGCGCGTTGTTCTAGGTATGCCCCCAGTGGCCTCATCTAGCTGCTGTTTAGCCACTGTGACTCCTGGCTCTAAGTAAGGCCATCTTCCTACTGTGTAGCCTCAGGAAGGCTCTTCCCTCTCTGAGCTCACCAGCTTTCATGGAATCAGTCCTCTTTGGCCTTTGTGATCACCATCCAAGGTGCAGGTGCCAGTTCCCAGCACACAGTAGGGATGCTGTGAGTGGACACTCTTGCCTTTACCCCTTGTTCTAAGCTTTGATTCCCCACCTGCCGTGGGCATTAGCCCCTTTTAAGCCATCCACTCTGGGGCCAATTATGAATAGACACATAATCACTCTTATAGAGATAAAATGTATTCTTTGGAGATGAGCCACATGTCCCTCCCCCCCCCCCCCAATGCTGGCATATGCTCTTCGCGGTTGAGGGCGATGGAGGGATGTGGTACTCCTCTCCCTCCTCCATCTACCCATGCCTCCTCCCTGCTGCTCCTCCATTTCCACCCTGCAGAGGTGTGATCCAGCAGGGGCTGTGATGTCAGAGGCTCCGCTGATGTCACCGCCCCAGCCCTGTGACTTCACTTGCTTGCTTGGGCAGGAGGAGCTGTGAAGAGGCTGAGACTGAGAGGAGAAACTGCCCCCTTTCCTTTTTCTTCTGGGTTTCTCGCTTTCTCTTCCTCCCTGCCTCTGCGGGGGGTTGTTTTTCTGCCGGCCTGCGTGCTGTGGGCTGTCAGGGGGTCTGGGGCAAGTGCCAGGGGAGGATGCAGCTGCAAAGGTAACGGCGTGCGCGGGGCTTCTCCCACGGTCGCGAAAGTTTGCTCTGGCGTGTGAGGCGTGCCCGCTGGGTGCTGCACCGCGCCGGCCCTAGGTTCCCCGGGGGCGTGCAGGGGCCAGTGGGCCAGGAACGGGCCAGGCAGGGGCTTCCTGGGCGGCCTTCACTGCCTTTTCCCCATCAAAGGCCGCAGCTGCTCGAGTGGCGACTGCAGCTTTGAAACTGCCATAAAGAGCGATGGAGGGAGGGGAGCGCGGGGGATGCTCAGTGCAGTGCCCAGGAGGGCGGCCGCGAGAGGAGGGGTGGTCGGGGCTGCTGGCCGAGTGCAGCCGCAGCAGCAAGGGGCGTGAAGGGCAAGGCCCCGGGTCAGGGTCTCAGGGGCCAGATCCTCATTACTGTCCCTGTCCCCTCTGGTACAGCCGCCCTCTGTGGCCGGGACCCCAGCAGTGAGGTGCAGAAGCTTTAGAAGGAGGCAGGGGCTGCCCCCCCCCCATTATTTCCTGACATATTCTTTTACCTCCAGCAGGCCATTTGTCAGTGATAATGTGGTACAAAGGAGGGGGCAGTGGGTGGTCTGATGCGAGTTGGACGATGGGCACAGAGCACAGGCCGAAGAGAAACGACAACAATTAGGAGGCAGATTCAGAGCTTTGCTCATTCAGTCTGTCGAGGGAGCCGTCATTTTGTGTTAGCGTGTGTGTCTGAGGTGGGAGGAGGCAGAGTGGGGATAATGACAGGAGGATTATGACATTGTGTTGTCTCTGTTTGTGGTAAATGCAAATTTGGCACCAGTGTTTTCCTGGGAAAAGCAGAGGCAAGTGACCCAGGCCAAGGCCTTGGCCCAGACCCACCAAGGGAGCTGGTGGGCGGTGGTTTGGGATTTTATTTGTTCCTCCCTTTTTTTTCTGTCTGGCGTGTGCTTCTTCCATTTATTTTACAGTGAAGAGCTGGAGATAGACAGGCCCGACATGGGCGGGAGGAGTCCCTCTTCTCTGGTTTTCCTGTACTCCTCATTCTGTAGGTGGTTCAGACACCTTTCTTGCCTCCCAAGTCCTTGCCCCAGGTCATCTGCTTTTCTTTTCGGTCCCTTGCCACAGACCAGGGTCATACTTTGTTCCTTCTTTAGCCTGGATGGCCTGAGATTTCTGAAGGCTACTTCTGCCCACAGCTACTTTCAGATTGTGACCAGAGACAGCACTGGACCAAGACTGATGGGACTGTGACCCCTTCATGCCCACTCCCTGGTTGCAGTGCTGGCCTGGCCTACCAGGGTATGTTGGCAAAATGTCCTAGGACCTTGACTCTTCCCATAGGCCTTGGGGGCAGGGAGTGTGAGCCTTCTCTAGGTCAGGAGGCACCTACAGCTCTCAAGGTTCTGGGCTGCCACAGGGTCAGCAGGTACAGTGATATGGGCACCGTATCATTCTGCTTGGAGCATGCTCTTAGAGAATGCATGGAGTGGGTTTTAAAGGGCTAGGCTGTGCTCAGGTTCTATTTGGCTGAGATTAAGCCAAGAATCCTTTACAGTGGAGGGTCAGGGGAAGGGTGTCACATTCAGAATCTCTTTCTGTGGCCCCTGTGCTAGTTCTGCTTCCTCTAGAGTTTATCCCACTCTGGACCTTACTACTTCCCTTTTAGCTGTTTAAGTCCTCCAGACTCAGTTTCTTCTCTAGGGCTTGGGTCTGTTCCCTCTTACAGCTTTGATCACACTGGTGATCTGTCTCAGTCCTGTGGGTGCACAGCCTAGGTAGGTGGTCTTGAGTGCAGGGACTTTAAGGGCAACTCTTGTAAATAAATTCCTGACACCTACTCAAGGCTGAGCATGGAGACTTGTGCCTGTAGTTCAAGGTAGCAGAGCAACTTAGAGATCCCTAATGAAGTAGGACCACCAAGATGTAACACCTATCCCTAATTCTGTCCTGGACAGTATGATAGGCCTACTTCTTTTGTCAAAGCCACCCAGAGGGGAACTTTCCCAATGGAGCTCAGTATGCCAAGATTGCAGCCTTGGTAATGAAGGAAGACACTAACTGTAAGCTGGGGCAACAGCAGCTGGATGGACAATGCCCAGTTGTACAGCTTCGGACTTGGGGCTTGGCCACCTGATGGCCTGCAGTACTCTAGTGGTTTGTGGAACTGTGTGTCAGATGGAAAAGGAAAGGGGGTGTGGATGGGCTCTCCCCAAAACTGTGGTGTTAGGTCCATTCCAGTCTGTAGGCTCTAGAGCATTATGACCAGGGATGCTCAGAGCACTGGGCTGGCCCCTGGTCCCTGCTAGTCCTCTTTACCTTGCTTAATTCCACAGATGGCCTGTTTGTTCACTTACAGCTGGCATGGAAGCCTCTTCCTCCGTACCTCCATTTGGACCAAGATAGGCTGGAACAGTAGCCTCTCTGGTCCTGTCATTTAACACAAGCTGTAGCCATGTGACCTTAAGCAAGCCTCAGAGCCTTAGAAGGCCTGGGAGCAGTGATCTCCTGTAGACTTGCCACAGGGATTAAAGAAGATGGCAGGCACAGAGCAGGTGTTCAGCTAGTGGCAGGTGTGGCTATTAAAGGTGCCAGAAACTGGGGGGGCAAGATAACGCCAACAAAAAACAAAATGGACACAGCTTCCCTTTGTACCTTGTTAGTTTCAACAGGACAATCAAGAGAGGCTTCACAGGGAAGGTGGCTTCTTAAGATTTTGAAGGGTGAGTAGGAGTCTGTCAGACTAAGGCAGAAGAGAGTACCTGGTGAAGGGAAGGAAGGGAACAGAGCTTCCACAGGCCGAGGCATCTGGAGGCAGGGCAAGCTGGGCCTGTTGGCAGACTGAGCAGGGTACCCATAAATATATCATTGAAACTCATCCTCAGATATGTTTGTCTTACCACTCTCCAGAATCTTGCCAGCTTCTCCGGTCAGGCCTGTCAGGGTGCCTTGGGATATGGGTTCCACACTTGAATTTAAAGACTGGTGTGCATTTTCTGACTTTCCACTCCTTTTCTTTTTCCTGTTGAGCATTGAACCCAGGCCCTGTGCTGCGTTCCTGGGCCAGACAGACCACATTCTGAGCTGGAGGCAACATTGCTGAGGGAAATGATTTGGAGGATTTGGAGACAGGTTCTTGGAGCCATATCTCCAGGCTGGATCCTGGGGTGACCTGAAGCTCCTGCAAAGGCTGGGTAGCTAGTTCCCAGTCCTAGGTTTTACTAAAGTGGGAACATAGAAGGTGGCCAAAGACTCAAGGCCAGGCTTCTTGGATTTAGTCTATGTGTAGCATTCAGACAGGTTACCTGCCTTGAGTCTTGGTGTCCTGGGATAGTAGTGATCCCCAGGTCACAGGGCTGTGATGAAGGTTACAGGACTTAAATGTCTCTCTCAGATCAACCAGTGTAGAGCCAGGCTCTTCAGGGTAGGAGCCACTTGATACCTGTTGGCTTGAAGCTCAGCACCTGGTTATCTGTATATCAACTGCATAATCCCCCCAACCTCAGTTTCTCTAGCTATGAAATGGGGGTGGTTATCATGCTGTCCGATTGTCTACTTTAATAGTCTCTGCCTGCCCTGAGCTCTATTAAGTTCTAGAGACTTGGCCTTTTCTTGATGAGGCTGGCCAGTGTCTCTGGTTATTGTGGGCAAGATTGGAGGGAAGTAGACTGCTAGAGTGTGAGGCCTGAAGATCAGCAAGGACCCACCCACCACTGCAAATGAGCCATTGGTTGGACATATGGCAGAGCCACTGTTAAACTGAAGCACCTTGAGCATGGGACATCACCATCCTAAGCCTCAGCTTCCCTTTCTGTGGAGGAGAACTAAGGCCTGCTTAGGTTTCCTGCTTCTCCAAAGGGCTCTGATTTTCCTGTTGCTGATTTTCTTGGCTAGTTTCCATGTAGGCTGTGCCTTGGGCAATATCATCTGCCCACTGTTTTTTCCAGAAAGGATGCTTTTCTCTTTCAGTCTGCAAGCAGCCTATAGATGGGCTACCTCTGCCTGGTTGCCTACTCCTCCTCTCCACTAGCACTGTACCTAGGTTAAGGGAAAGCCCCAAGGGCTGAGCAACGGAGCAGCATCCAGGAGATGCTTGAAAGAACAGGGCTACCTAGCACCTTGGCCTGTACCACAGGAGTACTTCCAGGTATTGGTACTGTGGGGTTTGGGAGCTGAACACAGCTGGCTCTGGGAGGTGACAGACTGCCATGGAGCATCCCAGAGATCATGAGTGCACCCCTAACCCCCCCCCCCCAGCCACCTGCAAGCATAAGCTTTAGAACCAGCCACTCAGCTCCACTGAGTCTGTTGAAATTGCATGTGAGGCATCCCTCTGAAGTGAGCAATAATCTCCCTGGGATGAATAAGCTGAGGGCCCCAGAGTTTAGGGACTGCGCTGAAGGTTCTTATACCTATTTGCTACCAAAAGAGAGGAGAGGCAGATTATAATTTCGGGAGTCCAGAGACCACTGACAGGATATTCAGGAGACACAAAACTTGGGAAGGGTTTGCTACCATGCAAGTCTGCCACCACTTGCTGCAGGGGATATACTGACATTGGGTATGTAGGAAGAAGGAGTGCTTCATAAGACTGACTTTTCAGGAACATTCATTCCCTCTGCCCAAGGTACACATTCATACACATGGGGTTAAGTGTATTACAAGGGTTCCTGTCTCAGCCACTTACTAGTTTCCTTTTGCCTCTGTTTCTACCCACCAGTGGAAACTAGTATTGGACCTGGATCACAGTATCACAGCGAGAATGTTGTGGGGTTAACACAGGTAATACGCAGAGCATGGAGGCTAGTACATGTGAAAGCTTCAGGCATATTTTCCTTTGTTATTTCAAGTCAGCTCAGATATGTCTGTTTGCTCAGTGTTGACTGAGTACCCTCCACATGCTAGGCCCAAGTGTCTCAGCCTGGGAGCCTGGGAGCTGAGTATACAGTTCTGATGCAGAGGGGTAGAGCATCTGAGAATTGGTGTGCTGGCTCCCACTGCTGGTGTGAATGATGACATCCTGATGAAATATGTCAGTTGGAAACAGTTGTGAAAGAAATGTCTGGAAAGTCTATCAGCCCTAGAGGAGGACCACAGGGAGTCTGAACTTAGGTCAGTGTTGTCTTTCCGGGGGAGAGGGGGAAAGGGGGGTTGTCCTCCTTTCCAGGGCCTTAATTTCCTCATCAAAAATCAGGGCAATAACCAACCTCACATTAGAGGTTGACTGTGGGATTACTTATGTGGAATGTGCATTGTAAGCAGCTGTGACACATCTTTCACTTTTGTTTCTGGTTCTTTGCATGATGACCACAGGTAGATCCTGTGTATGCTCTGCTCTCAAGGACTTCTGGAGTTCTAGCTTCATTGAAAGCTTTGGACTCTGTAACTTGCAGAGAATGAGGCAGGCCCCTCAGGCAGCCTCGTCCCTACAGGGGATATGTGGTCACCTAGGTCAAGCAACAGAGGTTTCTGGACAGCTCCTCATCCTGGGCACTGGGTCAGCAAAATGGGGATGAAACTAAATGATCAGAAGTCAACATTGCCCTTGAGCTCAGCCCAGGAGAAAAGATGTGAAAAACTATCTCCAAAGATCAGAGACAGGGATGGGAGCACTTACAAGGCTCCACCTTTTAAGAAGAGGCTCAGCCACAGCTGAAAAGGTGGGTTAGAGGTGAGCATTCTGCTAGGAATTTGTGACTCCTTTTACCTTGGGATAAAGTCCCAAAGCCTGTGGCCTGCATCTCCCTGTACCTGTACCTGTACCTCCACTCTCTCCTTTGACTTGCACTGTGCCGCCTCCTCCCCACTTTTGCTCTCTTTGCTTCCTCCTACCTCAGGGCCTTTGTCCTTGCACCGTTTCCCTGGAACGTATCCAGCCTCAACATGAAGCCCCATAGGACCACTAACGACATGACAAGGACCCTTTATTCAATGCTTGGCCCATGATAAAGACTCAATCAGTGCTGAGTGAATGAATGAATGAATGGTTAAGGTAGAGCTTTGTGAAGGAGGCAGCATTTGACTCAGACCCAAAAAAGCAAGGTATAATTCAGTGTGTGCAAAGCAAGAAGCACAGGCACCTCTGCCTCTGGGAATAGGCCAGCAGAGGACAGGGACATAACTTGTTTGGTTTGGAAGACACAATGAAACAAGGGCGTAGAGGTTGGCAATGCACTAAGCCAAGAGAGGGCTTTGTATCCATGAGGGTAGGACTTCGGAAACCACCCAGCAGCCACTGTACACACTGTCAAGCCAGGGAAAGGTGCTCATGGGACTGTAGTAAGTTGGTGGTAGGGATGAGAGTAGCTCACGAGAAAAGAGGCTGGAGTCAAGGACTATTTGTGAGTAGGAGAATTCACAGCTCCTACTGCTTTCGGTTCCCAAGGCATTACCCATGTGCTCTGGCAGTTGTCCTTGAGAGCTATCAGGGAGTTAGAAGCAAGGTAGCAATGAAGCTTGTCACACGATGTCTCTTTTTCTGGAAGACAATTGGCTTGGTGCCAGGGCAGCCATTCCCAAGTCACGAGAAGGGAAGTGAGCCATCCTCGATGAGAAGGGAGTTCCTAGCTCTCCACCCCTTGGATCCTAGTGCAACGTGGTGAGACAAGCCCAGGGTGGAATATGAGCAGGGACATTATGCCATTATCCTTTTACAAGGCAGACACTGTAGTCAAGAGTGAGAGTTTGAGGGGAAGGACTTGAGGGTAGCTCCTGGGTCCACCACTTAGTGGCTGTGCACCTTTGAGCACCTTTCTAGTTATTTTGGGCCTCTTTAGCAATGAACGGAGTGAGGATATGATATGGCCTTATGAAGGCTGAGTTAAATGACAGAAACTAGGAAGCCCAAGAACAGTGTGGCTTAGGAAGCAGTGGCTGTCATCATGGCTGCATTTTTCTCCACCGTTTGCATTCTTAGCAGGAAACTTGGGTTTCAGGCTTAAAAATGAAGAGCTTGTCAACAAAACAGGATGGAACAAAGTCTTTTCCCAGCATGCCTCAGCATGTGGCACTGCCTTCCTGTGGTGCCCAAACAATGTGTGGCTAAAAGTCTTGAGCTTTCAAGCAGAAATAATCCCAATGGAAAGGAACCTCCCATTGTTAATGCATGATGAAGCGATGCAGGGGTTTGGCAGCCCTACTCGCCTGGGTCTGTGTTTTAGCTCAGACCCTGCCTAACTGCTATGCCTCAGTTTCCTTACCTGAAAAGGAAGACACTATCCACTTCACAGGTTTGCTGTGAGGATTACACGAGTTAATGCTTAGGCTGTGCCTCCCTTAGTACTACAGCCAGATCATTTATCTTTAACTCTGTAGCAGTCTGAGTGACTTATGAAGCTCTGAAGCCAGAAGGCTGGGAAATAGTCACTCCCTTCTCTGTGTGCTTATTTTCTGCTCAGTATCACGAAGGTGGTACCGGTGATTGGTTCCTCACAGGCTTATAGTGAGGAGTGCACAGCATTACCCAGGAAAGGGACCTTCATTTCCAGGAAGAAGGAAGAACACGTGCTCCCCGTGACCCAAATCTCAATTTATAGATAAAGAAGTTGAGACTCTAAGTCATTAGATGATTTGCTGAAGAATACACACCAGTGAGACCAGACTAGTCCTCAGTTTTATGACCTGGTTTGGTATTGCCATGCAGGTGGCTACTCAGGAAGAGTCCAGCCCACAGGTACAGAGGATTTCAAGCTGGGTGGAAAGCTAATGCCCCCTACTACCACCTGGTTTCAGAGTCCTCCTTCCTTGTTCATCTGTGGGAAAATGAATGCTGCTAGGCGTGAATTCCCCAGACTGTCGCCAGGGCCTCAGCGTACCTGTGGGGAGAAGCTGTTGCTGAGTCCTTTGTTCTCCATGATGTCTTTTCCTGGTCACTTGTAGACTGGACCTAGCCAGCTTTCTGGCCCCCTTTCTAGTAGTCACTGAACACTAGGAAGCTGGATAGTTAGAAGTAGTCTCTGGGGGTCTAGGACCAAATTCCAGCTCTGCCTCTTTCAAGCTGAACGACTGAAGACAAGTTATTGAAATTCCCCTGCATCTCAGAGGCTGCATTTGTAAAGTGGGATATGACATTAATATCAACCTCATCATGTTGTTTCAGACATTAATTAGGGTGATAAAATAAAGTCTGCCAGTGCCAGGTAATTTTTGTGGACACATTGCCTTTTCTTGCATAGTGTGCCAGATACCAAAGGGAGGTGGAAATGTCCAGTGACAAATACAGACATACAAACAGCCCAGTAGGGCCAATGGGAACCATGAGTTTGATCTTCCAGGGCAGAGTGGAGGGGCAAGCTGGTGAGCAGAGGCTACTATGAGACTGTACCAGTCCTGTCAAACCCTTCACAAGATGTACAAGGCCCTGCAGGGCTCCCATCCCAGTCTCCTCTCTTTCTACTGCTCCAGGCAGAGGTCTCCTGTGCACAGCAGCAGGAGTTCCTTCCACCCCCCCACTCCTAGTTTCATAGCTTTCCTTCACCTTGCCTAAGAAAAGAACTGTTCATGGCTTAGAGCCTCAAAAACAGGTGCTCCTGTGAGAGTATGTCCAAAGCATCAAGCTGTGCCTGTGCATGATCAGTATCTCCACCCTTTGCCTGGGGAAGTTACCCGGCTTGGGACAGGCATGGCATAATGTTGGGAGGAATTTCCTCTCCTGTCAACCACTGACTGTAAGCTGCCTCCTGGAAGTCTAGAGGTGAAGACCCAGGCTTATGAGAAGGGTTTTAGGCTCCCTCTTGGTGTTTTAGGGTTGCTAGCAGGTGGCCCCTCCCAAGAGGAAAGAGAGTAGGGGACCGTTGAAGGATAAAGGTGAGGGCTGTTTGTATGCTAGAGAAAGTCAGCCAGTGGTGGGAAGAATACTACTAGCCTGCAGTTGAAGGCAGACACTGTGGCTCAGTTCTCACAAGTCACTGATCTGTCGAGCAGGGCCAGTATCCTCAATCAATCCATGCTGACAGATGGTGGCAGAATCAGTGACCTAGAGGCAGAAGACTCCATTTGTAATCCTAGAGTGGCCCAGGTTCCTGGAGGAGGGCTAAGGAATTTGTAATAAAAGGAGTGACATGGGGTTTCCAAAAGCCATCTTTGAGCCAGAGGAGGAGAGAAAAAGGATTAATTTTGCCTCTGGATTGATACACAGTGATTCTATCAATAAGTATTTTGAAGTGGACTGTGTTAGAAGAGATGGGGGAAAAGAAACAGCTTATTTACTCTGCTTTCCTTAAAAGGCCACAAAAGTGGAGAAGGAAAACTGAGATGGATACATTTGAGACAAGTAGGGGTACAAAGGTTGGGGCAAGCTGGGTGTAGTATTGTCAGAGCTGTGATCTCAACACTCCAGAGGCTGATGCAGGAGGAGAACCATGATGTGAGGCCAGCCTTGGGTACACAGTGAGTCCCTGTCTCAGAATAAAATAACTACCCTAATGGGGTTCTGAGTTGTAGTACTTTGGGCAGTAAATGAATTTGCCTGAGCTTCATCTGCTCAGCTGTTGTAGTGGCCTCAAATTTACAGTACTCTGATTTTAGCCTCCTAAGTGCTGGGATTATGGATGTGCACCACTGTTGTCCTGCAGGGTGGCGAGAGTCAACTGTCTGGTACTGCATGAATTCTTTATGCAGCTATCTTTAGATTCCCGGTAATACCTCTAAGCCAGGTAACGTTAGGGGCTCGGGTCTGGCACTCAGAGAGGTGAAAGGACTTTGGCCATGGCCACACACAGCACAAGAGTACGAATACCTGTCTGCTTGTCACAATTCCAGTGAATGTCTTCCCTCTGTGTGATACTACAAAGGCACATGGTAGGTCGTCAGGGACTAAAAGGGCCCTGGTAGACCTGACTAGAAAATGGGGCAAGTTTCCATGTAGTGATCACCCATACAGTATTCTGTTAAGAGCTGCAAAAGTAGGGAGGTTACCTCAGGAAAGGAGCCAGGGGCTGAGCCCAGTGTCTCTGCATTCTTTTCCTACTGAGATCCGTTCTAGTTTGTTTCTGTCCCCTGTCCCCTTGAGACAAAGTGAAACCTAGAAAGAAGGGAGAAATGGTGGCAGAAGTATGAGGAAGTGGGTGTCCCTTTTCTTCATGAATTGTCTCAAGAAGCTGGGGATGCCCTCAGTATTTACTCTCCAAGAAACACATCTATATTCTCCTTTTTTTTTTTTTTTTTTTTTTTTTTTTTTAAAAATACAGAAAACTTTGGGTTTATCTAGAGTACCTCCCACCTTTCTGCAGTCCTGATAAGAGCTGAAACCAGGCTTTGGTTTCTTAAAAGCCTAAGTGCTCAAGAATTTGAAAATGAAACTCACAGTTAGAACAATGGGAGCAGCCAGAGGGTAGGGCCTGTTGGACTATTCAGCTTTGCTCAGGAAGGCCTTGGCACCTTGCCTGGCATGCAAGAGGTGTGGGGGAATCAAATCCCCAGGAGTAGTCACAACCTGCATTGGAATCAGCCCCCACTTGGTGAGATGGGACAGAAGCCAGGAGAACCCATTCCCTTCAACACATCCTCCTGCCAGGGGCCCCAGAGCCACTCAGGCCTTGCCTGGGATCCCCAGACCCTCTGTGGGTGGCCCGAGGCAAGTGAAAGCATTAAGTGCTCTGGGTAGGTAGAATGAAAGGTGAAAGGGTAAAACCCTGGCCAGATGTATGATCTGGTCCCTAGACTACAACTGATTCCCGTCAGCCACCATTTTAAACCCAAAGCACATTTTGGATCCCAGTTTATTCTCAATTTAGGCTGCTTTAGGAGGGAGAAGCCACATACTCCCTCAACGTCTAGGGCAGATTTGGGCTTAATAATCAGTAGTTTTAGGGACACCTAACCCATAATCTCCTCCTTCCTCTTGTATCTATGGGAAACCGAGGTCCATAGTGGAGAGGTCTTTGGTTTGCCAGAAGCTGAATGTTAACACTCCAAACTTATCCAATCCTTACTGGCCTCACTTTGCATAGCAGTGGGGTGAGCATATGGTACCCACCATGTACGGGACAGTGGTTCTACATGAGATTTTCTTGAGGAAAAAGAAATTTAGTCCCTTGCTCTGTAAAGACACCAGGGCTGGGTGGTGGTGGCCTTTAGTCCCAGCACTCAGGAGGCAGAGACAGGTGGATCTCTGAGTCCGAGGCCAGCCTGGTCTACAGAGTGAATTCCAGGACAGTCTCCAAAGTTACAGAGAAACCCTGTCTGGGGTGTGGGTGGGGAGAAGACATCATGGATACAAGGGCTGGTTAGGGCTTGAGGCATGGCCCTGGAAACCTCAGTTCTGGTCTTGCTATCCAGGAGTGCAGAATCTGAGTGCCACTGCAGTTTACTGGCACAGGCGTTTTTTATTTTAAATGCGAGGTAGGTTGGCTTCTTTCCTTTTTATATCGGAGGAGACTGAATCTCAGAGACTTAAGTTGTTCATTCAGGAACACCCACTAGGCACCAAGGGCATTGACAGCAGGCGCTGGCCTGGCGGGACTCACCAGGCCCGGTGGACTTGGCAAAACAGGAACTATGCTGGAGACCGCTCAACTAACTACATAAATTGCCATGGGCTTCTCTGCCTGCCAAAGCCGCGACTCCGGCTTTGGAGGCTCAGGGAGAACTTCAGAAATCCCAGTGGAAGGTTCTATGCCACCAACTCCCCGGAAAGTTGTCTTAAGGGTACCCTATAAGGTAGCCTCAGGCGCAGGGCTGGAAGTAGCACGGGGCGCATGGTCCCGGACCACCGAGTAGTGTCCCCTCGCTGAGCCTCTTCGACACTGCCGCACGCGGGTGGGCACGCGCGCCGCCCCGCCTCCGGCCCCGCCCCCTCCAGGCGCCCCGCCCCACGCCCTCCCGCCCGCGCGCGCGCCGGGGCCCAGAGCCGCCTCATTGGCTGCGCGCTGTCACCTGACGCTCTGTTATTTCCTGTGTGTTGGGAGAATGGAGAGAAAAAACCCGGAGCCGAGCCGCCTTCGGCCCCTGCGAGGCGGCCACGGCCTCAGCCGGGGGAGTCCTCCCTAAGGCGCGCCAGAGCGAGGAGTAGTCGAGCGAGCGCGCGGGCCGGAGCGAGCCTCTAGGGCCCGCGGCCCCGGCCCGCCCCGCCGACGGCCTGGGCGTCCGCGCTGGAGGCGGTGGAGGCACCCCCACCCCCACCCCGAGCCGCGCCGCCGCCCCCTCCCCTCCCAGCGCCGGCGGAGGCTGAGGGACGGGCCGGGGGGCTCCTGCAGGTAACTGCCGCCCGGCCTGAGGAAAGGGACGGCCTGAGGGGCCCGGGAGCGGGCCGCGCGCCCTGGCGGCTGGGAGCACAGGTCGTGGCCCGGCGCTCCTAGCGAGTGCTGAGCCTCGAGAGTCGCTGAGGGGACCGGCGTGGGCCACCGAGGGGGTCAACGGCCCGGCCCGACGTCAAGGCTTGAGGGGGCCGGGAGTGCTTGGGCTGCGGGCGGAGATACCTGCACGTTGCGGCCTGGGGTGCAGAGGGGTCCGTGCTCCTGGCAGCCCCGCGGGGACCGGTGTGGCTGGCCTCTTGGCTGCGTGCTGGAGGCGAGGCAGGCGCGTTGGAGGGCCGGGCTTGGAGCGGGCCGGGGAGAGACCGCGCGAACACCTGAGGCCATGTGGATGCGGCTGCCGGTCGCCTTCAGGCGACCCAGGGCAGATACCCGGTGGCGGGGCGCGAGCTCGGGGCGCAGGATGTACTTCCTGTGTGGGGCGCTCTCCCCTCCCCCGCTGTAGTGAGTGAAGCAGGGCGTGGGGTCCCGCGGAGGAGCTCTTTATCCGCGGCTAGGAGCGGGTGGGAAGGCAAGGCTCTGAGTTTCTCTTTTCCTAATTTCTCGGGAAAGTGGTGGTTTAAAGGAGAGTTGGCTATCCGTCCTGTGGCGGGAGGTGGAATGTCTAGAGCGCGCCGGTATGGGAGTGGAATTCAGTGTTTTGGGGCTAATGATGCTGAGGATTTCTTCACGGTTTGTGGGTGCAGACACCAGCGTTGCTTGCTTGTTTTGTATTCAACCCCTCTGAGGACGAAACAGAATTAGGAATTTCTCTCCTTTTTCTGCGTTCTTACTCCAGAGATTAGATGACTCTGGTAAATGCCATAAAATGGATGGAATTTTTGAGCTATTATCTAACTGGCTGATCTTTGAATGATAATTGGACCCTTATGCTAACAGCCTTAGTGAAGAGTTTTATAAAATGTTTTACACGGGATGGCATTGGCGGCTGGGGAAACTGCTAAATTCCAGTCTAGGAGGTCAGGAATGCACTTCCAGCTTGGCCACCAAATAAACTGTAGCCCTGGGCAAGTTACCTACACACTCAGTGCCTCAATTACACTTCTGTTAAAGACTCCCTTGCAGGCCAGACATTTCGAAGGATTGTTTGAGTTTGGTTTGGTGGTTCTTTAATTACTGTTTCGTACTCTCATTTTGATCTATGCAACTTTTCTGAGAAATGCAAGATGTACCTCACTGAATTAAAAGTAACTTGGTCCAGGTAGTTTCCCCCTCAAATTTACAGTGCTTTAATGTGCTTCTGAAGAGAAAATGCACACTATTAATAGCAGTCTAGCTTATGTTGAGTGCACATTTCTGTATTTCTTTCTGGAAGCTTTCAGAAAAAAAGATTTTGGACACTGGCTACTTGGGAAATATGAATAAGGTAATTGGGTCTGTTTTTATTGGGAGCCTTTTCCATGTTGGGAAGGGCTGCTATTTCAGGTTCTTTTAGATGGCACTTGGGTAACTTGAAATTTATAATTTTGGTCTTCGGGTAGGGATGACATACAATTTCATGATGTGAGGTAGTATGCTAGTAGAATGAATTATAGCCCACCTCAGGATGCAGTAATTATTTGCATCCCCTGTTTATTCCTTAATGATAGTAGGATGTCTCCTGGCAGATGGTGAAGCATCCCAATTAGTTTCACTGATTTTTCTGGTTTGTGAGGGCCGTGGGTCATATGCTTTTGAATGGTAAGTTCTTGTAAATCAACCTTAGATTTTTGCTCTTGTTTGTCTTAGACTTTTAACATTGTAATATTTGAAGGACATATTCTTAATTTGGTATCCTGTGCCTTTAAATTTTTTTATTTATTTTTATTTTTTTGGTTATTTAGTCCTGGCTGGCCTTGAACTTTCAGTGATCCTTTTGCATCCCATATATATATATATATATATATATATATATATATATATATATATATATATATACACACACACACACACACACACATTCATGTGCACCACACACAGTTCATTATGCCTTTCTTAGATCACCTTTTTATTTTTTCTACACAATTTAAAAATGGTCTTAACATGGATGG
This sequence comes from Phodopus roborovskii, assembly GCF_943737965.1. Classification (NCBI taxonomy): domain Eukaryota; kingdom Metazoa; phylum Chordata; class Mammalia; order Rodentia; family Cricetidae; genus Phodopus; species Phodopus roborovskii. The sequence goes on along the minus strand of NW_026126459.1, from coordinate 7,038,806 downwards.
GGGAATGGGCTCATAATGTCAGTCTTGTAATAGAGGTTTTCTTTTATATTAACATCAGTCCTATCACAGATGAATTATTTGGAAATTTTTCAAAATAAATAATTCTGTTAGGATTTGAATCATGACCTTGTGTTCAGTGTATGATTTGAAAAGCTCCAGCTATTCAAATTGGAAGCACCTATCACATGCCAGTGAACATTAATTATGCCTGTTTTATAGCTTATGAAGAACATTTACTATAGAGCTTCATTGAGGTGGTTTGTGCATGTATGTATCTGAGAGAAGACTTGATATTGGTAAGATACTAGATTTGCCTTTTTGTTTTAAAATATTTTAGCAGAATGCTTTTTCTTAAACTATATAAAATGAAGTGGTATGTAGTTGAAATGGTCACATCTATTTTGGCCAAGAAGTTAGAATTGGTCTTTTATGAAGTTTTACTTTTCCTTAGAGATAGGAAAGGATGCTAACATTTGCATTAAAAATAAAATAAAAAAAAAACCACAAAAAAACAAAAAACCAATCTGTATTTTCTGACCAAGGATTCTAAACTGTCTTAAAATGTCTACCCAGTAGACCTGAGAGTTGTTTATCATTACTTTTCCTTAGAGTATGTAGAGCTAGTGAGAAGAGGGGCTTCAATATAATTCTCCTCTACTAGACCCCAAAGTGGTTGATGTGACCCTAAAATCTATATCTTTCTGCTGTCATTCCACCCTCCTGGCTTTTATGTGCACATATAACCCCAAAGCCAACAAAACCTATGGTGAATATGAAGTCTGGACTTGGGTAAAATACTGGGAAGTGGTTTTTGTGACCCTTCAAGGTGTTTCTGAACTTTCAGTTTGCCCATGCTTGATCAACTTTGCTAGCATGCCTAAGATTTAATCTGTAAGAGGTTTCTCTTTCATACCTAGTTCCTGCCATTCTCTCTTGAGCTGGAAATATGTATCATCTGAAAGAGCAATATAAGACATAAAGGTTGTCTTTTTGTTGCCTGTGTTACTGGTTTATGGTGTTCAGAAATCATGTGATTGCTGTCACTTTGGCAAAATGAGACTGTTAATTAACATACATTTATGTAAAACAGAACTTTCCCCAGTATTCCTTAAGCACTACTTCCTCTTGGGGGTAGTATTTATTTATTTTTAGTTTTATTTTGTAAGCCCTTGAAAATCTTGTGGAGGTGATACTGGGGATTGATACCAGAGCCTGAATGTTGCTAGGCAGGTACCTCTGCCAACTGAGCTGTATCCTTTACCCTCTCCAGAATCTTGTGACCATGATACCCATAGTATAGGTGAAAAAAATTGTTGTGATTACAAATAAAATCCAGAGTTTCCTGTATTAGGGCCACACTTTGCAGGTAATACACAGGACCAGCAGGATGATTCCTACATAACACATTGGTGGTAAACTGAGGCCTCACCTGGTGGTTATGTGGATTTAAGAACATAGGGTTGAGTGGTGGTGACCATGTCTTCAGTCAGGCAGATCTTTGAGTTCAAGGCCAGCCTAGTCTACAGAGGTAGTTCAGGACAGCCAGGGCTAAACAGAGAAACCCTGTCTGGGAAAACAAACAAACAAACCCAAATAAATAAAAACACAGGGCTGGGTGTGGTGGTATATGCTTGCAGTCTCAGCACACTCAGAGCTAGGCAGGTCTCTGTGACTTTGAGGTTAGCCTGGACCACATAGGGTTCCAGGCTGATGGAAGCTGTAGGAGGCCCTGTCTCAAGAACAACAAAAAGATGGGCTGGAGAGATGGCTCAGTAGTTAAGAGCACTTGCTGCTCTTCAAGAGGACCAGGATTTAATTCCCAGCAGCCACATGACAGCTTCTACCTGTCTGTAACTCCAGTTCCAGGGCTTCAGACACCCTCACACAGACAAAATGCAGGCAAAACAATGAACACAAAATAAAAATAAATTAAAAGAAAAAAAATGAAAAAGAATGAGACTATAATAGCTACTAGGGAAAATATCCCCATTATAAACTGTTCTGTAGGCTAGGGACACAATCATCACGATATGAAGATGATTTCTTTGTTTAAACATCACATCCCTGAATGTTGATTAAGATCCTGTCTATGTCTTGTAATTTGCAATAACAGGTGTTTATAGGCTGCTCTAAGCATGGGCGATGCAGTGGTGAGCCAGATAGAGAAGGAGCCACTCTGAAAACAGAATGTAAACAACAGATAAGTAAGAATGTTATTTAGTAATAGTTACAAATAGAGTAGAAATATGTAGGTGGATATGGTGCCTTCTTATAATCCTGGAACTCATGAGGCAGAAGCAGGGTTGTGAGTTTAAGGCCAGCTTGAACTACATAGTGAGTAAGCTTGTCTGGAAAAGAAAGCTCAACTTGACAGTGACATGGAGTGGCTTTAAAGGTGGTCCCTGTTCTCTTGACATTCTGTCAGAGTAATCTGTAGGGCAAGTAAAAAGGAATGTTAAATAATTTACGTTGGCCTTGAATCTCTGAAAAAAAAAAAAATATCCAAAGCCATCAATAGGAAGTGATGTGCCTTTCTCATAGTCTGCTACCAACATTAAATGTGCTTTCCATAACAAATATGCTTCCCCCCCCCAAAAAAAAAAAGCAAAATAACACACAGAGTATGTCCCAAATTTTATCTGGCCAGCCATGGTAGCAATCAGTTAATTACTTGGGGTACTACACCTGTTTGTTTTGTGCCAAACCCCCAGGCCCCATATGCAGTCCAGGCTGGCCCATCCTCACTATTCACTTGAGGATCATCCTGAATGCCTGATCCTCCTGCTTCTACCTCCCACGTGCTAGGATCAGGTATGAGATATTTGCCATGACAATAATAACCTCTCCCCCCCTTTTTTGGAGGGGGTGTTATTTTTTTATTTTAAAAAAGCATTGCATTGAAATTAAGTGGTTAATCCAAATACAACCACTATACTGTAAAGTGCACATGTAATTGTAGATACATATGTATGATCTTGCAACAGTCATTAACTTCTACTTTCATCAGGTACAGTGAATAGGTTTTTTTTTTTTTTTTGGCTTCCAAAGTAATGGTTCATACTTTGATCATAGAAGTGCTGGCTTGTAACTGAGGTGGGAGCTGAAGAACTCAATGCTGTTGGAAACTTCATTCTTGAATCCTAGAGCCTAATTTTAGCCACACATCAAAAGTTATCCCCACATCTAAGAGACCTCTTTAAACTGAACAGTTGATGATAAACATAATTAAGGGGGAACATTTCTCCATATTTTACTTTATGGACCAGGCATAACAAGATCAGAAGCCAGTTGGGCAGGGTTCATTTTTGTGAAAAGTAACAGTAATAGTTTTTGCTTACAGCTTTATATTGATACTGTGTTTCTTCATTTAAGACTTCCCAGCATAGAGTTTTTGTTTGTTTGTAGATCAGGTTTCTCTTTGTAGCATTGGACTCTTCATAGACCATGCTGCCAGAACTCACAGAAATTCACCTCCCTCTGTTTCCTAGGTGTTAGAATTAAAAGCATGCAAACCCTATCACCCCCTACCCCCTGGTGATGCCTTTTTTTTTTTAAATTGGAATATTTTACAATTCAGAGATGTCTGTGTATTTGTATGTGTGTATATGCAGGTGCACATGCACCTGTTTCAGTGGAGTACAGCTATGTGCCCAGTACTGGGGGGGGGGGGGTCACATCAGAGGCTTGCATGGCAAACACTTTGCCTGGCTGGCAAAGAGCTGGGCCCCATCTTTGACTTTTATCAGTGTACAGTTACCGTTCTTTCAGTTTTTCCTGAGCTACAAATTCAAAGGGTTAAACTAGATTATTCTTTTCAAAAAGATAATATTACTTATTTGTATGTGTAGTTGTGGGTACCTGTGGAGGCTAGAAGAGAGTGCCAGATCCCAGAGAGCTGGAAGTACAGGTGGCGTTATAGCTGCCTGGTGTGGGTGTTGAGGACCCAACTTAGGTCCTAGGGAAAAGCAGCAGGTACTTGTAACTGCTGAGCCATTTCTCCAGTTCCCGCTGCTTGGTCTCCTCTCCCCCAAAATTCTGTAAACATAGATGAAAAGGGAAGCAAAAAGTAGATTAGATAAGTTAGCTGGGAAAGAAGAAGAACTTCTAACTGAAAGCAAGGCCTGTCTCATAGCTACTGTGTCATTCCTGGCCAGAGCCTCTTCTAGCTGCCCTTGCTTTTCTCAACCATCTTTATACCCTAATTCCACTTGGTCATTTGGGACTCTTTTTGAAGCAATACCTAGCAAGATACCAGACATACAAAAGCCACTAGTGTTTACCACCATATCTGAAGCTTTAAATATAAAATACCAAAGGATGTTTTCTGCAATAGGACATTTACCTTTTTTGTTTTGTTTGTTTTTTGAAACAGGGTCTCACTCTTGAATCCCAGGCAGTCTGTGAACTTGATGATGATTCTCCTGAGTGTTAGGCATAATCCACTATACTTAGGTCTTTGCAGTTTTTATTAGAGCAATTAGAAACAGATATTTTTCCTTTTTGAAGCCTTTACAGGGTACCACAAATGATCTCTCCTAAGTTCTTCTGACTAGCACCTAACCACACTGGCTATCCACAGTGCATAAAAACAAAAAGACATCATCATTCTGTTCTCATAACTTTTTCCACAGGTCTCAGGCTCTTTCCCCAATGGTATCACTACTTTCCAAGTTTCCTAAGTCACAGTGTTATTACCAAGTTACTGTCAATATCATTTCCATAATATAACTTTCTTTTTTAAAAATTGTTTTTAGTTTTATGTGTGTGGGTGTATGTCTGTGCACCATTTGTGTGCCTGGTACTTGCAGAGGCCAGAAGAGGGTGTCAGATTGCCTGGAATGAGTTCTAGATGATTGTGAACTGCACTGTGGGTACTAGAAATCTAACTCAGGTTCCCTGGATGAGCAGTCAGTGCTGTCTACTGTGAAGTCATCTCTGTATCCCTGTAATATAACTCACGCAATGACATTTCTTTCATCCTGTTCTCACTACCTGCAGTGCAGTACTCATATTTAGTGAATACTGGTGGCCTTTTAACATGGCCTCCTATTTCTATTCATACCTCCCTTTATCCCATCTTGCCTAGAGCTTAAGAGTCACTTTTCTTTCCTGATTAAAATACTTTAATTGTTTCCCATAGCACCCTCTAGAGAAAACAGACTCCTGCCTGGCTCAGGCTACCTCTCTGACTGTTTATCTTGATGTTTTTGCTGTTTTCCAGCTATATTAACTCTTCAGTTCCTTGAAGATATTACTTTATTTATCCAGAACACTGACTAGCCTAGCCTTTTCTCATCCTATATGGTATTTGTGAAATGAATAAATATCAGAAAATAATCAGTGTAGAAAGTGGAGTAAGACGAAAAAGTGTTCTTGGTATACAGCTACAAAGTTCTTAAAATAGTAGAACTGTCTTTGGGTACCTAAAAGAAAGCTAGTTTGGTTGTATCATAGGTAGAGTTTCTCAGACAGTATATCTAGGAGTGTGATACACTGTTGGTGGGTGTGTAAAATGATGTAACCATTTTGGAAACTTAAATTCTTAGAAAGTTGAACACGTATGTTTTGTGACCAAGCAGTTTCATTTTTATGTATTTATTCAGAAGAAACAAAAATTTCCACAACTAAGCTGAATGCAGGAATGCTTATAGCAGTTAATCTTACAAATCATACCTTGGAAATAGTCCAGGTGTCTGTCCATCAGCAAGATAAACTATTATATTCATATAATGGAAGGCAGTTCAACAATAAAAAGTAACAATCCACTGTTAGTGTAATAAAGATGAGTCTCACAGATATGCTGAGTGAAAAGTTAGAAAATGGATCATCTTATTTATAAGCAAAAACTAACCTGTGATATTAGGAACAGTATTGATAATGCTTTTTTTTGGGGGGGTTGTTTTTTGTTTTTGTTTTCCTATGAGGTCTCATGTAGCCCATGCTGGCCTCAAACTTGTTATGTGGCTGAGGGTGGCTTGAACTTCTGAACTTCCTGCCTTCACCTTCCAAATGTTGGGATTGCAGGTCTTTGTCACAGTGTCTGACTTTGATTTTTTTGCCCTTTGGGTGGATGAGGATTGATTAGGAAGGGAACATAAGTTTCTAGAGCAATGGTTCTCTACTTTTCTAATGCTGTGACTCTTTAATACATTTCCTCAAGTGGCAACCTTCAACCATAAAATAATCATTGCTACTTCATAACTGTAATTTTGCTACTGTTATGAATTATAATGTAAATATATGATGTGCAAGATATCTGGAAAGTGACCCAAAATTGCGCCCCCCCCAAGGTGAAAGGGTCATTGAACCCCTAAGGGTTGAGATCCACAGGTTGAGAATCACTTTTCTGGAGCAATGGAAATGTTCTGCATCTTGATAGACAGCGAACCTGATTAGATCTTGTATTGTTTACAATCTTATTATAAGCAAATTATACTTGAAAACAACTTGGGAATTAAACTAGATTCCAGAATTAATTCTGAATCTCTTTTAACTTGAAGTATCAACATCATCTTTTTTATTTTAATGCTTTTATTTTTCATTGGTTTTCCTACTGTTTGTTTTAGTATCTATGGGTTCTAAAAAGTCAGGAAGCAGAGGTAGGCAGATCTCTGTGAGTTGGAGGTCAGCCTGGTCTATAAAATGAGTTCCAGATCCATCAAGACTACACAGTGAGACTCTCAACAAAATGAAACAAACAAAACAGGCATTGTAGTTTAGACCTGGAATCTCAGTGGTGAGGAGACAGGAATATTCCTGGGGCCTAGCTTGTCAGCCAATTTGACTGAATCAGTATTTCATTAAGGGAGCCTGTCTCAAAAAATAAAGTGGAGAGCAATTGAAAATATCCAGTGTAATTCGCTGGCCTCTAGGCAATCTCATGTTTATACATGAACATGAATACACAACATATACCAAAAGCAAAACAAAATATGAGTTGGGTCTGGAGAGATGGGTCAGTTGATAATGCACTTGCCTCACAAATGTGAGGACCTGAGTTTGAATGGCCAGAAACCAACTTGCTGACCAGCTGTCTTACTCTGCTTGACAAGGTTCCAGAACAATTAATTGGAGACCCTTGTCTCAAGCAAAATGTGGGAGGTACCCGAGTACCCATACCCAAGCTTATCCTCTGACTCTCATATGCCGCCTGCACAAATGTACATGAAACTGCACACAAAAATAAAATATCAAAGCTCAGTTGTCTTTAACCCCAGCATTCTAGAGGCAGAGGCAGAGGCAGGCTGATCTCTGATAGTTGGAGGCTAGGCTGATCTACACAGTAAGTTCTAGGACAGCCAGGTTCAAATAGAAAGTCCCTGTCTCAAAACAAACCAAACAAAGTGAAAATAAAACACCAGAGTGAGACAGGAAACATACCTTGGTTGCTGGACCGTCCAAGCTCTGCAGAAGTGACACAGATGAGGGATTGGGGGGGGGGTGGGAGTGAGGTTCATTCTGCCCCAGCCCCAGCAGAGCAACTCTTCTGTTATCTCTTGGATCCCTACATGAAATTTTTGTTTAAAGGAAAAAAGACTTGAGAAATATTTTCAAAAAGCACTTTACTGGACTCTATGGGCCTAGTTAGAGCCACTTATATTTATATAGGTTTGACAGTGAAAGTACTGTTTTGCTTATGATTCATGTTCTATTGTGACACCCTCACACAGATACACATGCAGCAAAAAACAGCAGTGCACCATGTGGGTGCTGGGAATTGAACCTGGGTCCTCTGGAAAAGCAGTCAGTGCTCTTAACCACTGAACCATCTCTTCAGCCCTGATTTTCATCTTTTGATTGAACAAGATTTTGTGTAAATGGAATTGAGTTCTAGTATATTCCATAGGAGAAATCTGAGTTGGAATGGAAAGATATAAATTGGTATCATTAAGTGTTTCTGTGAAAGCTATAGAGGAGGAGACATTGAATGGATCTTAGAGGACAGATAGGAGAGAGGGCTGTGTGGGAGCAGTGGAGAAGGAACATTTCAAGGACAAGTTTGACTGAGGTTAAAGTGGGCTCTGGAACATGGTCTGGGGTTGACACGGTAGGTGGTCAAGAACCAAGTGGGTCCCAAGCAGCCCAAGACTGAGATGATGAACCTTGAACTTGCATACTTGATTCACATAAATAGAAGAAGGTGTAGTGTATTATTGAGCAGCTTTTTTTTTTTTTTTTTTTTTTCACTACAAAGAAGGTTGGGGGTGGAAAGATGGTGGGAGGGTTGGAGCCAAGAAATGAATTGGTGAGTTTTGACTCCTCCTCTTCTGGTTTTCGCCATGCCCAAAGCCTAAGCCTCATAAGAGGAAGCAGGAACAATAGCATCTGGTTTAATTAAAATGAACTTGTAGGAAATCCTGGCACTAATCTTCTTTAACATCAAAAGTGACCAAAAACTCATTATAAATAACATATTTTTTACATAATAGATTCTAATAAGAGCTAGACATTTTAAATGCTTGACAAATGTTGACTTACTTAATTCTTAGAAAAATTGGGAGGTAATGATAATTCCTATTTTCTGGATGAGCAAAGTGAATCTTGGAAGAATTGAGTAACTTGACCAAGGTCACCTAACTAGTACATAGTAGAGCCAGCTTTTGATGTTCAGCACTGAGGCTCTTAACTTGGCTCTTAACTATATTTGGTGTCTATCTGTATTTAATTTGAATGACTGGGAAACAACTTGGCAAGTAAGTAACTGATACCTTGGAAGAAGAAAGATTGGGTTTTGGGTTGTAGGAAAAGCAAAATGGAAAATTGCCTTTCTGGGACCTATCTGTGAGAGGATAAGGACTGTACAGTCACTATTGCATTCCTAACATGCAAAGTAGTACATGGTATATATTGTTTGTGCTTGGCAAATACTTTTGAGTGAATCAATAAGTAAAATAGAGTTTTGCTGCTAGCTCTCCTAAGAAATATGCTATCAGAAGGGTTGATCCTTTCTGAATTAATAGGTTCCATCAGTTTGTTACTTGCTTATTTTTGTTTTATTTGCTTTATTTTATACATTTCAGTATCTAACTCGTTTCAAAGAGTGATACTCAGTCAATTGTTTCCTAGATTTAAGAAGTCAACTTATTTTCACCATAAAATGTTAGGCTTTATAATTTAGCCAAAATCTATGTACTCAAGTTCTTATAATTTTGTTTTGTCACATTACCTGTATGTAAGATGGACATCTTGAAAAGTTATTATGGAGTGGGAGGGTTAGGGAGATGACTTAGTTGGTAAAGTGCCTGCTGCATAAGCATTGAGGACTGAGTTCACATTTCTAAAACATACATGAAAATGCAGTAGTGCCTGTAACCCTAACTCTGGAGAGGCATATGCAGAAGGAACCCTGGAGCTTGCTGGCCATCTAGTCTTGCCAAACCAGTGAGCTCCAGGTCCAGTGAGAGAACCCCATCATGCTCTCCCCTGAGCATACTCCCCACCCCAAGTGAAAATAGCTGTCATCAACCTCTGACCCCACAAATGTGCACACAGATGCTTGTGCAATAACAACCACATGGACACATACACATGCATACATCACATGGAAAAATTGAGTTGAGATTGAATTCTTGTGATAGTAGCTAAAGTATTTAATCCTTTTTAGAGAAGCTTAGTAAATATCTCTCAACAGACAAAGCATTATCTCCACCCTCCCTCTTTTCATTTTCTTATGAATATTCATAATAATTTGACATTTGCCCATCTGTACATGCTGAAGAGACTTGCTTGTGTTTTATTAGGAAACATTTTTCCAGGAACCTAGTGATAATTCAACTCAAGGAGTGTCTTTGCTGGTGTGAAATCATAGCATTGATCATGTAAAGTTATATATCTGAGCTCATTAACAAATTAATAACTGATACAGAGTTCAGGGGAAGAATAATGTTTTACCTTTGCTTTACTTCATATTAAATTAAGTCATTTGAGAAGAGGAAAAGGGGAAGTTTTGTCTTTCATTTATAAGTGAATCAAGACAATTCTGTAGCCAGCCAATTTATTTGTTGGCTTAATTCAGTGTTTTTGCCTATTAAAATGTACATCTTGTGATATTTTTTCTATTTAAAAATAAGATTTAACTACTAAATAATACAAAAAGTAATCTTAGAATAGTATACTTTTATTCTAGTTAAAGTGGTTATATGAAAATAGTTATTTTTATTGAAATAAGTTATGTATGGAAATAATATGTTAAAGAAAAAAATGCCAAGATTGTTAACCTTATATATATATTTTAACTAAAATAGCTTTTAGAAGTGTTTTTGTGACTGGAAGTGATTATGGTATTTAATGAAATAGTGTTCTATTTCTAGAACAGAAGACTCAAGTTTGATCCTTGTATCTGTGGTTTCTACATCCACTGATTGAGTCAAATGTAAATAAAAATAAAAATTTTTGTTTTTATCATTATTTTGTCAATCATACAGTATAACTATTTTGATAGATTTTGTATAGTATTGATTATGTTAAGTACTCTAGATTTAAAAATTATATGAGGTTATTTTTGTAGGTTATAAAAATGAACCATTTTATGTAGGAACTTGAGCATCTACATGATGTCCATGGAAATTCTGGAAGTGGGTCTTAATCACTACTGAGGGAAACCATATTTATTTCAGACAATTTAGGCTAAATTGTGTATAGTTTTTAGGGCCAGGTGTAATGGTACATGCCCTTAATCCCAGCATTTGGGAGGTACGGGCAGGTAGATGTGTGAGTTTGAGGCCAATCTGTGTCAAAACAAAGAAGCAAAGAGTTGGTTTGTTTTTTTTTTTTTTTTTGATATAGAAGTTAGGGAAGTAGGTATATATAAATGTTGTACTTACTGGTCATGTTTTCTATATATCTAAAACTACTCTATGACTTTTAATAAAAAAATGAAAGGATCAGAGAGATGACTGAATGGTTAAGAGTACTTGCTGCTCTTACAGAGAATTTGAACTCCGTTCTCAGCACCACATGCAGCTCTTAATTGTCTATAACTCTAGTTCCAGGGGATTTAATGCCCTTTTCTGTCCTCCACAGGCACCAGGCATGCCTGGCATATATGCCTGGCACAGGCATATATGAAGGCAAAATACTCATATGTAGTGCAGGGAGTGGTGGCACATGACTTTAATCTCAGTAAAGGCAGGCAGAGTTTGAGACCAGCCTGGTCTACAAGGCATTTGCCAGGACAGCCAGGGCTGTTATAGAGAGACCCTGTTTGGAAAAAGAAACAAAAATCACTCATACACACATAAATAAATATCTTTAAAAAGCCAGAAAGGAGGGAATCAAATCCTACACTTTCCCTCTGACTTCCACAAGCACGCCATGGCATGTGTACATTCACCCATAACATAGTACATAAGTACTGTAATAAAAAACAACTTAAGGGAAAAGGAAAGAGCAAATAATGTCCAAGTAAGGGGGGATATAGATGTGGCAAAGGGCTTGTCTAAATATATGCAAGGCCCCAAGTTCTATCGCCAACACAGGAAACAAAAATTACAAACTGAAGAGATGACTAGTTAAAGAAATGTGATCTTTCACAGAAGAAAGGACATTTGAAAAGTGCCTTGAAATATAACAGCCTCATAAAATGGTTATGGTAAAAAAAATATGGACATGCAACTGAGAATGGAGGCATTTCTGCACACAGAGTAACATGAGGAAGCTCAGAGTTGGGACAACAAAGACAGAGATGTGTCTACACATGATCCACACACAAATAGATATGGCAAGAGCTGTATTTGGAAGGCTTTCTGGCAGGAGATAAGAAGACACTGGGAAAGGAGTTATTTTCAGGGGGCTGGAGAAGTAACTTAGGCAGGTCTTCCTTTATGCCCACTTAACCCACTTCCAACTCCCTGCTGCAGAGGGATTCTAAGCACCACAGCAGGGTACCTTTAACTCCCACACTTTAAACAGATGTCTAGAAAGAAAATAATCATTATTCCTACAAAAATCAGTTATAAGCCAGTATCAGAGGGATATAACCTTAAGGTACATATTCCAATCAATATGTGAACCCATACTACTCTAAAGCACAGGGATGAAGATATTCCTATCCCATGGAGCTCATATTAGAGGAAACAGACGAGGTAATACGTCAGATAATGCCTTGAGAAAACAGAGCAAAAAAAGGAGGCTGTATTATCTCTGGGTAGGAATGGAAGGTCTTCTGCATACAGAGGAAGAAGCAGCACATGGTATGAAATTTTTATAACACATCTTACATAAAAAGAGAAATATTTTGGAGCCACATAAAGCCTGGCCCTGGCTCTATCACACAGTGACTAAATAACTGCTCTTAAATTACAGCTATCTTAAATCTATTTCTTTTATCCTCATTTTACTGATAAAATACTAACCTTGTTATACTGCTATTTTATAAGAAAGTAATGAATATAAACACTGTAATTGATACTTGGTACAAGATCTGAAAGTGCTCATCAGTGATTTATTATATCTGTGGTTGTTATAAGATATTTCACAAACAGTATATATTAATTTTCCTTGCTGTTTTAAAAATTAAGTTGTGTTTTATATAGATGTATATATTACAGAGTCATTTTAACAATTTTTAAGTGTACAGTTAAGTGGCACTAATTACATTCACAGTGTTGTGCAACCATTATCACCGTCTCCAAAAACATTTTCATTACTACAAACAGAAACTCCAGGCATTAAGCAATAACTCTTCATTTCCTGCTCTTCCAGGCCCTTGTAACCTCCAATCTTCTAATCTGTTTCTGAATTTGCATGTTCTAGTTATCTGATATATATAGAATCATGTTTGTCCTTTTGTCTCTGGCTTACTTTACTAGCTTTGTTTTCAAGGTTTGTCCTTGTACAGTGTACCAGAACATCAGTTCTTTTATGACTGAGTAATGCTGCATTGTAAGTATACTGTAGACCCTTTTGTCCATTATCTATTGATGTGTATTTGTGTTCTTTTCACTTTTGGCCTATTTTGAATAATGTGGCAATAAACATTAGCATTTAGTATCTTCTTAGGGTTAGAAATGTAGCCCAGTTTGTAAAGTGTTTACTTAGCTCATGAAGCCTTTATTCAGGCTAGTGTCCCTTAAACCAAATGTGGCGCTACATACTTGTAATCCACAGCACTAGGAAGGTGGGGTCAGGAGGATCAGGAATTTCAGGGTCATCCTTAGCTACATAGTTCAGTTGAGGCCATGCTAGAATACATGTTTTAAAGAAGTGTCTGTTCTGTAGAATTGCTGGTGATATGTTAACTCTGTAGTATTTCAGGAGCTGTGTTCTGTTTCAAAGTAGATAATCTATTTTATGTTCCCATCACAACGTATCCTGTATTTTTTTTTCTTATTTTTGTGTCCTTCCTTCCTTCCTTCCTTCCTTCCTTCCTTCCTTCCTTCCTTCCTTCCTTCCTTCCTTCCTTCCTTCCTTTTTTTTGTTCGAGACAGGGTTTCTCTGTGTAGCTTTGGTGTCCTGGAACTTGCTTTGTAAACCAGGCTGGCCTCAAACTCATAGAGATCCACCTGCCTCCACCTCCCAAGTGCTGGGATTAAAGTCATGTGCCACCACCGCCCAGCTGTTTTTTGAGATACAGTTTCTCTGTGTAGCCCTGGGTGTCCTGGGAACTTGAGGCCAGCTCTATAGTTCTTGAACCCAGAGATTTGCCTGCCTGCCTGCCTCTGCCTCCCAAGTGCTGGGATTAAAGGTGTGTGCCACCACTTCCCAGCTTCAGTAGATAATTTTGGTGGATATGAAGTGGTTTTGACTTGATTTCCATAATGACTATGATGTTGAAGATTCTTTTAATATGCTTGTTGGCCATTTGTGTTTCTTCCTCAGAAATGTCTACAAGTCCTTTGATTATTCACCCTTTTTATTTATCTTTTAATTTTATTTGTTTGTTTTTATTTATTTATTGGTGTGAGTGCATGTTTGTGGAGTACATGTACATTTCCCAGTAGTTATATGTAGAAATCAAAAAGTTAACCTCAGGTGTTGTCCCTTAGATGCCTTCCACCTTGTTTTTGAGGCAGTCTCTGAGAGTAGGCTGGCTGACCACCAAGTCCTAGGGATCTGCCTCTGCCCTGGAATTACAAGTACATGACATGATGCCTGGCTTTTTTCCCATAGGTTATTTAAAAAATTCAGTTGTTTTTGTTTTGGGGTTATAAGAGTTTTGTATATTAAGTATCACGTACTATATGATTAGTGTTGTCTAGGAATTTGGTATTCTTTCTGCTAGTGTCTTTTGTATAAGTTAGTTTAAACATGTGTGAGTGTGTGCATGCATTCCTATGAAGACACATGATGGAGGTCAAAGAACAGCTTTTGGGAATTGGTTCTCGTGTTTGCTGGGGCAGGGTCTTGTCGTTCTGTCATTTACTCTAGGTCAGTGGTTCTCAACTTTCCTAATGCTGAAATCCTTTAAACTATTTCTCATATTGTGGTGAGTCACCCCCAACCATAAAATTATTTTCATTGCTACTTTTTAAACTAATTATGCTACTGTTACAAATCATAATGTATAATATATGATGTGTAGGCAATCTTTTATAATACCTGTGAAAAGTTCATTTGACTCCAAGGGACTCCAGACCCACAGGTTGAGAACCACTACTCTGGGCTAACTGGCCTGCAAGCTTCTGCCTAATTCTTTCTCGCTTATTGTAAGAGTATTGGGATTACAGATGTGTTGGTAACATTTGGCTTTTGGATGGATCCTGGGTGGAGATTAAATTCAGTTATCAGTTTTGCTTAGCAAATGCTGATACTATTGAGCCATCTTGGGCCCCCATGAATAGGTCCTCTGCAGGTTTGGACAACAGTAGAATTTTTGAGGTAGAAGAAATTTAAATGATTTTGAAATCTATTCAGTTATCTATATTTTTAGTGCATTTCTTTCAGGTCTCTTTAAAACCTGTATAGCTCACAGAACTGTGAAATCTGGAAAAGTAAAAGGTTTGAGAGTCAGTTTCAGCATGAGCAAAAATTTGTAAGTTAACTTTATTCACAAGGGAGAGACATTTAGAGTTATATATTGATTATATATAGATTATACCTGTCATGTTTTAGTTTGCAAGTAACATTCCATGCCTAGAACTTAGGGACAGTTCTAAATGGCAGGCAGTCTATCTTGAGAGAGAAACTCTGCTTCTAAAACATGTTGTTAGATGTGTGTCCCCTGTTTCCTTCTGTGAGGATGGATATGCTGATGCTCACCTCAGCAGGTCCTCTCCTACCTGAGTGTATACCTAGCATCTTGTATTGGTACTGAAGAGTATTGGAGTGGTAACAACAGAATCCATTTTACAAGGTAAGTTTTTAAGTGGCTGAAGAATTCCCTGTTTTCCCATAGGTCTTCCTCTGCTCCCCATTGAGCGCTTTCCTCTCACTAATACCTGGTAGAATTCATTTTCCTTATTTAACCTAAGGCTCAGGTTCTTCAGACTGGCTTAAATAATAGAGGAAAAGGTACTCAGGATTATTTATGTTATCTTGAATACTGATTAAGAATTACCTGTTGGGATTTATCTTTTCTGGCTATCTTTTATGGAAGCCAGTGCCCGTATTCTTAGGTGTGTCTTTTTTCTCTGAGCACCTCTCCTTCTCTCTTAATTCCAGTGCTTTCATTAAGTATCTTTATTAAGTCCTCCCACAAAATATTTTTTTTTTAATCTTTCCTTATTAAAAGATTGTTCCTTGAGTTTTTCATGCCCAAGATCTGGGGTATGAGGTATACAAATAGTGGCATGGAGTTTGGAATGTTGGCTAACAGTATAGTGTATTCTTGTCAGTGGTTGACAGGTGTCTGTCAGTTTCCACCTTTATTCCCTTAAAAACCACCTCCATGTGGGCTGGAGAGGTGGCTCAGCAGTTAAGAGCACTGGCTCTTCCAGAAGCTAGGGGTTCAATTCCCAGCTCCCACATAGCAGTGTACAACTGATTGCAAATCCAGTTTCAGGGGATCCAATGATTTCATCTGACCTCTGAAGATACCATGAGTGCATGTGGTACCTAGACATGAATGCAGGCCCAACATCTGTACAACAACAACAACAACAACAACAATAATAATAATAATAATAATCTGTACAACAACAATAAACTTGAGAGTTTTGCTCCCTAGCATTTTGTTCTTGTCATTTTGCTTGATAGTACATAGATGGTGGGATTGTTCGAATTCAACATGCCAGGGCTGGAGAGATGGCTCAGCTCTTTTAAGAGCACTGGTTGTTCTTCCAATAGGACCAGGTTAAATCCCAGCACCCATGTGGCAGCTCACAACTGTCTGTAACTCTAGTTCCAAGGGATCTGACACCCTCACACAGACATACATGCAAGCAAAACACTAATGTACAAAAAAAAAAAAAAAAAAAAAAAAAATTCAACATGCCTTCAAATGCTCATTAATCCAGGCTCCTCATGTGCTCAATCTCTATGCATATACTCCATGTATTCACCATCTTTAGTCTGTGGCTTGGGGTCCCTTATTCTGGAAAAATTTCTGGTGATTCTTTTTACACACTGCCTTGCTGCACTCTCTTGGGCTTTCTTACTGTATCCTTTCTATCACCCTTTCTAGTTTAATTTTTGGTAGTTTATTTTGATCAATCTTTCAATTAGCCAAATTATTTAATCTGCTTTATTTTTCTTTTGGGTTTTTCAGGACAAGGTTTCTATGTGTAGCCTGGCTGTCCTGGACTTGCTCTGTAGACCAGGCTGGCCTTGAATAAGTGATCTGTTTATCTCTGCTGGGATTAAAGGCATGTGCCACCACACCTGGCTCTTTAATGGGCCTTTAATTGGGATTAAGAACACAATTGGTGTTTTACTGGACTTTTCAGTTTGGCCTTTTAAAAATTGTCTATTATATGCTTTTGGATTTCTGTTCTGTACTAAAGTTTTCCAGTGTGGCTTTTATTTCCTAGACAACAGTAAATGTAAGTAATGATGCACTCAGTACATCTCCTCACTCAAGAGATTGTTTTTATTTTATGTGTCTGAGTGTTTAATATGTATGTATGTATGTGCACCATGTGTGGGCAGTGGCTCTAGAGACCAAAAGAGGGCATTGGATCCTCAGGAACAGATGGTTGTGAGCCACCATGTGGGTGCTGACGGTTGGCCCAGGGTCCTCTGGAAGAACAGCCATTGCTGTTGATGAGCCATCTTTTCAGTTCTGGTTGGTTGCCTAATTTTTAAAATCATTATCTCTGTCATTTTTTTTCACAGTATACCCCACAGCAAGTGACTTAACTATTTGGTGTGTTTTTCTTTTTTCCCTAGAAAAATGGAAATAGGGCTGGAAGAATGGTTCAGAGGTTAAGAGCATTGGATGCTCTTCCAAAGGTCCTGAGTTCAGTTCCCGGCAACCACATGGTGGCTCACAGCCATCGGTAATGAGATCTGGTGCTGTCATGTGGTGTGCAGGCATATATGGAGGTATAATGTTGTACACATAATAAATCTTAAAAAATGGAAATAATTGTACTTCATATGGTGATTGTGCTGATTAAGTTAGTAACTAGGTCCTTTAGAATATTGCCTGACTTGGGGTAATGACTCCATATATTTTTAGCTATTCCTTTAACTACATGGAAAATTGTGAACTATTTCATTAAACTTTTTTTTCTCCTTTCTTTTTGGTTTTGCAGATAGGGTCACTGTCACTCTTGTAAGGATTCAGGTATTATGCTGGCCTGCCCCTGTCACCTGGCAGTACCCTGGTCAGTTCAGGGTTCCAAGGCTAAGCAGTCTGCATGCAGTTGCAAAGGACCCCACCTTCACCGGCCCACTTTCTCTCTTTTCCTCTGTTCCCCTGGGGCAGATAGCATTTTTTCTGTGTCCATCTTCTCTTCTGTCCTGCCTTTCTTACCTCTTTTCTCCCCCCCCCCCCTTTTCTTTTCTAATAAAACTTCTCACTAAACTCTGCCTGTCAAGTTTGTCCCCCACCTCGGTCACCCTCAGCCAGACATGGAATCTGTGAACGTTCACCACGCTTTATTCCTAACAACCCTGGCTGGCCTGGGACACTATGTATATCAGATTGGCCTTGAATTTGCAGCACAATCCTTCTGCCTTTCTTTGCCTCCCAATTTCTGTGAATACAGGTGTGTGTTTCTACACTTAGCCTTTCTCCTCATTTTTCATAAAATATCTTTTATGGTTATCTTATTTTCGACTTTTGCTTTGGGTGTGTGTTGGCCTCTAGTTAGCTATTTGTTCTCTGGACATATTTTAGAATGACTTGAAGTTCAGGTGTTTGCTAGTGTTATGCCAATGATTAGGCAAGGAAGAGAAATTCTTGCACCTAAGAGGCCATCTTTTTCTAAGTGTGGGGTTCTGATAGCCAGGTAGTGTCCCTAGGTAGGAAGATTAGCAAATAGGCATGTGGCTTGTGGTTCCTACAGTGTAGAGTGAGATGACCCTTAGCATTCTTAACTGAATTAGAGGATTGATAAGGACTTAATCCCAACATGTTTTTATGATCGGGCTGTAGAGCTCAGTTCATAATGAGGGACCTTTCCTCATTTTGACAATGATATGGAAATTAACTGCTGCTAAGTAGTCTTTGGTATATATTATTTGTAGGGTTGGCTTTTGTTTGATTTGTGGTTAATCTTTTATATTCTCTTATTGCTTATCTCTTAACTTTTTTTTTTTTTTTTTTTTTCTAGACAGGGTTTCTCTGTATTGCTTTGGAGACTGTCCTGGAACTAGGCAGGCCTTGAACTCACAGAGATCTGCCTGCTGGGACCAAAGGCGTATGCCACCAATACCTGGCTAACCTTTTATTTTATTTATTTTATTTTATATTGGCTCAAAAGTTGACTTCAAAGAGGGCTAAGATTAGGGTGGGGATACTATGATGATAATTTACATAATCGTAGCTCTTTACTGGGAGATATCAGTTATTCCATGTTACAAAGGAGGAAAGTAGTATGGGTGGGTTTTACAAGAGATAAAACTAGATAATGTTTAAACTTAGGTTTCTTGATTCTAATTATAGTACTTTCTCCAATGTATTATTCAGAAGAAGCAATAGCACATAAGTTTAATAGGGAAGTAGTCATACCTTGCTAAAATAAAAGTATGTTTTCTCATTCTTCTTACCTGAAATACAGTTCTATTTCTAGATTTTTGTTTGTTTTTGAGACTGTTTCTTTGTGTAGCCCTGACAGTCTGGGAAAGCTTTGTAGATCAGGCTGTCCTCCAACTCACAGAGATCCACCTGTCTCTGTCTGTACCACACCCAGCTTTTAGATTTATTGTTTTGGTTTTTCAAGACAGGGTCCGTCCGTCCGTCTCTATCCACCACCCCTCCCGTGTAGCTCTGGCTGTCCTGGAACTTGATTTGTAGACCAGACTGGCCTTGAACTCACAGAGATACAAATGCCTCTGCCTCCCCAGTGCTGCCACCACTGCCTGGCTTTTTTTTTTTTTTTTTTTTTGGGGGGGGGGGCTCTTTCTTCATTTCTTCTGACAGCAGGTAAGAAAGTAGTGCTCATCCCTGCTTATCCCATGATGGACATGACTGTTCTGCCTAGTAGTGCCATCATATCAGCGAGATTGTTAGTTGAGGGGGTGCTAGGTTTTATGCTCACTGCTTCTCAGATCTCTGGGAGGAGACAGTTAATGGTTACCAGGAATTTTCCTTCATCTCATTGTCTATTATGTTTGCACTCTTCTTGTCCCATTTCTTTAGTAATAACAACAGATTCTAAAATGTGTGTATTGGGAAAGATGGGTCAGAAAAAACTTGCTGATTTTTGGGGATCAATATCAGTCATGGGTCATGTCTTAGTGGCAGACACTTTTACAAGATGAGTCATCCATCTTGTTGGTTCCTTTTGTGTTTCTTTGTGACCTTCTAACTCTAAACTAACCTGCTATTTATTTTTAAAAGTATTTCTTTTAAATTGTAATATTTTAAATGTCCATGTGAGTACTACCTGGAGCTGCTGTTATAGACAGTTGTGAGGTCACCTTCTCCCATACATAGGCTCAGGGACCAAACTTGGTCCTCTACAAGAACACTAGGAACTCAACTGCTTAGCCATCTCTGTCCTCCAAAATGTCAATAGTTAGCATTCTTCTTGGATACTGCAAAGAAACTATTTCTTCTTAATAGGTGTGGACTTTTGTGGGCTTGATTTCATTTTATACAGAGGAAAATTCAATGTTGTTGAAGTACCTTTAGCTTATTGATGCTCATACAAGAGCTGAAGGCTGGGGTAGGGGTGGGGTAGCTTAGTCAGTAAAGCACTTGTCTTGTGAGCATGAGGACCATAGTTTGATACCCTGAATTCATGGTGAAGTTTCTCATGCTTGTAATCCCAGTACTGGTGAGATAGAGACAGAGGATCTTTGGAGTTTACTGGCCATCCACTGTAGCCTAATTAGTGTGCTCTAGTCTAAAGGAAGTCGATATTTCTGAGAATGACATCCAAGATTGTTCTGGCATCCACATGCAAGTCATACATGTACACATATATGTAGGTTCTTGCATACATGGGAACACATACACAATTTAAAAAATAAATTAGATTGAGAGCTAACACATTGTTTTGGAGTTGTGGTGACTGTGTGGCAACAGTGGAATTTTACAATTAGCTACTCATCTCTACTTTTTCCATCTTTTGCATTGTTGGGTTTTTCTGATACTGGTTTTGATGGGTAGTGTTCTACCCCTTAGGATGGTTGAAAGTGAGGGCTGTAAGCCTTTGGAATCAGGGCTGAGCCGCCGCCTTGCTGAGCAAATGATTAGGTTATAGGGTGAATGCACCAGACTTGTTTCAGGAAGGATGCTGGAATGTTAAACTGAAGGGAAGGCTGCCCCCCCTTTTTTTTTTAATGTTGATTATATGCTCTTTTCTAAAATATTTGTGTGTGTGTGTGTGATGTACACACACACACACACACACACAGGTGGTTCTGAATCTTCTGATATGTATGTGCCTTGGGAACTGAACTCAGGTCCTCTGGAAGAGCAGTACTTGATTTTTAACCTGTTATTTGTCATCTCCAGTCTTTTAAGGGAAGTCTTATTATAGCAGACCAACAAGTATTTACTTTGCTTGGCTGCTATAGTGGAAAAGTAGGAAAGGAAGGACAATTAGAAGACCAGGCACCACATAATGGTGTATGGACTAGGGGGAACCTTGTCACATTTAGGTGAGTAGGCAGGATCACTAAGCTGAGTTTTCTAGAGACTTCAGGAAAGAGATCAGATAGTCTTAAAAGAATGACTGCAACTTTTGGAGGAGGAACTCCCCACAAATTTCAGGAGTGCAGACATGGAGTACATTGTTTATAGATAGTCGTGGACTCGGATTGGTCAGTTAGGATAGGAAAGGAAAATGCTATTTCTTTGGCTAAACCTGTTATATACATACTTTGATATGACTGTGATGTCATTATATTACAATTCTTTCTTTTGTAGATGTGAGCTTTTTCAGGACAGGACACTGCCTTAGTTTTTTCCAAGTCCAACTGGTGTTTATTTTATGTATTATTTCAAGGTTGACTACTTGGTAATGGATAATCAATTAGGGGCTCATCCCTGGGGATGATTATTTCTTCTCCCAGCATTCCTTGATTGTTTGTAGTTCTTTTTCTAGAGGTGTAGGTAGTCTATGAGATTTCCCCTTTTCCATGTTACCGTATCTATTGGTGGTATGCCTTTTCAGGTATTGTATAGGCAGCTGTGTTGTTGAGATAGGGTGGGTGAAGGTTCCATGTTGTTTATAAGAAGCACATTCTCACAGCAGATTTCCTGGCCTTTTAGCTCTTAACACTTCTTCTATCCCAGCCCTCGTCCATGATGTTCCCTAAACCTTAGGCGTGGAAGTTATGCTGTAGATGGATTCATTGTGGCTGGGCACCCCATGAATACTTGTTCTCTGTATTTTGATCAATTGTGGTTTTCTGTAATGGTCTCATTGTTGCAAAGTTGTTTCTTTGATGGAGAGCTACTCTTACCTTTGAGGTGTATAAAGGCAAATATTTAGAATACAGTTAGTAATTTTGCAGGTTTAACCAAGTGTTAGAAATAGGTTCTTCTCTAAAAATCTAAAACCTCACTTATTCTATGTAGTTAGCTAGGTTTCAAATGATAGGCATGGTTTTCCTATTGAGTGGGCCTTCACTCCAATTAGATAGTTGTTACCACTGAAATAATGTGTGCCACTATTGTACCCTTAAAGTTATTGTGCTATGCTGATCATTGTTGTGGTTCGTAGGTTTTGCAGTAGGAAAGATCTGTTGGTTGCTTTCCTTACTTGGAAGCTAGCTGTCTTAGTTTGGGTTTCTATTGCTGTGAAAAAGAGACCATGACCATGAATAAGGAAAACATTTAATTGGGGCTGACTTACAGGTTCAGAGGTTTAGTCCATTATCATCATGGCAGGAAGCATGGCAGCATGCAGGCAGACATGGTGTTGGAGAGGTAGTTGAGAATTCTACATCCCAATCAGCAGGCAGGAGGAAGGGAGAGAGACTGGGCCTGGCTTGAGCATTTTACATCTCAATGTCCACCCCTAGTGACACACTTCCAACAAGTCCACTCCTATTCCAACAAGGCCATACCTTCTGATAGTGCCACTCCTATAAGCCTGTGTAGGGGTGGTGTGTGGGGTGGGTCATTATTCAAACCACCACAAACACACACATAGCACCTTCCTGTACTGTAAAAACTAGTCTTCAGAAAAATACTTTCAGGTTAGATCTTCTGGGTCCTGTGTCTGAAGTGCATGGTGCCTTTGTCAAAAAAGGACTTTAAGTTTCTGAATGGTTGACTAAGAGCAACAATAGTAGCCTATATTGTTTTGGAAGTCTCTTAAATTACCCTGAATGACAATTTGAAAGGTAATTTTGATGCCTGGCTTTGTTTTTGTTAGTGTTTTACCTTTTTCCTTTCCTCCCTATGTCCCTTCTGTATTGGCTTCCTTTTCCCTTCCCCATTAAAGAATCCTCTGTTCCCCCCAATTTCCCTCTTCAAACCACTTAAAGATTTTTTTTTTTTTTACTGTTTTTAATTTTATTATATGTGTGCTTTGAGAGGTCACAGCATCAGACCCTCCCTTGTAGTCAGTTGTGGCTTATGTGTTAGGAATTGAACTTGGGTCCTGTAAGAACAATGCATGCTCCTAACCACTGAGCTGTCTCTAATTTTGTATACACATCTTACTCTGAACCATCAATTCTGTTTTCTTATTTCCCTCCTTCCTTCCCTCCCTCCCTTTTTCTTTTTTCCCTTCCTTTCTTTTTCTCTTCTCCTCTCTGTCTCTGTCTCTCTCTCCCCCCTCTCTTTTTCTCTCTTTCCTTTTTTTTTTTTTTTTAAGGTATGTTTAAGATCCTCTAAATTGATTTTACAACCTACTTTAAGTGGTCTCATTTATTCCTGTGGCTTTGAATTCTCTGTGCTGTTGACTTTACCTTTACCCCATTCCCACCTTAGATCCAGTCATACCAGCTGTCTATCTGGTATTTCTCCACTCAGATGTCCAGTGGGAATCTCAAAGGTGGCATGTCAGGTGAAACATCATTCCTGTTGTAATTTCTACAGTGGTGCCCATTTTTGCAGTTTATTGTAGGAGATGGTACTGGAGTACTGCTATACAGGCTCACTGCTAGGGCTCAGATCTGATAACTAGTCAGCTATTTAATCTCTCTGCTCTATTGTCTTCATTTTAATAAAGTGAGTCTGTCAGCTGTGCCCACCTGGCATGATCGTACAGACTTGAGCTTTTACCTGTAAAGGATGTAAAGCACTAGTGTTCAGCTAGTATTGGTATGCAGTTTGTGTCCCTCACATTTACTTCTGATAAACTAGCAATTTCTGTTGGCCCTGAATTTAGAATATGTTCTTTATTTGACCACACCACTTCCATCAACACCATATTCATCTGTGCAGCCAACATCCCCTACCCAAATTACTAAAATAGCTTCTTTACAGAATCTGCTTCTGCTCTGCACCTCCCCTACTTGCTTTCCACAAAACAGTCAAGATATTTGAAAATAGAAACCAGAGTGTGTCCCCAACTCCCAGGGGACTTCTAATAGATTTCCAGTTGTGGCTCTTACTTCCTCAAGACCTTTCATCAGTCTTTGTTAAACAGTACCACACATGTGCCTGATGAGCTGGTTGACATACAGAATATGATTCTTTAGGGCTTTGGTGCCTGAGATCCTGCCCTGAGATTCCAGAACAACAATGCTTCCCCCATCCATGTACTTCACAGTTGTGGTCCACAGAGTGATGGAGTATATCATTTGTTTTATCAATGTCAGACCAGAGGGTCATTTCTGTTCTGTGCTCGAATAAACTGAGACTTAAAGTACATAATACATTGAATATTTAGTAATAGTAAGCTGCAGAACTGAGTTCAGACTGTATTTGTCTAATTCTGAGTCTATGATGCCTGGAATTATAGGGCTGGCAGAAGTGATTAGCTCACTGAAAGACAACTCTTTAAGGGTTCGAGCAGGAGACCTGGTTAGTCAGACTGAACATGGAAGGGAACTGGTATTCAAGACATGGGAGTAGCATGGACATGGCCTACAGGTCTGACACTCGAATATGAAAGACAGACCATGAGAGATGAATGTGGAAATTTTGTTGATGGCAGAAGCTAAAAAAATCTTTTGAGTTACATAAATTTTGCTATTTTAAACAATTGTGTCAAACATACTAGAAAAAAAGTCTTTAATACCTCAATACCTCAATAATACTCTCAAAGGTAGCATGTTATCACCACACTTATGAACCTAACAAATGTTACTATTGTGTCCTGAATACCTTTTTTCTTCCTTTCAAATACCAGGTCCCCTTTCATTTGAATTGCCACTGAGATTTGGCTGGATAGATCCCATTGTTAATCAACCTGTTATAATATTATAAATGAATACACACACACACACACACACACACACACACACACACAAACACGCCTGGTTCTATAGAATGATGATCGTTTCAGGACACTTGTTGGCTTCTTCTCAATCAGGTGGAAAGCATATTCTATGTTTATGGCAGAGTGAAGTGTTACCTACCTTGTATTTTGCCTAAGAAATCTAAACTCTGTTTGATAAGACACAATAGTGAGAAATCTGAAAATGGCTTGTGCTTTTATGAATTTCATGAATCTGAGCCAGAAAGATCATAAGTTAGAGATTACCTGGGCTACTTTGCAAGACCTTTTTATCAAAAAACAAACCTAAGACTGACTGGGCTGCGGGTGGCATATGCTTTTAATCCTAGCACTTGGGAGGCAGAGGCAAGTGGCTCTCTGGGAGTTTGAGGTCAGCCTGATCTACAGAGTGAGTTTCAGGATGTCCAGGGCTACATAGAGAAACCCTGTCTTGAAAAACCAAATGAACAAAACTGAGAAAGTTAGTTTGATCCTAAAGACTAAATGTTTTTGTATTTTCTATTAATTTTTTTTAAAAAGATGATGTTTAGCTTTTAAATTTACCTGCTTTTTATGGATTTTGTAAGGTGAGGTCTATCAGTTATTTTTTTCCTCCCAAAGTGGCATTTTAATTATTTTATTTATGTTAATTATACTTAAGTTTTGATATATGGTTAGGGTAAATATTTCTCACCTTTTTATAGTTTTCTATTTTTTCTTTACATACTTACTGTCTTAGGGTTTCTTTTGCTGTGAAGAGACACCATGACCACATCAACTCTTATGAAAGAAGATATTTAATTGTGGTTCACTTACAGTTCAGAGGTGTAATCTATTGTTGTCATGGTGGGAAGCAAGGCAGCATGCAGGCAGACATGATGCTGGGGAAGGGCTTTTTCTTGCTGCTACATGTTGATATGCAGGCAACAGGAAGACTGTTTTACTGGCTGTCGCCTAAACATAGGAGACCTCAAAGCTCTCCTCCATTGTGACACACTTCTCCAGCAAGGCCATACCTACTCCCAACAAAGCCACACCCACTCCTTTTGTGTGTGTGTGTGTGTGTGTGTGTGTGTGTGTGTGTCATTTTCTTTCAAACCACCACATACATTGTTTAGGTTTTTCTTTAGATGAATTTTGGAATTAATTTATTAAACTATAATGGAAGTGTGCCTCATAGGTAGTGGAAATTCCATGGCTGGAGAGGTAGTAGGAGCAGGGTGCAAAGGATGAGACAAATTCTTGGGAGATGGCTATCTTGAGCAAAAGAGGTAAAACTGTGAGTATGCATTTGTTAAAGATTATGGGTTCTAGGTTTCTTGTTGTCAAGAAAGGAACTAACAAGCATGGAAAGATGAAAGTAACTCATGTTGGGCTGGAATTGGATTAATAAGTATGGTCTTTAACATAACTACATGTGTAGAGATCATTACAAGAATGGTAACTATGCATAGCACTTTCTAGTTAGAAGTATTGACATCTTAATTTCAGTCCTAGCAGCTAAATCATCTTCCTTGAATAGAAATTGTTTTTGAAGAAGTGGGTACTTCTAGAAGTTAGAGCAGGGAAAATACCAGATGAATTTGAAGCTTCTTTTGCCAGGAAATGGGCAAGTTGTTCAAAGATCAGAAAGTGGATGAAGAAGCAATGCTTTTCCTGTTGACAAATGTAGAAGGAATGATGGCTAGAGTATCACTACTGGCAGGCATCATAGAGATGGGGATCAACCTTTTTTTTTTTTTTTTTTTTTTTTTTGGGAGACAGGTTTTTTCTGTAGCTTTTGAGCCTGTCCTGGAATTCACTCTGTAGACCAGGCTGCTCTCGAACTCACAGAGATCCGCCTGTTCTGCCTCCCAAGTGCTGGGATTAAAGGCCTCCACCACCTGGCAAGATTGGGATGCTTACAGTGAGTTGACATTTGACAAAGAACAAGTTATTGACAGACCTTTACAATTGCTCCAGCAAAGTGATTGTTTTGTTTTGAAGAAGAAAGTGTTACAACTTTGGAAGAACCTGCTAGACATTGGATTGACCAGATGGTTAACATCAGCAATGTAGCGAATAATTGCTATTGGTTCTGTTTTATGCTATGTGTTCTGTGTTGCTACCGTCTCTCCATGAGGAAATGAAGACCAGTCTGAGACTGAGGGGTGACCCCATGGAATGAAAGGACCCAGCAGGGACATATAAGTCAGCAAAAGAATGAGGGACTAATTCAGATCAATGACATTAATAGAGACATGACACATGGATGAAATGTTGGACCAGTTGGGGAAAATGTGGCCATTGCCATAACTGAGGTAGGGCCTGTGGGCTGGATTGTAATGTAGTAGTAGTGTTGGCTTCCTAATGAGGAAGCTGTGTGCTGGCTCTAAAGAAGAGTAAGTGCCTTTTTTGTCTTTTAGATTTTCCCAAAATGATCAGAAAGAGACTTGTAGCTTGGAATATATATAGAAAACTTAGCAGATGAGGTAAAGCACTGAGTTGGGTAATCTTGCTAAAAGGTGTATGTAAGCACTTAGAACTTGTGTTTGAAACTATTTCAAAGTGAAACTAATTGTTATTTTATTAAACTAATCTGTTAGTCTTGACTTCTGACACTGGCCCTTTTCATCTAGTTATGCTGTGTGTTCTTCCAGTTCATTCAGTTTTGTTTTTAACTTTTTGGTGCTTCTCAAAAAAGTTCATAGTTTTCCTTATACAGCTTTTGCCCACGTCTGTTTTGAATTAGCCTTTTCACTCTTAATTCAGAATTATATTGAAAGAATTATAGAGACACACTGCTTTTAAGTGGCAGCACTGATTGCTGTTTGTAATCCTTTTATCTATACTGTACTGTATTATTAACATTTAAATAGAACTTTTCATTACCATCCCAAAGTCTTGGGCTTCAATAGGTGACAAAACACTTGAGAGGGAGACCTAGTTAACCCAAGGTGCCACTGGTCCTACTTTCCTGTCCTCTTTCTGATAACTGTTGAGCCATCATGCTCTCCCATGCAGCTATTTGAATCGACTTTGGGATGCCCCTATGTGAAAGATAGACAGCAATGGAGCTAGGATGTGAGCTGCAGGCACACCTCCAGGAGCTTCATTCTGTATAGGTAATTGATGGGATGCTTTGTCTGGGCTCTTGGGGATTATCTCTAAAAATAGCCCTGCCCATTTGTGTATGTAATGTCTAGTGAGGAATCAGGAAGTTGAGCTGTTTTTGAGACTTATCTTTTGATTTGTGTGTGTGTTTGTTTGTTTTTGAGATAGTGTCTCTCTAGATAGCCCCAGCTGTCCTGGAACCCATTATGTAGATCAGGCTGGCCTTGAACTCACAGAAATCCATCCACCTCTGCCTCCTGAGTGCTGGGATTAAAGGCGGGGCATCATCATGCCTAGCTTTCAGACCCGTTTCTTACTAAAAAAAAAAAAAAAACAAAAACAAAAGTAAAACAAAAACAAATCTTTGGGCCAGTGATGTGCATGCATACCTGCTTGGGCACTGTAGTGTGTGTAAGGTATATAGTGTGTTGACTTTGAGTTCCAGGGGCAGGGCATGTCTGTCATCCCTGGTCATCCCCTATGCATCGGGGCTTGTGGAGTGTCTTGTGTCTCTTTCCCTTGGGCAGAGAAATACTTTGCTGTCAGCTGAGATGATGTAAAGTTGAATAATATAAATTTTATTATTTGTATGTGAGGGCATATGAATCCTGCCACTGTAGATGGTCAAAAGCTTTTCATTTATCCACATCATATTTTTTGTCCTCCATATGATGTCTAATTTCCAAATGTAATTGTAGCACAGGTATGCAAATTGTAGGCATACAATTTGCTGGTTTATATGCTATTAATCATTTTCAAGTGATAAAAGGACATAGTTTGTTGGCATTTTTTTCTTACCAGATCCCGCTGGAGCAGTCTTTTTTTTTTTTTTAATTACCCATTTATATGTTTAGAAATTTGTAAGAATGTATGCTGCTTTTGTTGTATTTGTACTGCCCTCAGCTTAATTCACCAGATGGCATACGACCTCTTAGTTTGTTATTGAGACAGGGTCTTACTATGTAGCCCTGGATGGTCTGGAGCTCCACTGTAGACCAGGTTGGCCTTTTAACTCACAGACCTATGCCTACCTGCTCTACCTCCCTGGGTGCTCAGATTAAAGGTGTGTGCCACCATGCTTGGCTCCTTAAATTGTTTTGGAAAAAAACTTGGGGTGGGCTTTTTTGATATGAAGTCTTCTGTGTAGTTCAGTCTCCTGTGTTGACCTCAGTTAGTGATGATCTTCCTTCCTCAGCGGCTGTGATTAGAGGGGAATAGCACTATACCTGGCTTTAGTTTTTAAAAATTTAAAAGCTATAGATTAGTCCCTTCTTTTGGGACCTGCATATATTTCATCATGGTTGCAGGTAAATACTTTTTCATAGCTTTTACAGTTGATATTGTGTGTATTTTTGACCCCGAAAGAGCCAATTTCTTTTTGCCTACAGCATCCTAGTAGGTTTCTTTTTCCCGAGATAACCAAAAAGCTTGTGAGTTTGACTGATTTGGTTCCTTAAGATTTCAGCAGGAGAGATGGCTCAGTGGGTAAGTGCACTTGCTGCTCTTCCAAAGGACCCAGATTCAATCCCAGGCACTCACATGACAGCTCACAACTGTCTGTAACTCCAAGATCTGACAACCTCACATAGACATATATGCAGGCAAAACACCAATGTACATAAAATAAGTAAATTTAGAAAAAAAGATGTTTTTAGAGTTCTTTTTTGGGATTCCCTTGCCAGAGAGCTACCAGTGGCATCAGCATTAATTGTACTGAGGTTCTTGTCAGTCCCCAAGGACAAGCTAGAGTCTGTGTAAACTGGACACAAAATAAGGGGGGGGGGGAATCAAATCACTAGACAGATACACATTCCTAATCTGCTTAGTTTACATGAACATAAAGCAGATGAAACAGATGCTGCTTCCAGGCTTAAGACAGAGAACTCAATATGGCAAACTTGAAGGTTCCTTTCTGTTTCTCCTGTCTTAATATAGCACCATTGTCTTGCTGCTGGTTTGGGTGTTTTTTTTTGGGGGGGGGGGCCAGAAGTGTAGACTGAATTCTGGGGTTGTTTCATATCCTGTCTTTCTGTTTATGAGACACATGATTTATTTATGTAACTTCTAAGCCTTGGTTTATAAAAGGGAATATTAGCACATTATAGATATGGTAAGGAGAGAGTATATTAGTATTTATTTAAAGTGCTTAGTAGTGTGTATAGCATGTGTTAGGCATGCAGTAAATTAGCAATAGCCATTGTTAATCCAGATCTGACCCAAGTTTTGGTCAGAATTCTCAAAAAGTAAATGTGGATTTGGGATGTTTCTTGCTTAATGTATGGTATAGTAAAAGGATCATGAGTTTTAGAATCAAAAGAATTTGAGTTAAAGCATATCAATTCCCAGCGTGTTTTAGAACAGTGTCATAATTCATCAGTGTTCTCTCCCCCGTGTCTATGTATACACATATGAAAACCGGACAGCTGGAATTTGCGTAGTATATAGTCATTATTTTAGTGTTAGTAGCACATTCCTTAGATAATACTAATATTCTTTAGTATTTAATTTAATATTCTTTAGATACAGGTTAAAAGGTAAACACACTTTACTGTTCAGTTCCATTAAATGAAGCAAACCACAAATTCTTTGCTTTAAGGATAGCTTGTAGAGAAGATCAAATTTTAGCAACTCCTGAGATTCTGGGGCCCATGTGACCTGATAGGGTAGGAAAGCATTTCTGGACCTAAGTCAGAGAGCTGAGAAGGGTGATGGCTCAAGGGCACTTCTGAACAAGATTATTGGACAGAAACAGCAGAAACCATCTGGAAGATACCATTGACCATCCGTGACTGTGGGGAATATGATATTGTTGTCAAAATAGTAAGTGGAGGAAAGCTTATTCTTTTGTTCCTATGACTGGTGCTGGAACATAGAACTTTGTGAGAATTTCTTTTCAGATCAGGAAGATGGAAGTTGCCACATCAGAACCAGAGGATAGGACAAATACAAAAGAACAGGTTTGTGATTAAGCAATGCCTTGTAAGGGGGTTGGGGGAGATGAGTTGGATAAGATGTTTAGGTGGTCAGGTAAAGAACAGCATTCATTAACTTTGCTGTTGAAAATAAATTGAGCCATGTGTGGTGGCACAAACTGATGTCTTAGTACTCGGCTGAGGCAGAAGGATTGTTGTGAATTTCAGGCTAGTCTGGGCAATGAGTGAGACCTGTTTCAAAAAGAAAGGAAGGAAGGAAAAAAAAATTATGATTTCCTAAGAATAAATACAAGTCAACTTTGTAGAAATCATTCCCACTATAAATGGCACTACCTACCATCATTACATGAGAACCCTGGCCATAATGCCTAATAGAATCCTGCAGACCTTATGTTCAGATTCATAGCCTACCTCTGGATTGCTACTCTTGAACCTTGCATGTTTTTGCAGTGTTGCTATGTACTTTGTCTGACATCTCTAAGTGTTTTGTTTTTAGTCCCTGCTGTTTACCATATTATATGAAATAGAGGTCTCTCACTCCCCAAGTGATAATAGGGTACTCTGAAATTCTGGGAATTAGAGAACTTTATCATTCAGGTTCCCGAAAGAAAACAGATGGCATATTTAAACTGGTAACTTGAGTGGCATTTAATTGTACCATTTAGACTTCATTCAGGAAAAGCAAAGCTTTGTATTCTATGAAGACTCTAGGATGAGGAATTTTGATACAAGAATTAAGGATTATAGCCAGGGCTTGGTGGCACACACCTTTGAGCCTAGCACTTAGGAGACAGAAGCAGGTCGATCTCTGTGTGGTCTAGACCAGCCTGATCTACAAAATGAGTTCTGGGATGGCCAAGACTATTACACAGAAAAATCCTGTCTTGGAAAACCAAAATAAAGGGGGGGGGGCGTGCAAAAAGAAGAATTAAGGATTAGGCTAACATGAGAAGAACTGGAATTGGGAAAGCCTGGCAGGCTGTTCATAATGACCAGGAACTGAAACATGATATTCTTGGAAGTTTGTGGAAGAACTGCCAGGAGTCCGTAACTATTGCAGTTGCCTCCAGGCAGTATCAGCCACTCTTTTTCCTGTCTTCTTAATCTCCCTTGGGCTTGTGTTTGTACATTTTAACCCTGCTGGAAAAGTCTCCACCGTAAAGTAGCACCATCACCATCCCAGCTCTAGGTCCTGATCTGCTGAGAACGTGGAAAGGGATGTGGACAGCAATACAGAAGAATAACCAAATTGGGAAAGTGATATCTTCTGGCCTGGCATTTGTGGGGAGCTGTTGTGCCTCCTGAGCTCAAGGGCAAGAAGTAGTTTGTGAGCTCAGAAAAAATGGCTAAATGTTTTGGTTGCCAGATAGCTGACAGATTCATCCCTGTTTGTAGAAAGACTTTACTAGCCTCAGTAATTGTTTAGTCAAGGCCAGAAGAATGAATCTCTTTCACTGTCTACAAACCTAGACCAGAAGTCAGAGGGTGATAGAGCCTGTCCATTGTCTCTGGTGTCCCTCCTAGGTTGTAAACTAGTTTTGGGTGAAGAGTGAGTCTGGAGGGCAGATCATATATCCTCACATGGGATCATGAGATTTAAATATAATTATTATCTTAAGGACTGACTTTTTCTTTCTTTCTTTTTTTGGCCTTTGTTTTAAAGCAAGGAACATTCTGTTATTTTAGCAATGGAAGCATTAGTTAAATGTCTTTGGAAGATGCTTGAGAGGACTTAGGGGAGAAAAGAATAGATTGGGGAGTGTAATTCTCTTAGCTGTTGACAGAAAGACAACAAAAGTTAATACTAGTTTTTAATAAAATGGTGAGGTAACCAGCTTTCCACTAGGCTGGAGTTACAGCTGGGATAGTCTGGAATGTATAGGCTCAAAGTCCTGCACCTCCCTGGTATACCTCTGCCTATCTAAAATGTGAAAAGTTAGGAATATGGAGAAAATGAGGAAAGGAAGGGGAAGAAAAGTTTGTTGGTAAATCTCTTTCAGATATGCATGAAAATTCCTCATTGACTTACTTTGGGTATTTCTTTAGTTCATATTCATGTATATATTAATGGTAGAACCATTGAGATAATTTATATTATTAGCTTGTGTTATATGCTGATGGCAGGTTGCAAATACTTCAGGTTTATATTTTGGTTTGCTGACATTTTGCCTTTCCTAATTGCTTTACTTGAAACTTCTACAAAGGATAAACTTGGAGCATATTTGGTAATCATACTTCATGTGCACCAAGAATATGTAGGTACTCTGTAGGAGATAATGGCTATCATATTTTTGCTTTTTCCTTTCAAGTCTATAAACTTTTACTGTAAGAAAAGAGGGATCATTCATGGTAAAGGAATATTCAATGCAATGCTTTGAACAAGACCACAGAGGAATTGTTTCATGTCTGTTCTCTCTGTAGAGATAGGGTTTGAAGTAACCAGGCAGCCCCAGGCCATATTGCTGATGTCTAAAGTGATCTCTTGATAGCAAATGGCATGAGTAGTTAAATATTCAAACCTTCAGAAGCTAGTTTTATTACAGAATAGTTAACTAAACAACATAGATATTATCTCTGAAGGCAACTTTTTCATACCTTCCATTAACTGCTAATTTTAATGTTTTGTTCAATTTATCCCCCTCAGCCACTTAGAACTAAGTCTAAGAACTACAAGCATGCTAGAAACAAGGGAAGTTTAGGTGTTGATGGAATTGTTCTTGACAGTCCTAAAGATTGGAGGAAGCAGAGAACCAGCTAGAACAGCATTGGAGGAGTAGCACTGAAGGGGGGTATGTGCTTTGACCTGAAAGACCCGCGGAGGGCATGGACCCTCACGCCCCGACTCAGGAAAGGCGTCCCCCCCCCCCAAATCACTCATGAGAAGGGGTCTTGATGCAAAAGCATGAGGTCTTTTATATTCCAGTGCACTGGGGTTCACAGCCATACTCCACGTGGGATAGAGGACTGGGAACCCTGGGTACAGGGTTTAGACAGCTTTTATAGGGTTACAACAAAGCCCCGCGCATCACAAACCAATCATCTCATAGCATCCAGTGTGGACCAATCAATTTGAACTATCCAAGCCCGCGCTTAGCCCAGGAAGTCTGCTTTCGTTAGGGCTTCTGGGTAGTGTGGCTCATTTCCTGTTTTCATTCACTCACAGGTGCTGTAGGTAAACCGCCCTGTCCTAAACAGTCAAGAATGATCTTTTGCCTACTCACTGCTAGAGGGCAGAGTCTAGGGAAAATTAGGCTAAATTTTTCCATCCTTACAGACCTTGTTAAAAAAAAAAAAAGTTATGCATAATGTAGTATGACAAATGTGACCTGTGGGGCTCTAATGAAGTTGATAAATTTTGTGCCTCAGTTTCATCATCTGTAAAATTAGGGTTTTGTGAGGATAGAGTTAGTTTGTGTAATTGGTGGAACAGGGTCAAATATTGTATTAAACACATAAATAGATGTTCATGGTTGCCTAGCAGACTCGGAAGAAATGGTGGCTGTTGTAGAGGCATTTGAAGGTGATGAGAAATGGTCCTGACTTTTTTTTTTTTTAATAACATTTAAAAGGATAGCTTTGAGTCATGTGACTATATGTAATCGGACTTAGTCTCATATCTAGCTGTTTTAGTTATAAAGTATTTTAGAAATGGGTCAGGAACCAGGCATGGTGGTAGCACATGCCTCCTTAATCCCTGTACTGAGGAGGCAGAGGCAGAAGGATCTTTGTGCTGAGGCAAGCCTGGTCTTTATATTGAGTTCCAGGACAGCCAGGTCTAAATAGAGAGACCCTGTCTCAAAAACAGAGCAAGTATTCATATCTTGGGGCTAGAGAGATGACTCAGCAGTTAATGTTTGTTGCTATTCCAAAAGACCTGAGTTGGGTTCTCAGTACCCATTTTAGGCAGCTCACAACTGCCTACAACTCTAGCTGGCCTCCAGGGGTACCCTCACACATATAGCATACACTTACACAGATATATACACACAATAAATCTTAAAAAAAAAAATGGGTCGATGGGTGGTGGTGGAACACATGCCTTTAATCCCAGCACTTGGGAGACAGAGGAAAGTGGTCTCTGAGATTGAGGCCAACCTGATCTACAGAGAGCTAGAATATCCAGGGTTGAGTGGGTGGGTGGGTGAGTGGGGTGGCGATGATGGGTCTAGCTTTCAGTTTAGGGTTGATGCTCATCTGCTGTGATCATGTTTACTTTTGAAGTGTTCCCTTATATTTCTCATGTGCACCCAAGTTAAGTGGATTTTTCCATAGAACTGGACCCAAAGGATTTTACAGGTAGCTTTTGAATGTCTTCCTACTCTACTTTTATATTGACAATACTTTCTCTCTATTACTTCCTTAGCACTATTCTCTGAATATGTGAGCACTATTTCTAAGACCTAGTTTTAAAAATCATTTCATTGTTCATTCAGATTTTCTGCTTTTGTTCCTTACTGTTTGAATGACATGAAGATTATAGCAAGGAACAGCAGTCTCTGCCCTTTAGGAACATTTTAGGTTGAAGGGAGAGATAAGACAGTAAACATTCCCTTGCTTTAATTTATTAGGTTATACTGCAGCTGTATTGGGAGTGAGGGAACAGAGTAGGGGAGAATGGAGGAACAAAGGTGTGAGGTAGCTGTTTTAAATGGGATGTCCAGCAGGAGGCCTTGCTAACTGGTAATGTCTGCTGGGAGACTGAAAAAAGGTGAAAAGGACAAGCCTTGTGGTTGACATGAAGGGGGTGGTGTTTGTGTGAAAGAGAGCTTGGTAAGACTAACCAAGTGTTGGGGTCCTGGCCCAGAGCAAGGAGATGGTGAATGTGATTAGTTGACTACAGGCAACTCCATTTTAATTTCCTTTAAGGGAGACTAAGAAATGAACTTCATAGACCATTGTGGGAAAGTATATTTCATAAACTTTTGTAACTTTTTTTTTTAAACAGTTTGCTTTTAAAGTCCTTTGAAGAAGTTTGACCTTATTTTACCTAGTCTTCTCTGATTCTAAGGAAACAAGCCTAAGCAAAGGCAAAAATAAAATCAATTTAGGAGGCTGGAAAGATGATTAAGAGCGCATACTGTTCTTCCATTCCCAGCACCCACTTCTGTTGACTCAATAACCACCTGTGACACTCCAGCTCTAAGGTTTTCAACATCCTCTTCTGGACTCAACAGGCCCCTGCACTCAAATGCACTTATCCATATACACATACTAAAATATTGGAAAAATCCATTTAAGTAAGAGAGTGATAATATTAGTACAGATGCAGAAGTGGCAGCTCAGTCAGATAACACGTGCACACACACATACACATTTTTGTGTATGTATTATATGAATTGTTGATCAGTTTCATATTTATTTTACATATAAGAATGTTTTGCCTATGTGTATATTTCTGCACAATGTGTGGACTTGGTACCTTCAGAGGTCAGAAAAGGTCATCAGATGCCCTGCAACAGGAGTTATAGATAATTGTGAGCCACCATGTTGGTGTTGAGAATCAAACCCAGGTTCTCTGTGCAAGAACAACAAATGTTCTCTGTAGATATGTGTACTACACGTCTGACTACACCCAAGGAGATCAGCACAGGGTATCAGATCTCCTGGAACTGGAGTTACACATGGTTATAAGTCAGTCACTAAACCCAGGTACTTTGAACCTCTGAACCATCTCTCTAGCCCTGGATATTCTTTTCAACTCGTATTTTTTGTTGTTCTCTACCACAGGAATAATAGTAATAACTGAATATTAGATGGCAAATGAAAAGCCACATGGAAAATAGAGGTACTGAAACCTCTCAAAACGCCCCCCCCAAAAAAAACAAGTTTGAAAGACTAGTAATTGCTATTATCTGGGCTATAACTAGCACTTAATACCTGGAAATTGAGGGTTGGTGGTCAAGAGTGCTACTTTGAACACAATTTTATGTCAAGAAGAGGTCAGATCTAATGTTTATATGGGTGGCTACAATATAAGGAATCCGTAGTAGTAAGGAATTGAATGTCTCAGAGAATAGTCATCATAGGCAGTTGGTAATTACAGTCAACTTGAAGTGGTATGCATTTGAATCTGAGGAACTAGCTTGGTCTTAGGATAGTTTTGTTTCTCAGTCAGTGCGTGGACAGCCCCTGAAACAACTGCCTCATCATTATTCGAGTTAGTTTAATAAATGAAAATAAAGAGATGAAAGATGAAAGTGGTTTTTGTCACCTTTCCCCACTGTAACTGAAATGTGTTTTTGTTGTTTGTAATAACATCCCAATATTTACCTCAGTTGGATATGTAAGGCTTGTTTATCTAATGAAGTTAAAAAAAAAAACTATTGAATGTGTATACCTAGGATTTTCTTTGTTGTGTTACAGACACCTTCATTCTTTAGGCATTCTATGCTTATTTGCATTATCAGAAATGGATCCAATAAGGAAAAAAGGAGATGAAATTTAAAGTACTCAGCTTTATCTGGTCATTGGGTTATTTAGGTTTGATTTTTGTTTGTACCAGGCAGATGTATGTCTCATGCTTTTCTATCTTTTCTTTTTCTAGGAGGGCTGTTGGCCTGCTGCTGTGCTGCTGAACAGTATGCAGTCCTTTCGGGAGCAAAGCAGTTACCACGGAAACCAGCAGAGCTACCCACAGGAGGTACACAGCTCATCCCGTATAGAAGAGTTCAGCCCTCGTCAGGCCCAGATGTTCCAGAATTTTGGGGGAGCAGGTGGTGGTAGTGGTGGCACTGGCAGTAACAGTAGTGCACGTCGAGGAACAGCAGCTGCTGCCACAGTGATGGCTAGTGAGACCTCTGGCCATCAAGGCTACCAGGGTTTCAGGAAAGAAGCTGGAGATTTTTACTACATGACAGGCAACAAAGACCCCGTGGCAGCAGGAACCCCACAGCCCCCTCAGCGAAGGCCTTCTGGTCCTGTGCAGAGCTATGGACCTCCCCAGGGGAGCAGCTTTGGCAATCAGTATGGGAGCGAGGGTCATGTGAGCCAATTTCAAGCACAGCACTCTGCCCTTGGTGGTGTGTCTCATTATCAGCAGGATTACACAGGGCCTTTCTCTCCTGGGAGTACTCAGTATCAGCAGCAGACCTCCAGCCAACAGCAGCAGCAGCAGCAGCAGCAACAACAACAACAGCAGCAACAGCAAGTACAGCAGTTGAGACAACAGCTTTACCAATCCCATCAGCCTCTGCCCCAAGCCACTGGACAGCCAGCTTCTGGTTCATCCCATCTACAACCAATGCAGCGGCCCTCAACTCTGCCATCTTCTGCTGGTTATCAGTTAAGAGTAGGTCAGTTTGGCCAACACTACCAGTCTTCTGCTTCCTCCTCTTCCTCCTCCTCCTTTCCTTCACCACAGCGTTTCAGTCAGTCTGGACAAAGCTATGATGGCAGTTACA
The DNA here is from genome assembly GCF_943737965.1 of Phodopus roborovskii. Classification (NCBI taxonomy): domain Eukaryota; kingdom Metazoa; phylum Chordata; class Mammalia; order Rodentia; family Cricetidae; genus Phodopus; species Phodopus roborovskii. The sequence continues at coordinate 7,000,490 of NW_026126459.1, read as the reverse complement.
GTGTAAATGCTGGATCTCAGTATGAAGGGCATAATGTGGGTTCTAATGCACAGGCTTATGGAACACAATCAAATTATAGCTATCAATCTCAGTCTATGAAGAATTTTGAACAGACTAAGATTCCACCAGGAACCCAGCAGGGGCAGCAGCAGCCACAGTCACAGCAGCAGCAGCAGCAGCCACAACCTCAGCAACAGCAGCAGCAGCCACAGTCACAGCAGCAGCAGCAGCAGCAGCAGCAACAACAACAACAACATCCCCCCCAGCATGTGATGCAGTACACTAATGCTGCCACCAAGCTGCCCTTGCAAAGCCAGGTGGGGCAGTACAACCAGCCTGAGGTTCCTGTAAGGTCTCCTATGCAGTTTCATCAGAACTTCAGTCCTATTTCTAACCCTTCTCCAGCTGCTTCTGTGGTTCAGTCTCCGAGCTGTAGCTCTACCCCTTCTCCTCTCATGCAGAGTGGTGAGAATCTCCAGTGTGGGCAAGGCAATGTGCCCATGAGTTCCAGAAACCGAATTTTACAGCTAATGCCCCAACTCAGTCCAACCCCATCAATGATGCCCAGTCCTAATTCTCATGCTGCAGGATTCAAAGGGTTTGGATTAGAAGGCGTGCCAGAAAAGCGGCTGACTGATCCTGGGTTGAGTAGTTTGAGTGCTCTGAGTACTCAAGTGGCCAATCTCCCTAATACTGTCCAGCACATGCTGCTTTCTGATGCCTTGACACCTCAGAAGAAGACTTCCAAGAGGCCCTCATCATCATCTAAGAAAGCAGATAGCTGTACAAACTCAGAAGGCTCTTCACAGCCTGAAGAACAACTAAAGTCTCCTATGACAGAGTCATTGGATGGAGGTTGCTCTAGTAGTTCAGAAGATCAAGGTGAGAGAGTGAGGCAATTGAGTGGCCAGAGCACTAGCTCTGACACCACCTACAAGTGTGGAGCTTCAGAGAAAGCTGGCTCCTCACCAACACAAGGTGCTCAGAATGAGGCCCCTAGACTCAGTACCAGTCCTGCAGCTAGGCAAGAAGCTGCCTCTCCAGGTGCTAAGGACACACCACTGTCTGAGGGTAACACAAAAATTAATGAGAAGACAATTGGGGTGATTGTCTCCCGGGAAGCCATGACCAGTAGGGTAGAAAAATCTGGGGGGCAAGATAAAGGATCCCAAGAGGAGGATCCTGCTGCCAGTCAGAGGCCACCTAGCAATAGTGGTATAAAGGAAGCCAGCCACACATCACATCCACAACCAGATCCTCCAGGAGGAGGGAGCAAAGGAAACAAGAATGGTGATAATAGTTCTAACCACAATGGAGAGGGGAACGGCCAGAGTAGCCACTCTGCAGTAGGCCCAAGTTTTACAGGCAGGACTGAGCCTAGCAAATCTCCTGGAAGTTTGCGCTACAGTTACAAGGAGAGTTTTGGGTCATCTGTACCACGAAATGTCGGTGGTTTTCCTCAGTATCCTTCAGGACAAGAAAAGGGGGATTTTGCCAGCCACGGGGAACGAAAGGGTAGAAATGAGAAGTTCCCAAGTCTCCTTCAGGAAGTGCTTCAGGGTTACCACCACCATCCTGACAGAAGGTATCCTAGAAGTGCTCAGGAACATCAAGGGATGACTAGTGGCCTGGAAGGAACTGCAAGGCCCAACATCTTAGTCAGTCAAGCCAATGAATTAGCTAGCAGGGGCATTCTGAACAAGAGCATTGGATCCCTGTTAGAAAATCCCCACTGGGGACCGTGGGAAAGGAAGTCAAGCAACACAGCTCCCGAAATGAAACAGATCAATTTGTCTGACTATCCCATTCCCAGAAAGTTTGAGATAGAACCTCCATCATCAGCCCATGAGCCTGGGGGCTCACTTTCTGAAAGGAGGTCAGTAATCTGTGATATTTCTCCACTAAGACAGATTGTCAGGGACCCAGGGGCTCACTCATTGGGACACATGGGTGCTGATGCCAGAATTGGGAGGAATGAGCGTCTTAACCCAAGTTTAAGTCAGTCAGTCATTCTTCCAGGTGGGTTGGTGTCCATGGAAACAAAACTGAAATCCCAGAGTGGGCAGATAAAAGAGGAAGACTTTGAACAGTCCAAATCTCAAGCTAGTTTCAACAAGAAATCTGGAGACCACTGCCATTCTACCAGCATCAAGCATGAATCTTATCGTGGCAATGTCAGCCCTGGAGTAGCAGCCCATGATTCCATTTCAGACTATGGCCCACAAGACAGTAGGTCCACACCAATGCGCCGGGTCCCTGGTAGAGTTGGTAGCCGGGAGACTATGAGGGGTCGGTCCTCTTCTCAATACCATGACTTTGCAGAAAAACTGAAGATGTCTCCAGGCAGGAGCAGAGGCCCAGGGGCAGACCCTCATCACATGAACCCACACATGACCTTTTCAGAGAGGGCCAACAGGAGTTCTTTACATGCTCCTTTTTCTCCCAACTCAGAAAGCCTGGCCTCTGCTTACCACACAAACACCAGGGCTCATGCTTATGGGGACCCTAATACTGGTTTGAATTCTCAGCTCCATTATAAGAGACAGATGTACCAACAGCAACAAGAGGAGTATAAAGATTGGACCAGCAGTTCTGCTCAGGGAGTGATTGCTGCTGCACAGCATAGGCAAGAAGGGCCACGGAAGAGCCCACGGCAGCAGCAGTTCCTTGACAGAGTACGGAGTCCCCTGAAAAATGACAAAGATGGTATGATGTATGGCCCACCAGTAGGGACATACCATGACCCAAGCACTCAGGAAGCTGGGCGTTGTCTCATGGGTAGTGATGGTCTGCCTGCCAAAGGCATGGAATTGAAGCACAGCTCTCAGAAGTTACAAGAGTCTTGTTGGGATCTTTCTAGGCAGACTTCTCCAGGAAAAAGCAGTGGTCCTCCAGGAATGTCTAATCAGAAACGGTATGGACCACCCCATGAGACGGATGGACATGTACTAACTGATTCTACACAGTCATCAAAACCTAGTAACGTAATGCTACGGCTACCGGGTCAAGAGGATCATTCTTCTCAAAATCCCTTAATCATGCGGAGGCGTGTCCGTTCTTTTATCTCCCCTATTCCCAGTAAAAGACAGTCACAAGATGTAAAAAACAGTAACACTGATGATAAAGGACGCCTCCACCCATCAAAAGAAGGTGCCGATAAGGCATACAATTCCTACACCCATCTTTCTCACAGTCAGGATATCAAGTCTATCCCTAAGAGAGATGCCTCCAAGGACTTTCCAAACCCAGACAATAGAAACTGTCCTGCTGTTGCCCTCACGAGTCCTGCTAAGACCAAAATACTGCCCCCACGGAAGGGACGGGGATTGAAATTGGAAGCTATAGTTCAGAAGATCACATCCCCAAATATAAGGAGGAGTGCTTCCACAAATAGTGCTGAGGCTGGGGGAGATACAGTCACACTGGATGATATACTGTCTCTGAAGAGTGGTCCTCCTGAAGGTGGGACTGTGGCTACTCAGGAGGCTGAGATGGAGAAGAGAAAAGGTGAGGTGGTATCTGACCTTGTCAGTGCAACTAACCAGGAATCAAATGTTGAGAAGCCTCTTCCAGGGCCTTCAGAAGAGTGGCATGGCAGTGGGGATGACAAAGTCAAGGCAGAGGGACATGCAGAAACAGCTCCTACTGGAAAGGAACCTTCTGGTACTATGACATCCACAGCTTCACAGAAGCCTGGGGGTAACCAAGGGAGACCAGATGGTTCCCTGAGTGGGGCAGCACTACTAAACTTTCCTGACTCTAAGAATGTAGCTCCTGTGGGCATTTTGGCCCCTGAGGCAAACCCCAAGGCTGAAGAGAAAGAGAATGAAACAGTCATGATTTCACCCAAACAAGAAAGTTTTCCCCCAAAAGGGTATTTTCCATCAGGAAAGAAAAAGGGGAGGCCCATTGGTAGTGTGAATAAGCAAAAGAAACAGCAGCAGCCACCACCTCCACCCCCTCAGCCCCCTCAGATATCAGAAGGTTCTGCAGATGGAGAGCCAAAGCCAAAAAAGCAGAGGCAAAGGAGGGAGAGAAGGAAGCCTGGGGCCCAGCCAAGGAAGCGGAAAACCAAACAAGCAGTTCCCATCGTAGAACCTCAAGAACCAGAGATCAAGCTAAAGTATGCTACCCAGCCACTAGATAAAACTGATGCCAAGAACAAGTCTTTTTTCCCTTACATCCATGTAGTAAATAAGTGTGAACTTGGAGCTATTTGCACAATCATCAATGCTGAAGAAGAAGAACAGACCAAATTGGTAAGGAGCCGGAAGGGTCAGAGATCTCTGACTCCTCCCCCCAGCAGCACAGAAAGCAAGGTGCTCCCAGCTTCATCCTTTATGCTGCAGGGGCCTGTGGTAACAGAATCTTCTATTATGGGGCACCTGGTTTGTTGTCTCTGTGGCAAGTGGGCCAGTTATCGGAACATGGGAGACCTCTTTGGACCCTTTTATCCCCAAGATTATGCAGCCACTCTTCCGAAGAATCCACCCCCTAAGAGGTCCACAGAAATGCAGAGCAAGGTCAAGGTTCGGCACAAAAGCACTTCTAATGGTTCTAAAACAGACACTGAGGAGGAGGAGGAGCAACAGCAGCAGAAGGAACAGAGGAGCCTGGCTGCTCACCCTAGGTTCAAGCGGCGCCACCGGTCAGAAGACTGTGGTGGAGGCCCTCGGTCCCTGTCCAGGGGACTCCCTTGTAAAAAAGCAGCCACTGAGGGCAGCAGTGAAAAGGCTGTTTTGGACACAAAACCCTCTGTACCTACCACTTCAGAAGGTGGCCCTGAGCTGGAGTTACAAATCCCTGAACTACCTCTTGACAGCAATGAATTTTGGGTCCATGAGGGTTGTATTCTCTGGGCCAATGGAATCTACCTGGTCTGTGGCAGGCTGTATGGCCTGCAGGAAGCGCTGGAAATCGCCAGAGAGATGGTGAGTAGGAGAAACCCCTTACTTGCTTAGGGTCTGGTTACTTCACTTTGGTTTTGTTTCTTATGACTTAGTCTTTACTCTTACGTTATCATCAGCTTTTTCCTTGACCCAAATGATAAACAGAAAAGGAAGTGTTTTGGAAAGGTATAGCTTATATTTTCATCAGTAATGTATCTATAGATTCTAAACTTATATTTTTAGCTATATAGCTTTAAAGAAACAAGGGCCCCTGTTGTACCCCTTCTCAACCTTGATTGCTGCTTGTTAGGGGGATCATTCACTTCTAGCAATGTACCTTTCATAAGCAGGTCAACTAGTTTCTGAGTAACATTTTAGTGCTATTTATTTAGTTAATTTTTATAAATCACAATTACACTATGATTACATTCCTTTTTTTCAAAAGCATTTTATTGCTTTTAGATTTTGTTTAGTTTTATTTGGTTTGGTAAAAGGTCTTACTATGTGACCCAGGCTGACTTTGAACTCAAAATCCTCTTGGTTTTCAGCCGTCTAAGTTCTCAGATTGCAGATAATGAACCACAAACCACACTTGGTGTTTTCTCTAGGTTACTAACTGCTGTTTCTTTTGTTTGTTTGTTTGTTTGTTTTGTTTTGTTTTTTGAGACAGGGTATCTCTCTGTGTAGTCCTGACTATCTTGGAAGTAGTTCTATAGTTCTGGCTGGTCTCAAACTCAGTGATCCGCTTGCTTCTGCCTCTCAAATGCTGGTATTAAAGGTGCAAACTACCATCACCTGACCTGTTTTCTTATATTAGACTTTTAGTTAGAGGAGCATCATCTGTTATTAGTTTATTTTTGAATGTGTTTTAAAAATTGGGGTGGTTTTTGTTTTTCTTTATGACATTCTCTTCCTTCCTTGTTTCTCTCTCCCCTCTCCTCTGTCCTCCCCTTAACTCCCTTTACCTCCCCTCCTCTTTTAATGTGCTTTGGTGTTTCGCCATGGGTGTTGGGTCCCCTGGAACTGGAATTATAGACAGTTGTGAGCTGCCATGTGGGTGCTGGGAAATTAATCTGGGCCCTTTGGAAGAGCAGTCAGTGCTGAGCCATCTCTCCAGCCTATTTCCTTCCTTTCTTGTTAGAGATTATTTAAAATGTCTCGTTGTTTGTGACTGTCCACTCAGGAGGAAAAGATGCTAAAAATAATTATTTAGAAGTCTCAGTTACAGTGTGAACAAAGCATTTATTGTATAGCTCTTGATATCTTTCCATTTGTTATCAATATACTATGTTTTCTCTTAGGGAATACTGTTTTAATTAAGTTGAGTTGAGTTAGGGAATTTTACTTCCTCTCTGACACTTTGAGCTAGTGTCCCATTTTCCAGCCCTGACTCACTTATACCCTGTAAGGAGTAAGGTTTTTCTGCCAGCCCGCCTGGTCCCACCACCATGCCGGCCCGAAATACACTGAGACACTGTATTTGATATAATGCTGTTAGCCAGTTACTTGTTTCTTACCTGCTAGCTCTTAATTATTAACCCATTTCTATTAATCTAAGTATTTTCCTGTGGTCTCATCTTACCAGAGAGTGCGGCTGGCATTGTTGTTCTCTCCCCGGTCTCTACATGCTGACTCCTTCTTACTACCTCCTCGAATCCTCCTTGTCTCCTAGTCCTGCCTATCTTGCTTTCTTATTGGCCAACAGTGCTTTATTCATTAACCAGTATGAGAAACATATTTACAGAATGATATTTCCCATCATCTCTTCTTTTCTGTCTAAATAAAAAGAAGGGTTTTAACCTTAGCATAGCAAAATATATCACACAACAGTTATCAAATAAGAATCACAGTTAACAATATTTAGTTCATTAACATTTAGCAAGATTTAAAGAAAATATTTTATCATTTATTTTATCTTTTTGAGTCTAAAGTCCTATATGTACCTTATCTTTAATCCTAAGGAAAACTATAATCATAACTATTTGTCTTCAACTCCCTCAAAGACCACAGAAGATAATAGTATAAAGTCTAGAAATGACAGAGACAACTCACTGCCTGGTCAGTCACCTGAAGTACTTTTGTAATCTTTCATCTTCAGCCCATAGGCCATAGTGTCTCTGGCAGACTCTTCAGCAAAGCAGGAAACTTTATAAACTGTCTTCTTGTATTGGCAGTTTGTCAGTCACTTTTCTCTGTGTCCTGCAGACTGTCTGGCAGACTCTTCCATGAAGCAGGAACTCTGTAGCAATGTCCATCTTGTCTCAGCAGTCTCTATTCTGTGGGTCCTGCATGTCCAGTTTATACAGCATGAAGTCAAACAGTCCAGACAAGAGTAATTTCTTGCCCAAATGGCTAGTCTTGCCATATTGAAAGCAAACTTTATAATGCGTTTTTTTTTCGATGTCCATCTTCCTTTCTGACACAGGTGGTGTTGCCAGGAGCATTTATGTCTCATTGTCAAGAAAAACCCTAAACCATTTTAAATGCCATATTCTGTAGGTCTTTGAAGAATGCTTATCCATCTCAAATACATATCTTGAGAAACCTAACTAACTTAACTCTAAGCTTTGACTATCATAGGTAATTATCTATAATCTGTACTACATTTTACATTACATTTCTAAATGAGCTATATAAACACAATACCTAAACAAAAGGAGAAATATACACATCACAAAATTGATCTTAAATTGTATCAATAAATGAAAATCCATTGCAACACAAAGTATTCATATCTATACCATAATCCTTTTTACCTTTAGAAAGAATTGGCTGTGATCATTAACCATTTATAACCAACCCCATTTAAATGAAAACAAACATTTATAAACAATATTTGGGAATTTGGGCATTGTTCTTTCCAGACTGCTTCCTGCTGGTAGAGTCATGGGGATCCTAAGAAGTCGTAGATATCTTGGCTGTAGTCTGCAAGGCTGGTATGTCCCAACTCTTTTGAATGTTGGATCATCTGCGACTCTGTTTTAGGGGTTCTGGCTTGCTCAAACCACATTAGTCTGGAAGGAATGCACAGCTTTTTATTTTCTATGGAAAGAAAAATAGAATCCTTTTCCCCAGTAACTTGTCCTTAGACTTAAATTTTGAAGTATTTTTAAAATATATAAATTGAATTAATCCAGCAGCATTTCCTTTAACAGTTGTTTCTTCAGCAGTCAAAAAATACAAAGACAATATAATACTGTATAGTATCCAGATTCTCTCCATTTGTAGCTTTTTTTATTACTCTGTTTTTTTTTTTTTTTTTTTAACTTTTATTTTTTGAGACAGGGTTTCACTGTGTAACTTTTATCTGTCCTGGAATTCATTCTGCAAACCAGGTTTATTTTGCAATCCACAGAGATATGCTTGCCTCTGTCTCCCGAATGCTGAGATTAAAGGCCACCATACCCAGCTCCTGTCTTTTTTTAAAAACCATTTTATTCCCTTTCTTTCTGTGAATCTGTCCTTACTGTAAATCTTTATCTTTTTCTGGCCACGAGTCTTTATCTGGTAAACAACAACATTGCTAAAATGAAAGTCATAGCTGTGTTAGCCACTGGTCTGTCCAAGATGGGGGCAGGTACTTTTACCGCCAGAACTGAGAGCTGTGCTCACTGCCTTGGTCTAGGCTGCCATCCAGCAGCATGCTGCCGGCTTGGAGATGTGGTCACTGCCATTGCCAGCTCTCGTACACACCAATAAATTGTTAGTAGTGCTTCTTTAAAACCGTGTGGTTTTTTTTGCTGCTTATGCTGAGTCAGGAAACCTCCCTTAAAGGAGCCACGCAAATGTCTGCTTGAATCTAGCAAAACAGAGTCCCATCGAGAAAAATACTGTTACCAAGAAGCCTTGCTTGTCTCTGTTTTTTTTTTTTTTTTTTTTTTTTTTTAACCCCTTTTTAAGCTTTTGTTAAATTTTAGGTGGAAGTTCTTCCACCTAAGAACCATATGTTGGGGCACCATATGTTACAAGTAGGTTTTTCCGCCCGCAGCTGGTCTTGTCCTGCCACCGTGCCAGCCCCAATTAACACACAGAGACTCTGTATTAGATAAGATTCTGTTGGCCAGGTACTAGTTTCTTATTGGCTAGCTCTGTCTTAATTATTAACCCATTTCTATTAATGTAAGTATTTCCATGTGGTCTCATCTTACTGTAGAGGGGCTAGCATTGTTCTCTCCCCGGTCTCTACATGCCGACTCCTCCTCACTACCTCCTGGAATCCTCCTTGTCTCCTAGTCCTGCCTATCTTGCTTTCCTATTGGCCAACAGTGTTTTATTCATTAAGCAGTATGAGAAACATATTTACAGAATGACATCTCCCATCAGTAGCCTTTTCTAAGTAAGCATCCGGGACCTTCTTAGATTCTCTGGCACAAAATAATTTGTCTTGTAGGTGTTCCTCTTTATTTGTTTGTTCGTTTTACTTTGTTTTGTTTTGTTTTGTTTTCATGACAGGGTTTCTGTGTGTAGCAGCAGCCCTGGCTGTCTTGGAATTCACTTTATAGACCAGGCTAGCCTGGTCCTCCTGCCTCTGTCTCTCTAGTAATGGGATTAAAATTGTTTGCCACCTTGCCTTTCTCCTTGATCTTCTTTTACACTTTGCTCTCTGCTTCCTTTGAGTCTTCTGGATCATTTACCCCTTAATCCAATTTTTAACTTTCAGAATTTGTATGTTTTCTTATATTCTTCACATCCTCATTAGCCACATGTCTTAGTTAGGGTTTCTCTTGCTGTAACAAATCACCATGACCAAAAGCAACTTAGGGAAGAAGGGATTTATTTCATCTTACAGTTTATAGTCCATTATCCAGGGAAGTCAGAGTAGGAACTCAAGGCAGGAACCTGGAGGTGGGAACTGATGTAGAGGCCACAGAGGAACACTGGTTACTAGCTTGCTCAGTGGAGGCACCATCTGCAATGAGTCTGGCCCTCCCACATAATAACTGATTAAAAAACATATCAAAGGCTTGCCTGTAGACCAATCTGGTTGAGGCATTTTATCAGTTGAGGTTATCTTCCCAAATGATTCTACCTTTGTCAAGTTGACATTAAGAACTGTCAGTCAGTATACCTGGTAAGTTTATCCACTTGCCTTTGTGGGAAGAGACCATATGTGTAAACTTATATAAAAACTATCAGTATGTATACCTGGTAAGTTTATCCACTTGCCTTTGTGGGAAGAGACCATATGTGTAAATGTATTTCAGCCTACTATAGTAATCAGATTATTGGTCACCAATAATGAGATTGAATCCCTATTCCATGTGTAAATCTCTAGTCAGTGTTAACAAGAAAGTAAAAGGCACTTCATAAATGATGCAGCTACCTTAAATACCAATTAACTCTTTTCTCTAAAGGGTGAGCAATGAACAGCATTTAAGTGAAAACATTAAAATTGCTACTCAGAATGTTAGTTTACTACTTGTCAGATTTGATCCTAAAATAAAATCTGGAATATTGTAATTGGAACAGATACACCAAATTTGGTAATGTCTTTCTTAATTCCCCCTCCTTTTAAAAACAAAACAACACTACCACCAACAAACCTGGAGTCATTTCAGGGCCCATGAGATGGTTCAGCAGGTAATGGTGGTTGGTGCCAAACCTGAGTTCAACCCCTGGGACCTACATGGTGGAAATACTGGAAGGACTTATTTTTGTTTTTTTAGAACTAGAGTTGCAAATCACAACTGTTTCAGGCGTGCTTTAATTTTGTTCTTTAAAGGATAGTAATCTGAAATGCTTCATTGAAGGAGAATGGTGTAAAGAAGGTCATTTGACTTCATGTTTCTTTGTAGTAGATTGGAGCCGAAGCTCTGTTTTTAGATGTGGTATGTCTCTGCTACTGCTCCATTAGGGCTGCATATCTCATTCTGTGACAGCACCAGCTTACTACTCAACCTTTGTTTATTTTACATCTCACCTTAAGACTAGAATGCTAGCTTTATAATTTAAATTTAGCTTTTCAATACACTTGAACATCTGTATTCTTGGTTAGCTACCCAGTAAAATGGGAAGAGGAAGAGAAAACAATGTCATTTTATTATACTTAAAAGTCAATTTACTTGGCTTTCAGGCTAATGCTTCTTTTACTTCTTGTTTTGGAACAAGATCTATGTAGCATAGGCTATCCTTGAATTCCTGTATCTCCTGCCTCAACTTCCCAACTGCAAGGATGTTAAGCATTCACTACCACCACCGACTTGACTGTTTTTTTTTTCTTTCCTTTGGCAGAATCAGGTGGATCTCTTGAGTTTGAAGCCAGCCTGGTCTACATAGTGAGTTTCAAGCCTGCCATGGTAGTAACACCCTATCTCAAAAAACAAGCAAACATGGCTGAGAGTGGTGGTACACTTTAATTCCAGTACTCAGAAAGCAGAGGCAGGCAGATCTTTGTGAGTTTGAGGCCAGCCTGGCGGTCTATAAAGTGAGTTCCAGGACAGGGCTGTTACACAGAGAAACCCTATGTTGAAAAACAACAAAACAACCCAAAATTTGATGAAGCCATTAATCTCTGTGTGTAAGAAGTTCAAGGAACTCTGTGGTGGTGAATTTAAATTTTCAGCTTGAACTCTAATTTATAATCTCTTGAGTATTTCTGTGAGGAGTTTCCAGTGAGTCTGTCTGAAGTTGTTTAACCCAGGGACTCGTACATGCTATGCAAGTACTCTACCACTGAGCTACATTCCTAGCCTGTAATGGATTTTTTTGTTTTGTTTTTGAAACAGATCTTTCTACATAGCCCTGGCTGTCCTGGAACTCACTGTAGATAGACTAGGTAGGCCTCAAACTTACAGAATCCTCTTGCCTCTTCGTCCTCAGTGCTATGAATAAAGGTGTGTACTCCTCCCTCCAGCCCTGTTTTTTTTTTTAAGTAAACTCTTTGGGTCTCCATTATAATGCTAGTATTTTCAAACTAATTAAGAGTATGTGGCTTATCCATGTACTACTTCAGAGCAAACAAACACCTCTCTACCACTTTCTAATCCCTGCCCCTCCTTCAGTTAATGAAATGTGAACTCTAGAGAGTGCAATGTGCTTTAAGGTAATTTTAATGGCTTTCAATTGATGGACATTTCCAGACCCCTATAGAGATTTATAAATACAGGAACTATATGACCTGGTTTGTGTGTCATGAAGAAGCTCAAGAAAGAGGAAGGAAGAAGTGAGTGGCAAGTAGAACAGTTTGAATGTGCACAGTAGCTGATACCATCTGAATATGAAGGCAAAAAGAAAATCAAAAGGGATAGACTTACATGTTTTAGGATTTATAGTGAGTAGATTTTTATGCTAACTAGATAAGGCAGCTAAAGGTAACTGAAGGGACCCAGGGTATAATAAATGTAAAAATAGTAAACTTCAAAAATTAAAATTTTCTTTGAATAGAAGGGAGTAGCCATGGCACTCCTGGGGGAGTTCAGAGGAGCAGGAGTTATTTTTCTACCATATAGGTCCCAGGGATTGAACTCAGGTCATCAGGCTTTGACAGTAAGTGCCTTTATCCTACTGAACCATCTTACCAGCACCAAATGTAAACTTTTAAATCTAAGTCAAAAGAAAAATAAGAAATCATAAGGTCTGTATGGGTAAAAATGTCCCCACAGAGAAAAGCTAGCAAAGAACTTGTTATTCTAATTATCTTATTAACTACATTATAATGTAGTTGGGAGAGGGGGATAGGAAGGGCAATTTATTGTTTACTAGCTGAGGTTTATGTCACATACTCTGCACTTGGGAAGAGAATCAGGAGTTCAGGGCCATCCTTGACTACATAGCCAGCTTGAAGTTAGTGTTGGCAACATGATAAACAGTCTCAAAATACAACTATGGCTGTTTGGGATTTCTTTTTGTAACTTGCGCAAGATGGCTCACAGCATAGTATTAGGAAATTAAGGTTGCATTTAATTATGCTGAGAACTGAAATGAAGCAATCATTTTACTGGCCTAAAATTGTCTCTCTGTTTTACATAGTATCAACCATTTTCCAGAGTTCCTGGAATGCAGGTTAAGGCCTTTGAACATTGAATTAGAACTAGGCAAAGTGTACTACTTTACTGTTCAGTCAAATGGGCTTTGAAGTGGAAATTGATGGTATGGATGCATGCTTTCTCTAACAGCCTGGCATAGTTCTACTTACAGGAAAAGAAGGGATATACAAGGAAATGCAAAAGAGAAGATAGGACTGCATCTGATACAGTCTAGGGTCACATTACCCCTGATTCATTAAGTAAGCCAGGTTTGATAGAGTTATTTGGGCTGTATACGCTTAAGATCTGATGCATAGTTAGAAAATAGTTGGCATATACTGTCAAGAAATAAGAACTTACAAACTGCTTCATGGTTTGTTCAGATGGACACATTTCCAACCCAACTTGAAACTCAAAAGATAAAAGTCGTTGGATAGACCTGGGACCCACCACTACTGGCATTTCATCCTTTTAACATATTTTGCTAAAAGGACAAGGGGAAGTAGATACTAATAGAAGAAGGAAGTGCTTTCTGGTTACATGCTATTTATTTAACAAGTCTCAGGCATGGCCTTTTGTAACTGAATCTGTGGATGTGTCTGGGCATTTTTAGACTTTGAAAACTGAGATTTTGGTTCAGATGTCAGGCTCCTGTTTTGAGTAAAAGTTACTTTATACAGAACTATTTTAATAGGTAGGGTAATAATTGGAAACAAAATGATGATTGCTAGATGATCGATTGATTCCCTTTGTTGAATTCAGTAGAGTTTCCAATTGTGGAAATAAGCATATGTTAATGTTGTGAAAAGAATCTATTTACTGATTGAGACTTTGTACCTCCCATCTCAGAAAGTGGGCCTGGATGCTTAAATTCACCTTTATTGAAAGCACATTGAAGGTGAAGCAAGGTATAATCCTAGCACCTAGCAAACTAAAGCAAGGGAGACTTGGATTTGAAGTTAGCTTGGGCTACATAGTGAGGCCTTGTATTAAAAAAATCAGTAGAGCAACCAAAACCAAGCAAATACATTGACCTCAAAATCAGCTCACATGGTACTCTGTCCCCAGTTCCTGGCAGTAAGTGCTGTTTGGGACTCACATTTTATCAATACCCGTTACACATACACTTAGTCCTTACTCTTCTGCCCAAATCACTGCAGTAGCCACAGGCTTGTCTGCTTTGGGACTGCACAGATCAGGTCTCTTGAGGCTTTGCCAGTCAGGTTGAGTTTCTTAGTGCATATACAGATTCACACATGCAGGGACCACAGCAGTTAAATGGTGCTAATGTAAGATAAGTTGAAGCCATTCTTTAATATATATTATACATAATTTTTGTGTGTGTATGTGCCTTTGTGAATGTATGTCACATGGCCCAAGGAAGCCAGAAGAGAGTGTACTGGAGTTAGAGATAGAGGCAGTTGTGAGTTGTCTGACAAGGGTGCTGGGAACTGAACTTAGATCCTCTGGAACAGCAGCAAGTGTTCTTCCATCTCTCTAACCCTCGAGCCACATTAGAGATAGAAAGATGTGTTTTGGTAATGATACTGTAAGTGGAGATATATAGATATGGTCAGTCATTAGGGAAAATAATGCGTAAGAGTTGGACACCCAATGGTAATCTTAACTCCTTGTCCTTTTGTTTTTGAAATGTAAGTATGTCAGGGACCTTCATATAAGTTCTGCTTCTGTGCAAGGTTTCATTCATATGTTTAATGTCTAATTTTTGGGGAACATTTGAGCCCTAAGTTGGTGATGATGGTGGCAGCAGACTGCCATGTTAAGAGGGTTTTTCCTGTGTACAAGTATGACCTATGAACTCAAGATCTGCTAGTCCAGCTGTTAAAGCTTTGCAACCAGAACATTCAGGTGCTAGTATACCATACCTTGTTTCCTACCTCATCATCCATAAGATTGGAGAAGATCTTAGACTCCTTATCCAGACGGCATGTTCTGTTTCCTAAATAACACATATCTCTCTATCTTAGGTCTCCAGGTACTCCATTGGCTCAAGCCTTCATCCTTCCACCAGAATGACCTCTTAACTGGTGCCTTAGTATTGTCATTTGACTGCATCAGTCCATTCTCTATGCTGAACAGATCTTTTTTTCTTGTGTTTTATTTTGTTGTGTATGTGTGTGCAGGTATCTGTGTCTGTAGATATATCCTTTTTCTTTTCACTTTCTGCCTGTTTCTCTGAGCTTCTCTGAGCTAGGGTCTTTTCTTGAACTTGGTTGGGGCTTATGTTTTGGCTAGGTTGGAAGCCAGCCAGTTGTATTGGTCCTCTTGTTTCCCATCATCCTTGGCACTAGGGATATAGACATTTGTGGGGTTACCCAGCTTGTTACATGGTACTAGGATCCAAACTCCAGTCCCCATGTATACAAAGAAGTACTGTTAACTGCCGAGCCCTCTCTTTGGCCCCTGAGGTGAGCTTTCTGAAGCCTAGGTATGCACGCCCATCCCATGTTAGTAGTACCCTCCTTCACGAGCACAAAAAAAAATCCATCCTCTCAGGATCTAATCAGCATCCATTATGTGCCAGGAATAAATCAGTTCAAATAAGTGAAATGAAGCCATGTGATGAAGACCAGGTGGCTGCTTTAGATTAGGACCAGGTAAAGGTTTTCTGAGAAATTTGAGAGGATGATGAAGAGATTCAGTCTTGGAATCCAAAGAATGACTGGTAAAACAAGCCACTAGGAGGGACTAAGCTTGGTGGATTAGGCAATAGAGGAAATGGCTTTGGTGCAGCAGAGGTAGCTGGAATAAGAAAGAGCACAGTGAGATTGGAAAGGTAGGCAAGAACCAATGCCTCTGGCCTTGAGGTCAAGGAATGGAAATAGTCCACCAGTATGCAGCACTATTCCATAAGGCAGGAAGGCCCGGAGAAAGAACAGTTGGAAAGGAAACAAAGGATTTATATCTTATCTCTGTTCAAAGACACTTCTTGTTTATGTTTAACCATTTCCAAAGGGTTCTTAATTTCTTTTTAGCCAAGTGGCATTGTAGCTTAGTTTCTGTCAGCACCTATGTAAATGCTGTGAAGCATGGTACTTGGATGGTGTGAGTTTGTGTAAGCACCAAGAAGCTTACACATAAATCTATGGGGCCATTCTTACTCAAACTACCACACTCATCAAATATTTCTCAGTAATGGTGATTGTGGCTTTCTATTCTTTCAGATCTATATTATCTTGCTGCTTTGGAAAAAAAAAGTGGGGAGGGGACTATTTAGTGTGAATATAGACAAGACTTTTACTTCTCAATTTCAGAAGACCATAGTTAAGCCCTTTAAGCTCTAGGCATACACTTTGTGGTACTTCCCACCAGTAAGCACCAAGTATGGCCCTTGACTCCTTGAATTTGTATTTCTTAGTTCATTGGTATATTTTTAATTTTGACCGTTTGATTATTTTCATCCTCCTTTTCTTTTTACTCTCACTTATAAAAGAAAACTCATACAATGGCACCATCTTATTGACTCCCAGGGCCAGAAGGAGGGAATATAAAGGCCCTGGGATTTACTAACAATCTTTGAAAACATTAGAGAAGTTTTAGCAGTGAGTGATTATAGAAACTTAGAGACCTCAGATTAACTTTAATCCACACATTCTTCTAGGAATTAGTCTCATAGGAAATGATAATGTCATGTGGCTCTGAGCCTACCTCTTACCCAGAAAAATAGTGCAAGAACTACCTTTTTAGGTTGTTGAATGAATGAGATTTGTCTGGCATGGGAGCCAGGCATGGTGGCATATGCTTATAATCCTAGAACTTGAACTGAGGCAAAAGAATCATCATGAATGTCAGGCTAGCCTGAGCTATATTATGAGTTCCAGATGAGCCTGGGCTACAAGTGAGGCCTATTTCAAAAATAATATAAATAAATAAACATAACACCAGTTTGGCTCAGTGAAATGTTTGCTATGCAACATAGCATGAGGACTTGAGTTTGAATCTCCAGCACCCACATAAAAAGCTGTGTGCAGCCTGTAATCCCAATGCTAGGGAAGTAGAAACAGGCTGATCTCAGGGGCTTTCTGGCCAGTCATTCTAGCAGAATTAATAAGCTCCAGGTTCAGTGAGAGACCTTGTATTTAAAAATCAGGCAGAAAAGGGCTAAAGAGATCTCAGTGGTTTAAAGTACTGGCTATTTTGCCAGAGGACCCACATTTGATTCCCACACGGCTGTATACAAGTTCTGTAACTGCACTGTCTGGGGATCAGATGCTCCCCCCCCCCCCAAAAAAAAAAAAAAAGATGGAGAAAAAGATAGTGAATGTAGACCTCTGGCTTAATACATGTATATGAGTGCAAACCAACAGGCATATACCATACATACAAATGAAAGAAACAAAACAAATGGAGGCAAAAGGGAAACATTTTAATCATTTTGAGTTTCTAACCTTGTCATATTAGAAAACTCAGAAGTTTCCATTTTCGTCACCTGTTGGCCTTTTCTTCACCCTTGGCCTTTTGCTTATTCTCCTGGGGGAATCTAAAATAGAATGAAGTGTAATGGATTCAACTTGTAATCATTACCCTTGGAGCTGGGCAGTCTCCAAGTGTTATATCCTTAGTCTGCATTTGCAATACACCTTTCACTTTGGGCAGGGCAGCTACAGTTGACAAAATTCATACTTTGAGAAAAATTGAGATGTCATTTCAGAGAACATACTGTTGCTGAGTTGGTCACAGACTGGAGCACCAAGCTGCTCTTGAAGATCTAGTCCAAGCTTTTGCCTTCCAATACAGGTTACCAGGAATAAAAGGGTCTGGGGTAAGAATGCCTGAGGTGAGTGCCAGAGTGGCCTGAAATGTGCTGAATGCTCATCACATTATCACTTAACAATCAGGTGACCTTTCCTAAGGCCTGACTAGGAGGCTGGGAGCAATGGTTAACCTTGGAGTGTGGAAGTCATGATATATAGGCAGTTTTATTGGCAGTAGCTTAAATATGCTACCATTTCCATATGGTACAGTGCCCCCCAACATTTCAGTATTGAAATTTAATTCCAGCTGTGAAGTACGGGGAAGATAGAAACTCATTCCTCATGTATTATTTAACTCATATGTTACTTAAGGGTGGGACTTTTAGGAGATGAGTATAGTCTTATTCTCAGAGATGAGAGTGGGGAGAGACAGAGGCCTGGGGAGGGGGGGAAGGAAATTAAATGCAAATGTAAGTGTGCAGAGAGTAAAAAAAAAAAAAAAAGGTTCTTAGTGCAGAAGGTTGGAATCATCTTCAGAGATTTGTGTTTCGATAGTTTCTTCACAGGTTAGAAATCTTATTACAGGTATCTATTGTGGCAGATAGTATGTCAAATCATAAACATTTTTATTTGGGTGCCTCACAGATAAGCAGTTGAGTAACTGGTTTTCTGGGCATGTGTACTGAGCTCACAGGTGGGCAGAGCCCTAGAGAGAACTGGTGCTATAGTCACTTCCCTGGTTAGTGATTTCAGCCAAAGGGTGGCTTTTTAGCTTCACAAAGCACAAAATGTAACTGTTCTTTTTATCCAGCTAGTACACTGTTTGCACAGAGTAAAAGAAACATATGCAGCTTAGAATTCATGTTTTTTAAGCTCTGTCTATAAGATGCATTTCTACACTTAGAAGATGCTATTTATTCTTTTCATCATGGGGCTGCTGCTGGTTCTTGCTCCTGCTGGGTTCAGCCTTTTCTCAAGTTTGCAGAGGAAAAGTGTAATTACTGCCTTAAGCCTAGTCCTGCCTCTGGGAGCCCTTCCTTTCTAACCTCTTAACATGGAAAAAACTTAACTTAGACAAAACATTTTCAGAGAAGTTGTGTGATTTTCTTCTTGGGCTGTAAATGAAACTGTGTAATTAAAATTATTTTTAACAAAGTGTATATACCTGTGGGTAAGATAAAATACAAACCAACTAAAAAGCAAGCTAACTAGGTAGCCCCTGAACATCACTAGTGAAGCCTGTATTGACATGTAATAATTATGTTTCTGACAGTGTATTAGCATAAGAATATGGGTACACTTTGTGCAAGAGAAACATGTTTAAACCAAATCTTGTGAGTAATGTTTTAATACATAGAAGGAATGGAGAATGGATTTATCTTACATTATTGCAAGTGGATGCAGTTTTACTTGTGAATTGCTTTCGATTGCTTTGTTTTGCCTTCTTAAATTATCATTGCTGATCCTGAAGACTATCAACTGCAGAGAATTGGAGTTAGGGGATTGCAGAGCATTTAAAACCCATAGTAAGTGACCAGTACTTGTGTCTGCTATAATGGCAGTTGAAGTTCAGCTCATGTGTGATAATTATCAGCTTTCCCTTTTATGGACAACTTGTTATAATCTCACATATTTGTTATCCCCATTCATAGTGTTCACACTAAAGCAAGATGACTGAGCATAGGTAAAGGTATTGTGCCTGACTTGCAAAAAATGTTTAGTATCCACAAAGGAATGTATTGTGGGACATCATGACTGGGGTTGGCCTAGTCACTGGAAGTAGACCACTTTGCAAACTACCCTTCCTCCCAGCCTGGTCTCTAGCTGTTGGAATGGAAAGTAACAGAAAATGACTAGAAATAATACTGTTAGTTTTTGTTAACCATTGTCTTCATATAACAAAAGATCCCTCTCACTTTTTTCAGTTGGATATTTATCTCCATGTTACTGACTTAAAGACAGACAAATACATACAAGTATACCAGGCTCACAAAGTTAGAGAGAGGCTAATCCAAGTATTAGTTCCTTTGGAGAAGTACTGCTAACCATGGGCAGTGCAGCTTCCCATGTACCTCTGATTCTTCTTTCTGTTCTTCATCTGGTATTACTTTTTTTTTTTTAATGAATCACCTTTATTACTAAACTGTTATTTGATTTTTATTATCTTTTGAGACAGTCTCCCTTTATAGCGTTAGCTATAACCAGGGTGGCCTTGAACTCAGAGATAATCTGCCTTCCAAGTGATGGGATTTAAGCATGTGCTACCACACCTAGTACTTTATCTGTTTAAACTCTATACTTGAAGAAAGGTATCTCAGCACATGTAAGGAAGGCACATATAGGAAATACCAGTTTAAAGTAACTGAAATGCTTGTTTTATGGAATTTGTATCTTCCCACTTAGCGTTTACCAACAAAGATTTAGTTACTTTTAAAAGTAGGATCTCGAACTGTAACATAGGCAGATTTGGAATTCAGTATGAATCCTAGGCTTATCCTCAGACCTGTGGTGATCCTCCTGCCTCAGCCTCCCAAGTGCTGAGATTGTAAATGTGAGCCCCCATGAATGGCTAAAGATTTATTTTAGAAAGCAAGTTTTAGGTTATACCTTGGAGTTACTTGTATGAAGCCTATTCTCTTATTATAGAGTCATAACTATGAGGTGATAATTGGTTTAATTCAAAACATTTAAGCTATATTCTCTAACAGGAAGATAGTGTTTCTAGCTGTACATTTAGTTACCCAGAAAAACTCATTAGAGATTTAACTCATTCCTCACTTTCACTGAGATTTTACTTCCAAGTCCAAATTTGCCCTGGTTGATAATGGAATATTTCTTGAGAAAGAAGTGTCCAGACCAGGTGGTGTATGTGAGCTGCCTCTTCAATATCCTGCTGCACTAATGCTTGAAGGGGTCTCCTTCTACTTGTACTGACTTACGTCACCAGATATCAGGGCTCACCACTGTAGCAGGCTTATCTTTTAGGCCATCAATCAGCTCTCAAATCATGACACGGAGACTTAATAGTTGTGAATGCTCAACCATAGCTTAGACTTGTTTCTTGATAGCTCTTATGATGCTAACTTGTTTCTCTCCTACCTTTTGCCTTTGGGATTTTTACCTTTCTTTCCTTCCATATATCTTACTTTCACTGCTTCTCCTGTCTTTTTCTGGTAGCTCAGGCTTCTGGCCCCAGGTGTGTCCTTCTCTTTTTTCCTCCTTCTTTTCTTTCTTCTTCCCTGTCTCTCATTCTTTCCCATTTATTCTGTCTGCCCACCAGCTCTACCTATCCCTGTATTGCTAATAGCTATTAGCTATTAACTGTTGAGCTTTTTATTAGATCAACCAGGTGTTTTTTTAGGCAGGCAAGGTGAATCAAATGCAACACATCTTTATATAATAATAATAATTACTATTTTTAAATTTAAAATGATATTCCACAACATACCACAGTACATCTCATGGGTCCTATGATCTTTGGTCTGATGTCAGCCTCCTGTGTGTATGTCCACCTCCAGTATCAGGACTCTCCCCCATCCCAAACCTAGTAACTGTCTTTGTTGGTCCTTGTTCCTACACTTTTTTGTTCTTTGAAAGATGATAGCTAGATTAAAACTGGTGTGCAAGTGTGCTGTCCTTTGTTAAAATCATTGTGGGAAACAGATGACTTTGAGGAGGCAGGAAAGGTAGGTAGGTAGATTCCTGGTTGTGTGTAGTACATTTGATCCTTTGGCCCCTGTAGTATCGGGGTTTTCCATAGCTATAGAGGATGCATGATTAGTCTAACGTTAGTGAGTAGTGCTGTGTGACAAGATTGAGGCTGTGGCCGCCAGCAGTGGGAAGGCACTGGTGCCAGCAGCAAGTCTGTTTATAACTCAACACTCGGGTGTGTAGAACTCAGGTTGCCCAGATTGAGCTCAGTAAGCCCTTCTTAGGTAGTTTTTCAATGTTTTTGGACTCCTGTTAATTGTTTCATTTGTTATGTGTTCATGTGTCTTTCTGACCCTGTTTAAACATATTTAAATGCAAACTGCTTCAAGAAACTTGGAAAAAAAAAATCGTAATATGGATTGGTCAACCACAGGAGAACTGAGAGAGGAAGTCCAGTGAAGTAAACAGTATGGGAATGAAGCTGGTAGAAGCTGACTGTTCTCACCCTTAGAAAGATGAAATGCTGAAAAGTCTCACTTAAAAAAAAGGCTGTAACAAAAATGACAGCCCCCCCCCCATACTCTGCTTATTTTAGGCACTGTTCTAAGTGGAAGAAATAAGCTAATAAATTAGTTTATCTTAATGTGATAGACTAGTAGATGCATACTATACTTTATTTTTGACATCAGTTAGTGCCAGTAAGACACCTCTACAAAGTTATATTTTATGTATTTTGTAAATGAAAACAATTACATTCCTTTGTAGCGTATACAATTCTTTTACAGTGATTTCCCACAACTTTATGAGGAAGGTAAAGCAAATTCCCCTTTTTACAAAAGTAAGGTTGATATGATACATTGTGTCCTTTGTTCACTAGACCTTTGCTGTTTTGAGCCTAGATAATAGTTACATTAGACCAACCATGTTTATTCTAACATGCCAGTCAAACCTGAAAACTTGTAATAAACACAAAAGTAACCTTTAACCAAATGCTGCTAATATGACTGGTAGCTGATTTCTCATACTCACAACTTATTAAGGTGTGCATTTAATGAGTTCAGGTTCTGAAATAGACACCAGTACAACAGCTGTGAGACATGAACGCAACTAATACATCTCTGCACCTCTTGGACTAAATAAGTATTCCTGGAAAGAACTCTTACTTCCTTGACCCTCTGAGTTGGCTCTGATATACCAACTCAG
This sequence comes from Phodopus roborovskii, assembly GCF_943737965.1. Lineage (NCBI taxonomy): Eukaryota > Metazoa > Chordata > Mammalia > Rodentia > Cricetidae > Phodopus > Phodopus roborovskii. The sequence continues at coordinate 6,978,068 of NW_026126459.1, read as the reverse complement.
GGTATGGTTCTAGGGCTGGCATAAGTGCCATCTTTCAAGACTTAGTGAGCATGACAAAACACAATGTGCTCTCAGATGAGAGCTTTGATGGAGAAACCTAAGGAGAGTGTCTTGCTCCAAGGAATCGAAGACTAAAATATAAATTGTCTTGGCCAATACTTTGAAGCCCTCTGGAAAGAAAATTGATCGGATAGAGTTGAATCAAAGGAAGATGCTGTTATTACCATAATGGATAGTGTAATACTTTGGATAGAGACCATGTTGCGGTCATTTAGCAGGAGTGAATCATGAGATCAATAGATGTTTTTTGCCTAGATATAGGAGGTACAATTAAAAGAGAGTAAACTTCTTATTGGTAGCCAAAAATACTTTCTATATTTTTCCAAGCTTCAGCTTTTTAACTAATATCGGAAGAGCCAGCTTGATTAGTTTGCTCCAAGTCTCTAATGTGTCAGATCTTTCATTCCTTCCATCTGCTTGTATTTTCAATGTGTCTGGTCCAGGAGATGCTAGTATTTACTCCTAGTAAATATTGTGAACAAAAGAATGCAGTGGTAGCTGGACACTGCTGTAGGATACAGTGGGACAGAGTTCAGTCTGCAGGGTTTGCTCAGAATTGATCAGTATTGATGCACTAATAATGTTCTGACTCAATTGCTGCAACTCTCTAGGCTGCTTAAAGATGTTTATTAAGCAGCATGATTATTCAGGTTGCTGTTACATCTCAGATGGAAGTGCTGCTCTGGGAATGAAGAGTCATGCAGTATTCTTCCTTTGCAGCAGGAGAATAAGATGGGTCCTAGTTGATTCAGTCCCTGTAGTTTGCTACTTCAAGTCACCAGACCCTTCCTCCCTAGATAGTGACAAGCACTCGTGAAAGGCCAGGCTGAATGAATGTCTGTTTAAATCTGCTCAGAAACTAAGACATTTTGTAATTTATAAGTTATAGTGTCCAGAAATACAAGGATATTATGTTTGTTTTTGATAGAGTTGCTTAAAAATAATTTTTACTTTTTGTATTAAAAGAAAATTTCAAAAAATCTCCCTTCATCAGTTTAAGCTGCTGTCTTTTTTAAAAAAATCTAGTTGGGTGTGGTGACAACATACCTGTAATCAGAGTATTTGGGAGAGACTTTATGAGTTTGAAACCAGCTTGGCCCACATAGCAGGTTTCAGGACAGCCAAGGCTACAAAGTGAGACCCTGTCTCAAAAAAAGAAGAGGGCTGGTGGTGGTGGCACACACCTCTTAATCCCATTGCTTGGGAGGAAGAGGAAGGCGGATTTCTGAGTTTGAAGTCAGCCTGGTCTACAGAGCAAGTTCCAGAACAGCCAGGGCCACACAGAGAAACCGTGTCTCAAAAACAAAAAAAGAAAAGAAAACATCAAGGCTAGCTTGAGCTACATGAGACCCTGTCTTAAAAAAATCAAACAAAACCCAAAAAAGGAAAAAGTATGTGTCAAGATATAGAATCATACTGAAGTTCCCACTGAGCCTGTTATTGTCTGGGTACTGTGTGCTCATCTCCTCAAAGTCAAGGACATTTGCTATGCGGGCATTTTAAACAATTATAGTATGGAAGAATGAGGTAAATTTTTCCCCAGGTAAAACGAATAAAAATATAGTGAAAATTATACTGGCTTCCATGTGGTGGTGATGCATGCCTTTAATCCCAGCACTTGGGAGGCAGAGGCAGGCGGATCTCTGTGAGTTCGAGACCAGCCTGGTCTACAAGAGCTAGTTCCAGGCTAACCTCCAAAGCCACAGAGAAACTCTGTCTCGAAAGCCCCCCCCCCAAAAAAAAAAAGAAAGAAAGAAAATTATACTGGCTAAAGAATAGGTTTGGGCATAAAATGAACAAATGGAGATTTTTATAGAGTTGGGATTTTTTTTTATATTTTGTCTTTGACAGTTGGCATATGAGAGGTACTTTTATTTATTATTTTTCTAATATTTATATTTGGAGTTTCTTTTTTGTTTGATTGTTTTGCTTTGTTAGGTAGACCAGGCTGTCCTGGAACACAATGCTCCATCATGCTGCCTCATGGATGCTGAGATTAAAGGTGGTACTTGTGAAATGTGGGATGGTTGAATGAATGAAGGGGAACTAATAGGAGCATGGCAGGATGAGGAGTGTTGAACTTGTGGTTAGTAGATAAAAGGCTACACTTCTAAGTTCATTGCTCCCTGGCTATGTGATCTTAGCAGTTCTCTTTGCTTTAGCTTCTTCTTCAGCTAGGGGTAAAAAATACTGGAAACAGACCCAGTGTGCCTCCTTTGGGGATCTTATGAAAAGTAAATGAAATTGTAGTTTTTCCCATGAGGAAGAAATTGGTTATATTAGAGAATGTAACAGAAAAATGAGCAGTCACTTCACTTCTGTCACTATGAGCATCTCAGGAATTCCTATGTACTTGGTGTGACATACTATATACCTGTTATTTTATAGTTCTGCAGGTTAGAAGCCCAAAGCAAGTCCCACTCTGAAATTCAGTTGTCGTCTGGGTTCTGCTCCTTTTCTGGAAGCTTACAGGATATTTTGTTTGTTTGCCTTTTTGAGCTATAACTACCTACATTCTTTGGCTTGTGGCTCTTTCTTCCATCTTCAAAGTCAGCATGTGACCCTGCTCCCATTTCCACATCTCCCTGAAGCCTGCAGCTCTGCCCCACTCTGAAAGAGAGGAATTTGTTTTTATGATCTGTTTGTGTGTTGAAAATAGATTCATCCCCAGATAATTAATGCATTCTCCCCTTCTACTATCTCTGCAAAGTATTAAAGATCTCTGATTCTAGGGATTCAGATGAACATCATGGGAGGCCTCAATTCTGCCTTCACACCCATAATCTTTAGATTGCCATATTGAGTACAGAAGTGTAGTAAATACTAAAGTCTCTCAGGAAACAGATTCTAGCCAGTCATTGTATCTCTGTTGGGTCTATGTTATAAGCGAAGGAATTGATTAATGGTTCTGAGTCTCTATTGTGTGCTACAATCGCAGAGGGCTTTTTGGAACATGGGTTGAGAATTTGTTCTTTCAGTTCCTCCTGGTGCTGCTGGTCTCCAGATCACACTTTTTAAGACCACTGAACTAAACCATTTATAAAGTACTTATTCTGAGGTCCTAATAACCTCTGCAGAATATCTCTTCTTTGGGTATGATATAGTCAACTTATTGTGCTTTTTAAATTTTATTTTATCTATGCAAGTATTTTGGCTACATGTTTGTATATGCATCATGTTAGTAGTGTCTGGCGCTTCAGAAAGTCAGAAGAGGGTATCGCATCCTATGGTACTACAGATCTGGTGTTAGAGATGATTTTGAGTCACCATAAGGGTGCTTGGAGCCAAACTTTAGCCTCTAGAAGAGTAACAAGTGCTCTTGACCACTGATCCATCTCTCCAGCTCCATATCATGCTTTTAGTTGGAAGAAGCAAATACCATTTTGCTGTTTGCAATTTCCTGGTGAGAGGTGATGAGTTCTCTGTCTTCATAAAAAAGACATGTATGTAGAGTAGACTATTTGGGAGCAGGTTGCTTTGAGAAGTCCTGCAAGGGACAAAACAGCTGGTATTGAAGTAGGAAGGGAAAAGGCATCTATGCCTTGTTTTCTCTGTCCTCATCTGTAAATGAGTGTTCAATTTTTGGTCTTTAAGACATATAGTATATCTCTGGCCTGTAGCCATTTTGGGTGACAGTTCTGATCCAGCCACTGTTCTAAGTCTGGATTAGTGCATTCAGCACTCAACATTTCTGTGAGGTAAGTACTGTTAGTACTCGCCTTGAAGATGGACTGAACAAAGGTCAGGAAATTGCCTGGTAAGACATAGTGAGGCAGTGGAAGAGTCATTAACAAAGTAGTTATTTAGATTGTAGAGTCTGTGCACCTAAACCTTTCTTGCTCAGCTTCACCTCAGATAATGGTCTCTTCCTGTATCAATTAGGATATGTTGACTATAAGTTGTAAAATTAATTGAAATAGCAGAAGAATGTGTCTGTGTTGTCCTATCACAAGTCTCGAGATGGGTGGTCCTTGGGTTGGTTGGGTTAGTGCTCAACAGTGTGGTAGGGTCCAAGTCTCTCGTTTTTCCACTCTGCTGTCCCAGAAGATGGGTTTTGTCAGGGTTGTCTTCTTGTGATTAGGTGACTGCTGTCATAGATGCTGTTGTCCTGTACTCAAGAGAGGCTGAGCACAATGGTCTGGTTTTCTGTTTGGTTTTGTTTTGAGGTAAAGTACCAGAGGGACAGGTCTCACTAGGTAGCTCTAGCCGTTCTGAAACTCACTCTGTAGACCAGGCTGGCTTGAAATTAACAGAAATCTGCCTCTAGAATGCTGCTGTTTTCCAGCTTGTCCATATTTAAGGGCAAAAAAAGAAGCATGTTCACTTGCAGACTTTCAAAAGTACTTAATATACCCATTCATCAATGGCTACCATGAACTGAGATTCATCCTTCAAGCTGGAGAGCCCTGAAGCTCAAGCCCTCTGGATAAATGAATGTTTGGGTACCCCAATAAAAAGATAGATAGTAGGAACAGCTGCCAGTTTTGCACTGACAGATTGACCACTTTCTGTTTCTTTGGTTTGGTAATGACCTTTTATCCCAAAGGAGGCATAGATAGTAGATAATCTGGAGATTCTGCAACTGTTCTTAACTGTTCTTGGTTTACTCTAGGCTAAATGACCTTTGCTTTCTTCTCATTGGTACAAGTATACATGTAAACATAGACTGATTATTGGCACCTAAAAGGAGCTTGGTCTTCTGAGAGGGAGGTATAAGGTCCTACACCATTTTTCTCTCTGGGAGACATTCTTAGCTCTGACCTAACTCTAGGTCTTAGCCTCTGTTACTTTACTTGTCCAGACTGAACAGTGCACACGTGCAAGTCCTAACTAGGTGAATGCATTGTCAATGTTCAGAGCTTTCCCATCTTGAGACATGGTGAACATTTAGGCTCTCTAGCTGCCATGGTTCTAGGAGTTTGGTCAACTCAGATGTGAGGATTTAAAAGAAGCACACATACTTTTCATAGAATCGGGAGTGTGTATATGTTCTGGTTAGTTTTCCTGTGTGGGTCATAGCCACACCCAGGAAGTATAACTAATCTACATATTTTCCTCCGTAGGGCCACATGTGGTTACATTTTGGTGATGTTGATAGGATTGACAGGATGAGTATTCACAGCAGCCACATCAAAATTACAGTAGAGATGTGTCCTGCTTTAAGAAAATCTGACCATATTAGGAGGAGCATTGCAATTAGAGAATAGTGTCTCACTTAGCCAGAAATTCATGGCAAGTTTCCTAGTACATTTAAAATAAGATTCATGTATAAAAATACCATTTGCATACAGAAACACATATTTTCTGGAAAGAAAAATATACTTGTATTGGGCATTTGGGATAAGTAGATCAGATCAAAATTAAAAATAAAATCTTACAAATAAAAGAATTCTATTTTAATTGTGAAAGGTCATCTCTCTCTATCTCTCTCTCTCTCTCTGTGTGTGTGTGTGTGTGTGTGTGTGTGTGTGCACGCGCGTGCGTGCGTGCCTGCCTGCCTGCCTTAACTCTCTACCTACACAAGATTCTGTGGCAGATACAGAAGCAGTGTCTATAGGCAGTGCATAATAGCAGAGAGGAATTTACTAGTAGAGAAGGGAGTAGGTAAAACAGGCAGGTCTGGGTGCCACACCCATTGATGTGTCTACCACACATAATATATGTAACTTACTTGCCCTGGTGTGTTCTGTTTGATTTAAAGTCATTCATGAGGCCTGGCCTTAAAACTATCTGCTGGATCTCTTCCCATGGTGTGTGATCAGTGAATGGTGGTTGAGAGATCAACCAACCTATCCAACCACAAAGGCCATGCTGAGTGAGGTCTAACAGATGAGGTAAAGAGAAGCCTGCCTGAGTGGGTCAGGTCTGAAGTTACTGACGTGCCCATTTCTTCCTTTCAGAAATGCTCCCACTGTCAGGATGCTGGCGCTACCTTGGGCTGCTACAACAAAGGCTGCTCCTTCCGATACCATTACCCATGTGCCATTGACGCAGGTAAGCTGGGACCACATACCCTTTTGATTTCTAATGTTCATCTATGTTGTTAGCATGTGTTAGTATTTCGTTTTCACTGCCAAACTGTTTATTGTAAAGGATCTACTGTATTGGATTTACCTTTTATCTGGTTCATGGACATGGGGTTTGTTTCTACTTTTTTGACACAGAACAGTCACTCACAACCAAGTCTTTGTATAGTAGTCATAGGATTTCAGTTCTCTTTGCATGTTAACTCCATGTTTAACTTTTAGGGGAGCTGCCATATGGTTTCCCAAAGTATATACACATTTTACATTTCTTTCAGCAATGTATTAGGACTCCAGTTTCCCAATATCCTTACCAACCATACTTAGGTGTCCTTATTATCACTATGTGATATCCCAGTGGTTGTGAAATGCTGAAGTTTGATTTTGTACTTCTCTAGTAATATTAAGTAAGCATTTATATGTTTATTGGCCATTTGTACAGTTTCTATGGAGAAGTGTCTATTCCAGTTCTTTGCCCCTTGTTAAATTATTTTACTTATTTTGTCTTTTTATTGTGAACTATTAAGAATTCTAAGCCCCCCTCCCCCCAAAAAAAAAACCACTTCTCTGACGGTGTTCTTTCTTTTTTGAGATAAGAGACAAGATCTTATGTAGCCCAAGTGGCTTCAGACTTGCTTATATAGTCAAGGATGATCTTGAATTCCTGATCCAGCTTCTACTTCCCTAGTGCTGAGATTACAGGTGTACACTACCATGCCTAATTTACATAATACTTTGGATAGAACCTAGGAGATTGTGGACACTAGACAAGCACTCTACCAACTGAGATAATATCCAATTAAAAGTTTGCTTTTGATGAAGTCTAATTTATCTTATTTTCTTTTGGTGTCATCTTAAAGTAATAAACACTTAATCCAAAATCAGTTTTGGTGTCCCCCCCCCTTTTTTTTCTTTAAGAGTTTTAAAGTTTTAGATCTTTTATTTCTTTTATTTTAGTTTTTGACTATTTTGTGGAGTAGCAATTCAGATCTGTTCTTCTGTGAGTTGTTATCTAGTTGCCCTATGTGCATTTACAGAATGACCCTTCTTCTGTCATTGAATGATAGGATTCTGGCACTTTGTTGAAAATCAGTTGACCACTATGCAAGGACTTATTTCTTGCCTCTATCCAATATTCCATTATCACAATTACTATAGCTTTGCAGTAAGTTTTGAACTTGGGAATGGTAGAATGCTTACTTTAGCATATGCAAGGCCCTGGGTTCAGTCTCAAAGTATGTTCCCTCTCCAGAAAAAATGGAACAAGAAATTTGGAAAATTTGTGTCTTTTATTCCCTCTCTTCCCCCCAGATTGTTTTCAATATTCTGGGTCCTTCTTTGTTCTGTATGAAATACATGGTCAACTTACACATTTCTGTGGAGGAAAAAAAGACTATTAAAATTTTGATAGGGATTTCATGGAATCTGTACATGAATTAGAAGCACTCTTATGTTATAGAAACGTAGATGGAACTGGAAACTGTACTGACTAAAGAAACCCAGACTTAGACAAATACTACACATTTTCTCTCATTCAGATCTTAGATTCTAATTTATATAGTATGTGTGCATGCATGCATGCATGCATGCACGTGTATGAGGATATGAATGTAGGTTGCAAATGGAGAAGTGGTTTTAGTAGGGAGGGAAAAGGAATTGTGGAATACATGTAACATGAAAGTAGAGTACTGGTTACTGGGGGAAGAAATAAGACAGATGGGGGGAGGACTAACAAAAATAATGGTGGGGGCTGGAGAGATAGCTTAGAGGTTTAGAGCACTGGCTGCTCTTCCAGAGGACCCAGGTTCAATTCCCAGTACCCACATGGCAGCTCAAAACTGTAACTGCAGTTCAGGGAATCTGACACCCTCACACAGACATGTATACAGGCAAAACACCAATGCACATAAAACAAAAGTAATAAATTATTTTTTTTTAAAAGGAAAGAAAATGCTATAATGGAACTTGTTTGTTTTAGGGGGAGCTGTGATACACATTGTTGTACTATGGTGGCAGGTTGTTCTGCTGTATCATGTTCCACTTCATTCCCTTTAGACAGGGTCTCATTGAACTTGGAGCTCACCAATTTGTTGTTTATTTTGAGCTGGGCTGGCTGCTAGCAAGCCCCAGTTTCCTCTGGTCTCTGTTTCCCATACCCCTAGCAGTGGGATTACATGTTTGGTATCCTAGTTAGGCCTCTCTGTTGCTGTGACAACACTGACTAAAAACAAGAACCTGGGGGAAGGAAAGGATTTATTTCACTGTATAACCCTTAGGTTTTGTGCCATTGTTAAGGAAGGTCAGGACAGGAACCTAGAGGCAGGAACTGAAGCTCCAAAAACAGGAATTTTGCTTATTGGTTTGCTTTTAATGGCTTGATCAGCTTTCTTTTTCATTCTTTTCCTTTTCAACCTATTTAATTATTTTATATGTATGTGTGTTTGCCTGTCTGTGCATCCTGTGCCTACCTGGTGTCCTTAGAGGTCATAAGAGTGTATTGGATCCCTGGAACTGGAGTTACAGATGGTTGTAAGCCACTATGTGGGTGCTGGATATTACAGCCAGTATTCTTAACCACAGAGCCATCTCTCCCCCTTAACTTGCTTTCTTACACAACCCAGGACCACTTTCCCAGGAGTGGCACTGTCTATAATGGGTTGGGCCCTTCAAAATCAGTCATTAGTCGAGAAATGCCCCACAGACACATCCAGAGGGCAGTCTTATGAGTCAGTTTGTGTTGAGTTGCCATCTTCCATGTCCTTCTTTTCCTTCTAATGTCTTCTCTCCAAGTTTCTATTAGAGGTACTAAGAAGAACAAGAATTGTATAGGAGGATTTTAAAAAGTACACAATTGTCATAGAGCTGCTTTATAGGCAAGGCATTGACTATGGGGATAGGTAAGAAGGAAGTAAAGAGCCTTGAACCATTGTTTCATGGAATTTGGGTTTTGGAATATCATTTTCCTTTCTCCCTCCTTATACCTTTACTTTTTCTCTTTTCCCTCTTTTCTCCCCACTTTTTTTTTTTTTTTTTTTTTTTTTTTTTTTTTTTTTTTGAGATACAGTCTTATGTAGCCCATGCTTGTTTCAAATTCACTATGTGACTGAGGATAACCTTGAACTGATCCTCCTGACTGCTCCTAATTGCTGAGGTTGTAGGCATGTACCTCTACACTTTGCCTCATTCTCCCAACTGATAAATTTTCATATTGTCTGAGTTGTTCACCCTAGCCTGTACTCAGGGTATTAAATCTTGTTGATTTTCTTCATGTTCATTATGTTGCTTATAGAACATCTGGTTTCCTTCACTTGAAGCTTCTCTTAAATGGGGATTCCCAAGTGTTAAGTTTGGAGGTTGGTTTTGAATGGGGGGTTATGCAATCATTCACTGTTGCAGTCAGTGCTTGGGTGAGCAGTAGTCTCTCACACAGAGACTGTTCAGCAACAGAAGCTTGCACACCTAGATGGTTAGCCACTTAGACTCCAGGCATACCCCATGTGTATCCTCAAGTATCAGCTGTGTTGATGATAACCAGGTTTGTAATAGGAAGGCCCTTGGTGTGCTGCTCCCAGCTCCCAGTCTATTTCCACCTATTTCCTGGTAAAACATACTGCTCATTGGAATGTTCCACAGTAATAGAAATGCTGTAAACTTTTCTGCTTCAGGATGGTAGCTTTAGCCATATGTGACCATTGAGTACCTAAAATGTGGGTAGTAAGACTAAGGAAAGTGGGGCTGTGTGTGGTTTTTCAAGACAGAGTTTCTCTGTGTAGCTCTAACTATCCTGGAACTCACTCTGTAGACCAAACTGCCTTCCACTCAGAGGTCTGTCTGCTTCTGCGTCCTGAGTGCTAGGATTAAAGGTGTGTGCCACCAACAACTGGTGGAAATTAAAATTTTAAACTTAAAATCAAATGGCTGTGCATTGCTCATGACAGATAGACATAGAGCTACCTTAATAAAGCTTAGGGTGAGGTGTTTAGGAGAGGGCAGTAGGAATACCTTTTTGTAATGAAAGCTTGCCAAACCACCTCCTCAGAAGCAAGGCCTGCCACTTTTCTGCTCCTATCTATTGCGTGTGCCTACCCATACCCCTTACCCAACCCTTTCCTTCATTAAGTCAATAAGCCTCTGCCTAACAAACCTAGCCAAGTTTCCAGCAAAAGAGAGGTTCTGGTTGAGAGGTCTGATATGATCCCTGGTCCTCTAGCTTTGCTGCTACAACTGCAGTTTGCTCTTTAAGAGTGCAGAGCTGATGTCAAAGATGCTGCTTTATAAGCTGCAGACACTTTTTTGTGATGATCCAAGAGTTCTGCACTGCCCTGCAGGCATAGATTTTTGTGCTTATTCCATGGTCTCCTCAAGAGCTCTATTCTATGTAATATGACTTACATGTAGGGAAGGTGTCTTCATTGACCTTGACTGGTTTTCTATTCTTAATCAAGATAAGTTACTCTGTTAAGAGGCTCTAATTTATTGGTGGAGTAAGGAACAGTATAATATTTTGATCTCTGCCTTGATGCCAACAGCCAAATTTTTAAAATACTCTTGATCTACGGAAGAACTTTCATTGCTTGGGTGTCTCCATGGAAATAGAATCTTTGTTTCAGGTCCTATGACTCCTGTAACTCCTCCACCTAATGTGGTCCCATATTTCTGACACCATCAGGAGAGTTTGGCTTTAGATAGAGGATACAGTAATAAGAACATGATTTCTGATTCTGGGAAAACGTTTAATGTATTAATACAAAGAACACAATAATTAAGACAAGGAATAAGTCTGTGGTAGCTCATTGATAATTCCACTGTGCATAAAGAATCTTTGCTGGAGGGGACTTTTCTTTAACTCTCACAAAGAACCACAGCTGGAAATTTTACTCTCTGCTGAATACTTTGAATAGTGGGGTCAGAGCCTGGAGTGGGTCATGGCAAAACACAAGGATCTCTCTGTCCTCTCCTGGGAGGGGCTCTGTCAGCATTAAGGATTTATTTCTAGGGCATATTATTCCCTTCCATGTGCTTCAGGAGTGGCCATAGGGCTATAGTGTAAGGAGTAAGGTTTTTCTGCCTGCCGCCTGGTCTTGTCCCACTGCCGCGCCAGCCCCAAATAATACACAGAGACACTGTATTTGATACAATGCTATTGGCCCGGTACTAGTTTCTTATCGGCTAGCTCTGTCTTAAGTATTAACCCATTTCTATGTATTTCCACGTGGTTTCACCTACCGGGGAGTGGGGCAGGCATCTCATCTCCCAGGTCTCTCCATCTTAACTCTCCTTACTACTTCCTAGTTCCTCCTTGTCTCCTAGTCCCACCTATCTTGCTTTCTTATTGGCCAACAGTGCTTTATTCATTAACCAGTATGAGAAACATATTTACAGAATTGCATCTCCCATCATCTCTTCTGTCTAAATAAAAAGAAGGGTTTTAACCTTAACATAGCAAAATATATCACACAATAGTTATCAAATAAGAATCACAGTTAACACTAGTTAGTCCATTAACATTTAGCAAGATTTGAAGAAAATATTCCATCATCTATTCTTTGTGCATCTAAAGTCCTATATGTAACTTATCTTTAAGCCTAAGGAAAACTATAACCATAACTATTTGTCTTCAACTCCTTCAAAGACCACAGAAGGGTAATATATAAATTCTAGAAATGACAGAGAAAACTCACTGCCTGGTAAATCACTGGAAGTTCTGTAATCTTCCATCTTCAGTCCATAGGCCATAGTATGTCTGGCCAACTCTTCAGCAAAGCAGGAAAATTTAAACTGTCTTCTTGTATTGGCAGTTTGTCAATCACTTTTCTCTGTGTCCTGCATTCTGTCTGGCAGATTCTTCCATGAAGCAGGAACTCTGTAGCAAATGTCCATCTTGAATCAACAGTCACTTTTCTGTGGGTCTTGCATGTCCAGTTTATACAGCATAAAGTCAAAGAGTCCAGACAAGAGCAGTATCTTGTCCACATGGCTAGTCTTGCCATATTGAAAGCAAACTCCATAACGAGTTTCTTTAATGTCCATCTTCCTTTCTGATGCAGGTGGTGTTGCCAGGAGCAATTGTGCCTCTTTGTCACAAAAAAACCCTAAACCATTTTAAATGCCATATTCTACAGGTCTTGGAAAGGTTTGAAGAATGCCTATTCATCTCAAATACATATCTAGAAAACCTAACTAACACATAAATTTTGACTATTATAGGTAACTGTCTATAATCTGTACTAAATTATACATTACATTCCTAAATGAGCTATATAAACACAATACCTAAATAAGAGAAATATAGATATCACAAAATTTACCTTAAATTGTATTCAATAAATGAAAATCCATTCCAAAACAAAGTATTCATATCTGTACTATAATCCCCTTTTTACCTTTAAAAAGAGATTGGTTGTGATCATTAACCATTTATAACCAAGTCCATTTAAATGAAAAAAACATTTATAAACAATATTTGGGAATTTGGGCGTTGTTCTTTCCAATCTTCTTCCTGCTGGGGCGCTGTCATGGGGATCCTAAGAAGCCGCAGATATCCTGGCTGTAGTCTGCAAGGCTGCCTTGTTCAAGCTGTTTTGAATATTGGATCACAAGGAACTCTGTTTCAGGGGGTCTGGCTTGATCAAACCACATTAGTCTGGAAGGAATCCACAGCCTTTTATTTTCTGTGGAAACAAAAATAGAAATCCTTTTCCCCAGTAACTTGTCCTTAGACTTAAAGTTTTGAGTCAAAGCATTTTTAAAATATATAAATTGGATTGATCCAGCACCATTTGTTTTAACAGTTATTTCCTCAGCGGTCAGAAGATACAAAGATAATATAACACCATACAGTAACCAGATTCTCTCTGAGCTTTTCATCTTTAAATTGCTTTATTATTACTGTGTTTCTTTTACTTTTTATTTTTTATTTTTTGAGACAGGGTTTCTCTATGTAACTTTTTTATCTGTCCTGGAATTTACTCTGCACACCAGGTTTACTTTTAAATCACAAGAGATCTGCTTGCCTCTGTCTCTCAAACTCTGGGATTAAAGGTGTGTGCCACCACACCCAGTTCCTTTTTGTCTTTTTAAAACCATTTCATTTTTTCCCCCCATGTCTATGTATATTTTAAAACACAATGTAAACCTTTAGAGGTTTTTCTTAATACGAGTCTGTCTTTACTGTAAATGTTTATATTTTTCTGGTCACGAGTCTTTTATCTGGTAAACAACAACATTGCTGAAATGAAAGTCATATTTGTTCCTGCTGTGGTTTACCAAAGATGGCAGCAGGTACTTTTACCGCCAGCACTGAAAGCTGTGCCCACCGCCTTGGTCTGCTCTGCCATCCAGCAAGCATGCTGTCGGCTTGGAGATGTGGTCGCTGCCATTGCCATCTCTCATACACACTAATAAATTGTTAGCATTGCTTCTTAAAAGCCGTGCGGTTTTTTTTTTTTTTTTTTTTTTGCCGTTTATGCTGAGTCAGGAATCTTCCCTTAAAGGAGCCGCACAAATGTCTACTTGTCTCTGTTCTTTTGTTTTTAAAACCCTTTTTTAAGCTTTTGTTAAATTTTAAGTGGAAGCTCTTATAAGCCACGTGGGTGCCATATGTAGGGAGTAAGGTTTTTCCGCCTGCCTCCTGGTCTTGTCCCACTGCCGCGCCAGCCCCAAATAATGCACAGAGACTCTGTATTTGATACAATGCTATTGGCCCGGTACTAGTTTCTTATCGGCTAGCTCTGTCTTAAGTATTAACCCGTTTCTATGTATTTCCACGTGGTTTCATCTACCGGGGAGTGGGGCAGACATCTCATCTCCCAGGTCTCTCCATCTTAACTCTCCTTACTACTTCCTAGTTCCTCCTTATCTCCTAGTCCCACCTATCTTGCTTTCCTATTGGCCAACAGTGCTTTATTCATTAACCGTATGAGAAACATATTTAAGAATTGCATCTCCCATCATCCTTCTATACTAGTATGAGGATGACAGTGCTTTGAGGTAGATTCCAATTGATCTGGTGATTGTCTAGTAACAAGGAACCCAAAGGACATGTTAGACCCCTCTAGTTTTTCCTACCTTATCCTTGAGATCACCACCTTCATTCATCTTGAGTTCTATATTATATGGATGGTATACCTGAGTTTTATGGAGCTTGTTATGACATACTCAGAGAAGTCACTCTGGCCTTTATGCTTTATATCTTTCCTAGGGGTGCTATGGAGTTGGTATTTGTTTCTGGAAGTGATCTTATTGACTATTCCACCTTGTGAGCCTTTTTTAGCTCATGCGGTGAGTTATTACTTTGGTTTCTACCCTATAGGAATTTTGACCAGGCCCTGTGGACTACAAGGTAGTGCCTGGGTCTTAGAAAAAACAAATCAGGTGATTGCCGATGGCTAACCAAGAGGGGACCCAGACACCTGCCAGAATCCTCAGTTGGGATTTCACTGCATTTTGTATTCTTTGCTCTTACCTTGGTAGCACTGGGTGGTTAGATATCATAATCTCTTCTGTACCTTTCCACCTTCTGAGCTTTCTGCCTATGTACTGACTTTTGCTAAGAATGGAATTACAGTACCTGATTTGCAGATTTGTATGAGAAAAGAGCCAATTGTCTTTACAGTGTGCTACAAGGGCAGAGGTAGGTAGTCTATAAGACTTCTTTAGGAGAACTCCATCTCCAGAAGTGTAATGTATATTTACATTGTTTTATTTGTGACTTGTTTTTCCTTTTAACTTGGGGGGGGGGCATTTCCTAACATTAGGAAACCTATTTAATTAATGGCACAGAATACCGAAGTGAGCCAAATTCTCTGAGTGTTTTAACTGATTTCTTCAGGATACTGAGGACCTGAGAAGTTATCATTTGTGTGTTCCTTTGCTTCTTATATACTATTACACTTGAAATCTGTGGCTATATAGGCTGTTAGTCTGGATCTCATTTTAAACTGGTTAAATAGTGAACTTAATAAGGTAAGTGCCATGGCTGCCTCTTGCTGTGTGGTGCCTGAGAGCTCTCTTACAGTGTGTAACCAATATTTATTAACATTCTGCCATCACATCCTGCACCTGGCTGTCGGTCTGTCAGAGCTATGATATACAGAGTAAACTCATTAATTAGATTTATCTGCCTTGGTCCACACACTGTCCTATTCCTTTAAGCTGGACTTACCTGAAGGTACATGTATTCTTGGCTGCCTTCAGGCATACTGTCACCGTGTTAAAAGCTGAAGTACATCATTTTTTTTTTTTTTTCTCCCCCTCCAGGGAGTAAAATCATCCTCATGGGATTTTTTTTTCCCTCTGAAATGATCAGTATGGATCGTGTGATCATGTCAGGAATGTCTTCCTATGTCTCTAGAGGCTGTGTGATGCAGATGACAGCTGGACTTAGGGGCTGGTCATTCTATCTTAAAAATTGGGCTCTCTTGAGTAGAGGCAAAAGGTGGTCACTGTATTTCAGGGGTGTGTGTGTGTGTGTGTGTGTGTGTGTGTGTGTTTAGAAGCTCTGCATTAATCCTGTGGATCCCAAGGGATTAGAGATCATCTTTGATTGTTAAGCATTGTCATTTTGGAAATACAGAGAGAAAAGGTCTTAATGAAATCACCTATTTTCTTCCTACAAGAGAATCACTGATATGTTTCGGGAGGTTTCATTTCAGTCTTTTGTTTTGTTTTTAATGTATGTAAAAATTGTAATGAAATTTGAAGTTTAGTTACACATTTGTATATCCTGATTGTTGGAATGATTTTTATATAACAATACCATGGTTATTTACACTTATGATCAATCACTTTAAAATGCTAGTTTTTTTTTGTGGCTGATTCCATGTTAATTACCATAGATTATTTTGGATGTCACTGATGTTTTCTTATTAGTGTGGTCAAAGAAGAGAAAAACAATTGCATGTCTAAGGTTCAGATCCAAATGATGTTAACATTTTGAATGTTTAATGACTTGAAATCCAGGCAGACCAAAAGCTCTTGGAAATCCTTTATCTAAGAGGGGAGGAAAGATGGCAGGGCAGGGTCTAGACTCCAGCAGCCATGTGAGCACCCCATGGCAGTTCTCTGGATAACCCACTAAACATAACAGAACTGGGAAAAAGTGTGTGTGTGTCTCATGGCATCTAGCTTTTCTACAAGTACTGTCAGTTTTTTTTTCCATATAAATAAATAGTATTGCATATATATATTTAGAAGAAAGGAAATAAATCAGTATTGAGACCTCTTAGGTTCATGTCTATCAGTCCAGCCAGTATGGCCATACTTTGGTTAAGCAGGCACAGGCTCATCACACTGTCTCCTTTGTTTTGTAGATTGTTTGCTACATGAGGAAAACTTCTCGGTGAGGTGCCCCAAGCACAAGGTGAGTCATAGACCTCTACACTCTGAGTGGGGCTGGCTGTGTAGCTGGAGAATAGGGGTAGCTCCCCTTGAAAGATTTAAAGCCCCAGGCATGTCCTAACATATACCTCTAGCTGAAACCTTCTAGCCTTTGGAAGGTATAGGGAAGAAATCCCTGGAGCATGGGACCAACACCCTGCATGGTAGGATGGGAAGAGGTATGCTGTTTTAAGGGTGGATATCTGTTTATTATGAGAAATTAGACGATCAGACTCAGTGAAACTATTACTGCTTTTTTACTTGAGTTTAGTAGAACTCCATCCAGTTCATGGATCAATTCATGATGAGCTGATGCAAGGCCTGGTATAAAAATATTTCTTGAACTAAGAAATAGAGCTAATTTCAGAGCTTGGGGAAGCTCTCATTCTCTCCCAGGTAGTGCAGCAGAAGCAACCCAACAATATATAGGTGATGGTCTGCCACTGTCCTATTTTCCAATGTGTTTAAGTGATGCTTTTATTGTCATTTCTTTTAGGAAAGATGAGGCTAGAAACTCTTTTCTGAAGTACCACAGAAGGTGGGATGGGGTGAAAAGCTCTGCTGCCCATGTCTCTTGCACTTGCACTTGCACCTGTCTAGCTGAGGTCATACTGACATCTGGTGGTCATTGACCACTCAGTCCCCAAATAGGGCTGTCCTCAGAATGTTCCTGGCAGATTCATATGCTTTCTTTTAAGAATACTTTTCAGAGGTGGTTCTTAGGACCAGACAGTATTCTCCTTATTTTTACTTATGATCACATTTTTGCCTCAGAAAGCCAAGTCTGGATGTCTCCTGTTTGTCATTCAGTACTGACTCTGCTTTTTTTATTTCCTTTTCCATGTGCCATTCCTGTCCTTACCACTACCCTCCCTGGTTTCCACACTATATTTTCTGTTTTGTCCTTTTGTCTTGTCACTCCCTTGGCTTTGGCTGGCATCAGCCTCCCCTTCCATGCCCTCTCCCCCCCTTGCAGAACAAGACCGCGAAAGGCAGCCTCAGCACAGAGCAGTCGGAGCGGGGGTGAGGGGGGCAATGTGCACGTGGGAATGGACAGCAAGCACAGGTGAGTTGGGGCCTGCTGGGCTCCCACCACCTCCTCACAAAGCTTTATGTGTGTCCTGGCCTCAGCCTTCTTATGGCCACATACCGCACCACTAGCATTTAGTCTTGTGGGTTAATAAAACCAGGAGAAAAAAAAGTTTCTCGTTTGTTATTTAACTTCCTGAATGTCTACAGGAAGGTGGTAGAGACATCAGAACTGTATACTGCCGATTGGAATCAGGACAACTTTTCCTGAAGTTAGCCCTTTAATGAAGAGCTAACAGATGAGTTCATGAGTGATAGTCCTAAAGGCAGAGCTTCTGGGACAACCCTACAAGTGGGGATCATCTGCTAACAGCCTACTATTTTTACTTTATCTTAGAGGAGTCTTAACCAGAGATCATTTTAAAAAAAAAAAGTGTCAATAAGGCGCATATATATATACATATATATGTTTTCTTTGGGGGGGGGGACTTAGAATATTCTCCAAATTTTATTATTTATGATCCTACCCCCAGTATTGTGGAGAATTCCTTAGTAAAAAGAACAAAGAAAAGGAAAGTTTATTTAGTGGGTTTTGTCATCTAGTCTAGTTACATTTTTAACAGTGTTAAGAGATTAAACTCATTTTACAGCCATGAGAATGCACTTTAGAGGACATGATCTCTGGAAGCGTGGTTCCTCCTTCCTGCTCTGTCACTGACAGGTGAAAAAAGAGAACAGAGTTATCATGATGTGGGGCTTGCTACTTGCTACATTGGGTAGAGGTACTAGCTGTATTGAGGTGGTGTCTGAGGGATTATTCTCTAAATGTGGTTCTTCTGCTCCCACAGACACAACAGGCCTATTCTGTTTGGAGTGTGCCCTCTCCCTGGTTACAACTGGGAGGTTTTTTTTTTTTTTTTTTTTTTTTTTTGTTTGTTTGTTTTGTTTTTTTTTTTTTTTTTTTGCCGTTTTCTGGAAAAATAATTGTTAATTTGAAGAATAGTTGAATTCATCTGAGAATATATGGTTTTCTTTCTCCAAGAAAATGTTTAATTGGTGGTTCAGGTACTAACATCAGAGGAAGCTGTGGAATAGATCTTGATCAGATGTGAATTTCCCAGGACTCCCTGGTGGGGATCCTGAGTGCTTTGCTATAGAGCTTTTTATTCCTGCCTGTCTCTTGCAGGGAATAGGGCTGGCAGTGCCTGGAGCAGAACAGTGTGAAAGGTGAATGAGAACCATTTACTTGTTCTTGGGGCACAAGACCTAAACAGGAGAAGACTATGGACTGACCAAAAGGCATTGTCAGCTCTTCACTTCTAGAAGCTGCTGGGGTGTACAGGCTGTGCACAGTCCTGGTACAGTGAGGTGACCCTCAGGACAGAGTGGTGGGGAGATAAATATGGGTTTTAGAGGACTGTTTATATTGTCCTTCAGTGGGACTCATGGTCTTGAATGACACTGTGTCTAACTAGGCTCTGCAGTCTCTGTAAGTGCTTCCATATTGACCTTGTGGGTTAGAGTCAAACTCTAAGGGGATCATGAGATAGATTCCTGAAGTAAGTGTGTCCTAGAAGGCTTAGCTGAGGTAAAAATGAGTTCATTTGGAATTTGGTTTTGTCCTGAATTCAGGCCTGAGTTTTAGAAAATCTGAATCTTGGTAACCATCTCTTGGGGACCTTGGTAATCACCCCTACTCATTCTTAGACTCTTCCATCTCTATAGACTAGAAGCAGAATGGACTTTGAGCAGAATGGTAAATTTTACCTCCACCCTTCCTGGCCATAGTAAACCTGACCATCATTTGGGGATGGACCTCAAGTCTATTGAGGTTGTAGCAGTCACCTATTGAGTAAAAAAACAGACCCTGTGTCTGGTTTTAATATCTGGAATATTCTTTTCGTAAACTCTTCCTACAATGAAAGTTTTTTTTTTTTTTCCTAGGTTTTTCTGTTCATTTGTTATACTGAGGTCAGTCATTGTCCTTCAAATGCCAAACAGTTGTTGAAGCTTCAGTGGTCAGGGACAGAAACAAACTACTGTCCTCAAGGAACACTTGTGCTCAGGATAGTGAGTCACCACTAAGGGGGAACTACACAAATGAAAGAGGAGACAGTGAGTGTACTTATGTGTCCTGACCTTCTGGTACCCCACTTTCTCACACAAAATGGCGAGGAAGGGGCTGTGTGACTGAGGTTAAAGCCACTTAGTATCTTTATGCTTCTGTTTCCTATGTAAAGAAAAAAATATCAGTGATGAACTAAGGAGGATTTGACAAGGCCTTGGCACTGGCCACTGCGTGCCACCTACTTGTGTGTTTCTGAGAGCTACAACTGCTCTACCTAGCAGAAAATACCCAGTGTTAGGGGCTAGAAGATGTTGCTCCAACATGTGGGGTTTGTGTACTTGCACCCTCTCTCCCCCAAGGCTAAGAATGTATGAGAGGTAAAGTCTTTGTAGGCCACAGTAGGCCTTGTCCCATCCATTTCTGAGAATGAGAAAGTATCCTATCATGATAGGCGTGTGATGTCAAGATTGTTACACTAGCTAGGCAGTGGTGCTGTACACCTTAATCCCAGCACTTGGAAGCCAGGAGCAAGTGGGTCTCTGGGAGTTTGGAGCCTGCATGATCTACAAAGCTAGTTCTAGTACAACCTGATCTATAGAGCCTGTTCTAGGACAGCTAAGGCTAACCAAAGAAACTCTGTCCAAAACCAACCAAACAAATAAATACTGATACTCTCTGGCTTCATAACAGGTTTTTGACAGGAGGGCCCCTGAACATGGCTTCCCTGTTTGGCCCTGAGATGTAGTATACAGGGAACAGAAACCATCATTTGAAGTGATGTACTGTCCTAGGTGCTAGGAATACCACACACACACACACGCACGCACGCACGCACGCACACACGCGCCCTGTATAGAACAGCCATGGAAAGAAAGGGGTAGCATCTTCTCTGCTCCTTCTGAGCAGCACGAAGCCCATGAATGAGTGCCACCCTAATTCTAGGTTCTTCGAAGGATTGCTGCTGGTGTTAAAACTCCAAAAGGAGACTCAGTCCATCACATCTCCCCTATATACCATAATTAAATAATGAGTCAGAATTCAGTCCCTCTTCAGATAGGGATCACACGTACTTCAGAGAAGAGAATGTCTCTGAATCCTGGAATAGTTGAACTGAGTGAAGGTGCCTGCTGCAGTTGCAACTGGGACTTAGAGTTTGGTGGAGGAGGAAGCCCTCTCAGGTTCTGGTCACAGGGTAGGTCCAAAGAGAAACCTGTGCTTTACCTGCTTGAACATCAAGTTGCTTATTGTTTTGCATTTGTGGATGTAGAACCCGAGTCCCACATAAGAGTTCTGCTACTAAGCTATCCTTATCACATCCCCATTCTTAGTGATTGATAGTCATTTTGGTTGTTTTAAGATCCCCTTCCCTTACTCCTCCAACTGCTATGATTACAGATGGTAGCCACATTCCCAGTGAGATTTAAAGAGAATATTGACCATCTTCAGGTTGGAATGGCAGAAAACTCACTGGAAGCCTACTTAACTCTTCTCAGCCATGTCTCAGCCATGTTTCATGTAATGAAACAGTGCCCAGAACGTGGGTAGCAAAGGATTAGGTAGCTGTAAACCCAAATCCTACATTGAACTAGCCACCTGCCTTGGGTGCAAGTGTCACCTCCCTGAACTTGATCCTCCTCATCTTGTAGATGGGTTCAAGGAACCTTAGTGCCATGATAAAACTCCTGCGTTCCCAGAGTTAGAGTCTTGGGCTGCAATATACTGCTGTCTCTGCAAAGTGCCTTCTCCTTACCAGACTTTTTATAAAGCAATTAGCAAGGACAGGCATGGTTATGTGTGCTTATGAACAGTGCATTCTTAGGTCCTGCACACATACCAGCCTTCTTAGTGTTGCTTACTGGTCAGCTTTGTGGATGCAGGTATGAGACAGTGAGCCTGGTATTTCGTGAAGTTATCTGTTGGTGGTGAGAATGGGAGAGACCTGAGGAAGAGACAAACAGGAATCCCAAGAGACACAGATGGAAAGAGTGCTGTGATTGGTAGAAAACAAGGATGAGAGTTCTTGCCATAAACAGTGCCTTTTGGTGTAATTTTTCTGAATTAATTCCTTAGAAACTAGTATGTCTCTGGGCCCTTCTCACATAAGGCAGACTCCTCAGAGTCCCCTGAACAATCCATTTGCCCTACATGGGTTGTAAGAGCAACCTCTGGAATGTGAAATGGTAGAAGAGAAGAAGCCCCCAGGGTTCTTAAGCACCTCAGATTCCTGAGGAGTTAGCAGAATTAAAATTTCCAGCTCTGTGCAAACTCCAGAAAATGGGCTAGGGCCTGTCCCACCTCCCCATCAGAGGTTCTGATCTCTATTTTCATGAAGAACAGACTCAACTAGAGACAGATGAGACATAGTTGTGACATGATCTATTGTAATTTGGATGGATGCTGTATGTTTCAGGAACAACAGGATACTGTTAGTTATTTTTTATGAAGATTGAGCTTTGTCACAAGATGTTGTCAACCACAGGCCCTCATTGCTTAATATGCTGGCTAAGAATCACACGCCACATTCTCAAACATAGCTCAGCTATGGAAGTCAGGGAATCTTGTGTTGTGGTTCCTTCCATGCAAAGCCCATTAGCTTAAATCATTGTTGCCTTTCCCATGTTTTGTCCAAAGTACCTGATAGTGCTGGCATTGATCTTGAATGTGTTCAAAATCAGCAGCCATCTACAGAAAGGTCTGAATGTAAGATCTTTATTGAAAGCCATATCCTCTCATTACTACTACAGCTGTGCTGAGACCGTATAGACCTTCCCAGCACCCAGTGTCTATTGCTTGTTTTCCAGGTGAGACTGTGGAGATGAGAAGGTGGTGAACACACATGATGGGATGGAATCTTCCTGCTGTGCAACCACACCCCCACCCTGCCCTTCCCTGCACCCCCACTGCGCCTGCCCATGTCAGCACTTCCTTCCTGTGTTCTCACATCACACTCAAACTGGTGACACCACAGGAAAGAAAGACACAAGATGTTGGAATGGCTGTTTCCATGGACACAATCTCCATAGTGACAATATGGGGGAGGGGGGAGGGGTGGGCTCATGAGGGAGGGGAGCTAAAGGGAGGGATAAAAATATATATATATAAATCTATTTTTAGTCTGGAAAGACTTTGTTTAAATGAAAGGTGCGCTATCCCTTTTGATTCTATTTTAAAATTATCTAGTTAACTCAAAATTTGTTCCAATGACAATGAAATTTAAATGTGAAATTGAACTGAACAAACTCATCTCATAAAGGATAAAGGATGGGGTGTGGCTTTGATCTTTAGCCTGTCTCACAACAATTCAGTGAACACTAGACCCAGGACTGAAAGAGCAGACCAATGACAACCACCTTTCCTCTGGTCTGTCTGTCTGTCTCACAAGGGAAGTTTGTGGGGGAGGGCAGAATGGGAATGGTCATTTTCAAAAGTGGGGGAATGATGTTTAAACACAAAAATAAATTTTTTTCCTTTCTAGAAACACTATTTATTTTTAATTTTTTTCTTTTTTAGGGGGGTGGTGGAATTGGTAGATGCCCCAAGGTCATGGCTGTCTGTGTCTTGGATCACTGTGGCCCCACCAAGTAGGTAGAATAGCCCGACAGCAACAGGTATACTTAAGGAATGGCTTACCTCTGGCTCCCTCTTTCCTTGACAAATCCCATGTAGCTGGGACCCACAGGACCCACAGGATCCATGGAATCCACAGAGGCCCAGACCTCTGCTGCTGGAACAGGCCAGGTGTGGGTAGAACGTGCAGGAACCATGTGGGTGGGTGAAGCTAACCAGAACCACCCACTTTAACACTTAATTGCTTTCACTTTTATAATGGAAAAGGGGGCTTGTCAGATGTGTGGCCTCATGCTACATGAATCTTTATGTTGTGTTGTTTTGTTTTGTAAATTGTATAATTTTTAAATATATGAGTTTTAAAAAAAGAAAAAAGTACAAAAAAAAAATCTTGTTAAGGCCTTAAGAAGGGATATGTGCATCTTTCAGGGGTCACTCTGCCGTGGGGATAAAATAGCTGTTTTACAAACAGTTTTATTTAAAAAAACAAAACAAAACAAAAAAAAACCAAAAATCCAAAAAAAAAAAAAAAAAATCAAAAACATAATAAACTTCATTTTAACCTTGTGTTCTTTTTCATTTACTCTGAGTGAATGTGTCTGTCTTTTCCATCTCCAGGATCAGCCTCCCAAAGGGGACTGTGGTTCAGTTCTCAGGAGACCACCATCAGTCCTTTGTGCCCTGGCCACTTGAAAGCTAGGTAGTCCTTGGCAGCAGAGCCTGAAACCAAACCTAGGGTTCTTTTCTGCCTCTGGGGGTCATTCTGACTTTTTGAAGTTGACATGAGGACAATATTCCCAGTCAGCGTTAATTTTAAGGATTATGAAAGTACAATACAATGTTAATGGACTTAAAAAAAAAAAAAACAGAAGAAATGGTGTTTTGAATTGGAAGTAAGCAATTATACATGTGCTTTTCAGTTTGGGGCTGCACAAATGGCAGATTAATTTTGCTGTAGTGGCTATATCAAGCAGTGTGATCCATCCCTCATCTCACCTGCCTGGATGGGAGTATGAGAGTGAGTAGTGTGTTGTGTCAGCCGTAGGACCATGCTCAGGCAGCTGGACAAGACCTGAATAGAAATAGGGAATTTTGAGCTCGATGGCATCTCTTGTTGGTAACCTGAATTAACACAATTAAAATGCAATTGATAGATTTTAGGTGTCAAGGACTAAGCCATAAAACTTGAAAAATATGTATTTTGAGGATATTTTACTGATAGCAGATGTTTATCACTTTGCCTTTTGTTTTTTTGTTCCCTTTTCATTCTGTGATGATACTAAACACCGCTTCAGTCATGATCTACATCTTTCCTTAAACTGGATTCAAAAATGACTCTTGAGGTGGGCAGTGGCCCTGTTCAATTCCTCTTGAGGATAGTTTCCTGATGTCTAGCTGACTGTGCCTTTGAGCTCCTGCAGTTTCTAAAGTCAGTGCATGTGTGTTGTCATAGATTTTTTAAAAAGCCTGTCCCATTGGCAATGTTCTCACCAGAGTAGCTTCTGGTGCTGTACACTTCAGAGATTTATACAAATTTATGACACTCATGTATCCCCATTACAGTCTCTTAGAGCACAGTTTGCTACTCTGAAAAAGCTGTGCGAGCTGAGCTGCTCCTCCCTTCTAAAACCTGACAGCCACTGATATTTTTGTCGTCTTCATAGTTTTTCCTTTTCTAGAGTGTCATATAGTTAGAGACATACAGTATGTAGCCATTTCACATTGGCTGCTTCCAATTTAGTAATACACATTTGTGGCTTCTTCATATATGGCTACCTAGCTCATTTCTTTGCAAAACAAAAACAAAAAACAAAACTCTGTTGTCTAGATATGCCCAGCTTTTCCAGCTTTCTGTTTGCCAAAGGACATTTTGATTGCTTCCAATTTGGGCAAATATGAGTAGAGCTGCCGTAAATACTGTGCAGGTTCCTGCATAGGCATAAGTTTTCAGATTAGTGTGTCCTGTGGTAAGGATATGTTTTGTAAGCGGCTGCTAAACTGCATTCAAATGAATATACCATTTAATATTCTCATGACCCGTGAATGGAAGTTCCTGTTGGTTTACATCCAGCATCTGGAGGTATTCTTTATGTTGCCCATGCTGATAGGTATATAGTAGATTCTTTACGCTTTAAAAACATTTAATTCTGCTTATATGGACGGTTTGCCTGCATGTATGACTGTGTCCCACTTGTGTGCCTAGTACCTGTGGAGGGCAGAAGATCCTCTGGAACTGGAGTTACGTACTGTTATGAGCTGATAATGTGGATGCTGGGAACTGAACCTAAATCCTCTAGAAGATCAGTGTGCTCTTCGCCATTGAGTCATCTCCCTAGTCCCTCTTTTAAATGCATATTAACATTTTAGACTTGTGGTCTTTTTAGAGTTATGTACGTCCTAATCGTGAATCATGAATCATGGTTTATATATATTTCATGTTCTGCAGCTAATATCCATAATCTTTTCATCTTACAAAACAAACTGTCTATTAAACAAATCCCTATGAGTTTGGTCCTACTTTGCAGGTTTTCCTTTCTAGTACCACTACCTTTAATCTCTGTCTCCTCCCAGTGATAGTTCTTGGGACTGCAGCCCAAGAGGCTTCCCGCCTTAGCATTCTTAAGGGGAAGGAGCTGTGAGTTTGGGAGTTTCCTCCCAATGTCATAACTGTACCTGACAAAGAGGAAGAAAGGTCAGAGAAATGCTCAAACCTTCCTCCTATTAATGGACCTATGCTGGCTGGCTGCAACAGCTCCAGATAATGGGTTTCTAAAATTCTCACAAAAGGGTTTGGGCCTTATAGGGCTCAGGTATAGACTTAAACCACTTTATTGCTATAGTATTTTGAGATTGAATCTCTCATGGCATTGTCCAGAGGGCCCACCAGTATATTGTGCATTTCCCCCATGGCATAGGTCCCAGATCATGGGCCACTTGAATCTTTCCAAAACAGTAAATCCATACTGGCCATCAATAGACTTACCATGTTCAAGCAGTGCAGAGCTGCAGCTCGGAGCAAGTAATACTGCAGTGTAGTATGTTACTACATTTATTTGACATCATTTCTGCTCTTGTAGCATGAAAACTCCTGCCTCTGGGGAGCCTGGGAAGGACTAATGAGTTGGTGTATGCAATGGGAACAGCAGTGTGTGCATCATAATTCTTGAATCCTTGGGAGACACAAGGCTCCTTTAATTTTCCATATGGCTGGCTCATCCTAACCACAGACCTCTGCCGTAAGGGGAATACCATTTTCCATATCCCCATTAAAGTGACTTTGTGGTGGGCTTGAGCCATGGAGGCTAGTTTTTCTCTCAGCCTGTTTTTTTTCTCCTATCTTCTCCCTCTAACATGACAGTTAACAGCTTGCCTCAACACAAGAGAACAGAAAGCAGTCTTGGCTCCTTTATAAGGAACAAAGTGCCTAGGAGATGATATCATTTCCTTCCTTATCTTAGGTGGCTGGGGTGAGGACCAGGCAGTGTTCCCAAAGAATCCAGGAGGCAGCCATGGCTGGAATCATAGCTCTGTTTCTGCTGCTGGTGGACTTGATGGATAAACTGGTACTATCATGGAACTTTCCCACTACCCTCCAAGCTTTGTGCCACTTCCTGAGCTGGGTAGCCTGCTGCAAGTAGAGTTTGAAAACATCTTAGGGCTAGTACAAAATGGCAGAGTTTGTAGTAGAGGGCAGCAGAGGCCATGGTTCCCTTAGTATCAAACATTCCCCCAAGAGAAAGGGATTACTGGACCTGAAGACAGTTAAAGCTTTCCAAGAGCAGAAGTGTATATAGGAAGACAAGGACCAAGATGTAGGGCAAGCTGTGCTTCTGATTTGTCACACAGTGGACATCATGAAGTTCCAAGTCCTTGATCCCATCAAAGGACTAGGGTCTTGGTGGTGGAGAGATTTCAAGGTTTAGATCAGTGTTTTAGTCGGGAAACAGTGGGAAGAAATGGCTGTGGCTGGCCAAATCTCTTTAATGTTCTGTAAGTTTTTTACCTCAAAGAACTGAGGACAGGTGTACTAGTTGTGGCAAGGTCACTGCTGGTTAATCATATCTAGTATCAGCCCTTTGCTGTGCTTAGATAATATACTTTCCAGCTTCTTGGCAACTGATCTCAGGCTTAGGAAGCAGCTCGGTGATAGAGCATTTGCTTTGTAACAAGCAACACACAGGAAAGCTCATGTGTAAGGTCTGGGTCTGCTGGGGATCTTCAGTTGGTAAGTTTTCTGATCTACTTCAGTTGCAGCATTGCTTCAGAGAGGTGATGAGCCTACAGGTAGCCTGGAAGTCAGTGGCTGTGATCAACAGATAAGAAATCATGCAGGAGGTGCTTGTATATGTGGAAGAGGACACCTTAGACCACCTACCAGTTTCCATCCAAAGGCAAGGGTCTGGGTGGGGGGAGGGCAGCAAAGATAGCATAGAAGGGTCAGTGGCCAGAACAGAGACTAATGGGGTTGCTGATACAGTCAACAGTCAAGTGATATGATAAAAGCTGTTGGATTCTACAGTGGAGCCTACAAAAGAAATGTGGTATGTGAAAGGAATAAGGTGAATGGGAGGGAAGAGGGGTGGTGCTAAACCTGGAAGAGGAGGAGAAATGTTGGGAGTTGAGTGCACTGCCAGGAATACTTGCTTATATGCATACCACATGTAGTACCCTATCTTAGGGTTTCTATTACTGTGAAGAGGCACCATGACCATGGCAACTCTTAAAAAGAAATACATTTAATTTGGGCTGTCTCACATTTCAGAGGTTCAATCCATTATCCTGGTGGGAGGCATGGCAGTGTTCTGGTAGACAAGGTGTTGGAGAGATACGGGAGAGCTCTACATCAGGATCCACAGGCAGCAGGAAGAAAGTGAGACATACTGGGCCTAGCTTAAGCATCTGAAATCTCAAAGCTGGTCCTCAGTTGCACACATTTCCTCCAAGATGACACCTCCAACAACATCACACCTAATAGTGCCACTCCCTATGAATCTGTGGGGAACATTTTCTTCCAAACCATCACATATCCCACAGACCAGAAGTGATGGGAACAGCAGGTATTCTGTGTTGACCCTGAATATCTTCAACCTTGGCAAGAAATCACTGGAGCAGTAGATGACTGAGAATGCTCACTACTTCAATACTGGCTGACAGGCCAGTGGGTGATAGACTAAAGGACACAGGAAGGGGAGGGAGAGGTACCAGAGTGTGAGGTCAACTTAAATCCCATGTCGTCACTTCCAGGACACCCATTCAGCTCTAACACAATCCTGCAATGTGTTTGTCTATTGTTTAGTATGTGCTGATGTTTCATTAGGCTGCTGAAGCTGCTAGAAGAAAACATGGAGGTGGAGATGCGCTTTATTTGCAAGGTACCATACTCACTGGAGTCTTTTGCAGTGTCAGTTCCGTGCACCTAGAACCCCTCCAGAAGAGAATCTTCATGCAAGAGTGATGTGTGGAGCTGCACAGGCAACAGGAAGGTTCCAGAAAGCATGAGTATTTGTATTTTCATGTGGTGGCCACACAAGCCTTTGAAATTTGCAGGCTAGAATAAGTTCTATTGACAACCCAAGACTATAAGGGACTCTAAAAGCTAGAACCTGTGATGGGTCAGGGAAAACAGAGACAGGATACTGGACTAAACTGGGAGCTGGGACAGGTAAACAGTGAACACAGGAGAGCACCCCCACTATTTCTGGATGTCACAGGTGCTGAATACATTCCTGATGCTTCTGCACCTCCCAGGGCTGCTTGGTAAGGTCTTCCTAGGCAGAAGGTGCTCCTGGCCCCTGTTGAATGAGTTAATGACAGAGAACAGGATGGCCTGACACTCTGAATAGCAACCTTAAGACCTTAAGATGTCTTCCTGGATGAGATGGAAAAAGTGAGGGACTGTGGACATCAGTGTCTGGTGGGTTGTTGGCCTATAACTTGTTTGTGATTGCTGACCTGTTAAGCAGGGATGGAAGCCACCTGACACTGCTAGCTTGGGTTCCCTTTGGATATGTGGTGTAAGGCTTGGGCTGGAGGTAAAAGTATGGTTACAATCCCAGAGTTGTGTGACACATGTGGCTCCTAACAACTGACTTGATCCAAATTTCTACAAAAGTGAATGGGCATCTTTCTCACATGGATCAGCCCTCAACACAGATAAAAGAATATTGGGTGAAGACTTTGCACTTCTCTGCTGAGGGAATATGCTGCTGAGTCATGTACAAAAGGAGACTGGTGGTATAATGGGGCAGGTGTGACCTCTACAGATGGAATACCAGGCCTACATGCCCTTTACCACTGCTGTGATCCATAAGGTGCAGCTCTTTGAAGATAAAATACCAGTGAGTTTTCCCCATCTGTCATCTTATAAACTTAAGTATAGGGCTTCCTCATCCCCAAATTAGGCATGGACACTCCTCCCCAGCATAGGCGCACCAAATAAAGACTACCTAGTTCTGGATTCCCAATGAGTGCATGTACACTGTAGCCATTTCAGACAGAGACCCCAGGAAATGAGACGAGGCAAGTGATGGATGATTTTAGAAAACATTACACACAGATACAGGGTTAGGCAAGGAGAACTACAGAGCCCTTTTGAGGTGGCAAGATGCCTTTAGGAGCAGAGTTTATGCATAGCAGCTAGGATCTTGATGTCTCCATTGGCCTCAGGTTTATACCCTGCCTCCGGTTGGGATACATCACCAACCTGTCAGTGGTGCTGAACACTTCTGGAATCCCAGGGCATTTTATGAGGCACAGCCTCCATGTCACTCTCAGCAGGTGTCTGTGGTATGCCTGTATCACTGCCTTTTCCAGGGTGTCTTGGAGGATGGAGCCATATCCTAGGGTGATTGAGTCCTACACTCACTCCCAGTCTGGCTTCACATGCTTTTGGTAGCTCCTGTATAACATGAAGCCCTTCCTTTAGTTTTTTAGTGCCCACTGGACAACCCCAGCACAGTGACCATGGCATCTTCACATTTCCCTTTAGCCCAAACCCCTATCAGCTCTGTAAAGTTGTACACTAGCAGGGATACTAATTCCAGATTGATATATAATAAGCAAGTCTCAAGATGGCCATTTGATCGGAGCGGTGGTGGTACACGCCTTTAATCCCAGCACTCAGGATGCAGAGGCAGGCTGATCTCTGTGAGTTCGAGTTCAGCCTGGTCTACAAATCCAGTTTCAGGGCAGGCTCCAAAGCTACAGAGAAACTCTGTCCCCCAAAAAAGAAAAAAAGAGAGAGAGAGAGAGAGAGAGAGAGATGGCCATTTGGTTTCTTGATCTAAACTCAATTCCTATCTACTGGGTTCTCAGACAACAAGCTACAACCAACTCTTACCAACTGTGTCATCCCTCCACAACACAATGGATGCTATGACAAAAGAGTGCTGTGTTGAGAGCAGTGGCATGCGCATGCACATTCAGCATTGGAGGCCAGCAGCAAAATACTCCAGGTTCTAGGCTAATGGGAGATGTATAAAGAATCCAAGAGCAGCCTGCATGTCAATAGTAACATAAAAATAAAAGGAGGAAGGAAAAAGAGAAAGGGACACTTGTGCCAATTTTCAGCAAGTGCCAGCTAAACTCTTATTATACATAGACACCCATCAGTAGCTGCTGGGTTAGTGAGCAATGGCTACAGGCAGAAGTCAAGACTCTTGGCAAAAGGAATGTTTTGTGGGTTTTTTTTTTTTTTTTGTTTTGTTTTGTTTTTGTGAATTAATACAGTTCCTGTTTGGATGACAGATATTGTTAGTGGTAGTCCCTAAGACTCTGAGATGTCACAAATTGCTGAAAGGACTCACAATTAGAAAAGTTCCTGTCCTTGAAGCTAAAGAGAAAAATCTACAGCAGTAAAAGTTGACAAGTTAACAGACAACAGTCCAGGGAGTTGGCACATTCTTGGATGTCCTGTCTGAAGATTCTGTCCAGACAGGATCATGTGACAGTAGTAAGTGTCGAGGTTCAAAAGTCTTAAGAGTCTTGAAAGTTTGGGGTTTTGTAGGGGTGGGAATAGGGAGGACATTTCTGGAGACATGAAGCACACTACAAGGCTAACCTTGGTCTCCTTACCTCTGAGGTAACTCAAGACTGTGTCTTAAACAGAATGTCATGGCCCACAGCTCAGACTCCTTTTTTTTTTTTTTTAAATCCTTACATCCTGGACACCAGTAAATATTAGATGTCTCACCATAGTTGGACTCCTCAAGAATATACAGGGTCAGCTCCCCGAGCTGATTTAACTTTCCTGTGTGGACCACTCTCCTTGCTTCCTGTAGGAAGAATAACATAATTTTGGCTTTTATCTCCTCCCCCTATTTTCTGGTGCTGGAGCCAAGTCCTCATATGCAGCATGATCCTACCAATGAACCAAACTCCCAGGCTCAGTGTGTGGGGATCTCTGACCAAAATTCTTGAAAGAACAACTCAAGTAGGGAAGATTTGGACATTATAACTGTAATGCATTTGCTTAGACAGAATACCAAAATAGCCAGAGCATATGCATGAGGAGGCTGTTCCCAACATGCTGGACAGGAAGGAGCTAGGACAAGGCCATGCACCCAGTTACCTATTTCCTGTAACTTCCACCACAGCCTGGTTTTTTTTTTTTTTTTCACCATTGTCCAGTAAACCATTATATTTTGAATGTGTCAAAGGATAAATCCCATCTCTCAAACAAAACCCTCATGATTGTATTGTTTCTGGAAAGGCCTTTAAGCATATACTTTACTAACCTCCAAGGGCATTTCTCAAGTCTGGACCCAATGCTGTCAAATCCATTGATAATAATGCAATCTCTCCCAGTGCCCATGCACAGATTTCATCTTCAGCACTGAAACTGCAGGCCAGAGAGGTGGCTCAGCCAGTAAAGGCACTTGTTGCACAAGACTGAAAACCTGAGTTTGATCCCAGAACCCATGTAAAGATGGCAGGAAAGAACCAACTTCTTGAAATTATTCTTTGAACACCACATGTGCTTACAAGTGAAGCACACACAAAAACACAATGTAAAAGGAAAACTTTAAAAATCTGTTCATAGACAATAGCACTCCATTACATTACTAACAACCACAGTGTTTATATGAATTTACATAGTAGTATCCTATATTTTTCATTTGTATGGATGGCTGATGTTTGGCAGCATTTGTGGTCTCTATATTCCAAACAAATTTTAGGAAGTTTGGAATCTGGTAGGAATTACATCGAATGCTTAGATCCTGTTGAATAACCCTTTCCCAGAATTTCCATCCAACCTGTGAACAATAAAGCAAGCCCTCCTGTTTTGATAGTCTCTTTAAAGGTTTCTTTCTTGCCAGGCATGGTGGCCCATTCCTTTAATCCCAGTACTCGGGAGAGGCAGGCAGATCTGTGAGTTCTAGGCCAGCATGGTTTACAGAGAAAATTTCAGGACAGCCAGAGCTACAGAGAAAAACTGTCTCACTCCTGCCAGCCTCTCCATCCCCCAAATCAAGCCAAAACAAAAACAAAAATAAATTTTACTTCTTCAGTGTATTCCATTTACATAGCATTCAAGCAATTCTGATGATTCTTATAGGTTACTGTATAAACATTTTATTCATTGTGTGTGTATATGTGTGTGTGTGTATGTGTGTATATGACCACTAC
Source organism: Phodopus roborovskii (assembly GCF_943737965.1). Lineage (NCBI taxonomy): Eukaryota > Metazoa > Chordata > Mammalia > Rodentia > Cricetidae > Phodopus > Phodopus roborovskii. Next base: position 6,945,317 of record NW_026126459.1, on the reverse strand, counting down.
AGAGGGGAACAAGTGCACATGTATGCATGTCCTCATTTCTGTGTGGAAGCCAAAGGTCAAAGTTGAATGTCTTCAATTCTTCTCCACGTTATTTATTGACAGTGTTTGCCTGATTTGGTGGCTTCTCATTGAGCTAGACTGACTGGCCAGCAACTGAGCACCCTCACTTTTCTGCCTCCCTATCCCCTGGAATTGCCCAAATGGTTGGAGAGTCTAGATATTCAGGAATGAATGCATGTCCTCATGCTTATATGGCATGCATCATACTGTGAAAGCCACTGCCCTGCCCTAAAATACTTACTCCTTTGTTGCTATTTTATATAATACTGCTTGTCATTTGATTCTCAGATGACTCGTTGTTAAAGAACAAACCGGTGGTTTTCTTGTGTTGACTTGGTATCTTTTCTGAATTTGTTAGATGTTCTCAAATGGTATTGTGAAACTTTCCCTATTTCTTATATGCACAACTAAATAATGTATGATCAAGGATTGTAGTCCTTCCTACCTGGGATGCAGTCTCAAGTGAATGAGCTATAATCTTGTGGCTCACAGACATGCCCACACTTCTACTACACTCAGAGCCAAGAGCCTTGATTATGCCCACCATATTCCATTTGAGTCTTGTTTTTGTGAGACTGATGACCCTGCCCCACCCACATAGGAAACACCACTATCAGGGAACCTGATTGAGTGGCTGTTGGGCTTTGCCCTACACCCCACCCTTCTGGACTCTGATCTTTGTGACTAGAAGTCATGGACATATCTTGGTTCCATAACAATTTCATCCCACTTCATCCCACTGGTAACTTATACAACTTGGGAAGTGGAAATTGTGGTTGGTTTAATGTGATCTAGTGCAACAATCTCCTTTGTTTTCATTTTGAGAATAAACAACATCATACATCATCCAGGAATTATATATGAGGTTGATTTTCAGTACATTACATGTCATGTCAAGCATAGGTTCTGTGGTTTGTGGTTCCATAGGTAACATCCTATCATGAGGGATGAATCCAGGTGTAAGAGCCTCACCAATACCAAACAATGCCAACCCTTCCTTTGCACAAATAAACTTTCCCAAAGCAGCACTTTCAGAGTCAGTCACCCCAGTGTGTTATATCACCCTTAAGAAACTGACTGGATTTGCTTGTCCCACCATGTCTAGGGAAAGAAAGCACAGACCTAGGAATGGCTCTAGACTCACTGTTGGCTTCACTCCAAGGAACCCAGTAGTTGAAACCAAGAAAGGAATGGACACAGGACAGAATCCAAGAGAGACATGCCCAGGTTCCATTTGTTCTCTTCTAGTAGAATCCAAAGGACAATGATTATCTGTTGACATGTGTACAAATCTGGGAGCACTCATGTACCCTGATGACCAGAGACTCTGTTCCAGGTCGCTCTTGGAGACATGGAACACCTGTGCACCTGATATGAATACCAAGACCACAATTCCCCTGGACTCACACTGATTTTGAGACAGGGCACAATTGTTCAAATGACTGAGGAGGCATGGACTGAGGGTGAAGGGAAGCAAACAGTGGTAGCAGGCATATGTTTACCACAGCATCCCAAGAGCTGATGACAGACCTGGGAACCCTTTACAACATAGTGTGTAACATTCCTCACCTGCTCAGTACATTTACCTCTCAGGGCCTCACTTAGCCTGAAACAGGAAAAACAGACCTGAGTCAGCCCATCCCACACTGGGGCCAGCACCCAGTCAGCACAATTCCTTCTTTCTTTAATGATGTCATACATGACGCACGGAGGAGAGAGGTGGAGACCTAAAGAGTAGCAGAAAGTGTGACAGCTAACATCCAGGTTTAATATAACCTCAGAAGTTACCCTGGGAGAGTCCTGGGATAAACCAGGAGAAAGCTACCAGCCTGAGTCAAGCAGTGACCAGAGCATACTTGTCTCTGTCCCCCCCAGTCCTGTGATGCAGGCTGATGTCCTGACTCCCATTTAGGCCAAATGGGAACTAGAGAAAGACCCTTGTATGTGCCCCAACATAGGGTCACATCATATGTAAATGGGCTGGACAAGGCCAAAAGCCATCAACAGGAACATGGAGCAAGCTTGAGGGCTTCAAGCTAGCTATAAGCATGGAATCGCTACAGGCCCTGGTGACGTAGATGTGGGCAGAGATGGGTGTGGCAGGGCAGCCAAGAGGAGGAGACCAGTTTCTAGTCCTTGCTGAGGTGCTGCATGCTATGGACTGAGCTCCTACCTTCCTTCTAGCACACTGCAAGTGCTGCAGAGTCCCCACCAGGATTTCACTGGGACTTTTGAGCCACTGCTCTTTAGAGGTCTGGATTCCAAACAAGGACAGGGATTGCATCTTTGCTGGCCCTAGAGAGTGATGAGTTGCTATGTGCTGTCTGACCAGCAGTGCCCACCATAATAGTGCCCTCATGGCTACCCACCCTAACTACAGGCCTCTGGAATGAGGAGGACACTGCTTACATATCTCCATGTGAAAGTTTGTTGCAGGAAAAACTGACACACCAAGAAACAGATGGTGAATAAAAGGCTGACACCACATGGCCTGACCGAACCTAATGGCCTCCAGGAACTCTGTGACAGTTGTTAACTCTTAGCTTTCTCAGATCCATGTAAGAAGTGTCAGTTCTGAGTCTGGCCTTCCTGATCAATTCACCAACTTCAAACCTGTCCACAAGACTCGACAGACTGCAGCCACCACCCCACTGTCCCTCACACCACAAAACCAATCAGTGACACATGCTCTCACAGCAAGCTGGTGTATCCTGCAGTGACTGGAAGGTCCTTGTGTCCTGTCAACTAAGTGCTCCTTGAGTCTACAGGGCACTGTTATCCCAGACTTTGGCAATGTCCACAAGTCCCTCAAAATTCTGCCTGTGTAGCATGACAAAGACACCCTTTCCATCCCTACTATGATAGCTGTAGACACAGCGATCCATCCACCAAGAAGCAAAGGAAAAATAAAATCAGACAGAATGACCTCTCTGGAATAAGTACCTGGACATCCTGCTGGTCTCCCCTAGATCCTCTTGAAACTTGTAGATAGTTTTTCTGCTTTCTCAGATTAGAGCTAAGAGGTGCTCGGTCTAGGAGGATGGCCTTCTTTGTGAGTTAATGACCTCACACCTGTACTCTAGGCTCCCCATGCTGTAGCCACCTTCCCCACATTGCCTCTCACTCACTCTCCTTGCTAAACACGCAAGCCACTTTAGTGGCTGCATAGTGACAGTGTCTGCAATATCAGTCACACTTCATGCCCTACTCTCCAAGTGTTCAACAGGTCCTGGTCAATTCTGAGACAATGTCTTTAGGCCCCTCAGAGCTTTGCCTGTGTGACATATTTCTAGCTGACTTCCTTATACCTTGTGATCCTGCACCTTGAGGCAGGGTCCAATGGTCATCTATCCACTATGTTCACAGCCCCCAATCCAACATAAACACTGTGCACAGCTGCCTGTGAAGGAACTGAGCACCTCCCATGGATGAGCACAGGAGAGAAGAAAGGGAGGGACCTAGGAGGCTGATTTTCCTGGCCCTTTTCTTACCCCCCTGTACACACCCAGTAAACAGAGCTACTTGGCTCAAGGCAGAGAACCTTTCATAAGGTAGGTGACCAGTCTGTCCTCATAGTCTTTCCTGACCCTGGGCGTCCGGAGCAGGTTCCCCTATCGCAGTTAAATAAGGATCAGGATAAGCAAATAGGCTGAATAGATGTTTATTCATGGAGAAATAACTTACAACCTAGACAGATGAACACCAGGAAATTCAACCCAATCCTCTTCTGTCCGAGTCACGCCATCAAGAGAGCATTTTCCGGCTCTCTCTCAGACCTCCTTCCACAGGTCACTTCCGCCCATCGCTCCACCCCTCAATCGGCGTGGTCAGTGCCACAGAAGGACTATCTCACTACCACCACAATCAACTAATCATGAAGGGGACCTCTTGCTGCAACTTGACATTTGGTCCCCAATAAAGGAAGCAAGGCTGACTGTCCTTTGTCCTCTTCTTTGAGTTGAGCTCCTGAGTTTCTCTTCAGTCTGCGTGTCGAGAGGGGTCAAAGCAGACTAGGCAGATTTGCCTCAGTTTCTCTCCCCAGGTGCTTTTGCTTACTCAGTGGAGGGCATCAGGTTGTTGGAGCTGACTGTACAGGCACTGTGTTATGTCAGGCTAAGAAATGTGAATACAGGGCACAAATGTCCACTGAAACCCTACTTCCAGTGACATAGAAAGGTCACTCATCAGACATGCCACATATGTAGAGCATAAGGAACTACAGAACATTGCCTCAGGCTAGAGTAAGACCTTTCAGCACCATTGAAAGTGAAAAAGAGGAGGGTTGTAGAGATGGTGAACAGTATAGAGCTGGCTTCTCTTACTAAAGACCCAGGCTTGATTCCCAGCACCTACAGGAGGTTTATACCTAAATGCAATGAAAGTTCCTGGAGATTACACACTCTCTCCTGTCCTCGGGCACTGCACATATGCAGGCAAATGTCCATGCATATACAAAAAAAATAAAGGGTAAGGGAAGAAGAAGAGGAGATGCTGACAAAAACATGTGACAATTCTTTAGGCAGCAAGGGGTGTCTGTGAAGTAGTTACCCCCGCTTGGTGAGTGTTGGTCCTGAGCATCCCAAAAGCCAATATCTGGCTACTCTTGAGCTATGGTAGAACCTCTCTATGTTCCTGTGACAGACAGTCAGTGGGAGGATATTTTCTTTTTAACAAAAGCAAAATCAAAATGAGTGTCTGCACACAGTTGTGTCTCAAAACATTCCACAGGGTCTTGGGATGCTGCAGTCTGACCTCTGGTTATATAGAGACTGAGATGGGCCTTGAGGGGTATTCTATTGTCTGCAGAACTGTTCTGCGTGGCCCCAACAAGATACCAAATTTTTAAAACTCCAAGATCCTTGAACTTTGCTAGTGAGTAATACCCATTTTATCTGTCCCAGTGCTTGACAAAAACACTCTCCTCAGTCTGGAGAGACGGCCCCAGACAGGACAGCAGGATCCTGCCCATCCCTCTGGATTCTGACCTGTCACTTTTGCTACACTGCATTTCCTCCTGCATCCTTTCATTGCAGCAAGCCTGAGCTGTCAGGACAGCAGCTTTTGTAGCAGTGAGAGCCCTATTTACCATTTGTGGCACTTAGGTCTTGGGGACCTATGCCAACAACTGTCCCCCAAAACAAGAATTGTGCTGATTTCCAGCTCAAGCCATTCACATTTCCTCAAGAACCAGTGAGTCTTGACTTCTGTCTGTGATTTGTCCCTGAGCCAGCATCCATGCATGATGGGTTTTTCTGTGTGGCCTAGGGTCAAACACTGAACACCAACCAGCACAGCCACCTCTCTTCCTACTTTGTCACAATGCTTCCCCCTCTCATTGTCCCTTTCGTTCCCTCCTGTGTGTCTTCATCATCCCCTGACCACATGCAGACTCCACCTTTGTTTGAGAAGGGAGCTCATTGAGTAATCCAGGTTATATAGCACAGGCTGGCCTTGAACTTGAAATCTTCTTGCCTCAGCCCCCTCCACTCTATACTGCAGGCATGTGCCCCTGTGCTCAGTAAACTCTTTCCTCACAACATGGAGTTGTTGACAGGGGAGGTCTGAGGAGGAGGAGAAAGGCCGGTTGCAGACTGTGGTCTTAGGACACAGTGAAGATGAGGATGAGACATGGACCAGGAATCTGATTGGCAGCCACACATCTGGTTTATTGGACATCACATAGCACAGCTGGGAAGAAGGAGGGAGCTGCTGTCATTGCTAGCGCATGACTTCACAGAGCTCATAGGGGATGGGAATACATGGCAATGTGAAGACCCCATGGTCGCTGGGCCGGGGCTGTCCAGTGGGCACCGAGAAGCTAAAGCGCTGCAGGAGGCGGGTGAAGAAGAGGAAGAGCTCCATGCGGGCCAGGGGCTCCCCCAGGCATGCTCTGCGGCCTGTGGGCGGGAGAGGGGCTGTCAGTCTGGGGCCTGATGGATGCTCCACCCTGCAAGGCACCCTGGGAAGAGGCATGGGGCCAGGCACCCCACAGCACCTGCTGAGAATGGCATGAAGGCCTCATGCTTCACAAAGCGGCCCTGGGCATCCAGGAAGTGTTCAGGATGGAAGTGGAGGGGCTTCTCCCAGACGGTCTCATCCTTCAGTACCGAGGACAGGTTGGTGATGAGGGTGGTCCCCTGGCAGAGGCACATGGTGTGAACATGGACTTGGGTGGGGCTGCCAATACCCTGGTTATCATGATCACATGCACAAACTCTTTCTGCACACACAGGGTTCTTTCATTCACCTCAACCTCAGAGTCTCTCAGTACCTTTTCCGGAACTATTAAAGGCCCTGTGAGTAAAGTACCATAACTACCCAAATCGAACCTGTGCCAGTGTGCAGTGCTCCCTAAAATACACCGGGGCTTATTTCACTGGACATCCCTCCTCATTGGGGAATCCTGGTTGTTCCCTTCACCATGTGAAAATCCAGGATGTGGTGAACTTGGTCTTCATAGCCTTTGTTTGCCTGGTGTGAGTCTGTGACAAGGGTGCCCATGCATACCTTGGGGATGAGGAAGCCCTGTACTTCAACATCACGGGAGGTCATGTGTGGAACATTCAAGGGGACAATGTCTGCAAATCGCTGCACCTCATGAATGACAGCATTGGTGTAGGGCATGCGGGCCTGATCTGCCATCTGTGGGAGTCGCTCCTGCCCTATGACATTGTCAATCTCCTGGTGGACACGGCCTGGAGAGACAGCATCCCCTCAGTGAAGCAGGTCCTTGGCGGCTCTTCCTTGACCTCCACTACTGGGTTAGTAGGTGAGTTAAGATTCCATCAGACTTATGGGAGTCTGGGTCAAGCTGATGCTGGAGCCACCAGCTTCTCAGAGACTTCCATCTTGCTTCCCTCATGCTCCCTCCCAGCCCCAGTCAGGCTCACTCTGCACATCCGGGTGCAGGATCATGAGCAGCAGGGCCCAGGACAGTGTGGTTGAGGTGGTCACCATCCCCGCTGTGAACAGGTCAGCCACCACCAGGCGCAGGTTCTCATCATTGAAGCTGCTCTCAGGATTCCCCTTGGCCTGGGCCAGACAGAGATGTTGGGCTCAGGGACATGGGGGAGAAAAAACAAAGTTATCTACCATTGTGTTCATGCACCCCAGGTGTTGGGTACATGGGTGACATATAAAATCCAGCTGCCTGGCATCACAACTCACAGTACACTCCATCCCAAAGACCTAGCCCATCTTTATGGCTGTCCTCACATTCTCCATTTCAGCAAGGAAAGCATCTGTCAGGTCTCGGGGTGGCTGTGCAGGATCCCAGGTTGTCTTGTGCTCAATTAACATCTTATCCAGAGAGTCCATGAATGCAGTCACCTTGGGGAAGGCTTTGCCTGGCAGTCCAGGGATTCGGAGGAGCACTGGAACTGCGTTCAGTACCTGTGAAAGAAACCGGTCTAGGCCATCTTATTTCTAATTAAGAATGATTATTGGGCCAGGTAGTGGTGGCATAAGCCTTTATTCCCAGGACTCAGAGGGCAGAAGCAGGTGGTTCTCTGTGAGTTCAAGGCCACCCTGTTCTACAGAGTTAGTTCCAGGACAGCCAGAAGAGCATCACAGAAAAACCTTTTTCAGAAAAAAATATGAAAGAATCGTGTGTGTGTGTGTGTGTGTGTGTGTGTGTGTGTGTGTGTGTGTGTGTGCTTGCATGGGTGTGTGTGTGGGGCAGGTGTCCATTTCTGTGCATGCCTGCATGTACACTCAAATGTGTACAATAGTCTCTTATTTAGTGGACAGAGAACAACATTGAGAATAACATCTATCTTTCCCATGGGTCCAGGCTTGCTTGGTAAGGTTCTTTACACATTGTCCATCTACCTGTCTTGCCCTGGATGCTGTAACTGCTCAGTATTCACATGGACCAGTCTTAGAACCCAGTCTCTTCCACAAAGGACTCACGGACTATTTGTCCCCTCACATAACCTGCTTCTTCCTCAGTTGCAGCCTGAAGGCTGTGCTGTAGGATAAACAAAGTAACTAATCTGTCCTGCAAATCTAACAGGTTTGTGTGGTTTCCTGTAAACAGAGGGCAGTGGCTCATCCCATTTCTGGAGTCCTTGACTTTAGTCGACCCCTTATCTCCTGATATCTGTGGTTTGCCAAGGTCCAGGCATTTCCTCCTACAGACTCTCCCACAAGGCCTTCACCCTATTCATCATTTACACCACAGCAGTGGCCATGCACACTTGCTCTGAGCCTCATACCTCAGCAATGAAGCCAGAATCCTCTCCAAAACTTTCCTGTAACGTCTTGAGCAGCCATTTGAAGAAAGGGTCTTCATAGTCGAAGCGATGGGCATAAATGAGGGATGAAATCACATTGCATACACTCTTATTCAGGAGGGTGCTGGGATTAAAGGGATGTCCTAGGAACAGAGATCAAGCAAGTCATGATAATGCTCATAAGTGCCAGCCCACAAAACCATACCTCACCCATCACCCACCAGCCTCCTGGGTGAAGGCATCACAGAGGTGTCCAGCCTCCTCTGTCACCCACTGCTCCAGTGATTTCTTGCCCAGGCCAAAGTCTCTCATGGTGGACACAGAGAATCGACGCTGCTCTCGCCACTGGGGTCCATAGGGTGCAAACACCACACCTGCAGGGACATCTGTGTGTAACCAAGGATACCTGGCTGTCCTGTCTCCTCTGCCGCCAATATTTCTCTATGGTCAGTCTTAGCCATCAGTGACCAGCACTTTGCTACCACATATCAGCACATACAATTTTGGAGCTCCACCCTCCACTGCAGTCACTTTCCCTCATTTTCTGACCCCATCCATTAGGCCCTGTCCACCTTCTGTTCACTTCTCCTCATGTCTTATTCTCCCCGCCTTGTCCTGACTACAGCTCTTTGCCTTTCGATTTGTGCCCGTAGCCCAGGTGATTAAAGATGGGCATTGGAGGGCGGTCAGCGGTGTCCTCTCCACAGTTCAGCAGCACTTCCCGCATCGCCTTCAGTCCATTGATCACGACCACAGGCTTCCAGGCCATCTGCAGGCTGAACACATCACCGTAGCGCTGTCGAAGCTGAAGCAGAGGGACAGAACACTTAGGAAGTGGAGGGCCCTGGCAGACATGAAGATACAGGCTGAACACATGTCATTGTGTTTGAGTGTGTCTGCATGCACATGTATGCGTGTGTGTGCAAACATGAGTTTGTTGGCATGGTACTCATTATTGAACCTTAGTCCTGCCCTATGCTGGTCAAAGTTCTATCACCGACCTACTTCTCTACACTGAGGTATGGCATCTTATGATTGGGATATCCTATCTTCTGTATCCAGGTAATGCCTCATAATAGACATGGTCATTCAGTGGAGGCCTTACCAGAGCAAGGTCCTTGCCCTTTCATACCCTTTCATACCAGAGGATTTTCAAGATCCTGAGCTGGGCAGTAAGACCTGAGACCACACCGCCCCCAGAGATTATAGCAGACATAGCCCCTCCAACTATTTTCTTTCCTGACTGACAGGCTACATTGGAACCCAACTCCTCCCCTATGTCCTTGAGACTTCAGCCACTGATGGGATACCAAGGGAAATGAGGCCTCCCTGATCTCTGCCCTGTAGTCCAACCATTCTCCAGACATGTTTTTGTGGTCATTTCCATACTGTGTCCCAGTTTTTACAAAGTCCACAGTGTCCTCAGACACAGAAGTAACTGTCATGACCCTTCTTCCTCATGGGGGCATCTTCCTGTCTATCCTGTGGCTTCAGTGCCACCATGAGCTGCTATGGGTACCATAACATCTACTGCCCTCCACCATCTCTCTTACCTTGTATAAACTATATGGCATGTTCTCAAAGTCCACCTGCAGCAGGTTGCCTAGCCCAGGTAGTGACATAGGACCTGGAGGGTAGCGGGCAGTCCAGAACTTGCGTCGGTGCATCAGGTCCACCAGAAGCAGGAAGATGGCCGTGAAAATGACCACAGACCACGGGCCATCTCCAATCAGCAGTGCCATGGCTGAACCACTGCTTTACAGACTGTTTAGGGTCACCTGCTCTGGACACCCAAGGTCAGGAAAGACACTCTGAGGATAGACTGTTCACCTGGTCCTTTATGAAGGGTAGAATGCTGCACTTTGTTCTCTGCCTTGAGCCAAGTTGCTGTGTTTGCTGTTCAGTGGGGTGTGTACGGTGGGGTGAGAGAAGGGCAGGGAAAGTCAGCCTCATGGGTTTCTGCCCTCTCTTCTTTCCTTGTGTGCTTCTCCATGGGAATAACTCAGTTTCTCCACAAGGAGATGTACACTGTGGGTATGTAGGATTTGGCACTGTGAACACAGTGGGCAGATGACCATTGGACCCTGCCTCAAGGTGCAGCAAATCAGTCAGCAATATGCCCCACATGAAGAACTATGATGGGCCTGGGGACATTGTCTCAATAGATGAAGAATTTTAGTGGCTCCATTGAACAACTGGCTAGTAGGACATGAGGTCTGCCTGACTCTGCAGGCACCATCACTCTGTAGTGAGGGACACTGAAGGGCTTGTATGACTAACCAATGAGGATGCATGAACGGAGCCACAAGTGAAGTCACTCAACTCACGAGGAAGGTCAATCTCACGACTAGGGACCTCTTAGGTCTGATCTGAGAAAGCTGGAAAACTGTGTATAATTGTCAAGAGAAGCCAGGGGAGGCCAGCAGGATGTCCAGGTGCTTGTCACATGGAGGCCACTGTGCCTGATTTTATTCTCCCCTTGTGTCTTGGTGGATGGATCCCTGTGTCTACAGCTATCATAGTAGGGATAGAAAGGGAGTCTTTGTCATGCTACACAGGCAGAGTTTTGAGGGACTTGTGAACATTGCCACAGACTGGGTTAAGAGTGCCCTGTAGATTCAAGGATCACTTAGTTGACAGGACACAAGGACCTTCCAGGCACTGCAGGATACACCACCTGGCTGTGAGAGCATGTGTCACTGATTGGTTTTGTGGTGTGAGGGACAGTGGTGGGTGGTGGTGGCTGCAGTCTGTCGAGGTTGTGGACAGGTTTGAGGTTCGTGAATTGATCAGGAAGGCCAGACTCAGAACTGGTACTTCTTACATAGCATCTGACAAAAGCTGAGAAAGTGTCAACAACTGTCATAGTGTCCTTGGTGGCCTTGGTCAGGGACTGTCACATGGTAGTCTCAGTCTTTTATTCATTTGTTTCTTGGTGTGTCCTCCTCATTCCAGAGGCCTGTGGTTAGGTTTGAACCCATGAGGAAAATGAAAAGATGACTCTGAGCCTTCCAATAAATGGCATTTGTGTGCTTGGCATTGTTCAGCAGACTGCATATAGCAACCCATTATTCCCTAGGGGTCAGAGAAGGTACAGTCCCTGTCCTTGCTGGGAATTCAGACCTCTGAAGATTAAGGATTCAGAAGTTCCAATGGAATCTAGGCAGTTGCTCTCTTCCTCACCATCCAGTGGAAGGACGCAGGAAGGAACTGAGTTAGAGGTGATGATCAGAGTCCACACCATGTGGCACAATTGCAAGGACAGGGTTCCTTTCAGCTTCTCCTACCACCTTTTCTGCCCACATCTTTGTCACTTAGGGACTGCGGGAACTCAACTCTTGTGGTTGGCCCGAAGCCCCTGTCCCTCTGTCTCACTTCTTGTTCCTGTCTTCCTCTTGGCTCTGGTTGGCACCCAGCTTCCCCTGCCTCCATGCTGGACTGAATAGAAACAGTGCAAAGTACAGGACCTAACACAAGCATGTCAGGGCAAGGTGTAGGAGACAACTGAGACTAGGTCATTGAGAAGCTTAAACAGATTTCTCCTGGGCTGACATAGGATACTCCCAGGTTCAGAGCTCATTCTGGACAGTTAACCCTGGGGGTTAACATCAGGACATGGACTGGCTTTAGCATCTGTATCTTCCTGTGCCATGTACAACATGGAAGAGAAGCAATGGTGCTGATTGGGTGCTGGCCCCAGTGTGGGATGGGCTGACTCAGGCCTGATTTTCCTGCTTCAGGCTAAGTGGGGCTCTTAGAGGTTAAGTGCACTGAGCAGGTGACGGATGTCACACACTCTGTGTTGTAAAGGGTTCCCTGGTCTGTCACCAGCTCTTGGGAGATGACCTGGATGCTCTGATGAACATCCCTTCACCTTCAGTCCATGCCTCCTCAGCCATGTGAACAATTGTGCCCTGTCAGGATCAGTGTGACTTCCAGGGGAGACTGGGGTCTTGGTATTCACCACAGCTGCACAGGTGTGCCATGTCTCCAAGAGCAAGATGCAACTTAGTCTCTGGTCATCAGGGGCCAGCAGTGTTCCCAGATTTGCAATTCTCTGTACACATGTCAACAGATAATCACTGACCTTTGGACTTTACTAGAAGAGGACAAGGGAAAACTGGGCATGTTTATCCTAGACTCTGTCCTGTGTGTCATTTCCCTTTGCTTGCTTGAACTGACTGGGTCATTGAAGAGAAGACTAACAGTCATGGTGGGAAGTGCAGAGACAGTTGGTCTCAGAAGAGTGATGTCACTCCCTGTGATGTCTGTGACTCTGAGAGTGCTGTCTTGGGAAAAGTTAGTTTGGGTAAGAGAAGGCCTGACATGTTTAGGGTTGGTGCTGCCTTAATACCTGTTTGGTTACTTTATCCCTCCTGGTATGATAGTAAGTTACCTGTGGAATCATAGACCTATGCTTGAGATGAGATATGTACAAATACTAAGAATCAACCTCATATATGATTCCTGGATAAGTGTTGTTTATTACCAAAACGAAAACAAAGAAGACTTCAGAGCTAGATCACCAAACTGAACTAATGTTGTGGAATACTAGCTAAAGATGTGTTACATTCTTTTAAGCTGTGGAATATTTGCTTAATGATGCAAAGGTGTGTTACATTCTTTTATGTTGCATTTTTTTAAAATTCTGTGAAGCTGTGTTACTTTGTATGTCTGAAATACCTGATTGGTCTAATAAAGAGCAGAACATCCAAAAAGCTAGGCAGAAGAAGGATAGACAGGGTTCCCAGGTAGAGAGAAAAAACAGAAGGAGAAGAGAAGAGGGGGGAAAAGTACGAGAGTGTGGAGAGTGTGGAGGGGCCAGCCACCTAGCTACACAGCCAGTCATGGAGTAAAAAGGGAAGAAAGGAACATTGACTAGAGAAAGCTAAAAGTCCAGAGGCAAAAGGTAGGCAGGATAATTTAGGAAAACCTGGGTAGAAATAAACCAAGCTAATGCCAGACATTTCTAAATAAGTATAAGTCTCCATGTATTTAATTTGGGGCGGGGCGGTGTGATGAGTTCCCAAAGTGTAAGAGTTTAAAAAAAATAAACTACAGTTTGGCATTCCAACTTGATCCGAAATTTCAATGTCTGTCCTAAGGAAAGCTGGAGGAAAAAAAAAAAAAAAAAGAGTATAAGGGCCCTTTTAAGAATTTCTTCTGAACAGTGAGCCCCTTAACAGTGGGTATCTTAAGAAGGAACAAAAGCCTAAGTAAAGTTGCCTGCCATGGTGAAGGGCTCTGGCACTCCAGAGGTGGGGGGTTGGATGTAGTTCCTGGGCAAACACTTTCCACTGTGTCTCCACACACCACTTAGTAGTTTCTTGCTCATGCAGACTAAAAAGACTAAAGATGCACAGTAAACACAGATACCGATGGGAAAAAACTTCTGATCAGGCTTCAGTGTGTTTGACAATGTGAGTAGTCTTAAGAAGAGAAAAAGGTTATTGACAGTTGTAGAAAGAGAAATAATTTTAAAATAATAAATCCTTCACTCAGAGAAGTAAAGTAATATATAAAAAAGAATGGGACATATAGAGGTGGGAAATACACAGGGAGCCTGGATTCTGTGTGTTGCTCCATGATCTTGAATTATTTGATTGCTGATAAGATGGGATTGAAAGAGGGATTGATGCATTAAACAAGCCTAGATATTTTAAGAATACCTTAACTTTAAAATGGAACTCAAAAAGTGCATTGCTTTGCAAAAGAGATCTTGTTTTTATTTCCACAGAAAATTAGAGACTGTGGATTCCTTTAGGATTGATATGGATCAGGTCTGGTCAGGGAAGACCTCCTGAATCTCGATAGGTGATACATACCAACAAAGTTTACACCGACCTTTCCCAGGCCTTGGCCATTTTCTCAATTTCCTCAAAGACAACAGGGAACAGTCTGGAGAACATGATGTCCACATTCCCAAGAAGTGTGGGGGTGTTTTTTGTTTATTTGGTGTGTTACATATGTTTGTTATCATTTGGGGGAAATATAGGAATATAGGATAAAAAGACAACTATTGCAGTTAAATAAGGATTAGGATAAACAAATAGGCCAAACAGATGTTTATTCAGGGAGAAATAACTTACAACCTAGACAGATGAACACCAGTAAGTTCCACAAGATGCTCTCCTCTCCGTGTCCCGCCACCAAGAGAGAATTCCCCGGCTCCTCCTCAGACCTCTTTCAACAGGTCACTTCCGCCCATGGCTCTACCCCCAATGGGCGTTGTCAGTGCCACAGAAGGAGACAAAGTTAATATCCCACTACAATTCCCCTTTTAGTCTAAAGAAAAGATTTAGGCTTGATACAAAACTATATACAAAACAGTGAATAACAAGTGTGCTCTAAGAAAAGGAAAATCAAGAACAAAACGACCTACATATCTAGTCCTAGGGTGAAGGCATAACGGAGTTTACAATAGAGTTGTCCTAAGCTGGAAAACGTAAGTCTAGTACCTAATATATCTAACTAGGAAGAGAGAATAATAGTTGTGATAGTTTAATCTTCAACCTCATCAAGACCTGAGAAGGAAATTAACAATACTAGAGTAGACAGGAAATGCAGATGGGCAACTTCCAAAAGGTGCAGCAAGGACAGAAACAGCAAGCTACCTGGACAGTTACCCAAGGTCTCACAGCAACGTTGGTACAGCCAGTTTTGGCTAAGGCCAAGAGTACTTGACAGACCACAACAACAGCAGGGAAATAGAAAGGCTGTCTTACCCTGACTTGGCAAGGTCCAGTTGTCTTCTATATTTGTCTCCTCCAAGCACATAGGACTGCATGTCCAAATCAGTGGTCAAGGTGGGGGCAATTCTTTGCCCAAGAGGCCATTAGCTGAGGCAAGAATGAACTCCAGCAGGAGCAACAACAGTGTCCAACATATTTTTGGGAAAGTGCACGGTGCTGTCAGGAGCAACAGTGTCTCATGTCAATGGAGTACTAATATTAAAACATTTAAATGCCATGTTATGCATGTCTATGAAGTGACAGAAGATTAAGCATCTATATCTGACTAATCTCATAGGCAAAGGAAACATGAGTGAAGATAATCTATAATACTCAGGAACTTAGCTAAAAAACTGATTGAAACTTCCCTGAGTAAAGCAGGAACAAATACCTAAACAATATAACTATATACATATACATACATATAAATCCCTAAAATAGAGGTAGAGTAGAAATGTCAAGACAAGAGGTAGAACTATAAAGGGAAGCATGATAAATATCCCAAATTGTATCAATATACAAAATGTCTTGAATACAAGAAAAGTATACATACATAGAATATGGCAAGAATAAATGTGCATAAATTGTATCAATATATGAAATGTCTTGAACATAAGTAAAAGTACACATACATAGAATATGGTAAGAATAATGTGCATAAAACATCATAAGTGGGAAGATTTCACACAATATAACAAAATGTAAACTTAATTTTACATAGCTTACCACATGTAAGAATACATAACAATGTAAGCTGTAAAATACTATTATCTCACTCTTACTCAATAATTCACAAGAAAATAAGCTAATCTACCTATATCCCATCTAAACCATACCTTTCCCAACCATTCCCTATTCCTGTCTAAAAGATAAATCCAAGTGTAAGCATCTTCCATACCCGATTCTAAATAACTAAAACCAACCCAAAGAAGATGACTATTATCCCCAAATTCCGAGGGTAGGGAAAGGGGGCGTTGTTATCTTAAGGTTACTTCCTGCTGAATTGGGGCAATGATTCCTCCATGGGATCCTGTAGGAAGAAAATTTTTAGCAACCAAATTTCTCAACAGAACTGGCTGTGACATATGTAGTTAGTCACTGTGTGGCAAAAAATGCTTGACTGTAGTTCTATTTGAAACTCTGGCCAGGGTATAATAAGAAGGTGCACCATTACAGCTAGCTAGTCATGAGTTGTCTCGAGCAAAACAGTCTCAAACCAGTTTTAGAGTGATGTTTGTAGTCCAGATGCATCAGGTTGAGTCAAGTGGAAACGATGACGTGGGGCCCCATCTTCTTTCCGGAGAGTTCAAAGACTGCTGTTAGGAATTGTTATTATTCCTTGTGGAAAACTTAAAATCAATATTAAAGTAAAATTTTCAAGGTTTAAGGTATGCATAAGGGAAAGGCAACAATAAACATTAAAATGTATATGAGAAAATTAGGATTTCAGAGAGAAAATTGCATATAAGAAATAAGTCCCCAGATTTTGTTTTCTTCTGCCTTACACCAATTGCCTTCTTGATTTAAGGCAGAAACCGTGAATTTAATCTTAGAAACATGCTTGAATTTAGAGAAGGAAAGCCAAATCCAACTCCAAAGCCAGCATTGGTTTACATGAATTGGGACTACAGGAATACTGGATGGTAAAGAGAAATAGATTTCTGTATAGAAATAGTTTACAAGAATTAAATATTTTTACCATAAGTCAGATTCCTCTTCATTAAGTGATTGTTTCTGGAGAGCTGTCTTATCTTCTGTAGGTACCTACATGTTCCGTGTCTTTTGACTGTTTGAAGATAGGTTTTCTCTGTTTTCCTTTAAGAAACTTCCCTTCCCCTACCTTTGAGAGGTCTCTGCACATCTCATGGGACCTAATTTGTTGAATGACTTGTCATTTCTCTTCATTAAGATGTTTGTTTCTCTTGTTCAACTCGGATCTTGATTAACTTAGATGGTATCCATAGTTTTTCTTCTCCTGTAGATACAAATGCAAGACCCCTACCCCAAAGTAACACATATCCTGGTTTGCATTCTGAGATCAATACATCCTTGAAGTACACTGGCTGATTTAGTTCAGAAGTTTTTTCTATTGTCCAGTGTCTTTCTGCAGCTGTTTTTCTTTTTTCACTAGCATTAAGAAAGTTTAATGTTAATAAAGTATTACATAATCTGTGTTTGGGTGTCTTGGTTCCTCCTGCCTGTTTATGGAGCATTTCTTTTAAAGTACGATTGGATCTCTCAACTACTGCTTGTCCTGTAGGATTGTGTGGTATACCAGTTATGTGCTTTATGTTATAATACTCAAAAAACTGTTTCAATTTGCTGGAGATATATGCTGGAGCATTGTCAGTTTTTATTTGTACAGGTATGCCCATAATGGCCATTACCTCCAATAGGTGTGTGATAACAGAATCAGCCTTTTCAGAGCTCAGAGCAGTGGCCCATTGAAACCCTGAAAATGTATCTATAGTGTGATGTACATATTTTAATTTTCCAAATTCTGCAAAATGAAACACATCCATTTGCCATATTTCATTCCTATTTATACCTTTAGGGTTACTGCCTGGTGGTAAAGGAGTTTGGTTATAGAATGAGCAAGTAGGACATTTCCTTAACTATTTCCTTGGCTTGTTGCCAAGTGATAGAAAAATCCTTTTGTAAACCTTTGCTGTTCACGTGGTGTTTCTTATGAAACTCTGAGGCTTCTAGCACACTTCCTATCAATAAACAATCAATTTCATCATTGCCTTGTGCTAGAGGACCTGGCAGACCCGTGTGGGATCTGATGTGTGTTATATATATAGGATGAGTCCTCTTTCTGATAGTATCTTGTAACTGTATAAACAATGAAGTTAATTCTGTATTGTCAGGAATAAATTCTGCAGTCTCAATGTGTAAGACGACTCTCTCTGCATATTGAGAGTCAGTAACTATATTGAGGGGTTCTGTAAAATCCGTAAGTACCATGAGAATGGCATACAATTCTGCCTTTTGTACAGAATTGTAAGGGCTTTCAACCACTTTAATAATTTTTCCTGATTTATATCCTGCCTTACCTGATTTGTTTGCATCAGTGTAGAATGTATGAACTCCAGAAATAGGTGTTTTTCTTACAATGCGTGGAAGGATCCAAATAGTTTTCTTTATGAATTTGATTCTCTCAGTTTTGGGATAATTGTTGCTAATCATTCCCAAAAATTACTGCATGCTCTCTGCCAATATTCATTATCTTTCCATAAGAAGGAAATTTCCTCATTAGTTAAAGGTACTATAATTTCTGCCAGGTCCCTTCCTGTTAGCTGATGAAGTCTTAATTTACCTTTTATAATCAAGTCAGAGATCTTTTCTATATATGTTTTTAGATTTTTATTCTGTTTATGTGGTAGGAATATCCATTCTAATATGATATCTTCTCTCTGCATCAAAATCCCTGAAGGATATTCTCTAGATGGTAATATAATCAGAATACAGTCTAGGTTTGGATCCACACGGTCCACATGTGCTTCTAGTATCCTCTTTTCTACCCATTCTAATTCTTTCAGCTTCAGCTCATAGTATTTGTGGACTATTCAAGTCCTTGTCTCCTTTTAGGGCTATTTTCAAGATTTTCAAATCATGCCCTTCTACTCCAATAATGGTTTGCAGTTGAGAAATCTCTCCTAGTAATTTTTGAAGATCATTAAGAGTCTAGTAGTGATCTCTCCTGATCTGTTATCTTGATGTCTTCTCTGACCTTTAGATATGGCTTCTCCTACCCATGCTTCAGTCTTATTGTCATTATACTCAATGTTGGCTGTATTTAGGACCCATTCATCCAAGGGTGCTGATCGCATTTTTAAAGGCCAAAGCACCTGTTTGCAGTGAGGATTCACATTCTCATAAGCTAAAGATTCTATGAGTATTTGCCTACAATCTGTCTGCTACCTCTAATTGTACTACCCTAGATAATCTTTCTAGAAACACACTAAAGCATTCTCTAGGTCCTTGCCTTATCTTGGTATAGGATTCTATCCTCTCCCCTAATTCATGGACCTTATCCCAAGCATTCAGAGCTGCTGTACTGCATAGAGACAAGATATGTTCATCATAGGCAGCTTGGGTTTCTGGGTCAACATAAAGACCATCACCAAGAATTTTATCTTGGGGAGCTTTATAACCTTTCTTTAAGCCCTGAAGTTCAAGAGCTTTTGCTTCCTCTCTCCATAAAGCCCTCCTTGAGAGGAGTTTTCAAGGACAGCTGATATTAATTGATCCCAATCCTTAGGGGTTACCTTTTTATTCCTTGCCCATGATTCTACTAATTGCTTCACATCTGGTGAATGCATGCCATAAGAGACTACTGCTTCCTTTATACCTTTTAAATCTTTCATATGTATTGGTTCCCACTGATATGCAACAACACCTTTTGGGTGTTTCTTCGTTGCTGGTTTTTCATTAATAGATACAGGGAAAGCTCCCCTGACCCTAAATGGTGTGGAAAATTTTAAGTATTTTTCATGCCCTGTTACCTGTAGTTCTTCCTCTGATGTATCAGACTGAAGGTCTTCTAAAGCCTGAAATCTAGTAACAATTGTTTCTTTGAGTGTCTGAATTTCTAGGGACTTCATTGCATCAGTCATTTCCTTACTTTCTCCAACTACAAATGATTCCATGTTTTTAATATTCTCATCCTTAGATATTATCTGAATGGCATGTAAACTGCCTTCCAGAAACAATGTTCTATCTACTAGCTTGCCATTATCCTCAGACATGGAAGAGATTCTATCATTTAGTCTTTCTTTCTGATGTTCCAGTTTTTTAAACTTATTAGTAGCTTCCTCCGACCAGGAACGAGCTGTTTCTGCTAGTGTGTTAATGCATTGCATTGTTTCTGTTCTGGTTATTGAGGCATCAGACATGGAACAAATTCTTTTTTCTACTTGGTCATTTTTATGTTCCATGTTTTGTATTCTACCTGTCAGCTCTCCAATGCCATCTTCAATATTCTGAACCTTTTTTTCTAAGCATTCTATGTTTTGAATTCTATCATTTTCAATGTTTCAAATCCTTGTTACTAAGTCTCCTATGGTTTGTACAAGTTCCTTATTCTTTGTTGTAATCTCAAACCATTTCTTTAAGAATATCATGTTAATGATGAAACCCATTGCTATTACAAAATAAATGTACATATTGGTCCAGTCATAATTTTCTTCTGCTAAAATTCCTTCTATATATAAAGTAAAATAATTCCTAAAGTCCTCCATTGTAAAATTATCTGCCATAGGTATGGAACAATTGATCTCAGATATTATATCAGCTTAAATTGAAAAGGATGTTACAATTACCTTAGGTGTAATTCTGCTGTCCTGGAACTTTGATGCTTTTAGTTGTAGATCTCAGCTTGTAGTAGTTACCCCTGGCGGTGTACCACCAAATAGTGTCCGGAAGTGTACCGCCAAATAGCGTCTGGCAGCAGACAATCCTTCTGATCCTGGTCCCTGTTGAATAGCTCTTAACAAACTATGGCAAGCTAAATTTTGTTAGACAAATGAGTAAAAGGAGCCTTGTGGAATTGCTGGGACCACAGGGCTAACTGCATGAAATGCACAAGCAGGGCGGGCGCCAAGTGGCTCTGCGCGAATGCAAAGTGGGAAATGGGCAAAAAATGAGAAGCAGTGAGTGCCTTCTCAGGCCCGCTGTGGAGGCAAAGGAGTTGTAGGGCAGAGGCAAATGTCCCAAAGCTGTGGTGAGTCCACCTGGTTAGGCAAGGGACCCTGCCCGTTGGGGAATGGTGTCTGCTGCCTGGGTGAAACCCAGGTCCCGTGAAAATCCTGATCCTGCTTCTGACACCAGATATTGCAGTTAAATAAGGATCAGGATAAACAAATAGGCCGAACAGATGTTTATTCAGGGAGAAATAACTTACAACCTAGACAGATGAACACCAGCAGGTTCCACCAGATGCTCTCCTCTCCGCGTCCCACCACCAAGAGAGCATTCCCCGGCTCCTCCTCAAACCTCCTTCCACAGGTCACTTCTGCCCATAGCTCCACCCCTCAATGGGCGTGGTCAGTGCCACAGAAGGAGACAAAGTGAATATCCCACTACAGACAACTATTAAATATCAAATATTTTACATCAGTATTTTGGTATATTGATACTAATTTAAAGTTATTTGTGTTACACAGGATGTATGCTTCTATTCTTGTTAGGAATATTGTGTATATGCAGCTCATTTAATAATGCAATGTATAACTAAGACAGTAGGTTAGTAGTTAATCTATAATAATTAAACTTGTAGTCACATTAGGTATGATTTCAAGGTAAACATGTAATTTTAGACAGACAGAAGATTTTCAAACACTTCAAAGACCTACAGAATATGTCATTTAAGATATTCTGTAACATAAGTGTTTTCATGGCAATGAGACTTATCTGCTCCTGGCAGCACAAATTTACTTCACAGAAGGATGATGGGCATTAAAAAAAAGCCCATATGGCGTTAGCTTTCAATGTGGCAAGGCAAGCCATTAGGGCAGAAAACGGCATGTGCCTTGACTGCTGGCAGTATGCTGTATAGACAGGAAAAGGAGGACCATGGGGAAAAAACTGTTGAAGTTTGCCAAGACAAAGTGGGACAGTCCTTTGAGACTCCTGATCACAGGAGTCCTCCAGAAACTCTGCAGAACACAGAGGAAAGCAACTGATGAAATTCCAATAAAAGTAGGACGGTCTTTCATTTTCTGATTCACTGAAAAGTCTGCCAAATATTCTAGGCCTACAGGCCAAAGATGAATGCCCTTCCTTGGGGAGTCCTGGGCAATGGATGTAGTATATTCACACCCAGGTTGGTCCTGTCACCATGTGGAAATCAAGGATGTGGTAGTATTCTTCTTAGGATTTCTGTTGTTGTGAAGAGACACATTATCACAGCAACTCTCATAAAAGAAAACATTTAATGGGATGGCTTACACAGTCAGAGATTTAGTTCATTGCCACCATTGTGAGACATGGTAGCATGAAGACAGATATGGTACTAGAGAAGGAGAAACAAGTCCTATGTTCTGATCTATGGGCAACAGGAAGTGAACTGAGACACTGAGCCTATATAAGACATCAAATCCTGTCTCTAAGGTAACACATTTCCTCTAAGAAAGCATTACCTGTTCCGACAAAGTCATAACACTTAATATTGCTACTCCCTATGAGTTTATGGGGGCAATTACATTCAAACAAATGCCACATGGTATTTGTTTTGCCTGTTGATGATCCTGGGACAAGGTTGCCCATGAATACCTTGGGAATGGTGCCCTGTACTTCAAAATCTCAGGATTCATGTATAAAATTGAATGGGGCAGGACCCCAAATCACTTCCCTAATGAATGACAGCATGGTGGAGGGCATACTGGCCTAGTGTGACATCTCTGGACACAATACCTGTCCTATGACATCATCAAGATTCTGTTGGATGTAGTCTGGTAGGACCCAGCTCCTCGCTGAAGCAGGCTCAAAGGATTGCCCCAGCATCATCACCTACCTCTGTCAGAAGGGCTGGGTCCATTTGACAAGGATGGCCATTGCTCTTGTTGGATATTAGGTCAAGTTACTGCTGGCAGCCCCAAGTGTCTCAAACCATCTCAGAGAATGCAACTTTACCCTCCCTCCTTCCCAGCCCCAGCCAGACTTATGCTGCACATCAAGATGCAGAACTGTGGGCAGCAGAGTCCAGACCAGCATGGCTGGGGTATTCACCTTCAGATCAGCCACCACATTGTGCAGGGGCTTATCATTGAAGCTGCTTAAGGATTCCCCTTGACCAGGTTGAGAGGGTGAGCTGAGCAGGTCATGGATAGAAACCCACAATAACCTTTCACCATCTCCAGAAAGTTCACATACTGGGTTACTGTGTGACACACAGGCTCTTTCCTGCCTGTTCTTACCACAACTATCATCTTTTCCACCTCAGCCTGGAGGTATCAGTCAGGTCTCAGGGCAGCTTGGCAGAAAAGGTCATGCCATGCTCAGGAAACAGGCTATCTTGCAAACGCATTAGTGCCTTGTGCTCTAGGCAGTCTTTGCTAAGATGTCCTTGCATTGGAACCACATTCAACACACATGACAGTCACAGAGAGCAGCTGAGGGCTTCTTCCCTTAGAAGCTATTTAATTAATTTCATTATTATTATGTGTATGAGAATGTATACATAAGAATATATGGACGTGTGTAAGTGTGTTTATGTGTGTGTCTTTGCAAAGTGTTGTTACGGGGAGCTCACCAGAGTCAATCACTTAGATACAATCTATAGACAACTGAAAGTCTACTCCAGCTGGCTGGGACTACTATACTCAGGCATTTGGGACACAAGTGTAGCCCTGTGAATTCAGAACAAGGGCTTTTAAAAAGCAAAAACCACACCCTGCTATATTGTTAGGCAGCTCCAGGAGAGTTTTTGTGCAAGCAAGCTGTTTAGCAGAAGCCAAAATAAGCACATGACTGGAAAGAGAGGTTTGCATAAGCAGGCAGTTGGAAGCTAAAATAAGTTAGCTGGGCCCCCTTGACCTTGAGTGTCCTAGATTTTCCATCAAATGTATCAAATTCTAGTTGAACCTAAAATTGCTCCAGCAAGAATATGAGATGTAGGAACCTCTGTACTGTCTTGCTCTGTCACAGTGTGTATATAGTATGTGCTTATGTAGTATGAATGTGATCATGTGTATGCTTGTATATGTGCATAGTTTGTGTTTGTTCATTGTGTGTTACATATGTGCAAGAGTGTGTGCATGTATATATGTTTGCATATGTGTAAGTATGATGTATGCATTGCATGGTGTGTGTGTGTGTGTGTGTGTGTGTATGTGTATGTGTGTGTGTGTGTGTGTGTAGGCATACTTATCATTGTGAGAATGTAGAAAACAGTAAACAATTTAGGAGTCAGGTCTTTGTATCTGAAAGGAGTTCCAGAGATTGAATCAGGTATCCAGGCTTGCTTGGTGAATTCCTTTACCCACTGCCTATCTGGCACTATGTGCTGCTTCTGCCCAGTGCCACTTGGACCAGTCTCAGTTCCAAGCCTCTTTACTAGGACCAGGGCCTGTTTGTCTTCACCCAAAGCCTGCCTGGTGTGTGATATTTTGAATGTGTTCTGTCAAATAAAGCTAGTTTGGAGTCAGAGGGTGGAGCTAGCCACTATCTAACCACTGTAGAGAGACAAGAAAGGAAGTAGTAAGCTGGGTCTGAGAGAGGATCTTGGTGCTTTTGTTCAGAGAAGTCACAGAGGTAGGAAGTCACTGGTGGCTGCTCCAAGTTCTCTGATCTTCCAGGTGTTTATCTTGATATCTGACTCTGGATGTTTTTATTGATTAAGATTAAATAGCTTAGTGTTTCATCTGGTGTGCAATTCATGAAATATCCATTCGCCCATGGCTTTCAGCCACCAGCACCTGCTGGAGCTGCATACATTGGGGTCTGTTCCTGGTGGAGTCAGCAAACTGCCTGCTGCCTTCTGCTTTCCCTTTCATCCCTAAGCCCTCTGAGTCTGGGATTTGCCTGTTTCAGGCTCTCTACAAAATCTCCACAAGCCTCAAACTGCACAGGTGCCTGGGCTCCAAATGCTACTGGAGTTAGCCCCTCACCACTGGCCAGCTCTGCCTCAGGCAGCTCCCTCTGCATGCTTCCTCTGCATGAACTCTTGTGTGCATTTTTCAGACAACTGGTTTCCTCTTCCCCGTGGTTTGCAGGTTACCTTGGATCCCCTCCTCAAGCTTCTGCCACAATGGGTAGATGCCTTGACACATGCTCAGGCTTCTACTGTTGTTACAATCTCCACACACTCTCAGCTCACAGTTACACCTGAGCAGCTGCAGCTGGGCAATGGCTGTGGTTTCCACGCAGACTGTGACACTGAGGCAGGCAGCCTCATGCTCCATCGTTATCATCAGCAGATTTGATGAGAGAATTGTGACTTCTTAGAGAGGGGAATTAGTTAAAATATATGAGAGAGAGTTTTTTTTCCCCAAGTTAAAAATGGGAAACATTATTACAGTGAGGGAGTTAGGTCTCTGTATGCTTACACAATGGATGGTTTAAATTGGAATAATTAAATGAGGTGATAATTAACTTAGATGGGATTTACTTAATGTCAATGGTAAACATCCATTTGATGTGATATGAGTTGCTTGATATGAGTACCACTCGATAGAGATGAGTGCCAACATACAGGCCTTAGAAAAAGTTACTAGAGAAAATAATGCCATTTTGACTGGTAAGTCATAAAAGCCTTAAGAAATATTCAGATAAAGCCAGAGGATTTTAAAGAGAACCGACCTTAGTGTTCATTACATTATAAAATTAGAGTGGAACAGCCCAAGGTTATCAAACAACCAACCTTAATTTATCCAGTCACCTTACAAGAACAACTGCCAAATGACAGATATCTCTAAGGCTGTGGAAGAGATGACTGGATTCCTGTGGAAATGTTAGACTGGAAAGACTTGGTTACACCAGTATTAGAGTCTGGTCTTCCCTTGCAACGGAGGATCTGGTGGAAAGAAGAGGCTAGGACCATTGAACAACTAAGGAGTGCTAAGGTATTGAATTTTCCCAAGGCTAAAGTCTTGATTAAGGTGATTATGCTGATGTACAAAGACACACTCTATATGATGACCACACCTTGGCTCTATGCATGCAGCAGCTTTGAATGCTTGGGACAGAATTGAAGTAGTCTGAAAGAGAACTGAGCCATTTTCTAAAGTTGTAACAGGCCCAAAAGAAACCCCCACTGATTTTTTTTTTAGACAAAGAGTGACTTCAGCTGTAAATAGATTGAACAAATTCAGGAGCTAGACAAATAATAATTGAATCTCTGGCTTTTGAAAATGCTAATTCACAATGCAAAAGGATCTTGCCTTTAAAAGCGAGACAAATAACCATTGAGAACTGGATCTGAGACACAGACTGAACATCATAACCATGATGATAATTGGAGAGGAGAGGTTATTTCTAGAGACTTGAAGAAAAGCCAAAATTCAGGTGTTTTAATTGTGGCAAACAAGGTCACAAAAGGGGGGGGGAGGAGATTGTAGAAAGGGCAGTCCTAGAATCAATGTTTTTCTAATCCAAATAGAGGGCCCTTGCCTTCTAGAGTATGCAGAATGTGTGTAAAGGTAGACAATGAATGCAAATCAACAACTGGTAGACAAGGTACCCTCTACTATCAGGAAATGCCTTGGGGGTGGCATCTCATAGGCCCCCATGTCAAATTTAGTTCAGTCATTCCCTGTCATCGTGGGGAAAATTCCTCCCAGAGCAATTAAAGGCCCTAATGCCTATTCATTGACAAAAACCATACTGCTCTGGATGATAGCACAGATTTAAAAGATAAAACAAAATTTTCAAGAGAAACCATTAAGCAAATATTATAAAGACCAGATACAAACAGAAGAGAGACATCTTGATTAGAGGTGAGAGTTCATCAAACAGTGTGGCCATTCAATCTGAACTAATGGATAAGACTAAAAATGCTTTTCTTTTGATCAGATATAACTTGCAAAAAGGGAAACTTTCCCAAATTAGGGTTGGGGTGATATGAGATTTATTCCTGCCATTCTGGGCCCACTGCTGTGTCAGCCCCAAACGAACACACAAGCTGTTAGTGTTGGCTTATTGACTAGCTCTATCTTAATTATTTAATCTATTTCTATCGATCTGTGTATTCCTACATGGTATTAACTTATTGGAGAAAGAGTCTGGACCCATTATTCCTCCTGCATCCTACATGAAGACCAGCTCTGCCTACTTTTCCCCAAATCCTCCTTGTCTTCTAGTCCCACCTATTGTCAGGCCTCATTGGCCTTAGTGCTTCATCAACCAATAAGAGAAACATGTACAGAAGACATTCTCATCATTGGGGCTGGGTTTTGTATTTTTCTTTTCAAGGAGAATAAAGGCATTCAGCTAAGGAATACGAAGATCACTGATCAAATGAGACATCTGGTGAAAAATGATAACTCATCCATAAAAACTGTCCCAAGAAAAAGAGTAATAGGCCTAAGGAATTTCACATCTCTAACAGGATAAAATTTCATAACTCTTCCCAAATATTGTTTCTGTTACCTCTACAGACATATAATGCAAATGGTCTTTATGAAGTTCCAGTTGTAAGGTCAGGCATTATGCTGGTCTGCCCCGTTACCTGGCAAAATGCACTCAGGCAGTACTCTGGTCTGCCCAGGGTTCCATGAGTACTAGTCTGCACAAAGGTGCAATGGACCCCTTTAAAAGAAAGACCCCTCCCACCCATGCTCTTTCCAGCTCTCCTCCTCTGCTCTCCTCCTTTCTACTCCTTTCCAGCTCTCATCCTGCTCTCTTTCCACTGTATCCCTGGGGCAGATAGGACTTTTCTGTCCACTGTATCCCTCTTCTCTTCTGTCTTCTCTCTCATCCCTATCTGTCTCTTTACCTTCCCCACCCCTGCTTTGTAATGAAACTTCTCATTTAAACTGTCTCCCTGGTGTGTCTGTGCCCACCATGGTCACCCTCACCTGCCATAGAATCTATCATGGTTGCCAAGGACCTGCTTTATCCTAACACCAGTCAAATTAAAAATTAAAGCTGGCTTTGGAGTTTGAGTGTAGCTCTCTCCTTCTCTAAAACGAAGCATGCTTATTAAAGGGAAATCCAAAATATCTGTATCATGTCAGAAGAGCCACCTGATATGGGACAGAAGAAAAAACAAATTCTTTGATATTATTTTGACCCTTTAAAACTTTTCTTAAGGTATAAATATTACTTCAAAATTAATAAGATTAATATATATTAAACCTTTTCATGATATTAATGATCATATA
This sequence comes from Phodopus roborovskii, assembly GCF_943737965.1. Lineage (NCBI taxonomy): Eukaryota > Metazoa > Chordata > Mammalia > Rodentia > Cricetidae > Phodopus > Phodopus roborovskii. The sequence goes on along the minus strand of NW_026126459.1, from coordinate 6,917,468 downwards.
GAGTACACACTATTATAGAGAAAGGCTTCATCTAGCTTCCTGTACATGATCTTGGTTTGAGTCCCTACCAGGTAACCAGGAATTAAGAAGTTTTTGTACTCTCAACGTACATAACGAATTATGTTTATATAGAGTCTTGAAGATCTGCTGCATATGGCATTTAAAATGTTTTTTTATTTATTATTTTTTTATAACCAAGTCCATTTAAATGAAAACAAACATTTATAGACAATGTTTGGGAATTTGGGTGTCATTCTTTCCAAACTACTTCCGGCTGGTAAGGGGCGCTGTCATGGGGGATTCTAAGAAGATGCAGAAATCCTGGCTGTAGTCTGCAAGGCTGCTTTGTCCAGCTGTTTTGAATGTAGGATCACCTGATACTCTGTTTCAGGTGGTCTGGCTTGATCAAACCACATCAGTCTGGAAGGAATCCACAGCTTTTCATTTTCTGTGGAAACAAAAATAGAAATCCTTTTCCCCAGTAACTTGTCCTTGAACTTAAATTTTGGAGTCAAAGCATTTTTTTATTTAATTTATTATTTTACATGTCGATCCCAGTTCTCCCTCCCTCCCTCCTTCCCTCCCTCCTTCTCTCCCTTTTACCCTCTCTGCCCTCTCACATGCACTCTAACCACCCTCCCCTCCCATCCCCCCACCCCAATTCCATATATAGGGGAATGCCATCCATTGGGGTCATGTAGATCTGAAAGGTCATGTGAACTAGGGACTAGGGCTTCTCTCCTGTCTCTAGGTTAAGGCAGTTATCCCTCCATGGGGGATGTGTTCGCAAGGTCCTTTTGTGCACCAGGGATACATCCTAGCTCCACTGTCTGAGGTCCCTTAGACTGCTCAGTCCTTCTGGCTGAGACCCATATTCAGAGGGGCCTGAGTCAGTTCCATGCTGGCTTCCCAGCTATCAGTCTGGAGGGCCCGTTAGCTCCTCCTTGTTCAGGTCAACTGTCTCTATGTGTTTCTACAGCCTGGTCTTGTCCTCTCCATCTGCATCTGGGTTCTAGTTCGACTCAGTGTTTATGTATGGGTATTTGCTCCTGTTTCCAACAGGTATTAGATGAGGGCTCCATGGATAAGTTAGTTGTTGATCTCACTATCAGGGAAGGGCATTTATGGTAGCCTGTCCACGGATGCTCAAATTGTTAGTTGGTGGCAGTCTTGTAGTTCTCTAGACCTTAACTTCAGGAGACATCACCATTCCTGACTTTAAGCTCTACTACAGAGCTATAGTTCTGAAAACAGCCTGTTATTGGCATAAAAATAGACAGGTAGACCAATGGAATAGAATTGAAAATCCTGATATTAACCCACACACCTATGAACACCTGATTTTTGACAAACCAGCTAAAATTATAAAATGGGAGGAGGAATGTATCTTTAACAAATGGAGCTGGCACAATTGGATGATGGTATGTAGAAGACTGCAGATAGACCCATGTCTATCGCCATGCACAAAACTCAAGTCCAAATGGATCAAAGACCTCAACATCAATCCAGCCACACTGAACCTCTTAGAAGAGAAAGTAGGAGGTACCCTTGAACAAATTGGTATAGGAGACCACTTCCTGAACATAACTCCAGGGGCACAGACACTGAGACACTGAGAGAAACAATTAATAAATGGGACCTCTTCAAACTTAGAAGCTTCTGTAAGGCAAAGGACACAGTGGACAAGACAAAATGGCAGCCCACAGACTGGGAAAAGATCTTCACCAATCCTATATCCGACAAAGGGCTGATCTCCAAAATATACAAAGAACTCAAGAAACTAGTCAACAAAACACCAAATAACCCTATTTAAAAATGGGGTACAGAACTGAAGAAAGAATTCTCATTAGAGGAAATCAAAAAGGCTGAAAGACACTTAAGAAAGTGTTCAACATCCTTAGCTATCAGGGAAATGCAAATCAAAACAACTTTGAGATACCATCTTACTCCTGCCAGAATGGCTAAAATTAGAAACACCAATAACAACTTATCCTGGAGAGGATGTGGAGAAAGGGGAACACTCCTCCACTGCTGGTGGGAGTGCAAATTTGTACAGCCATTTTGGAGGTCAGTATGGCAGTTCCTCAGGAAAATGGGAATTAGTTTACCACAGGACCCGGCAATCCCCCTCTTAGGCATATACCCAAATGATCCACATCCATGCAACAAAGACATCTGTTCAACTATGTTCATAGCAGCACTATTTGTAATAGCAAGAACCTGGAAGCAACCTAGATGCCCCTCAATTGAAGAATGGATAATGAAGATGTGGCACATCTACACAATGGAATACTACTCTGCAGAAAAAAATAATGGTTTCTTGAAATTCGCAGGCAAGTGGATGGCACTTGAAGAAACCATCCTGAATGAGGTAACCCAGCCACAAAAAGAGGAACATAATATGTACTCACTCGTATATGTATTTTAGACCTAGATCAAAGGATCACCAGCCTATAATTCACACCACCAGAGGAACTAGGATACAAGGTGTATTCTAAGAGATTCATATAAAGTCCCTCACAGAACCGGGAAGAGACAAGTCCCCAGAGCACAGGGGAAGTTAGTGGAGGCAGCCAATGGAGAGAGAAGTAGGAGAAAATGAGGGGGGGGGAAGAAAACACGTGCGACTAGGAAGATTGCGTCCATTTAGGAATAGAAGATGTAAAGATGGAAAAAATTTAGCCTAATTTTCCCTAGACTCTGCCCCCTAGCAGTGAGTAGGCAAAAGGTCATTCCTGACAGCACCTGTGAGTGAATGAGAACAGGAAATGAGCTGTGCCATACTACCCAGGAGCCCTATCGAAAGCAGACTTCCTGGGCTAAGCGTGGGCTTGTCACACTACCCAGGAGCCCCAGTGAGTGCAGACTTCCTGGGCAAAGCGCGGGCTTGGATAGTTCAAATTGATTGGTCCACACTAGATGCTATTAAGAGGATTGGTTTGTAATGCGTGGGCTTTGTTGTAACCCTATAAAAGCTATCTGAACCCTGTACCATGGAATATGGCTGCGGACCCCAGTGCACTGGAATATAAAAGGCCTCATGCTTTTGCATCAAGACTGCTTCTCATGAGTGATTTGGGGGGGCCGCCTTTCCTGAGTCAGGGCGTGAGGGTTCAAGCCCTCTGTGGGTCTTACAAAGACAGGAGAGAGAGAGAACATAAAAGAGGGAGCCAATATTGGTTTGAAGATAAAATTGAACACAAAGAAAGGTCTAGAGAATTACATTTAAAATGTTAATGAGATCATTCAAGTTCCAGCCTTGGTGCCCTCTCAGGATCCAGGTTAGGGGCTAGACAGCAGGCAGGTAGGGTTTTCCTAAAAGCTTCTGAGGGTGAGAGGGAAATAAGCTGGCTCACACATGCATTCTTCTCATGGCTCTTTATTCTTTAAGAAAATGTTCTTCCCAGAAAGTTATCTCTCAAAAGCTCTAAGATTTCTCTGTAAAAGCTCTCCCCTCAAAAGTTCTCTCTCTAAAAGCTTTCTTAAATTTCTTAATATGTAAAAGTTTCTTCTTCTAGAAGTTCTCCTGAGATCTCTTTTATCACACAAGGCTTCTAGTTTTCATACCCACTGGTCCCTTTATTAACTCTCTGACAATAGAGCTTGCATATCTCTCAGAGCCAGCAAGGCTGGTAGGTGCCTCACTGTCTCTCCCCTGGATGTGACTTGCAAAATGTCCTGGCAAACTTAAGTCACAGGGGGGAAGTGACTTGCAGGTCATGCTGTTAACTAATCAAAGGGGGCTTCTCAGTGCTACATCAAAGGGGAAATCTAAGACTATGTAGTGTGAGACCCTGAGGCTGCAGCTCTCACTGCTGATGCCCCAATGAGAGTTCCTTTCTCTGGGGCCTATTTGAGAATACAAAACACCAAGTATATATTCTATATACAGCCAAATTCATAGTAACAAATACTCTGGATTTGGTACCTAGAATAGTAATTGCTACTTCTCTAATAAATGATATAGGCTTCCAACAAAATGCGTAAGTTTTCTGCAGTAACCTTTGAAGTGTCCAAAAGGAGGATGGCTGGTTCCTGATGTCCTCCTCTCCTTCCTCATTTCTGCTTCTCTTTCTACTCCCTGCCTGCCAGCTCTGCCTATCCTTGCTCCTGCCTTGCTATTGGCCATTCAACTGTTTATTAGACCATCAAGTATTTTAGACAGGCAAAGAATCACAGCTTCTCAGAGTATACTAATACAGCATAATTCAAAGTCACACACCTTAAAATAATATTCTACCACATGTCCCCCTTTTGTCAAAATAAAAGGAAAGAGTTTAACTTTAGCATAGTAAAACTATATACAACAAACCAGTTATCAAGTAAGAATTAATTTATAATATTCCATCCATTTGCATGTCAGCACATCCAGAGAAAATAATGCATTCCAAAGTTTTATACCTAACTTACTTTCTATCATATCTAGGGAAAACTGCAACTATAACCACCTAGTCTTCAAGTGCATCAAAGGCACCAAAATTATATAACAGTATTTAAGTTAGCAAAAAGTGCATTGCAAATGACTTCCAAAAGCTCTAGAAATGACAGAGACATCTGACTGCCTCTACAGTCCCCCAAAGATCCTATGCAACATTGGGGCATCCATCTTCACCCTTTGGACCATATTATCTGGCAGATGTTTCAGTGAAGTAAGAAATTAAAAAAACTGCCCTGCCTATATTGACAGTTTGTCAGTCACTTTCCTGTGTGTCCTGCACAGTGTATGGCAGTTTCTTCCATGAAGCAGGAACCCTGAAGGACCATTTTGCCTTGTTTTTGGCAATATTTAGCAGTCACTTTCCTGTGGGTCCTCTTGTCTGCCCACTTTATACAACATACTGCCAAGCAATCCAAGCAAGAGCAGCTTCTTTCCCAAATGGCTAACCTTGCCACTATAAAAACAAACCACATAAGGAGTTTCTTCAATGCCCATCGTCTCTGGAGTAAATTTGTGCTGACAGCGGCATATGTGTCTCATTGTCATGAAAATCCCTAAGTTAACAAAACATTTTAAATGCCACGTTCTATAGGTCTTTAAAAGGTTTGAAGACCATCTATCTAAAACATATCTCTATGTGATCTGGAAAACATAGCTAGCACATCTACAAATTTGATTGTTATAGATGACTAATTACTGACCTGCGGTTTTTGATTATTCTAAAAAGTTTGTAATAATAGCTTTCAAAAACTAGAATGTACCTTACATGAACTGCCTAGGTACTACTATACTTTAAACAAGAGCAGAGACATATATACAATATGTTGTAACAAAAATAACCTTGAATTGGTATCAATACACAACACTCCTTTAAACAAGAGTAGAAACATATACAGTGTGTTGTAACAAAAAACAACCTTAAAATTGTATCACTATACACAAGTACACAAGTCCTTTAAACAAGAGTGTGTGTGTGTGTGTGTGTGTGTATTTGAATTTGTAGCCACACACCAAAATTCCTGTCAAAACTACCTAAGAGTAATAATTTCTATATTCCTATAGTTCTCTAAATTATAACCCACAAAAAAAAAAAAAAAAAAAAAAAAAAAAAAAAAAGCCTCCCACAATCAAGCTGTTGGGAATGTGGACTTCATGTTCTCTAGACTGCTTCCTGCTGAATTAGGTGAAGACATCTTTAGAGTCCCAAAGAGAAAATTTGAGATAATGGCCAAGTCCTGGGAAGACCAGCAGTAATCTTCATTGAAAATACCTCCTGTCAAATTTCAGAGGTCTCCCCTGGTCAAACCAGATCCATATCAACCCATAATGAATCTACAGCCTCTTGTTTCCTACAGAGACAAAGGCAAAACCTCTTCACTAAGGCATTTTTGATTTCCATTTGATAAATACATTTTTCACCCTTTTAAAGTTAAGGAATTCTTAAAATATCTAGGCTGGTTGATTTCCTAAGTCCCTCTTTCCATTCCAGGTGTCTTAGCAGCTGTCCTTTGCTTTTTAGCAACTAAAAATTAAAAATCAACATGATAGCATAAGGGATCCAGACTCCTTGTGGATTTCCCATAGTTACATGACTTATTCCTTTTTACTGCTTTTACTCTCTCTTTAAAGACTCCATGTTAGTTTTTAAAACTCTTTCTTTCTGTGACTGTCTATGCTCCTTTTCTTTTTTTTTTTCTTTTTATTTTACATATCGATCCCAGTTCCTCTCCCTCTTTCCCCTGCTCTTACCTTCTCTCCCACACTCCCATGCCCCCCTGACCACCCTTCCCTCCCATCCACCCTCACTCCACATGTAGGGTGATGCCTTCCAGGAGGGGTCATCTAAATCTGTCAAGTAGGGACTAGGCCCTCCCTCCTGTCTCTGGGTTAAGGGAGTATACCTTTATGGGGGATGTGCTCCCAAAGTCCTTTTGTGCACCAGGAATACATCATGGTTCCACTGTCAGAGGTCCCTTAGACTGCCCAGGCCTTCTAGCTGAGACCCATGTTCAGGGGGTCTGAGTCAGTCCCATGCTGGATTCCCAGCTATCAGTCTGGGGGCCCCTTAGCTCCTCCTTGTTCAGGTCAGTGGTCTCTGTGGGTTTCTGTAGCCTGGTCTTTTCCTCCCTCTCTGCATCTGGATTCCAGTTTGGCTCAGTGTTTAGTTGTGGGTGTCTGCTTCTGTTTCCATCAGCTACTAGATGAGGGCTCTATGCTTATGGATAAGTTAGTTGTCGATCTCATATTCAGGGAAGGGCATTTATGGTAGCCTTTCCTGTTGCTCAAATTGTTAGTTGGGATCAGTCTTGTAGGTCTCTGGACATTTCTCTAGGTTCAATTTTCTCTTCAAACCTATAATGGCTCCCTCTTTTATGGTCTCTCTCTCTCTCTCTCTCTCTCTCTCTCTCACACACACACACACACACACACACACACACACACACACACCTATTCCTCCCCTGACTCAATCTCCTAGTCCCACCTGCTTTCCTCTCCTCCCCTTCTCCCTCTCCACTCATTGCTCCTCCCCCATGTGCTCAGGAGATCTTGTCCCTTTCCCCTTCTGTGAGGAACCTTATATGAATCTCTTAGAATCCTCCTCATATCCTAGTTTCTCTGGCAGTGTGAATTGTAGGTTGTTGATCCTTTGCTCTATGTCTAAAATCCATATATGAGTGACTACATACCATGTTCCTCTTTTTGTGACCGGGTTACCTCATTCAGAATGGTTTTCTTTCTTAAGCATACACACATTGTAAAACACACTGGAACCTATTTAGAGGTTTGTCTGTCTGGACCTCTTTTACTGTACATCTTTTAGTCTTTCTGACCACAGGAGCAAATTTTAGACTAATATGTGAACACTGGAATCTCCACATGGCAGCTCTCCACATGGCAGCAGCTCTGCCTGCTTCTCAGGTCATGAAAGCCAAGCCTAAGCTATGGAAGCCTGTATCGGTGTTGCCACAAGCCATGTTTACCAGCTTGCCATTTCTGTTTCTAGTTAATACTGCCAGCTGAACAGCAGCTCCTCTTAAAGCAGCCATGTCTTCCTCCCAGTGTTCTCAGGCTCCAGATGTATATTCGAGCCCCACATTAGTACACCACTATGAAGTAAGATGTTTTGTCTTTTTGGGTCCCATCACCCAGCTCCCAAAAGAATCACACATGGAGGTTTATTCTTAGTTACGAAAGCCAGACCTTAGCTTGGCTTGTTTAAAGCCAACTTTCTTAAATTATCCTGTCTACTTTTCCTCTGGGCTTTTCTGTTCTCTTCTGTAAATCTTAATCTTACTCACTAGATTGCTGTGTAGTTGGAGGTTGTGTAGCAAGCCCCTGACATTTTCCTCTCCCTCCTCACTTCTTCTTTTCTTTCTATTCTCTGTTGCAAGCCCCATCTGTCCTTGCTCCTGCCTGCTATTGGCCATTCAGTTCTTCATTAGACCATCAGGTATTTTAGACAGGCAAAAAAACCACAGCTATACAGAGCTAAACAATTGCAGCATAAGCAAAAGTCACATGCCTTAAAATCATATTCTACCACAAGCCAAATGATTTTTCAGGATCCCCAAATGATGCCATTGCTCCCAGACAGCAAGAAGTAATTTTAAGAACATGATGCCCACATTCCCAAGAGGTGAGGCAGGTGGTTTTGGGTCATTCATAGGATTATGTATATTTGTCATTGTTAACGGGGAATTGGTTATAAGTTGTTGGTAATGTTTGGGAAAAAAGCTGAACAAAAGAGATTAAATTCAGAGTTCTTTTTATGAAAAGAAAAGGGGGTATAGATATGATTGGTTAGAAAGGTAGATTAGTAAATCTACTTTTAAAGCAAACAGGCAACTACTAGTTTTAAATATTTTTTATTGGCTTAGATTTTTGTATATTGGCACAAAACTGAGACTACTTTTGTTACTATATCTATCTATCTATCTATCTATCTATATATATATATATATATATGGAAAAGTAGAATAAAAAGATGATTACTAAATATACCTTTAAAACAAAATAGCAACTATTAGTTTTACACAGTTTATATTGATATGGATTTTTGTATATTGATCCAAATTTGAGGTTATTTTTGTTAGAATATAGTGTACATGCATTTCTACTCTTTGTGCAAGGTATTGTACCTTTACAGATCATTTACTAATATAATGCAAATTATATAAGTCCTTGAAAGTTATTATTAAAAAGTATTTATGATAATAAAGAAATGCAGGTAAATAGTCACCTATTAAAATTGAACTTGTAATCATGTTAGGTGTAGGTATGTTTACAAGGCCAAACAGAGATGTATTTTAGGTAAACAGGAGGTCTTCAAACACTTCAGAGATCTACAGAATTTAGCATTTAAGATGTTTCAATAACATAGGTTCTTCTTTTTTTAATGACTTTGGAATGTGTCTGTTCCTGGCAGCACCAATCTACTTCAGAGAACATGCTAGGCATTGAAGAAATTCCACATGGAGTTTATCTTCTTTGTGGTAAAGCTAGCCTCTGGGCAAGAAACAGTCTTTTCCTGGACAGGTGACAGTGTGTTGTCCAAATTGGACAAACAGGACACAAAAGAAAAGTGACTACTGAACTTTGCCAAGACAAGGTAGTACAGCCCTTCAGAATATCCTGCTTCACAGAAAAGTCTATCAGATATTCTAGGCTTATGGGTTAATGATGGATGCCCCAATGTTACAGTGGACTCTTGAATGGCTGTCCAGGTAGCCAGCTGTTTCTGTCATTTCTCACATATATGGAAGTCGCTTCCTTGCGTTTCCTGTTACTCAGATAATAGTACTTCATTCTTTGGTCTCTGATGGAGTTGAAGACTAGATACTTATCGTTTTCTTGTTAAAACATTCATAAAGAAACTCAAAAAAGAAGTGTAAAGTGTATAAGGTTAAGAGACATTAAAAAGATAGTTTTGGGATGATGATGCAAATGAAGATGGAAAGTAAATTAAGTATAACACTTTGAATTCACCAAAACCGCATAAGCAATGGATTATTTTCTCTGATTTTGTCCAATACTAGAACACTAAACATTGATAAAGTAATTATTGCCTGTATATAGTTATTTTACTTATTGTATATAGTTTTTCTATGTTAGCTATTACCTCTTTTATATAGACAAAGGGGGAAATATTGTGATGTTTCATTTGTGTTCTGATACATAAAGCTTGCTTGGAGATCAGAGAGTGGAACTAGCCACTAGTTAACCACAAAGGTCTGGATGTCTGTACAGATAGGAGACAGGAAGTGATAAGGCTTAGCAGAGATAGGATCACCCCTTCTTGGCTAGAGGATTAGGAGAGGTAAGAAGTGAATGTGGCTGCTCTTTTGTTTCTCTGATCTTTCAGCACTAACTTGATATCTGACTCTGGGTTTTATTGATAAGACTAATTAGGATCTTGCTTCAGACGTCTTCAGTACCAGTTGTACCACTTGAATTTCCTGTGAAGAAGTCACAAGGCTCCAAAAGCTCTACCTCCTTATGCCCTGTGTTTCCTATAGTTGTTTTGATGGAGGCCAAACTAATGAGTGTGAAGTGTCTTAGTGTGGTTGTGGCTTCATTACCCTAATAATGAGTGTCACTGAGCATTGTTTATGTGTTTTTTGAAGGATGGTCTGTTTGCTTTGCAGAAATGTCTATATAAGTCTTTGGCTCATTCAGATATCTGATACACATATGGTGTTTAGTTTTTGATATTTGTTTCCTGGGTATGAATGTCCTGTCAGACCTGTGGGTTGTCAGTATTTTCTCTGTCTCTCATGGTTTGTTTCTCTTCCCCTCTTTTGACACCATTTTAAAGAACATTTATTTTGAATTTGGGTGTGCCGGTGTGTGTGTGTGTGTGTGTGTGTGTGTGTGTGTGTGTGTGTGTGTGTCTTCTGTGCATGTAGAGGTAAAAGGGAGTTGGCTCAACAGGAAAATGTTGGAACTCCCCCTCCACCATGTGGCTTCAAGAGATTGAACTCAGACTGTGGGACTAGGTTGTAGGTATTTTATCCACTAAGCCATCTCATGATGATTTGTATGATATTCTGTGGCCTTCAGCACATTTCCTATCAATAGGTGATCAATGTCATTATTATGTTGTGCTAGAGGGCATGGTAAACCCATACAGGATTGAATTTGTGATACACATGAGAGTAGGAACCATCATATATATATGTATATATGTATATATATTCTTTTAACTAAATAAATTCTAAAGTAAATTTTGTATCATCTTGTATAAATTCATCTGTTTCAATGTGTAAAACAACTCTTTCTGTATAGTGTGAATCTTACATCTGGAACACTAATAACTATAGGATGTAGGGGCTCTAGTTATTAGTGTTCCAGGTGTAAGATTCCAGACGTGATGATGGTCTGCTCCTGTCACCTAGCAGAATGCACTCAGGCAGTAACCTGGTCAGCCCAGGGTTCCAAGGTTGCATAGTCTGCACACAGGTACAAAGGACCCCTTTAAAAGAAAAACCACTGCCCACTTCCCTGCTCCTCTTCTCTTCCCCCTTCCCCTGGGGCAGACAGGACTTTTTCTGTCTCCCTCTTCTCTTCTGTCCCCCCTCTCTGTCTCTCTGTCTCTTTACCTCTTTTCTCTTTACTTCCTCCTTCCCTCCCCTTTGTAATAAAACTTCTCACTTAAACTGTCTGCCTGGCATGTTTGTCCCTCTGCCTCAGTCAACCTCACTGACATGAAATGTGCCAAGATTCCCCTTGTGCTTTATCATAACACCGGAAACAATACAAGGAAGGATCCAGAGACTTTTCTTGATGAATTTCTTGCTTTTGGAATAATTGTTCTTAATCTCTCCCAAAAGATTACTGCAAGCTCTTTGCCAAGGTTCACTTTCTGCCCATAATTTGTCAATGTCATTCTTAGTAAATGGTACTGAAATTTCTGCTGGGTCTATCCTGGTTATTGACAAAGTCTCAATTTTCCTTTTAGAATCAACTCAGAGGTTATTGCCACATAAATTTTTCTAAGATAATATCTGACCTCTGCATTAATATTCCTATAGGGGATCACTTAGCATTTAAAATAACTGAAAGACAATCAAGCTCTGTATCCAAATGATCCACATGTGCATCCTGTAATTTCCCTCCCACCACAGCCAATTCTCTTTCAGCTTCAGTCACTAAGTCTCTTAGACTAATTAAATCCTTGTCACTCTCTAAAGACTTGAAGAAATTACTAGTTCATTTCTGGGGCCCATAGTGTACCCTAGATTGGAAATAACCCTAGGAATCTTAGAAAGGCATTAAGACTCAGCAATCGATCGCTCTTAATCTGCACCTTTTGGGGGTCTAATGTTCTGTGGACCTAAGTAATTAATGTTCTGTAATCCTAAGTAATTAATAGAATCTCATCTTTGTATTTTTTCAAGGACAATTTGCAATCTCCCACTAAAGCAAACATTTCTTTACTTCTTCAAACATTCTTTTTATAGGATCTAAATTGAATCAGCTAGTAAGATGTCTTCCATGAAATGGTAAACTGCAGATTTCAGAAACTGCTAATGTATTACTTCCAATGACTGTCATACAAAATTTTGGCACAGGGTATGGCTATTTGACATCCCCTGTGGGAGAATCTCCTATTCATATCTCTTAAAAGGCTGAAATTTATTGCAAGCAGGAAATATTAAGACCAATTTTTCTCTTTTCCTTGTAAAGGTATAGTTTAAAAACAAATTTTAAATCAATAATTATAATAGGTCATCCTTTAGATAATAAAGAAGGCAAAGGAATCCAGTCTGTAGAGACCCATTAGCTAAATCACTTTTAGATCTGTTACCATTATGCATTTTCCAGATTTTTAAAATAACAAATGCAGGAGAATTCTAAGTGCTGATTGATTCTTCAGTATGCTGAACATTTAGTTGTTCCTATACCAGCTATTCTCAAGCCTGCCTGCAGTTTCTCTGTTGTTAAAGGTCATTGCTCAACATATACAGTTTTGTTCATCAACAACAGCAAGGCTGTTGGTACTTAGAAAGTATAGCAACTGATGTGCCCTGTACTTGTACATCCTGAATGGCTGATGACTGTTCTTTATAATACCTTCTAATATTTTTTCCAGAAACATGCATTAATGTACAGATTGTTTCTAAGACTGTAGGAATATTGTTTCTAAGACTATAGGAATATTAATCTGAGTATCCCATTGCTGTGACAAATCATGTCCCCATCAATTCATTGATATATTTGTCACACATTGCTGTAATTTTTCTCTCTGTACTTAAAGCTTCTCAAGCTCCATTTTACCTTAGATAAAGTTCCAGTCCATAAAAGCCGAACATTTACCTCCAGAAAAGGCCATTTTGAATGGCAAGATTCTAGTGCAATTATTGTTACATCTGTACTGGTATCTATAAGTCCTTAAATGATGACATCATTTATTTGTAGTTTTAATTTTGGTTCATTTTTTGATGCTTGCCAAAATATTTGGTTTACAGTTTCTCCTGAATTTTTTGTTCTCTCTTTATAGCTTTTCCATCATTCAGAGCAGTATGGTTTCTTATAATAGGCATTAGGTTCTTTAATTGCTCTGGGAAAGAGCTTTTTCCATGATTAAAGGGTACAACTGCACCAAATTTGGCATGGGGGCCTGCAAGAGACCACTCAAGGTATTTCCCAATGGCAATGATTACCTTGACTACCCCTTGTTGATCTACATTCATTAGTCCAATGCTTGCCTTTGCTACACCTTCTACATAATCCAGAAAGGAGGGTAATTCTGTTATAATTATGCTTAGGAACACCCGGTTTACAGCCCCTTTTTGGGTAACCTTGTTTGCCACAATTAAAACACTTGACATTTCAACTTTTCTTCTAACATCTGGATATCACCTCTCCTATCCAGGCAATATCATGGTCATGAGATTCAATACTGATTTTACCTCGAATCCATTCCTCCAAGGATGCTGATGGTGACTTTGATCACCTAATTACCCTTTTGCAGTGTATATTAGCATGTTCAAAAGCCAGAGATTCAAATTTTTTTGGTCTGTCTTTGTAACAATGTCATGAAGGCTTACTTTGGACCCTGTTAATCCCTAGTAAATTACTTAATTTTCCTTCCTACTTCTTCAGTTCTGTCCCAAGCAACCAAAGCTGCTGCATGGCATAAAGCCAGGGCATGATCATTATATAGAGATTGCCCTTGTACATTAGCATAATCTCCTTCTCCATGAATTTTTTCTTGGGAAATTTCCATACATCTAGCCCTACTTTGCTGTTCAATGGTCTTAGCCTCATCTTTTCACTGGGTCTTCCTTTCTAATTGAGGACCAGGCTACAAGACTGCTGTAACCAAGACTCTCCAGTTTGTGGGATAATTCTATACAAGTTGACCACATGTTTAACATCTGCTGAACAAACGGTGAACGCATGCCATATGAGGGTATAGCTTTCATGAAGCTCCTTAAATCTAATATTTCCTCAGGAATCCATTCAATTCTTGCCCAGCCTTGGAGATATCTATCATTTGACAGATGCTCCTGTAAGGATAAATTAAGTGGTTGTTTGCAAACCTTAGGCTGTTCCACTCTAGCCTTGTAATGCAATGCTGAATTGATTCTTCATTAAATTCCTCTGTCTGAGATTTAGATGACCCCTCCAGGAAGGCATTGCCCTACATGTGGAGTCTGTGGGGGGTAATGGGATGGGAGGGTTTTCGGGGGGCATGGGAGGGTAAGCTTAAGGCTGCCTAGCACATCTGATCAGAGAACACAGGCAGTGAACAACCTGGCTGAGGACAGCTGCAGCTGTTGGCCTGCACATGAGCTGAGAGTGGCAGCCCAAGAAGAGGGCATCTAGGGAAAGCCATGGGGCAGAGGGAGCCAGCTGCCTGCAAAATGCACATGGGATTGTGTGGAAGAAGCCTGAGGGTCAGGAGCTGCCTAAAGGCAGAGCCAGCCAGTCTAGGGTGGGTATGTCTGCCTGGTACTTTTGGAGCCCAGGAACCTTAGGAGTTTGGGGACTGTTGTTGCATAGAGGTTGTAACACTCACTTAGAGGCTTAGGAAAGAAGAGAGAAGAACCTAGCTGACTGGGCAGTAACTCTGGTGGGACTCCTCTGTGCAGCTCCGGCTTGTTCCAATGGCTGCCAAGCCAAAGGAAGGTAGCTTTTTTTGTGTGAATCCATGGGTTAAAATGGGCAACAAACATAACATGAGTTCTACTAGGTATTAATGATTAAAATCTGGAGTCAGATTTAGGGGTAAATACTGAAAGATTAGAGAGGTAATTGCAAACCACAGCCACAATTATCTCCTCAACTTCTCAGCTAAAAAACAGAGTGAGCTCCTGTCTCCTCTCACCTACATTCCTCTCTCTAACCAGCCACATCACTTCCTGTCTGTCTGTACAGTTCCCCAGACCTCTATGGTTAGCTAGTGGCTAGCTCTGCCCTCTGATCCTCAGGCAAGCATTATTTGTTAGAGTACAAACAAGATATTATCACACAGAATATTGGTGTGACAGGAGTTTTTGACTGCATTGTATCAAAAGTGATGCAATCCCAGTGGTAAGTAAACCTCATATGTTCTTACTCTTGTTTGAGTTATGTTTTGCATGCTAAAGTGATGTCTCATTAGGTAGCCCAGGCTGTCCTGGGTATTCTCAGGAACCTGAATTTCGTCTTATATGGATTTGTGTGAAGGGGCAAAGACCTTGTTCTGGTAAAAAAAAAAACATCACTGAATGACCATATCTAGTACGAGTACTTTTTGCTGGATTCAGATGATATGGGCCCTCAGTCACAGGTATCATACCTCAGGGTAGAGATGTAGGTAAGTGATAGATCATTTGTCCAGCAATAATGAGTAACATATAAATAGGCTCATGGGCACCTGTGCATGTGACATGTGTGAGCACACTCATTCACTGTGGTGATATCTTGCTTGTAAAAATAAAGCCTGTCTGAATATCAGAGTATGGAGCTTGCCAGTAGTAAATCACAGATGTCAGGAGATCTGTACAGATAGACAGGAAGTGAGATGGCCGGACATAGTCAGGAAGTGAGATGGTTGGGCACAGACAAGAAGATGGGCAGGATCCTGCTGTCCTGTCTAGGGCCATCATTCTAGACCAAGGAGAGTTCTCCCTTCCACAAGTTGCCAGATTTCAGAAAGAATGCTTGTTTGCCAAGCCTGGTTCTTGCATTCTCATGGACCTCTAACTTGGAGGCACTCTGAGCCTCATCTTCAGTTCCCAAACTACTGCAGAGATGTGTCCCACTTACAGTTTAACATGGGGGTTGTGATCAATGGACAGGTGTCTGTGTTGGAGATATCTTTGTAAACCATCTGCCAGTGTTCATCTTTGACCACCCAGGCTTCATGCTCAGATCTAAAGTCTAAAGATTGTTGGTCAGAGGTCAGCATCATGCTTAATGAGCAATGGTGGTGGTATGTGATCAGGCAATGAAAGGGAAAGTCACTGACTTTCAAGTGGAACACAAGGGACGTGTGCTAGTGTGTAGTGGCAACATTTTGGAAGACCCATTTGTGGAACTGTAGCTAGACAGAAGAGGAATTTGGGTAACAGAGGACAGCATAACCAGGTCTCCTTGGTTACACTCTGACTTCATGTGTTCAGATGTGTTCTTCTCATCTTATGGATCTGAATGGTAAGAGTAGACATGATTTTGTGAACTCCTGCCTGGCCAAGAAATCACTGGAGCAGTGAGTGACTGAGTAGTCCACTGACTTCCTCTCCCTGTGCCTCCTTCACCAACCAAGGTGGTAGGTGGTGTGTAAGGAGCCAGATGTAGGCAAGGAGAGAGGCACAACATCTTGATTCACTCCCAAGACTTAAGTTCAGTCCCAACACCATCTTTGCTGGTAATAAATATCATTTATTACAAAAGTAGCAATTAATATTCTAAGTATGAATTTGGCATATAATCTTGATATATAGAAAATATAGTGGGTGCTTGATAGTCTCAAAAAGGCCCCAGAGAAAGGAAATTCCTTCTCACTGGGGCATCATTAGTAAGAGCTGCAGCCTCCAGATCTCACACCAATTACCTTAGATTTTCCCTTTGATAAAGACTGAGAAGTCCCTTTTAATCACTTAACATCACATTTTCCAAGTCATGTCTCTCCTCTGAGATGTTATAGGTGCCCTGCTTTTGTCAAGATTTTACCTTCCATGCTGGGCGGTGGTGGTGCACGCCTTTAATCCCAGCTCTCAGAAGGCAAAGGCAGGTAGATTTCTTTGAGTTCAAGGCCAGCCTGGTCTACAAAGCTACACAGAGAAACCCTGTCTTGAAAAACAAAAACAAACAAACAAAAAAGATATTACCTGACTTCTTGGCTCTGAGCAATATATATGCCCTATTGTGGGAGAGTTGTTGCATGCATTTGTGGGTATATAACTACAAGACTTGTGGGAAGAAAGAGGAAATTTTAGGGAATTTTTAGAGGGAAACTTTGGAGAATTTTTAGAAAGAAATTTTGGAGAATTTTTAAGGAGAACTAAAGAAAACTTTGGGAGAGAACTTTTAGAGAACTTTTGAGGATAAATCTTAGAAACTTTTTTGAGAGAGAACATTTGGGAAGAACATTTCTTGAAGAATAAAGAGCCATGAGAAAAGTGATGTTTGTATAAACTGAGCCAACCCTAACACAACCGCTGTAAGCCTCCTGCCTAAACCCTTGACACCTCCTGAACAAAGTCATTTGCAATATGATTGTGTCTGTCATTTGTGCCAATCATTTTGAGCATAACATGCTTTGATCCTGCAAGATGCTGAAAATGTTTGGGAGAGAACACTGGCTTCCTTGCAGAGGTAGGAGGTTCAGGGAAGCCTACAGAGCCATATCCATGTTGTTCATCCTCCCAGAGGAAGCTGTGTGCCAAGGCCATGGGAGAGGCCTCCTGGAACTTGACAAAACTCTTGACAACAGGAGGGGAGAAGTGAACCAAGATCAGGGATTCTAGAAAGGTGTGTCCTCTATCTACATGGAAGCCACACAAGCCTATGGTTTCTAGGGTAGGATCTTTCTTCTGTTCACCCCAGGGAAGGAGTCTAAAGGCAGGTAAGAAGTGGGGACAAGTAGCCCCTGTACCAGGCTTTTTCTTTTAGGGTCACCAACCAGATCTCAAATCATGACACAGAGACTTAGTAATTTTGAAAGCTCAGCCTAGTTTAGGCTAGTTTCTGGCTAGCTCTTTAAATTTAATCTGCTTCTCTTTATCTACCTTTTGCCTTGGTGGGGGGGGCTTATTACTTTCTTACTTTGAATGCCTTACTTTGACTGCTTCTCTATGGCTGGCTGGCTGATGCCTGCCTGACTTTTTGCCCTGGGCATGGCCCTTGTTCTCTCCACCTTAATTTCCAGTTCCTCTCCTGAGTCTAGGTTTCTCCTTCCTGTTGATTCTCTTTGCCTGCCACCCCCAACTATCCCTCTTCTGCTTAGCTATTGGGTGCTCAGCTCTTTATTGAACCAATCAGGTGCCTTAGGCAGGCAAGATGAAACAGATGCAACAATCTCTGAATAATTAAACACATAACCTTACACCATTACATAAATGCAGTATTAACAAAAGTAACACACCTTTACACTATCGCGGTTTAATAAGGATCAGAATAAACAATTAGGCCGAACAGATGTTTATTCAGGGAGAAATAACTCACAACATAGACAGGTGAACACTCTTTAACAGCTTTTCATAAGGTATAAATACTATCTCAAATTTTATAACATTAGCAAAATATGTATTTTACATTTTGTCATGATATTAATAGTCACATAGACTGCATTACACAGTTAGAGTAATATTCCACAACATAAACAAATGTAATAGACCTTTGCCTAGTGAAAACAATAATAGCCCACAAGGCCCTGAGTCCATAATGGAAGAGACTGGTCCATGTACACACTAAGCAGAAGCAGTACCAGGACCAGCCAGACAATGGACAGAGGAATTTGCCAAGCAAACCTGGACACCGGAATCAATTTCTGGAACTCATTTCAGATGGAAAGAACTGACTCCTTATGTGTTCTCACAATGACAAATTTGTCTACACACACACACACACACACACACACAATGCAACACCTACACTATACACTCTTATACACATAGTAATAATAAGGAAATTAATTTTGAAACTTCCAAAGGAAAGAAGCACACCAATGCTCTTTGTGGTTGTCATGGATCCCAATGCTTCTACTCATCCCAGAGCATCTTGGCAGACTTCCCAGAGTACGAGGTACGGGTTCACAGGATACACCTGGGATATCCTACCCTGAAAGCTGACTGATACCTTACTAGTTAAGGAGGAAAAGATGAAAGTTGTGGGTTATAGTGTTGGGTAATGACAGTCACGTGTCACGCAGTAACCCAGTATCTGAACTTCCTGGTGACAATGAAAGGTTATTGTGGGTTTCTATCTATGACCCACTCAGCTCACCCTCTCAACCTGGCCCAAGCCAAGGGGAATCCTTAAGCAGCTTCAGTGATAAGCCCCTGCACAATGTGGTGGCTGATCTGAAGGTGAACACCCCCGCCATGCTGTCCTGGACCCTGCTGCCCACAGTCCTGCATCTTGATGTGCAGCACAAATCTGGCTGGGGCTGGGAGGGCAGGAGGGTAATGGTGTATTCTCTGAGATGATTTGAGACACTGTGGCTCAAAAGAGTAACACCCAACCAATCAAACAGGAAACAAAAATACAAACCAAACCAGAAAACAAAGAAACAAACACCAACAAAAATAAAAAAACCCAACCCTCGCATAACCATCCTCCATTAACTTCTCTCCCTAGACAGAGCAATCTGTCTCTGTCTGAGAATACAGTGGTGCCAACCAACACAAGACCAAGTCTCAAAATGCTGCAGCCTCTTTGAACCACAACTTACAACTTTTCCTCAGGATTCTGCTCTTATACCTTGGTGGACCTTATTCACCGTGGCTGCCTAACTGTGGTTATCTCAATTTCAAGAGGCAAAAGCATGACTATGAACAGACTGAAAAAGCAAAACACATCAAAAAGCAGTGTGAAAACTCATGATCAATTTCCTGACAAGTAATCACTTTAAAAATTGTTTTAACTGGCAGAATACTAACAGCCTTTGGAAAACTATTTCTTTTATTAAATATTTTATAACTTTGGAAGCGTCAGAATTCGAGTCCAAAGCAGCGTCCTCCCCACTAGGTCACAGCAGGGGCTCCAAAAAAAGCAGGTGCAATACAGGGGAGCCAATGACCCATGGCTATCCTTCACCTCAGTGCCACAACCGGGAAGGCAAGCCTGTCCTCCTTGACTTCCGAATCTCTCCGTTTTCAACCAAGTGCGTGATTGCTGGGCCGCGGTGACAGCGTGAGGTCCCATCACCCACTCTGGGCGAGGAACAGATCCAATCTGGCCAAGGGCTAGTCCCAGAACGATCGCTGTACCCCGAGGACACCCAGCTGGTTACTGCCCAGCTAACAGGGCCAAGCCAGAGGCCCAGCCCACAGACTCATCATGTTGGGAGCAGGGTTTCCTGCATTCCCAAGGCTTAGTAGATCACATCTTGCTTTCAGGAGTGCCCTCAGCTGGCTCGCACTGTACATTTTCTCCTCTAGGCTTCATACCCTCCCTGCCATTGCAATGCTGCCTTCCCGAGCTGTGGGTCCCAGTGTCACTGTCTCAGCCCTGTTCTTCTGGCCTCGGCTCTGCCCTGTTTCCTTTGGTGAGTGACGATGCCACACTGTTGCAAAGGTTCGTTCTTCTCTGGAGTGGGCCTGGGCTAGGAAGGCTGGAGGGCAGATGTGGACTGCTGGCTGCAGGATTCTGCTGTGCTCCTATCTGCTACCTACTTCCAGTCCCACACGAAAGCACCCACCATTCTGCAGGCCTTTTTGGGCTGTCCTCGGCCTTACATTTCTTTATATAACAAGTGTACATCATCTTAAGTATTGGTTTTGTGGTTTGTGTTTCCATAGGTAATGCCCTATCCAAATTGACCACACTCCCACTGTGGCCTCAAACCATGAGGGGACGAGTAACTATTCTGGTTGTGAAAGTTTACACAGCACCAGGCCTTCCTTTACCTAAACTAAGCTTTCCCAAGGCAGGGGTTTCAGAGTCCCTGTCACCACAGTGACTTACTTCACTCTTCCCAAGCCCACTATTTTTGAACTTCCCACCAAGCCTAGGGAAAGAAAGCGCAGACCTAGGAATGGCTCTAACTAACTGTTGGGCTTCACTTCTATGAACCCAGGCAACTGAAGCCAGCAAAGGGAAATGTCACACAGAACAGAGTCCAGGAGAAACATGCTTAGGTTCCATTTGTCTTCTTCTTGTGGAGTCCAAAGCACAGTGGTTAAGTATCTGTTGACATGTGTACAGAGAATTGTGAACTGGTGGCACCCCTGAACCCACATGACTTGGCACTCAGTTCCAGGTTGCTCTTGGAGACATGGCACACCTGTGCAGATGTGGTGAATACCAAGACCCCAGTCTCCCTGGAAGTCATGCTGATCCTGACAGGGCACAATTGTTCACATGGCTGAGGAGACATGGACTGAAGATGAAGGGAAGCAAATAGTGCTAGCAGGCAGATGTTCACCAGAGCATCCAGGTCATCTCCCAAGAGCTGGTGACAGACCAGGGAACCCTTTACAACACAGAGTGTGTGACATCTGTCACCTGCTCAGTGCACTTAACCTCTAAGAGCCCCACTTAGCCTGAAGCAGGAAAATCAGGCCTGAGTCAGCCCATCCCACACTGGGGCCAGCACCCAATCAGCACCATTGCTTCTCTTCCATGTTGTACATGGCACAGGAAGATACAGATGCTAAAGCCAGTCCATGTCCTGATGTTAACCCCCAGGGTTAACTGTCCAGAATGAGCTCTGAACCTGGGAATATCCTATGTCAGCCCAGGAGAAATCTGTTTAAGCTTCTCAATGACCTAGTCTCAGTTGTCTCCTACACCTTGCCCTGACATGCTTGTGTTAGGTCCTGTACTGTGCACTGTTTCTATTCAGTCCAGCATGGAGGCAGGGGAAGCTGTTGACTGTTCATCAATCCAGGGTGCCAACAGTACCATAAGTCAGTCCAGCAGGAAGAAGAGGGACAGGGGCTTCAGGCCAGCCACAAGCATGAAGTCCCCCGCAGTCCATAGTGACAACGAAAGGGGCAGAAAGAAGGTGGTAGGGGCAGCTAAGAATAGGAAACACTGTCCTTGCTGTGGTGCTACATGGTATGGACTCTGCTCATCCCCTCTAACCCAGCTCTTGCCTCCATTCTGCCACACTGGATGGTGGAGAAGAGAATACCTGCCTGGATTCCACTGGGACTTTTGAGCCCTTGATCTTCAGAGGTCTGGATGTCTAGAAAGGACAGGGACTGTACCTTCTTTGACCCTAGAGAGATGGGTTGTTATATACAGTCTGCCAAACAGTGCCAAGCATACAAGCGCCATTTGTTGGAAGGCTCAGAGTCATCTTCCACAGGGCACCTTGCTTCCTCCAAGAAGCAAAGGAAGAATAAAATTAGACACAGTGACCTACATATGACAAATACAAGGACATCTTGCTGGCCTCCCTGGGATTCTCTTAACAGTTGTAGACAGTTTTTAGCTTTCTCAGGTCAGAGCTAAGATGTGCCCAGGCTGGGTGGTTGGCCTTCATCATGAGTTGAGTGACTGCACTCTTGTATTCATGGCTCCCCTGGCTGTAGTTGCCTTCCCCACACTGCCCCTCACTCACCCATTTTGACTAAACACACAAGCCACTTCAATGTCCTTTGCTGCACAGTGGTAGTGCCTGCAATGTCCATTACACTTCATGTTCTACTAGCCAATTGCTCAACAGAGCTTCAACAGGATCTGATCCATTCTGAGACAATGTCCTCAAGCCCCTCTGAGCTCTTCCTATGTGGCATATTTCTGGCTGACATCCCTATACCTTGTGATCCTGCACCTTGAGGCAGGGTCCACTGGCCATCTGTCCAATGTGTTCCCAGTGCCCACCCTTATAAAAACCACTGTATACATCTTATAGAGAAATTGAGTTATTCCCATGGAGAAGCACACAAGGAAAGAAGAGAGGGCAGAAACCCATGAGGCTGACTTTCCCTGCCCTTCTCTCACCCCACCGTACACACCCCACTGAACAGCAAACACAGCAACTTGGCTCAAGGCAGAGAACGAAGTGCAGCCTTCCCCTCATAAGGTACCAGATGTCCAGTGTGTTGTCAGAGTGTCTTTCCTGATCCTGGGTGTCTGGAGCAGGTTCCCCCAGTCTGTAAAGCAGTGGGTCAGCCATGGCACTGCTGATTGGAGATGGCCCGTGGTCTGTGGTCATTTTCATGGCCATCTTCCTGCTTCTGGTGGACCTGATGCACCGATGCAAGTTCTGGACTGCCCGCTACCTTCCAGGTCCTATGTCACTACCTGGGCTGGGCAACCTGCTGCAGGTGGACTTTGAGAACATGCCATACAGTTTATACAAGGTAAGAGAGATGGGGGAGGGCAGTAGATGTCATGGTACCCATAGCAGCTCATGGTGGCACTGAAGTCACAGGATAGACAGGAAGGTGGCCATCAAGATAAAGAAGGCTTGGTAGTTTCATTATGGAACTTGTTAGTGTGTCTGAGGACACTGTGGACTTACTAAGGGCAGAGGCACAGTATAGAAAAGGCCATGGAGACAGGTGTGGAGTCTAGTTGTACTACAGGGCAGAAGTCAGGGAGGCCACCTCAGTGCCCGCTGGACAGCCCTGGCCCAGCGACCATGGGGTCTTCACATTGCCATGTATTCCCATCCCCTATGAGCTCTGTGAAGTCATGCGCTAGCAATGACAGCAGCTCCCTCCTTCTTCCCAGCTGTGCTATGTGATGTCCAATAAACCAGATGTGTGGCTGCCAATCAGATTCCTGGTCCATGTCTCATCCTCATCTTCACTGTGTCCTAAGACCACAGTCTGCAACCGGCCTTTCTCTTCCTCCTCAGACCTCCCCTGTCAACAACTCCATGTTGTGAGGAAAGAGTTTACTGAGCACAGGGGCACATGCCTGCAGTATAGAGTGGAGGGGGCTGAGGCAAGAAGATTTCAAGTTCAAGGCCAGCCTGTGCTATATAACCTGGATTACTCAATGAGCTCCCTTCTCAAACAAAGGTGGAGTCTGCATGTGGTCAGGGGATGATGAAGACACACAGGAGGGAACGAAAGGGACAATGAGACGGGGAAGCATTGTGACAAAGTAGGAAGAGAGGTGGCTGTGCTGGTGTTCAGGGTTTGACCCTAGGCCACACAGAAAAACCCATCATGCATGGATGCTGGCTCAGGGACAAATCACAGACAGAAGTCAAGACTCACTGGTTCTTGAGGAAATGTGAATGGCTTGAGCTGAAAATCAGCACAATTCTTGTTTTGGGGGATAGTTGTTGGCATAGGTCCCCAAGACCTAAGTGCCACAAATGGTAAATAGGGCTCTCACTGCTACAAAAGCTGCTGTCCTGACAGCTCAGGCTTGCTGCAATGAAAGGATGCAGGAGGAAATGCAGTGTAGCAAAAGTGACAGGTCAGAATCCAGAGGGATGGGCAGGATCCTGCTGTCCTGTCTGGGGCCATCTCTCCAGACTGAGGAGAGTGTTTCTGTCAAGCACTGGGACAGATAAAATGGGTATTACTCACTAGCAAAGTTCAAGAATCTTGGAGTCTTAAAATTTTCGGGAATGTGTGTGGTTTGGGAGAACAAGGAGGCATGTAGCAACCCTCAATGATCATCTTAGTTTCCACATAATCTGAGGCCACACAGCAGTATCCCAATACCCCAATCTCTATGGCAATGCTTTCGAGCCAGCTGTGTGCAGACACTGATTTGTTTTTGCTTTTGTAATAAAGAAAATCTCCTCTCAGTGACTCTGTCATAGGAGCATTAGAGAAGCTCCCATGCAGCCAAATGTAGTCAGACATTTCCCTTTTGGATGTACAAGATCAACCCAAACACTCATCAAGCTGGGGTAACCATTTCACAGACCCCTTCCTTGCTGCCTATAGGAATAGCCACATCATTTTGCCCCTTCTCCTTTATCATTATTATTATCATCATCATCATCATTATTTGTATAATCGTGGACATTTGCCTGCATGTGTGCCTGAGGAGGACAAGAGAGAGCATGGGATCTCTGGGAACTTGCATTGCAGTTAGTTGTAAACCTCCTGTGGGTACTTGGAATCAATCCTATGTCCTTAGGAAGAGAAGCCATCTCTTCTCTGGGGACCCATCTCTACAACCCTTCTCTTTCCCCCTCCAATGGTGCTGGAAGGTCTTGCTCTAGCCTGAGGCAATGTCCTATAGTTCCTTAAGCTCTGCATATGTGGTCTGTCAAATGAGTGACTTTTCTATGCCCCTGCAAGCAGGGTTTCAGTGTGCTTACAGTCCTCAGCCTGACTCAACCAGTATGCACAGCTCTTGTGGTGTCAGCTCCCATGTCATCATGCCCTCCACCGAGTAAGCACATGTGGAGAGAAGAAGAGGTGGGAAACTAATGCAAACCGACCTTGACAGCTCTGGCCCTTCCAGACACTCAGACTGAAGAGAAAACATAGGAGCTCAAATCAAGGCAGACGACAAAGGGCAATCTTGCTTCCTTTATTGGGGACCAGATGCCAAGTTGCAGCAAGAGGTCCCCTTCATGATTAGGTGACTGTGGTGGTTGATGTAGGATATTTCAGAAAACCCTGGAGCAGTGATGTGCCCAGGAGTCAGCTGAATGGAGGTGCACAGTAGCCTGGTGTCATATTCATGGCCATCTTCCTTTACTGGTGGAGTTGATGTACTGATATAAGTTCTGGAGTTCCAGCTACTTACTGGGCCCTGAGCCAGCACTGGGCATGGACCAGAAGAACATGTGGTATAGCTTGTACGTGCACGCACACACACACACACACACACACACACACACACACACACACACACGTGGGGGGGGTAATTAATGGCAACAGCGATCATGGCACCTCTAGTGGCACACAGTGGTACTGAAACCACTGGACAGACAGGAATCTGGGCTCCCAAGGTGCAGACTTAGATGCTCTCTCATGATAGGCTATGGAGGGTCTGAGGATACTTTGGACTTTCTCAGTGAAATGTGTGCATGGAATAATCAAGAAGTAAGAAAGGATATGGCAGCTGATGTGGCATCTGGCTGCATAGGACACAAGTCATGAAGACGCAAGTCTCCTCTGATCCTGCTAATGGATGAGGTCTTGAGGGTGTGGAAGAGGGATCAGAGTCTAATGTCTCATTTTCATCAAGAAAACAAATAGAGAGAGATGCTGTATGGTGTTGACCTCAGCACCTGTCTCAAGGAACTGACTTTATTTGCATATGGTAGGAGGCTAAGAAGCCCAGTGGCAATTCCCAGGCTCTGGCAAGGTCACATCTGGGTGCTCATATCTGATGGGAGTCCTTTGTTGAACTCACAAGATGTGACATCCCCAGCCATAAAGTACCAGATCTCATGCTGTGGACATAGATCAGTGATCCATGGGAGGGCCTAGGTACAATAAGTACCAAACTCCCAAGACACAAAAGCTTGTGTGCCAAGCCTTGTTCTTGCAGTCGATGGATCTCTACCTAGGAGACATTCTGATCCTCATCTTCAGTTCCCAAACTACTACAGAGATGTGTCCCACTTACAGATGGCTTGAAGCTGGAGGTCATGATCGATGGATGGAAATCCATGTGGGAGTCACTGGTGCAAACCATCTACTAGTGTCCATCTCTCACATCCAGGTGTCATGCCCAGCTCTAAAGTCTAAAGATTTTGTGGGCAGATGCGGACATGGGCTTACTGTGCATCAGTGGGAACAAGATGGAACAAAAGGGACATGTGCTAGTGTTTGATGGCAACATTTGGAAGACCCATTGATGGAACTGGACCCAAATGAGAAGAGGAATGTGGGTAACAGAAGACAGCATAGCCAAGTGTCCTTGGTTATACTCTGATTGTGTGTGTTCAGGTATGGTCTTCTAGCCTTATGGATCTGAATAATAAGAATAGTAGTGATTTTGTCATATCCTACCTAGCCAAGAAATCACTGGAGCAGTGGGTGACTGAGGAGTCCACTGACTTCCTGTTCTTCTATCTCCATTACCAACCTGGCTGCTAGGTATTGTTGGAATTTTCTTTGGGCCCCCAACCAGATCCCAAAATAAATACATAGATACTTATTAGTTATGAATGCTTGGCCTTAGGTTAGTCTTGTTCCACTAGCTCTTTTAAATTAATTTAACCTATTTTTATTCATTTTGCCTTGGAACTTTTTACCTTTCTTTCATTCTGTGTGTTCTACTTTCATGCTTCCTCTGTGTCTGTCTGGCTAGCCCTGGAGGTATCCCTGTTGTCTCCTTGTCTTTCTTCCTTAGGACAAAACTCTTCCTCCTTATTTTCCCAACCTGGAAATCCACATATACCTCCACCCTCACTATTGGCCATTCAGTTATTTATTTGATGGATGAGGTGCCTTAGGCAGACAATGTAAAATAGCAACACATGTTTACATAGTTAAATACTGCAACACATCTTCATATAGTTAAACAAATATTCTGCAACATAAACAAATGCAACATATCTTTGCGTGATTAAATATTCTGCAACATTTCCCTCTTTTGTCTAAATAAAAAGAAAGGTTTTAGCTTTAATATAGAAAGAATATATACAGTAAGAACAATTATCAAATAAGAATTGTATTTACAACATCCAGTCCCATTTGCATTTGGCAAATTCAGAGAAAATACTCCAATATCTATCTATCTTGGTGAATCCAATTTGGTGTGTATATAATTTGCTTTCTATCTTAACTTGTATTACCAACCCCAAATTCTTTTTAGACTATACAAGTAAGGTTTTTCTGCCCACCGCTGGTCTTGTCCCACCGCCGTGCCAGCCCCAATTAACACACAGACACGCTGTATTTGATATAAATGCTGTTGGCCAGTTACTAGTTTCTTATCGGCTAGCTCTGTCTTAATTATTAACTCATTTTTATTAATTTAAGTATTTCCACGTGCTTTCATCTTACCGGGGAGTGGGGCCGGCGTCTGGTCTCCCCAGTCTCTCCATGCTGACTCCTCCTTACTACTACCTCGAATCTTCCTTGTCTCCTAGTCCCACCTATCTTGCTTTCCTATTTGCCAACAGTACTTTATTCATTAACCAGTATGAGAAACAAATTTACAGAATGACATCTACCATCATCTCCTCTTTTCTGTCTAAATAAAAAGAAGAGTTTTAACCTTAACATAGCAAAATATATAACATAACAGTTATCAAGTAAGAATCACAGTTAACAATATTTAGTTCATTAACATTTAGCAAGATTTAAGAAAATATTCCATCATCTATTTTATCTTTGTGAGTCTAAAGTCCTATATGTAACTTATCTTTAATCCTAACCAAGGAAACTATAACCATAACTATCTGTCTTCAACTCCATCAAAGACCACAGAAGGATAATATATAAACTCTAGAAATGACAGAGACAACTCACTGCCTGGTCAGTCACCTGAAGTTCTTCTGTAATCTTCCACAGCCCATAGTCCATAGTGTGTCTGGCAAACTCTTCAGCAAAGCAGGAAACTTTAAACTGTCTTCTTGTATTGGCAGTTTGTCAGTCACTTTCTTTGTGTCCTGCAGACTGTTTGGCAGACTCTTCCATGAAGCAGGAACTCTGTAGCAATGTCTATCTTATACCAGCAGTCAATTTTCTGTGGGTCCTGCATGTCCAGTTTATACAGCACAAAGTCAAACAGTCCAGACAAGAGCAGTATCTTGTCCAAATGGCTAGTCTTGCCATACTGGAAGCAAACTCCATACGTGTTTCTTCGATGTCCATCTTCCTTTCTGACATAGGTGGTGTTTCCAGGATCATTTACATCTCACTGTCAAGAAAAACCCTAAACCATTCAAAATGCCATATTATGTAGGTCTTTGAAAGGTTTGAAGAATGCCTATCTATCTCAAATACATCTCTATGTATCTTGAAAAACCTAACTAACTTAATTCTAAGCTTTGACTATAATGGGTAATTATTTATAATCTGTACTACATTTTACATTACATTTCTAAATGAGCTATATAAACACAATATCTAAACAAAAGTAGAAATATACATATCACAAAATTGACCTTAAATTGTGTCAATAAATGAAAATCCATTCCAACACAAAGTATTCATATTCCCTTTTTACCTTTAGAAAGAGATTGGTTGTGATCATTAACCATTTATAGCCAACCCCATTTAAATGAAAACAAACATTTATAAACAATATTTGGGAATTTGGGTGTTGTTCTTTCCAAACTGCTTCCTGCTGGTAGAGGGTGCTATCATTGCGGATCCTAAGAAGATGCAGAAATCCTGGCTGTAGTCTGCAAGGCTGCCTTGTTCAAGCTGTTTTGAATATTGGATCATAAGGAACTCTGTTTCAGGGGGTCTGGCTTGCTCAAATCACATTAGTCTGGAAGGAATGCACAGCTTTTTATTTTCTGTGGAAAGAAAAATAGAAATCCTTTTCCCCAGTAACTTGTCCTTAGACTTGGATTTTGGAGTCAAAGCAATTTTAAAATATATAAATTGGATTGATCCAGCAGCATTTGTTTTAACAGTTATTTCCTCAGCAGTCAAATGATACAAAGACAATATAATGCTGTACAGTATGCAGATTCTCTCTGAGCTTTCCATTTTTACGTAGCTTTATTACTCTCTTTCTTCTATTTTTTTTCTTTTTCTTTTTCTTTTTGAGACAGAGTTTCACTGTGTAACTCTTATCTGTCCTGGAATTCACTCTGCATACCAGGTTTACTTGGAATCACAGAGATCTGCTTGCCTCTGTCTCCTGAGTGCTGGGATTAAAGGCATGTGCCACCACTCCCAGCTCTTCTCTGTCTTTTAAAAACCATTTTATTCTTTTTCTCTCCCAAGCCTATGTATATTTTTTAAACACACTGTAAACCTTTAGCTTTTTCTTCATGTGAATTTGTCTTTACTGTAAATCTTTATCTTTTTCTGGCCACGAGTCTTTATCTGGTAAGCAACAACATTGCTAAAATGAAAGTAATAACTGTTGTTAGCTGTGGTCTATCCAAGATGGCAGCGGCTACTTTACTGCCAGAACTGAGAGCTGTGCTCACTGCCTTGGTCTACGCTGCCATCCAGCATCAAGTTGCCGGCTGGGAGATGTGGTCACTGCCATTGCTAGCTCTTGTACACACTAATAAATTGTTAGCAGTGCTTCTTCAAAGCTGTGCGATTTTTTGCCACTTATGCTGAGTCAGGAAATCTTTAAAGGAGTCACGCAAATCTTTGCTTGTCTCACGCAAAACATAGTCCAACCCAGAAAAATGCTGTTAGCAAGAAGCCTTGTTTGTCTTTGTTGTTTTGTTTCTAAAACCCTTTTTTAAGCTTTTGTTAAATTTTAAGTGGAAGTTCTTATTAGCCACGTTGCGGCGCCATATGTAAGGAATAAGGTCTCCCCCCCCCCCCACCGCCACTGGTTCCCACAGCCGCACCAGCCCCAAATAACACACAGAGATGCTGTAATAGATATAAATCTGTTGGCCAGGTACTAGTTTTTTATCAGCTAGCTCTGTCTTAAGTATTAACCCATTTCTATTAATCTAAATATTTCCACATGGTCTCATCTTACCGGAGAATGGACCTGGACTTCTGTCCTCCAGTCTCTACTTGCTGACTCCTCCTTACTACTTCCTCTAATCATTCTTGTCTCTTAGTCCTGCCTATCTTGATTTCCTATTGGCCAACAGTGCTTTATTCATTAACCAGTATGAGAAACATATTTACAGAATGACATCTCCCATCATTAGACCCAAAACATTTTTAGATAAACCATTTAAGAGTTTATGTTTCTCCACCTTATAAACATTACAACTCTTATGTAAGTTTCTTTTCTGAATTTGGTAACAAGGAAAAATATAGCTGTAACTACCTTGTCTTCAACTCCATCAGAGACCAGAAAAAGATACATATTACCTGAGGAAACAGGAAGTGCAGAGCAAGCAATTTAGAAATGACAGAAGCATCTGGCTACCTGGACAGTTACCCAAAGTTCCCCTGCACCATTCGGACATCCATCTTCGGCCTCCTGGCCTAGAGTATCTGACAGACATTTTTGTGCAACAGTAATATTGAAGGACTGTTTCACCTTGTCTTGACAAATTTTGGCAGTCTTTTTTTTCCTCTGTGTCCTTATTGTCCAGTTTGTAGTGTATACTGTCAGCAGTCAAGGCAAAGGCAGTGTCTACAGCCCAAGTGACTAGCTTTGTCACATGAATGTGAACTCTGCATTGAGGTTCTTTGACACCCTTCATCCTTTTAAGAAGTAGATTGGTGTTGCCAGGAGCAGATGTGTCACACTGTCATGAAAAGCCTTAGGTTATTAAACATCTTAAGTGCCAAATTCTGTAAGTCTCTGAAGCATTTGAAGATCACCTCTCTAATATATAACTGTTTAACCTTGAAAACATATTTAAAATGACTACAAGTTTGTTTGTTATAGATGACTAAGTACTAACATTCATTTATTATCTTAAACAGTTTGTAATAATAGCTTTCCATGACTAGAACTTTATATTACATTTTTAAATGTACAGCATAGGTATACTACCTTAAACAAAAGTATATAAACTATAAGAAAAATAATTCTGAAAATTTATATCTCTATAACAATATAAAATATTTGAAATGAATAGTTGTCTCTTTGTCCTACATTCATTCCTACATACCAACTAAATGATAACAAAAGTCCATTACCCATCAAATGACCAAAACCCACCCACCCACTTCTTGGGAATGTGGGCATTGTGTTCTCTAGACTGCTTCATTTTGTTGGGGGACAATAACATACCCAGGGGAACCTGAGAAAATTGAGATAATGGTCAAGTACTAAGAAAACTATAGGTATAACATTTGTTGTCCAGTCTCTGTGTAATGGGAAAGCACAAGGCTTATCTGAAGTCCTGGCTAGAACAATCTGTGAGGCTGGACCATCTCAGCCAGCAGCCTTGAAGCTGTTCTGAACACGGAACTCTGAGGAAACTGCAACAGAGACACTCTAAAAGTCTGACCCATTTTTCTTGGTGTCTGGTCTCCTTGCTCTGAAAGCTCACAAACATTCAAAGGTAATAAACATCTGCATTAGCAGAAGTACGGATTGTGTGTTGCACACAAGCCAGCCAAAGATGATATTTTTGTTTTATGTTTGAACAGGTAAAAGACATCTGTCAACTTTTTAAGTCTGTTTGGACTGTATAACCAAACCTCTATCCATGCCATAGGAAAGGATGGCATGTAATAATAAGTCATGAGGTCTCTGTAACCAATAAGACTTATCATGTCTCATCCAGTCTCAGAGCCGTTCCAATGTCAAGGAATCTTATATGCATCACCTATCCTGTGGTTTTTCTAGGTTTATTTCTTTATATCCATAGCCAAGATTTTCAGGGAGTCTCCCCTAATCAAATCTAGACCCTATTAATTTTGAAGGAATCCACGGCCTGTCATTTGCTGAGCAAACAAAAATAAAACCTCTCCCCAACACAATATATTTTCTGAATTTCATTTTAAAGTTAAAACATCCATAAAGTACCTAAATAGGTTAAATCCAGCAATTCCTTTTATAATCTCATGTCTTTTGGTAGCTGCCATTGCCTCATCAGCATTCAAAAAGTTAAAAATCAACAAAGTGCCATACTAGATCCAGACGCATCTGTATTTTCTATCTTTTAGTGGCTTATTCTTTTTATATTACTTTACATAATTATTTTTAAATTATTTTTTCATATGACTGGGTATACCCATTTTCTTTTCTTTCTTAACACCTACACACACTGTAACTGTTTTAAAGATCTTTTTCAGTCAGACCTGTTTTACTGTGGAGCTGTAGCATTCTCTGACTGCATCATCCAAACCTTAAACTGACAAGTGGCAGTTCGTACCACTGCCTTGCAGCTCTGTTGGTTTGCTCTGCCCCCTCCTCAGGCCATGTGAACAGAGACTTATGCCTGCTCCTTTTAATAGGGAGCTGTGTTTAACCAAGAGCTGCATTTAACTGCCCCAGCTCTAGGAAGTCAGTGCCCACAGTGGTAAATGCTTTTCCTTAGCTTGTGCTGTTCTATTTATTGTGCCAGCTGCTCAAGTGCTCTGATGCACAGCAGCGCCTCTTGAGGTGCAGCATCCTTTGCCCTTCCTTTTTTATCCAACTTTCTCAGGCCCTATGGAGAAATTTGGGCACCACATTGGGTGCCATATATAGTTGAAATTTTCTTTGGGCCTCCAACCAGCTCCCAAATAATGACACAGAGACTTATTAATTATTAATGCTCAGCTTTTGCTTAGACTTATCCAACTAGCTCATTTAACTTCTTTGAAAACAACAGCTGAAAATATTAGAAGAATGTTTGAGAGAGAACACTGGCTTCCTTGTTCAGGTGGGTGATTCAGGACAGCCGGCAGTGCCACTTATAAGCAGCCCACCCTCCCAGAGAAAGACACATATCAAGGACATGGGATAAGCCATCTGGGAGTCAACTGCAGGAAGAAATGCCTTGAGCTTGACAAACCTCTGAAAACAGGAGGGGAGAAGTGGACCAAGGTCAGGTTTATAGAAAGGGAGAGAACCTGTGCCCTCTGTCTACATAGAAACCACACAAGCCTTGCTGCCACAGGGTAGCAAGAGACTAAAGGCTGGAACTGAGGAGGAGGTAGGTTTATGGTGGAAACAAACTCTCTTGGGTCCTAGTAAAAGATACTGGGAACTGAGAGTGGTTCTGGTGGACACTGAGCAGAAGCAGCACACAAGGCCAGGCAGATAGTCAGTCAATGGATAAAAGGATTTGCCAAGCAAGCCTGGAGACCTGATTCAATCTCCAGAGCTCATTACACTTGGAAAGAACAGATTCCATCAGTGTTTACTGTCTTCTACATTTTCTTAATGTCAAGAGTGCACACACACACACCAAACCACATCTATACCATACATACATACATATGCATGCACACTATGCACACACTCTTATACATATATACACACACTGTGAACAAAAATGCACCACACTTATATGCATGCATAGACATGAACACATTCATACAATATAAGCACATATTAGATGCACACTATGACAGGGCATGACAGTGTTAAGTTCCTCCATCTCATATTCTTGCTGGAATAATTTTAGATTTAACTAGAATTTTATTTTCTTGATGGAAAATCCCATGGAAAATTATCCAACTCTATTCTAGGGGACCAGAGGTTAAAATGCCACAGCTATCTTATCTTCGTGTCTATTGAATTGCCTCTTGTGCAAACCTCTCTCTACAGCTCATCTTGACTTCAGTTAAACTGCTTACTTGCACAAAACCTCCCATGGAGCTGCCAAATAGGATAGCAGGATATGGTTTTGCCTTTAAAAGCCCTTTGTTCTAAATGCACTGGGCTACACAGAGAGTCTGGATACTGTATTGTGTTGTCTTTGAAATTTTGGAATGCTGAGGAAGGAATAACTGCTAAAAGACATTTGATCATAAATGCTGCTGAATTAATCCAACTTATAAATTTTGAAAATGTTTTGACTTCAAATTTTAAGTCTAAGGACAGGTTACTTTGGAAAAGAGGTTTTGTTTTTGTTTCCACAGAAAATGAAAAGCCTGGATTCCTTCTAGATTAATATGATTTGATGAAGCAAGACCCCCTGAAGCAGTGGCCCAGCATCCAAGACATCTGGGATGATGCACACTTGCAGACTACTATAGCTAGGATTTGGCCGGGTTTCTGTGTCTTCTCAGGATCCCATGGTACTGACAGTGTTCCCAATCAGCAAGAAGCAGTTTGGAGAGAACGATGCCCAAATCCCAAAATATTGTTTATAAATGTTTGTTTCCATTTAAATTGAGTTGGATATAAATACTTTAATGATCCCCCATGGAAGGCCTCATCCTCCCTGGGGAATGGATGGGGGTGGGATGGGGAGGTCAGCGAGGGACATGGGAGAATGGGAGGGAGAGGGAACTGGGATATGTAAAATAAGATTGTTTCTAAATTAAATATTTTTTAAAAATAGGAACACAACCAATCTCTCTCCAAAAAAAGGGAGGTGTGATATAGAAATGAATACTTTGTATTGGTATGGATTTTGGTTTATTGACACAAATTCAAGGTCAATTTTGTTATATGTATATTTCTCCTTTGTTTAGGTATTGTGTTTGAATAGCTCATTTAAAAATATAATATATAATTAAATACAGATTGTAGTCACCGATAGTAGTCAAAACTTATAGTTAGGATAGTTAGGTTTTCTAGATATAGATGTATTTGAAATAGATAGATATTCTTCAAACCTTTCAAAGACCTACAGAATATGGCATTTAAAATGGTTTAGGGTTTTTCATGAAAGTGAAACACAACTGCTTCTGGCAACCCCAATTACTTCAGAGAGGAAGATGGGCCTTGAAGAAACTCATTATGGAGTTTGCCTTCAACATGGCAAGACTAGCCATTTGGGCAAGAAACTGCTCTTGCCTGGCCTGACTGTATGCTGTCCAAACTGGACATGCAGAACCCACAGGAAATTGACTTCTATATTTGAAAAATCAAGATAGGAGAGTCATGGAGAGGTCTAGCTTCATGGAAGAGCCTGCCAGACATTCTGTAGGATACAGAAAAATGACTGACAAACTGTCAATACAGGCAAACAGTTTAAAATTTCCTACTTCACTGAGAAGTCTGCCAGACACACTGTGACCTATGGGCTGAGGATGGATGCCCCAACATTACAGAAGAACTTCGGGGCCTGTGTGGAGCCATGGTTGTGGGTATCTGTTATGCAGGATGGGGTTCATGAAAGTTGTCAAGAATAAGGCCTACTTTAAGAGGTACCAAGTGAGATTTAGAAGGCAGTGAGAGGGTAAAACTGACTACTATGCTCAGAAACGATTGGTGATCCAGGACCCAAATACAGGATGATAGTTTGTGTAACTAACAGAGATATCATCTGCCAGATTACGTATGCCTGTGTAGAAGAGGACACGATAGTCTGTGCAGCATATGTACACGAGCTGCCAAATATGGTGTGAAAGTTGGCCTGACAAATTACACTGCAGCCTATTGTACTGGCCTGCAGGCTTCTCAATAGGTTTGGTATGGGCAAGATCTCTGAAGGCTAAGTGGAAGTGACTGGAGATGAATACAATGTGGAGAGCATTGATGGTCAGACTGATGCCTTCACTTGCTATTTGGACGCAGGTCTTGCCCGAACCACAACTGTCAATAAAGTCTTAGTGGCCTTAAAAGGAGCTGTGGATGGAGGCTTGTCTATCCCTCGCAGTACCAAACGATTCCCTGGTGATTCTGAAGGTAAGGAGTTCAATGAAGAAGTGCACTGGAAACACATCATGGGGCAGATTATAACTGTTTTGTTATATATAATCTTACTATGTTAAAGTTAAGATCTTTCTTTTTATTTAGACAAAAAATAAATGATAGGGGTTGCCCTCTTGTATATAAGTTTCTCTTATTAGTTGATTAATAAAACATTGATTGACTGATTGGCCAGGCAGGAAGTATAGGCAGGGCTAGGAGATGAGAAGAATTCTAGG
The DNA here is from genome assembly GCF_943737965.1 of Phodopus roborovskii. Classification (NCBI taxonomy): domain Eukaryota; kingdom Metazoa; phylum Chordata; class Mammalia; order Rodentia; family Cricetidae; genus Phodopus; species Phodopus roborovskii. Next base: position 6,881,399 of record NW_026126459.1, on the reverse strand, counting down.
GAATGCAGGCAGACAGATTTTTCATGTGAGCCACGAAAGGAGTTAGAGGTCAGGCCCGGACCTTTCTCTGGTAAGATAAAACCACGTGGAAATACTTAAATTAATAGAAATGGGTTAATAATTAAGACAGAGCTAGCCAATAAGAAGCCCAAGCCACTAGCCAACAGTTTAATAATTAATATGTTTGTGTGTGTTTATTTGGGGCTGAGAAGAGTGGCATTCCTGGAGAAAATGGAAGGTTATTGTGGGCTTCTATCCATGACCTTCCCAGCAGTAGCTAGACCCAAGATCCAGCAAGAATGATGACCATCCTTCTCAAATAGCCCCAGCCCTTATCACAGAGGTAGGTGAGGACCCTGGGGGAGTCCTTTGAGCCTGCTTCAGTGAGGATCCGTGTCATACCAGACCACATCCAACAGAATGTTGATGAAGTCATAGGGCAGGTGTGGTGTCCAGAGATGTCACACTAGGCCAGCATGCCCTTCACCACTCTCATGTTCATGAGGTTGAAGTGATTTGGGGACCTGCATCCATCAATTTTATACATGACATCCTGGGATATTAAAGTACTGGCTTCCTCATCCCTGAGTTATGCATGGGCAGCCTTGTCCCAGAATTGTCACTAAGCAAACAAGGGTGGTAAAGACCATGTGGTAGTTTAATTGCCCCCCAAAATTCACAGTGCCTCCTAATAGTGGTACTATTAGGAGGTGTGGCTTTGTTAGAGTAGGTATGGCCTTGGAGAAAGAGTGTCACTGTGGAGGTGGGATTTTAGGTCTCATATATGCTCAATGTCTCAGTTCACTTCCTGTTGCCTATGGATCAGGATGTAGAACTCTCAGCTCCTTCTCCAGGGCCATATCTGCCTGCATGCTGCCATAAACCATTTTGATGATAATAGACTAAACCTCTGAAACTGTAAGTCAGCCCATTAAATATTTTCTTTTATAGCTGCTATGGTCATGGTATCTATTCACAGTAATAGAAACTTTAACTAAGATAGTCCAAGACCACTAAATCCTTGATTTCCATGTGGGTATAAGGCTAACCTTTGTGGGAGTACACTGCAGCCATTGCCCAAAATTTCCCAGTGAATTGCAGTGCCCATGGAATGGGGCACAGGGGATTTTCAGAAACACTGCACACGAAGACAGGTGCTGATTTGGGTACCCTTTTCAGCTTTCTCATAGGGCCTTGATTGGTACCAGAAAAGGCACTGAGAGGCTCTCGGGTTTAGGTTCAATGAAAGAATCAAGTGTATGAAGTAGAGTTTGTGCATGTGATCATGGTAACCAGGGTATTGGCAGACCCATCCCAGTCCATATTCACACCATTTGCCTCCTGCCAGAGGATGACGCTCATCACCCACCTATCCTCAGTGCTGAAGGATGAGACCATCTGGGAGAAACCCCTCCACTTCCATCCTGAACACTTCCTGGATGCCCAGGGCCACGATGGCATAAGGGGTGACAATGGCATAAGGGGTGGAGTGTGAATGGCTTTTGTTGGGAATTAGCACAGTTCCTATTTGGGAGACAGATGATGAAGTCCTCAAGATCCTGAGCTGCCACAAATTGCTGATATGTCTCATACAGAAATAGCTGTTGTCCTCACAGCTTAGACTTGTTGCTTTTGGTGGATACAGAGGAGAGAGACAGCAGTAGTAGAAACAGGTGACAGGCCAGAGCCCAAGAAGATTGGCATGATCCCTACTGTCTAATAAGAAGAAAATGCTCTCAGCATGACATGTGTAGTTGATATCACTGTAGGGAAGCATAATAACTCTTGTCTCTTCAAAATCTTGGTTTTGGTGAGTACATTGGGAGATCCATTCTGATTAAACAGGGCCATCCTTAGATATGAGATACTCCTAGATGGGTCTCCAGAATCACAAGGCCTGGTCTAAACATCATGTCAGAGAGGAGAGCCCCAGCTGCATGTGCTTGGCAAGTGCTCTACCAGTGAGTTAAAGCCCCACCTCTTTTTTCTTTTATTATTTTTTTCTTCTTTTGAAAGTCTTGCCTAAACCTCATTACCTCTTGGTATGGATACAAATAATGCCTCTCCCACCATATTCAAGTTGTGTAGTAACAGACTTATTGGCCACCTTGCAAACAATCACTTTGTAGAAGGTCCTATTGTCACTTTAAATATTGTGTGAGTATATTTCCTATAATTTTAAAAAGCACCACAGTAGAGGATTGACATGTCACGATCCCATGTCCTCCCTCTCATCTCACCTCTTCATGTAGATAGTGTGTCCTATTTAGCTTTGATTGTCAACTTGACATAGCCTAGATCATCCAAAACGAAGTCCTCAGATGAGGAATTTGCCTAGAAGACTTCCCTGGAACTACAGCTACAGATGATTTTGAACCATCTTAAGAGGTGCTGGGAACTGAACTTGGGTCCTATGGAAGGATAGAACATAGTCTTAGACACCGAGCATCCTTCCAGCCTAAGTATTTTATATTATTTATTTTATAGTCTGCATTTTAACTTTGTATTTTATATTATGATATTAACATGAGATTATAGTGAACAAGGAAAGAAAAGTTATGGCATTAAAGGGTTGTATTTATTAGTCAAGTTGACAAGAGTTAGTGTGTCTTAGTTAGCTTTAAATGTCAACTTGACACAGCCTAGAGTCAGCTGAAAAGAAAACTCCAGTTGAGGAATTACCTAGATCAGATTGGCCAATAATGTCAGTAGGAAGTTATCTTACCTATATAATAGATATAGGAGGGCTCAGCCCACTTGCTGGAACCAAACCTTAGGTAGATGTTCTTGAGGAAGCTAGAAAAGCATGAGCCTGAAAGTTAGCCAGTAAATTGCATTCCTCCATGTTTTGTTTCAAGTTCCTGTTTGAGTGCCTGGCCCAAATTCCCTCAGTGATGGACTGTGTCCTGAAAGTGTAAATGAAATGAGAGCTTTACTCTCTCAGATTGTTTTGGTCATGTTTTATGGCAGCAACAGAAAGGGAAGTAGAATGTGGTGTATCATCTCCCTTCATTCCATAAGAACCATGTACATCATGGAGGGCTATGTTCTGGAACTCCCATTATCTCGGTCATCACCATTCTCTAATAATGCTATTAAGTTCTCACTGCTCTAATATAGCACTTAATCTTTAATGTAGCTGTGTTAGCATAGGAAAAGCCATAGTATGTTTATAGTTCAGTTCTATCAGCCATTTTAGGATGGTCTTGGAGCTTAGTCTCATGGAAAGGAAAACTACTACTACCCCATGTTTTGTTTGCTCACCCATCTGTCAGTGGACATTTGTGAACCGTGGATCTGTGAGCATGATGTCCTTTCTGAAAATGACCCTTCCAGGAATCTCCTTTCATTCTATATGTATTCTCAGAGGGAAACTCCTGGGTGATGGCATCCTTAGTGGTTGTATTTAGAATTGCTGTATAGCTGTGTATTGTGACATCTTGTTTAAGTTCTGACAAATAAAGTTTGTCTGGAAATCAGAGGTTGGAAGTAGTTAACCATCGAGATCTGTACAGGCAGGAGACAGGAAGTAATAAGGCTGGGCATAGACAGGATCTCCCCCTTTTCAGTCAGAGGATTAGGAAAGGTAAGGAATGATTGTGGCTGCTCCTTTGCTTCTTTGATATTTCAGCATTTACCTCAATATCTGACTCAATTTTATTAATGAGATTAGGATCACACTTTACCTGGCATCCAACTTTGGGGGCGTGGATTTACAAAAAAAAAAAAAAAAAAAAAAAAAGCCATGCCTGAGTCACTGTCATGCTAACTAGGTTTTCTTTTATTTTTTCCCAAGCCCTCTGAGGGAGTTTGGGATTTTTATGTTTTAGCCTCTCTGCAGCAAACTCCACAGGCACTTGGACTCCAAACATGGCTGTAGTTGGCCACTCACTACCAGCCATCTCTGCCTTTAGGCAGCTCCCACAGAACCTGCTTCATCCCCACAGTCCACTATGTGCATTTTTCAGACAGCGGGCTCCCTCTCCCAGTGGATTGTGTGTTTTCCCTGGACCTCCTCCTTGAGCTGCTGCCAAACTAGGTAGCTGCCTTGAAAAACCACTCAGGCTTCTACTGTCTATGCAGCAGCAGTCAGCCTCACACCTCACCATCATCTTCACTGTCATTGTCATCAGACTTAGTGAGACAACTGGGAATTTCTAAAGAGGGTGTGTGTGTGTGTGTGTGTGTGTGTGTGTGTGTGAGAGAGAGAGAGAGAGAGAGAGAGAGAGAGAATTTTTCAATGTTAAAAATGGGAAACACTATTATGATGGAGAGAGTTAGGTCTCTGTATGATTACATGGATGGTTTAAAATGGAACAATTAAATGAGAGGATACTAAACTTAGATGGGATTTGTGTAATGTCAATTAAAAACATTGTTTTAATCATTCTTGTCTTATCCCTAAAAAAGTTGGTTGATATGAGTGTCAAGATATAAGTCTTAGAAAAAACATATTAAAACAGAGCATAGAGATATTCAGACCCAGACCAAAAAAAAATTAAAGGGGAACCAATCTCAGCATTACATTATAAGGTAAGAGAGGAACAGCCCAAGTTTTTGAAACAACCAAAATTAATTTATACAGTCACAGTTCAGGAACTTCCAAAAAAAAAAAAAAAAGTATCCCCAAGGCTATGCAAGAGTTAAATGGATTCCTGTGGAAATGTTAGATTTGAGGAGATTTAAGGAATTAATAATCTCATATGGTATGCATTCACCTTTTGTTAAGCAGCTGTTAAACTCATGGCCAACTTGTCACAGAATTATCCCACAAGACTGGAGATACTTGGTTCTAGCAGTATTAGAGCCAGGTGCTCAGTTACAATGGAGGACCTGGTAGAAAGATGAGGCCAGACCATTGAACAACAAAATAGTTCAAGAGGTATTACAATATCCCAAGACCAATTTATTCAAGAGGGATATTCTGCTGATGTACAAAGACAGTTTATATATGATAAGTGCTCCTTAACTCTACACCAAGCAGCAGCTTTGAATGTTTGGAACAGAACTGGAGAAGTAGTAAAGTTATATAGGGCCCAAAGGGAGCTTTCATGGATTTCTCACAAAGACTGACTTCAGCAGTAAATAGTATGACATCAAATTCAGAAACTAGACAAATAATAATTGAATCTTCAGCTTTTGAAAATGCTAATTCACAATGCAAAAGAATAATTAGGCCATAAAGGCAAGATAAGAACCTTTGGAGGAATGGATCCAAGATACAATCAATATTGAATGTTATGACCATGATGATACATGGATAAGAGAGGTAATTTCCAGAGGTTTCAAGAAAAATTGAAATGTCGAGTGTTTCATTTGTGGCAAACAAGGTCACTTAAAATGAGATTGTAGACAGGGTGTTTCTAGAAATAGTATTTTTTCTAAGTATAATTCAAACAGAATTCCTCTCCCTTCTGAATTATGCAGAAGGGATGACAAAGGCAGTCATTGAACAAATAATTGTAGGTCAACAGGGAATAGTCAAGGCAACCCTTTGTCATCAAGTAATACATTGAAGGGCCTCTTGCAGGCCTCCATACCAAGTATGGTTCAGTCTTTCCCTGTCACCGTGGGGGGAACTATTCCTAGAGCAATTAAAGAAACTAATCCCTATTGTAAAAATACCATTCTTTTCTGGGTGATAAAATAGCTTTAGAAGATTAAAAATTCAGGAAAAACTGTAGTGCAAATATTTTGGCAAACTTCTATAATGACCAAAGACCAAAGTTAAAAATATGAATAAATGTCATTGTGATTGAAGGAAGGTCTTCTAGATACAGATACAGATGTAACAATAATTGCACCAGAATCTCAGCATCCAAATTTGTCTCTTCAGAAGGTAAAGGTTTAGCTTTTAGTGACTGAAGCTTTATCTCAGGTAAAATAGAGCATGAGATGGGTCAAAAATATAGGGCCAGAAAGAGAGAAAGGAAAATTAAAGCCATATGTGGCTAACATAACAATGAATTTATGGGTATGTGAATAATTACAGCAATGGACTACCCAGATTAACACTCCTCCAACCTCAGAAACAAACAAATATTAAAAGGTGTTATAAAGAACAGTCACTGATCATTCAGGTTGTACAAGAACAGGGAAGAACAGCTGCTGATCTTCCAAAGGTACCAATGGCCCTACCTTTAAAACGGTTAATAGACAAACCAAACAGACCATTGACAATAGAGAAATTACAGGCCTTGGAACAGCTGGCACAGAAGCACCTAATGCCTCAGCATGCTGAAGAATCAACCAGTCCTTGGAATTCTCCTATATTTGTTATAAAAAAGAAATCTGAAAAATGGAGAAAGGTAACAGATTTGAGAGCTGATGGGCTCTCTGAAGCCTGGAATTCCTTTGCCTTTTCTATTACATAAAGGATAGTCTATTACAGCTATTGATTTAAAATACTGTTTCTTCATTATACCTTTATAAGAAAAAGATAGAAAACAATTTGACTTCACAGTGCCTGCTTAGAATAATTATCAGCCTTTTAAGAGATATCAGTGGAAGGTTCTCCCACAAAGAATGTTAAACAGCCTCATCCTGTGCCAATATTTTGTACCAGCCATTAGAAATGATAGATAAGCAGGTTCCTCAATCTATAGTTTCCCATTATATGATTGATATTTTGCTGGCCAATTCAAATGTAGATGCCTTGGAGAAAATGTTTGAAGAAGTAAAGAAAATTTTGCCTTGTTGGGAATTACAAATTGCTCCTGAAAAAAATATAAAGGGGACATTCTACTGATTATCCTAATTATCTAGAATATAAAATAGGTTTACAAAAAAATTCAACCCCAAAAGTACAAATCAGGAGGGATCAATTACAGACTCTTACTGACTTTCAAAAGTTACTGGGAGACATTACCTGTCTACGACTCACTATTGGAGTAAAAACTAAAGAACTGAGTAATTTGTTTCAAACTTTAAAAGATGACAGATACTTAAATAGTCTATGAGAATTATTAACTGAAGCTGGGAGAGAATTGGCTTTGGTGGGAAAAATTTGCAGGATGCACATGTAGATCAGAGCTTGGTTGCATTCTGGTTTTTATCCTCTATGCACTCCCTTACTGGAATATTAATGCAGAGGGGAGATATTATCTTAGAATGGATATTTTAACCACAGAAACAGAGTATAAAGGACCTATGTAGAAAAGTTTTCTAGGCTGATTTCTAAGAAGAAAATTGAGACTTTGTCAATTAGCTGGAATAGCTATGTAGTACCCTTTACTAATGCTGACATTGACTCTTTATGGGCAGAAAATGAACATTGGAAAAGACCTTGTAGTAATTTTTGGAATTGATTAACCACAGATATTCCAAAAGCAAGAGACCTCAATTCACAAAAACATCTAATTGGGTCCTTCCTCACATTGTACAGGGAACACCAATCTTTGGAGCCCTTACATTCTATACTGATGCAAATAAATCAGGAAAGGCAGGCTATAAATCAGGAAGTTTAAGCAAACTGGTTCAAATCCCTTATGATTCTGTGGAATACTCAGAAATACATGCCATCCTTATGATATTAGCAGATTTTACAGAACCTCTCAATATACCTACTGATGCTCAATATGCAGAGAGTTGAAACTGCAAATCTTTTCCTGGTGATTCAGAATTAACTTCAATATTTATACAATTATAGGAAATAGCCAAGAATAAGAATCATCCCATATATTTAAAGGCCCTGTAGCACAAGGAAATGATGAAATTGATTAGCTATTAGTAGGAAATGTGCTGGAGGCCTCAAAGTTTCATTAAAAAAAAAAAAAAAAAAACACCATGCCAATAGCAAAGGTGGCAAATCCAGATGTTCAGGAATGGATGCATGTCCTCATGCTTACACAGCAAGCAGCATACTGTGAGAGCTACTGCCCTGCACTAAAATACTTACTTCTGTGTTGCTATCTTACGTATAATACTGCTTGTCATTTGATTCTCAGAAGGTTCATTGTTAGATTAAGAACAAACCAGTGGTTTTCTTGTGTTGATCTTGTATCTTTGTTGAATTTGTTTGATATTCTAAGCATGGTATTGGGAAACCTTCCCTGTTTCCTACATGCACAGTTAAGTAATCTATGATAAAGGATTATGGTCCTTCTTCCTACCTGGGATGCACTGTTTCAAAGTGAGCTATAGCCTTGTATCTCACAGACATGCTCACACTTCTACAACACTCAGAACCAAAAGTTTCCCCTGGGACCACCATATTCCACTTGAGTTCATGTTTTCATGAGAGGGGCAACCCTGCCCCACCCACATAAGAAACTGTGCCACAGGGAACCTGATTAAGTGGCTGCTGGACTTTGCTCTATACTCTACCACTTGGGCAATGTTCTTTGTGACCAGAAATCACTGGCTTATCTGGGCCCAGAACAGTTTCAGTCTACTCTATATCTTGGAAAGTTGAAATTGAGGTTGGTTCAGTGTCGTGACCTAGCTCAGAAGTCTCCTTTGTTTTCATTTTAGTAATAAATTTATCCAGGAATTATACATGAGGTTAATTTGCAGTATTTTACATATGTCATGTCAAGCATAGGTTCTGTGGTTTGTGATTCCAGAGATAATATCCTATCATACCATGAGGGAAAAAGCAACCATCCACTTATGAGAGCTTCACCAACATCAAACAATGCCAGGCCTTCCTTTACCAAAACTAAGTTTTCCCAAGGCAGTGTTCTCAGAGTCCCTTTCACCCCAGTGAGTCACATAACTCTTCCCAAGCCCACTAGCTTTGCACATCCCACCATGCTGAGGGAAAGAAAGCATGGACTTAAGACTCACTGTTGGGCTTCACTTCTATGAACCCAGGCAACTGAAGTCAGCAAAAGGAAATGGCACACAGGACAGAGTCTGGGAGAGACATGCCCAGGTCCCATTTGTCCTCTTTCAGTGCTGTCCAAAGCACAGTGGTTAAGTATCTGTTGACATGTGTACAAAGAATTGTGAACTGGTAGCACTCCTGAACCCACATGACCTGGCACTCAGTTCCAGATTGCTCTTGGAGACATGGTACACCTGTGCAGCTGTGGTGAATACCAAGACTCCAGTCCCCCTAGAAGTCATAGAAGTCACACTGATTCTGACATGGCACAATTGTTCACATGGCTGAGGATACATGGACTGAGAATGAAGGGAAGCAAATAGTGCTAGAAGACATATGTTCACCAGAGCACCCAGGTCATCTCCCATGAGTTGGTGACAGACCAGGGAATTCTCTACATCATAGAGTGTGTAACATCCATCACCTGTCCAGTGCACTTACTTCTCAGGGCCCCACTTAGCCTGAAGCAGGAAAACCAGGTCTGAGTCATCCCATATCACACTGGAGGCCAGCACAATTGCTTCTTTTTAATGATGTCATACATGACACACAGAAGAGAGGTGGAGACCTGAAAAGAGGCAGAATGTGTGACAACTAACATCCAGGTTTAATTATCAGGCCTCAAAAGTTACTCTGGGATGGTCCTGGAACAAACCAAGAGTAAGCCACCAGCCTGAGCCAACCAGTGACCAGAGCATGGTTGTCTCTGTCCCCCCCACTCTTAGAAATCTCCTAGTTATGTGTCTGGCCTTCCTGATTAACTGAGTGACCTCAGACATGTACTGAAGATTACATGGGATCTGACTACCTTCCCCACTACCCCTCACTCACCCACACAGTCTCCAACTGCATTCTCCATGGTCCCCTACTCACAACAAGTGCTCCAGCTGCCTCTCGCTCACCCCCAGAGGCTGCAGCCTCTTTCCATCAACTGCAAGAGACACCTTTCCACTACTCACACACTCTTATAGTAGCTATTGATTTATACTGTCAGCTCCTTGTCTTGCAAAAAAAGTACTGCACAAAGCTTCAGGATGTCTTATTCCTCTATGAAACAGTGTCTTCAAGACCTCAAAACTTTGCATGTGTGGCATCTGTGATGATTTTCCTATAGGTCATGATTATTCACTGTAAAGCAGGGGTCCCTAGACATCTGCCTACCGTGCCCAGGCCCACAAAACCACTATCACTCTTGTAGGGAATGAAGGTCTCTGGCCACTTACTGAACTTGGCCAAACAAAACACAAAAACTAGACAAAGAACAAAGGGCAACCTTTGTTCTTTATAAGGTGACCAGTTCCCAGCAGTGGGACTCTGATCCCAGGTGGCTATAGTGAATGTTGCTCATTGTTCTCTAGGAGGCCTGAGGAGCAGTGGGGCAGCCATGGAATTGCTGACTGGGTATGGCCTGTGGCCTGTGGCCATATTCACAGTCATCTTCATATTACTGGTGGATCTGTTCCACCAACGCCAGCGCTGGACTGCCCACTACCCACCAGGCCCTGTGCCATTGCCTTTGCTCGGCAACTTGCTGCAGGTGGACTTCAGGAACATGCAGTACAGCTTGCACAAGGTGAGGGAGTCAGTGGTGGATGGTAACTGAGGTTACAGTGTTTGTGGCAGCACATATTTGGGGTGAAGCCACAGGTTAGACATAGTCATAGGTCATTGCCCACCCAGACAAGATTGTCTGCTAACCATTTCAAGGTTAGGGATTTTAGCCCCTCTATGAGTTCAACACTTGTTTTATTCTGTTTTATACAGCCTGGATGGTCAGTGTCTGTTTTATATAGTGCCTTATAACATTTTTCCCATAAACATGAGTTGGTTTATGGCTCATTTTTGATATTGGAGGAATATTAATTTAGGTTTTAAATTGCTGCAACAGATCATAACCCCATAGAATTACCACTACATTAACCACATATGACCTTAATCTTCCTCTTTGTTCTTCTGGCCCTATACATTCAACCCATCTCATGCTTTGTTTTACATGAGATAGAGTTCCAATCCCTAAGAATTGAAGATCTACCTCCTGAAGAGGTCAATAGGATGCCAAGATTCTGGGGTGATAATGGTGATGTCTGCACCTGTGTCCAGTAATCCTTCAAGCATAAGATTATTGATTTGTACTCTTAGTTTTGGTCTTTGGTCACTTATAGAAGTCTGCCAAAATATGTTTTCTGCTTCTTCCTTTAATTTTGACTCATCCACAAAAGCTATTCTACCATCCAGAGCAGTACCATTTTTTTTAACACTAGGCACTGAATTTCCTAATTCAGGACTGGGCATGCCTGAACCACATTTGACATTGGGTTCGTCAAGAGCCCCCTTCCCACACACACAGAGTTTCCTGACATTAAAGTATTGCCTTGTTTATCTCTTGTCAATCTACATTCATTTGTCCAGTGACAGCCTTTGCCACATCTACATAATCCAGAAGGTTGGGACCTTCTATTTGGTTATTCCCAGAAGAAGCAATATTTCTAGGGATGCCTTGTCTACAATTTCTTCTCAGATGGCCTATTATACCACAATTAAAGCATTTGGCTTTTTCTTTTTTCATGTCGATCCCTGTTCCCTCTCTCTCCGTTCCTCCCTCCCTTCTTCCCTCCCTCCTTCACTTTTACCCTCTCTGCCCAATCACATACACCCTAACCACCCTCCCCTCCTATGCCCCCACCCCAATTCCATATGTAGGGCAATGCCATCCAGTTGGGGTCATGTAGATCTGACAGGTCATTTGAAGTAGGGACTAGGGCTTCTCTCCTGTCTCTAGGACAGGGAGATATGTTCGCAAGGTCCTTTTGTGCACCACGGATACATCCTGGTTCCACTGCCTGAGGTCCCTTAGACTGCTCAGTCCTTCTGGCTGAGATCCATATTCAGGGGGCCTGAGTCAGTCCGATGCTGGCTTCCCAGCTATCAGTCTGGGGGCCCATTAGCTCCTCCTTGTTCAGGTCAGCTGTCTCTATGTATTTTTGCAGCCTGGTCGTCCTCTCCATCTGCATCTGGGTTCTAGTCCGACTCAGTGTTTATGTATGGGTGTTTGCTTCTGTTTCCAACAGGTATTAGATGAGGGCTCCATGGATAAGTTAGTTGTTGAACTCACTATCCGGGAACAGCATTTATGGTAGCCTTTCCACGGAAGCTCAAATTGTTAGTTGGTGACAATCTTGTAGTTCTCTAGACCTTTCTTTGGGTTCGATTTTTCTCTTCAAACCAATATTAGCTCCCTCTTTTATGCTCTCTCTCTCTCTCTCTCTCTCTCTCTCTCTCTCTCTCTCTTTCTATTCCTACCCAGACTCGATCTTCCTAGTAACACATGTTTTCCTCTCCTCCCCCTCTCTTTCTCCTACTTCTCTCTACATTGACTGCCCCTCCACTTCCCCTGTGCTCTGGGGGACTTGTCCCTTCCTGCTTCTGTAAGAGACTTTATATGAATCTCTTAGAATAGCATTTGGTATTTTTTATGTCTCTTTATGCCTTTAGAGATACTTCTCCTACCCAAGCCTCAGTGTTATAATCAAAAGACTCAACATTAGCTGTGTGCAGGATCCACTCATCCATTGGTACTGATCTGATATTTAAGGGCCCAAGTACCTTTTTGAATTCTATATTAACATTTTAAAAAGCTAGAGATTCAATGAGCATTCCTCTAGCTTATGGGTCTGCTAGCCCTATTTGTACCACTTTAGTCAATCTTTGCAAAAGGTCATTAAAAGGTTCTTTTGAGCCTTTTACAACCTTAATATATAATTCAACTCTTTTCCCTGGTTCTTGAATCTTGTTCAAAAGCATTCAAGGCTGTTGTATGGCATAAAGACAAGATGTGTTCATTGTGTGTAGCTTGAGTATTTGCATCTGCATAAGGACCCTCACCTAGAATTTGATCTTGGAAAGCCTTATAACCTTAATTCTGCCTTGATGTTCAAGGGCTTTAGTTTCCTCTCTCCAATATATCTTCCATTGCAGCTGTGGACTAAGTTATAGAACATAAATTTTTTAAAATTTATTTTATATAACAAAGTCCATTTAAATGAAAACAAACATTTATAGACAATATTTGGGAATTTGGGCGTTATTCTTTCCAAACTACTTCCTGCTTGTAAGGGGCACTGTCATGGGGGATTCAAAGAAGATTCAGAAATCCTGGCTGTAGTGTGTAAGGCTGCTTTGTCCAGCTGTTTTGAATGTAGGATCACTTCGTACTCTGTTTCAGGCGGTCTGGCTTGATCAAACCACATCAGTCTGGAAGGAATCCACAGCTTTTCATTTTCTGTGGAAACAAAAATAGAAATGCTTTTCCCCAGTTACTTGTACTTGAACTTAAATTTTGGAGTCAAAGCATTTTTTTAAATTTAATTTATTATTTTACATGTCGATCCCAGTTCTCCCTCCCTCCCTCCCTCCTTCCCTCCCTCCTTCTCTCCCTTTTACCCTCTCTGCCCTCTCACATGCACTCTAACCACCCTCCCCTCCCATCCCCCCACCCCAATTCCATATGTAGGGGAATGCCATGTGGGGTCATGTAGATCTGACAGGTCATGTGAACTAGGGACTAGGGCTTCTCTCCTGTCTCTAGGTTAAGGCAGTTATCCCTCCATGGGGGATGTGTTCGCAAAGTCCTTTTATGCACCAGGGATACATCCTGGCTCCACTGTCTGAGGTCCCTTAGACTGCTCAGTCCTTCTGGCTGAGACCCATATTCAGAGGGGCCTGAGTCAGTCCCATGCTGGCTTCCCAGCTATCAGTCTAGTGGCCGTTAGCTCCTTCTTGTTCAGGTAAGCTGTCTGTATGTGCTTTTGCCGCCTGGTCTTGTCCTCTCTATCTGCATCTGGGTTCTAGTTCGACTCAGTGTTTATGTATGGGTGTTTGATCCTGTTTCCAAAGGCATTAGTTGAGGGCTCCGTGGATAAGTTAGTTGTTGATCTCACTATCCGGGAAGGGCATTTATGATAGCCTTTCCATGGACGCTCAAATTGTTAGTTGGGAGCAGTCTTGTAGTTCTCTAGACCTTTCTTTGTGTTCAGTTTTATCTTCAAACCAATATTGGCTCCCTATTTTATGTTCTCTCTCTCTCTCTCTCTCTCTCTCTCTCTCTCTCTCTCTCTCTCTCTCTCTCTCTCTGTTTCCTGTCTTCTATTCCTAACCAGGCTCAATCTTCCTGGTTGCACATGTTTTCCTTTCCTGCCCCTCGTTTTCTCCTACTTCTCTCTCCATTCGCTGCCCCCCCCACTTCCCCTGAGCTCTGGGGGACTTGCCCCTTACCAGTTCTGTGAGGGACTTTATATGAATCTCTTAGAATACACCTTGTATCCTAGTTCCTCTGGTGGTGTGAATTATAGGCTGGTGATCCTTTGATCTAGGTCTAAAATCCATATATGAGTGAGTACATACTGTGTTCCTCTTTTTGTGGCTGGGTTACCTCATTCAGGATGGTTTCTTCAAGTGCCATCCACTTGCCTGCGAATTTCAAGAAACCATTATTTTTTTCTGCAGAGTAGTATTCCATTGTGTAGATGTGCCACATCTTCATTAACCATTCTTCAATTGAGGGGCATCTAGGTTGCTTCCAGGTTCTTGCTATTACAAACAGTGCTGCTATGAACATAGTTGAACAGATGTCTTTGTTGCATGGATGTGAATCCTTTGGGTATATGCCTAAGAGGGGGATTGCCAGGTCCTGTGGTAAACTAATTCCCATTTTCCTGAGGAACCTCCATACTGATCTCCAAAATGGCTGTATGAGTTTGCACTCCCACCAGAAGTGGAGGAGTGTTCCCCTTTCTCCACATCCTCTCCAACATGAGTCATCATTGGTGTTTCTAATTTTAGCCATTCTGGCAGGAGTAAGATGGTATCTCAAAGTTGTTTTGATTTGCATTTCCCTGATAGCTAAGGATGTGGAGCATTTTCTTAAGTGTCTTTCAGCCTTTTGATTTCCTCCATTGAGAATTCTTTCTTCATTTCTGTACCCCATTTTTTAATAGGGTTATTTGGTATTGTGTTGACTAGTTTCTTGAGTTCTTTGTATATTTTGGAGATCAGCCCTTTGTCAGATATAGGATTGGTGAAAATCTTTTCCCAGTCTGTGGGCTGCCGTTTGGTCTTGTCGACTGTGTCCTTTGCCTTACAGAAGCTTCTAAGTTTGAAGAGGTCCCATTTATTAATTGTTTCTCTCAGTGTCTGTGCCCCTGGAGTTATGTTCAGGAAGCAGTCTCCTATACCAATTTGTTCAAGGGTACCTCCTACTTTCTCTTCTAAGAGGTTCAATGTGGCTGGATTGATGTTGAGGTCTTTGATCCATTTGGACTTGAGTTTTGTGCATGGCGACAGACATGGGTCTATCTGCAGTCTTCTACACACCCTCATCCAATTGTACCAGCACCATTTGTTGAAGATGCTGTCCTCGCGCCATTGTATAATTTTAGCTGTTTTGTCAAAAATCACGTGTTCATAGGTGTGTGGGTTAATATCAGGATTTTCAATTTGATTCCATTGGTCTACCTGTCTATGTTTATGCCAATACCAGGCTGTTTTCAGAACTATAGCTCTGTAGTAGAGCTTAAAGTCAGGAATGGTGATGCCTCCTGAAGTTCTTTTATTGTATAGGGTTGTTCTGGCTATCCTGGGTCTTTTTGTTTTTCCATATAAAGTCGATTATTATCCTTTCAAGGTCGGTGAAGAATTGTGGTGGGATTTTAATGGGGATTGCATTGAATCTGTAGATTGCTTTTGGCAAGATTGCCATTTTTACTATGTTTATCCTACCTATCCAAGAGCATGGGAGATCTTTCCATTTTCTGGGATCTTCTTTAATTTCTTTCTTTAGAGCCACAAAGTTCTTAATATATAGGTCTTTTACTTGTTTGGTAAGCATTACTCCAAGGTGCTTTATGTTGCTTGTGGCTATTGTAAAGGGTGATTTTTCTCTGATTTCTTTCTCTGTCTCTTTGTCGTCTGAAAAAAGTAGGGCTACTGATTTTTTTGAGTTTATCTTGTATCCTGCTAGTTTGCTGAAGGTGTTTATCAGCTGCAGGAGGTCCCTGGTAGAGTTTATTGGGTCGCTTATGTAAACTATCATATCATCTGCAAATAGAGACAGTTTGACTTCTTCCTTTCCAATTTGGATCCCCTTGATCTCCTTTTATTGTCTTATAGCATTAGCTAGAACTTCTAGTACGATATTGAAGAGATATGGAGAGAGAGGGCAGCCTTGTCTTATTCCTGATTTTAGAGGAATTGGCTTAAGTTTCTCTCCATTCAGTTTGATGTTGGCAGTTGGTTTGCTGTATATTGCTCTTATTATGTTTAGGTATGTTCCTGTTATCCCTGACCTCTCCAAGACCTTTATCATGAAAGGTTGTTGAATTTTGTCAAAGGTTTTTTCTGCATCTAGGGAGATAATCATATGGTTTTTCTTTTTCTGTTTGTTTATATGGTGGATCACGTTGATAGATTTTCATATGTTAAACCATCCCTGCATTCCAGGGATGAAGCCTACTTGGTCATGGTGGATGATTTCCTCTGATGTATTCTTGAATTCGGTTTGCCAGTATTTTATTGAGTATTTTTGCATCGATGTTCATCAGAGATATTGGTCTGTAGTTTTCTTTCTTAGTTGTGTCTTTGTGAGGCTTGGGTACCAACGTTATTGTGGCCTCATAAAAAGAGTTTGGCAATGAACCTTCTGTTTCTATCTTGCAGAACAGTTTGAGGAGTAGTGGTATTAGTTCTTCCTTGAATGTCTGGTAGAATTCTGCATTGAATCCATCTGGTCCTGGACAATTTTTTGTTGGCTTTCGATGACTGCTTCTATTTCATTGTGGGTTATAGGTCTATTTAAGTTGTTTGTCTGTTCTTGATTTAATTTTGGTAAGTGATAGTTAACCAGAAATTTGTCCATTTCCTTTGAATTTTCGATTTTTGTGGAATACAGATTTTCAAAGTATGACCTGAAAATTGTCTGGATTTCCTCTGTGTCCATTGTTATGTTCCCCTTTTCATTTCTGATTTTGTTAATTTGCATGTTCTCTCTCTGCTTTTTCGTTAATTTGGATCTTGTTGATTTTCTCAAAAAACAAACTCTTTGTTGCATTGATTTTTTTGTATTATTTTCCTGGTTTCTATTTTGTTGATTTCAGCCCTCAAGTTGATTATTTCCTGGCGTCCACTCCTACGGGCTGAATTCGCTTCTCTCTGTTCTAAGGCTTTCAGTGGTGCTGTTAATTCTCTTATGTGACTATCCTCTGTTTTCTTCATATGGGCACTTAGTGCAATGAACTTCCCTCATAGCACTGCTTTCAAGGTGTCCCATAAGTTTGGGTATGTTGTGTCCTCATTCTCATTGAATATTAGAAAGTCTTTAATTTCTTTATTTCTTCTTTGACCCAGGTATGGTGCAATTGCACATTGTTCAGTTTCCATGAGTTTGCAGGTTTTCTGCTATTTGTGTTGTTGTTGAATTCCATTTTTAAAGCATAGTGGTCCGATAAGATACAGGGGACTATTCCTATTCTCTTGTATCTGTTGAGGTTTGTTATGTCACCTAGTATGTGGTCGATTTTAGAAAAGGTTCCATGTGAAGCAGAGAAGAAGGTATATTCTTTTGTCTTTGGATGGAATGTTCTATAGATGTCTGTTAACCCCAGTTGAGACATTACTTCTGTTAATTCTTTTGTTTCTTTGTTGAGTTTCTGATTTGTGGTCCTGTCTAGTGTTGAGAGTGGTGTATTGAAGTCTCCCACTATAAGTGTGTGAGGTTTTATATGAGCTTTGAGTTTTAGTAGTGATTCTTTTACGAATGTGGGTGACTTTGTATTAGGGGCATAGATGTTCAGAACTGAGACTTTGTGTTGATGGATTTCTCCTGCGATGAATATGAAATGACCATCTTCATCTCTTTTGACTAATTTTGGTTTGAAGTATAACTTGTTAGATATTAGGATAGCTACGCCTGCTTGCTTCTTGTTTCCATTTGATTGGAAATCTTTTCCCAACCCTTTACCCTGAGGTAATGTCTATCTTTGAAGCTAAGATGTGTTTCTTGTATTCAGCAGAAGGATGGATTCTGTCTTCGTATCCATTCTGTTAGCCTGTGTCTTTTTATAGGTGAGTTAAGACCATTAATGTTGAGGGTGAGTAAGGACCATTGATTGTTGATGCTTGTTTGATTTAGGTTTGTTGTTGGCAGTGGTATTGTGAATATATTAGTTCTGCTTTACCCTTGGGTTCTGGTATAGTTGGATTATCTGTTGCCTACATTTTTGTGGGCATAGTTACCTTCCTTGGGTTGGAGTTTTCCTTCCAATACTTTCTGTAGGGCTGGATTTGTAGATACGTATTGGGAAAATCTGGTTTTGTCATTAAATATCTTGTTTTCTCCATCTATAGTGATTGAAAGTTTTGCTGGATATAGTAGCCTAAGCTGCCGTCCGTGTTCTCTTAATACTTTTAGAACATCTATCCAGGACCTTCTGGCCTTGAGGGTTTCCATGGAGAAGTCAGGTGTAATTTTGATAAGTCTGCCTTTATATGTTACCTGTTCTTTTTCCTTCACTGCTCTTACTATCTTTCTTTATTCTGTATGCTAGGTGTTTTGATTATTATATGTCTAGGGGTCTTTTTTCTTTGGTCCAGCCTATTTGGGGTTCGGTATGCTTCTTGTACTTTCATGGGCATGTCCTTCTTCAGATTTGGAAAGTTTTCCTCAATGATTTTGTTGAATATGTTTTCGGCACCTTTGAGCTGGGCTTCCTCACCTTAGTCTATGCCTATTATTCTTAGGTTTGGCCTTTTCATGGTGTCCCACATTTCCTGGATGTTTTGTGTTAAGGATTTGTTGGATTTATGATTTTCTTTGGTTGATGAATGTATTTCTTCTAGTTTATCTTCTGCGCCTGAGATTCTCTCTTCCATCTCTTGAATTCTGTTGGTTATGCTTGTGTCTGTAGTTGCCGATTTTTTGCCCAGTTTTTCTATTTCCAGCATTCCTTCAGTTTATTTTCTCTATTTCAGTTTTCAAGTCTTGAACTGTTTCCTTCACCTGCTTAATTGTTTTTTCTTGGCTTTCTGTACTTTCCTTAAGGAATTTGTTCATTTCTTCCACTTTTTTTGTTTGTTTTTCCTCCATTTCTTTAAGGGATTTTCTCACACCTTCTTTGAGGGCCTCTATCATTTTTATGATGGTAATTTTTAAGTCATTCCCTTCTGCTTCCTCTGCTTTGTTGTTGTGTTCCATTCTAGTTGGTGTAGATTCCCTAGATTCTGGTGGTGTCATGCTTGTCTTTCTGTTGTTAGGTGTTTTCTTGTATTGCCTTCTTCCCATAGCTTCTTCCAGTAGGTGTTGATGGGGTCTCCCCCTCTCTCTATGGTACTTCCCCGGTGGGCTTATGTGGGTCAGAGATTCAATATCTGTAGCTCTGTGTGGTCCAAGCTCTCTAGGAGGTTTCTCGGCAGACAGGGACCCAGGGATAGGTTCAAGGATGAGGATCCAGTAGAAGATGCCAACAGGTACTCACAGTGGTCCCGCAGAGATAGGCAGATCTCTGGGAGGGGCCCGGGACTCCAGCAGAGGACTGGAAGCGGGGTCAGAGACCAAGCAGGTGGAAATTACGGGTGGTCCCGCGTGGATAGTCAGGTCTCCTTTGTTCAGAGTTGCTCCGAGAAGTCTCTGAAGTAGGGTGGACTGTTGGCTCCACCCTCTGTCCCAGTGCTCAACCAGAGCGGCAGGACAGTGGGTAGGGTAGGGCACAGGGTAGGGGGGGTAGGCTCGTGGTGAGGATGGGTGGGGGTGTATCAGAGCTCCAAGGGTGCTCTCGATGGGGACAGGAAACAGGAGCAGCAGGATCAGGGGCCAACCCAGGGAGTTCGGGTGGGGAGGGGGGAAGAGGTTGTAGGGGACAGGCAGCCTCGATTGGGCCCAGACTCACCTCTGGCCAATAGCTGGCAGAAGAGGATAAGGGCTGAGCTGGAACTTGGGAAGGTTTTGCAGGATAGTCGGATCTCACTGGAAACTGGAACTCTCCAGCTGAGACCTCTTTCTTTAGCAGAGGCCCATATTTGGGGGTCAAGGATTTTGCCCACAGGAACTCCTAGAACACAAATTTTATTGAAGCTAGTCATTTGGAGTTATTCTATGTCTTGCAGCCCATAGTTTTACTAACTGCCTCACATATGATGAATGCATATGTGATGAATGCATAAGAAACTACTGATTCTGGGCTGGAGAGATGGCTCAGCAGTTAAGAACACTTGGCTGCTCTTCCATAGGTGCAGAGTTTAATTCCCAGCAACCACATGGTGGCTCACAATCATCGATAATGAGATCAGGTGCCCTCTTCTGTCATGCATGGGTACATGCAGATAGAACACTGTATACATAATAAATATTTTTTAAAAAGAAACTACTGCTTCTTTAATATCTTTTAAATATTCCATACATATAGGTTCCCATTTACATTCTGTAAATCCTTCTTGTTGTTCATCATTTGTTGGCTTTTGGATAATAGTAACAGGATAGACCATAGCAAGTGATGATAATACAACCTTTGGTATGTCATCTCTGACTCTGAACAGTACTGGTGATGTTAAATCTTTTTTATTCTTTCACTTGTACCTAAGCTCCTGATGTATCAGTTTTAAGAAGGTTTTCTATGGCCTATAATCTATTTATCATTGGTTCTCAGAGTGTTTGAACTTCCTGAACAGTAAAAACTTCCAACAATTTTATTAAATCAGTTTCTTGTTCTCATCATTTACATATGATTTAATATTCTCATCCTTTGAGATTATTTCAATGGCATTCAGATTGCCTTCCAAAAACAATATTCTATCTGCAAGATTATCAGTACTCTTAAACATGGAATGAATTTGTTGTTAAGAGTTCATTACCATGTTCTGTTTTGTAAATTCTGTTTGTCAAATTGTGACTGTCAGTCTGTAAAGTCTGTATCATTTCTGTAAGTTCCTTATTCTTAGCTCTATTATCAAATCATTTCTTTAAGGATATGATATTAATTACCAGCTATTAGCAAATATAGCTAAGAGTGTGTGTGTCCCAGATGCATCATGTACCTCTTTTAAAATTCCACCCATAGTAGAAGCAAAAAGATTTTTAAATTCATGGTGAAAGGATGAAAATACAGCCTAACTCTCTAATGACCACTAAAAGTTGGAAATTAAAAAAAAAAAGTCCATCAGCATATATTTAAAAATCACCTTAGCTGCATGTAAAGCTCAGGAAAAAAGAAAACACATGAAATAGCTTGGTCACCATGACTGCTTTCTGGAAATTATTATTATTATTCATAACCAACTAGTTTCTGAAAAGTGTTGTTATCCACAACAGTCTGGGAATTTTTATGGGTCATCCTGTCCACAATAATAATAATAATAATAATAATAACAACTAAAAGAGACGGGACTCATGGCAAGAAGGGAAAACTAGAAAGAAGTGTCTCTGCCAATAGATATAGATAACTCCCTAACTGGAGAGTACATTCTCCCAGCCGCTCAAGGACAAGGCCATTGAGCCCACTGGTCCTAGAGAAAGAAAACCCCCAACCTTGCAGATGCACTAAACAATCATGCCTTGTAAAAACTGTGTACACTATGAAATCTCTGTAACCTAGGAAACCTTATTAACTGTTCCCTTATTGAACTGTCCCATGACCTTGCTTTTAGGCCTAATGAAAATAACAGGCTAGCTTTGAAACTGGCCTTGTTAGCTGTGATGTAATCCTATAAAAACTATCTCAATTCTGCCCTCGAGGTCCACAGTTCTCTACCCCTGCATGGCATATGACTGTGGACCCCAGTGCACTTGGAATAAAAACTCCTCATGCTATTTGCATCAAGACCACTTCTCGTGAGTGATTTGGGGTGTCACCTTTCTTGAGTAGGAGCGTGAATGTCCACGCTCTGCAGGTCTTTCATGTGGTGCATTGGTCAGGAAACTGCGACCACCCCTCACACTCGAGAACCAACTTGGAGGTAAGGGTGTGTGTGTGTGTCTCTGTTCTGAGTATCTGTTTTCTGGTATCTGTATACTGGAACACGTTCTCGGTTTTTGGTTTGCAGCTGCCCTCTCGGGCTGTAAGGACCAGAGGACTGTGACCAGCAGATGTGCTAAGGGGATCACAGGCTGCTGCCCTGACGGACACCTGGGGGGGGGGGGTATGGGAGCCACGGGGATGCTTTTGGTCTCCTTCTGTTGGTCAGTAGGACAGAGCTCTGTTGTTGTAGCAGAAGCTTTCTCCATGGCCATTTGATTCTTTTGCCTGATGGTGGAAGACACGGACGGGTTGCCTGTGTCTGGATCTGTTAGTTTCTGTTTTGTGTGTTTTCGTTCTGTGTGTCTTTGATGTCTTGTCTGTAGTTTTATCATAGGACAGACAGTGATGACTAACAACTCCCCTTAGTTTGACTCTTGACCACTGGACTGAAGTCTCGGACCCATAATTTGTCAGTTGAGGTTAGGGAGATTCTGGCAGACTTTTTGAGCCTGAGTGGTGGACATTCAGTGTTGGATGGCCAATGGCCACCAAAGAGAACCCTTTTAATTCTGAGATTATCCAAGCTGTTAAGGTAACTGTTTTTCAGACTGGACCTGAATCTCACACAGGGCCATTTTTGGGGCCAGGAGACCCAGCAAGACCTCATCCCCCACCCCCAGGAGTGCACCAGGGCCAAGCTGTAGGCAAGCCATGGGCGGGGTGGCCAGCAAACTCTGGGCTCCCTCCCCGCTCTGGCCCTAATAAGATGACCAGCCAGAGGCTACCGCTATCCTTCCTCAATGTCTCTCAGTCACTCTTGATACAGTTTGATCCCTCACCTAGAGACCAGTATATCACAGGGGGGCCTTCTAGCCCCCCTGAAGTTCACGCTGGAATCCAGGAATGGAATCCTGGAATGGATGGACAGAGCTGAGACCCTGCTACTGCACACATTTGGCCCCCTATGTTGGCCAGATTGCAGCCTCTCCAATGTTGGCCCTTCTCCTCCTCAGATCTTTATAATTGGAAAACTGACTACCACCCCCCCCCTTTTCTCAGAGGATCCCCAATGCCTCACAGGGTTGGTGGAGTCACTTATGTTCTCTCACCAGCCTAATTGGGATGATTGTCAACAGCTGCTGCAGACGCTCTTCACAACCAATGAGCAGGAGAGGATACTGTTAGATGCTAAAAATTGCTTCTGGGGCCCCGCAGCTGCAAGACGAGATTGAAATGGGATTCCCCTTGACTCGCCCCAGTAGGGACTTCAACACAGCTGAAGGTAGGGAGAGCTTAAAAGTCTATCGCCAGGCTCTGGTGGCGGGTCTCCAAAGTGCTGCAAGAGAGATGGCCCACCAACTTGGCTAAGGTAAAGAGAGCACTCCTTTTGACCCTACCTCAGAAACCCAGAGAGCTTTGGTGGCTCTGGCCTTCACAGGGCAATCAGGCCCCAGATATTAGAAAGGGGAGAGAAGAAAAGCATGACAGAAGACAGGGAAATTTTTGACTAAAATCTTGGCCTCAGTGTGCATATTGTAGAGAGAAAAGACACTTGGCAAAGGACTGCCCCAAGAAGAAAAACAAGGAATCAAAATTCCTAGTCCTGGGAAAGATGAAGATTAGGGAAGATGGGGTTCGGACCCCCTCCCGGAGCCCAGGGTAACTTTAAAAACGGAGGGGTGACCAGTCAAATTTTTTATGGAGACCGGGGTGGAGCATTCTGTGCTGATACAGCCATTAAGAAAAAATTAAAAGACAAGAAATCTTGGGTAATGGGTGCCAAAGGCAACAGCAGTATTCATGGACTACCTGAAGAGCAGTGGACCTTGGCGTGGGCCGGGATCCCACTTGCTCCTGGTTATCCCAGAATGCCCTTACCCTCTGTTAGGAAGAGACATTCTGTCAAAAGTAGAAGCCCAGATTCATTTTGACTCTGAACAACCGTCAGTAGCTGATAAACAGGGAAATCAATCGCAAGTCCTCACTGTTAGACTTATCTTCTAGATAAGTACAAACTCCCCAATATAGGAGGCTGAGCTCCGGGACAGTGAGAGGGGGCCACAGAGCCCGGACCCTTGGAATTGCTGACACCGCTGTGCACTGGATCCCTATGCCCTCCCACCAGGCTTGGTGCTTGAGTGGACCTGGGGTCCGATGTCTGGACTAGAGGTGCAACTGGCTGCTTTGGGGCTTGGGCAGCCGAGGGGCCAGTGGTCAAGGCCGCCGGCGGAGGCTGATGCCAATGCCCATGCCTGTGCCTGTGCCCGTGTCCCCCTCTTCCCCCTCCCATCCCTGCCGCAGCAGCCCTCACAGCCCCCACTGCCTGCTGTCACCCTGCAGGCAGGGGAGAACCCCATGGAGATGAGCAATGCTCTGCTGGTCCTAGAATGCTTGGAAGCTGTTCAGAAGAGGAGCTCAGCACGTGGAGGAGGGGGTGGCTGGCTTCTGTTGCAGCCCCTGAGTCCCCCACTTCCCGCTGCAGGACTTGGTCCCTCCAGGGCGCCTGAGCCTAGGGGAACAACAGCATCAGCAACCTCCCCCACCGCCACTGCCTCCCAGGACACCTCTGGGGCCCTTCTCAAAATGGCTCCTTAAAAATCTGTCTCAGTCACCTGCTTTGCAGGAAGAGCTGCAAGGGCGGCTCAGGCGGTGGGGATGGGACCAGCAAGAGGCCTTCCCGAGATCTGGCAGCTTCAGCTGCAAGCCTGACAGACATGG
The DNA here is from genome assembly GCF_943737965.1 of Phodopus roborovskii. Classification (NCBI taxonomy): domain Eukaryota; kingdom Metazoa; phylum Chordata; class Mammalia; order Rodentia; family Cricetidae; genus Phodopus; species Phodopus roborovskii. The sequence continues at coordinate 6,856,856 of NW_026126459.1, read as the reverse complement.
GAGGTTAGGAAATTTTCCCAAGATTTGGAATACCTAAGGTACTAGGATCAGACAATGGTCCAGCTTTTGTTGCCCAGGTAAGTCAGAGACTGGCCAAGACATTGGGGATTGATTGGAAATTACATTATGCATACAGGCCCCAAAGCTCAGGGTAGGTAGAAAGGATAAATAGAACCACTAAAGAGACCTTCACTAAATTGACTGCAGAGACTGGCATTCATGATTGGATAGCTCTCCTACCCTTTGTGCTTTTCAGGGTTAGAAACACCCCTGGACAGTTTGGGCTGACTCACTATGAATTGCTCTATGGGGGGGACTCCCCCCATGATGGAAATTACTTCTGTACATAGTGCTGATACATTGTTCTCCCAGCCTTTGTTTGCCAGGCTCAAGGCTCTCAAATGGGTGAGACAGCGAACATGGAAGCAGCTCCAGGTCTACTTGGGAAGACTTGCAAGTCCCACATCACTTCCAAGTGGGAGACTCAGTCTATGTTAAACGCCACCACTCAGGCTCCTGACCACACCAATGGCTGTAAAGGTCGAGGGAATCCCCTCCTGGATCCGTGCATCCCACATCAAACCAGCACCACCTCCTGATCTTGGACGGAGAGCCGAAAAGACTGAGAATCCCCTTAAGCTTAAGTTTCATCACATGGATCCTGCTTCTATACCTAAGTGACTCTATCAATCCCCACACTCCCCAAAAATTAACCTGGCAAGTGTTTTCCTACACTGAGGATATAATATAGAGTGTCTCTAAAAAAGCCCCCTCTTGCACATGATGACCACCCATAACCCCTGATGTTTGTGCCCTAATGGCCAGATCAGATATCTGGGACATCTCTGAAAAAGTAAAGGACAATATGGCCAAAATTAGAGAAGGACTAAAAAGACGAGAACAGGAAAGAGAAATTAACCAAGGATGCTTTGAGGGATGGTTCAATAAGTCCCCTTGGATAACCACCCTACTCTCTACTTTGATGGGATCCTTAGTAATCCTGTTCTTTTGGCTTACTATAGGACCTTGTATAATTAATAAGATTATTGCTTTTGTTAGAGAATGAGTGAGTGTGGTCCAGATCATGGTACTTACAGGAGTCTCCAGAGCCTAGAGGAGGCTGCCTCTTAATTTCCCTAATTCTAAGATTAGAACTATTGACAAGAGAAGAAGTGGGGAATGAAAGGATGAAAATACAGCCTAACTCTCTAATGACCACTAAAAGTTAGAAATAGATATAGATACCTTCCTGACTGGAGAGTACATTCTTCCAGCCGCTCAAGGACAAGGGCACTGAGCCCGCTGGTCCTAGAGAAAGAAAACCCCCTGACCTTGCAGGTGCACTAAACAATCATGCCTTGTAAAAAAAAACTTGTACTCTATGAAATCTCTGTAACCTAGGAAACCTTATTAACTGTTCCCTTATTGAACTGTCCCATGACCTTGCTTTTAGGCCTAATGAAAATAACAGGCTAGCTTTGAAACTGGCCTTGTTAGCTGTGATGTAATCCTATAAAAGCTATCTCAATTCTGCCCTCAAGGTCCTCAGTCCTCTATCCCTGCGTGGCATATGACTGTGGACCCCAGTGCACTTGGAATAAAAACTCCTCATGCTATTTGCATCAAGACGGCTTCTCGTGAGTGATTTGGGGTGTCGCCTTTCCTGAGTGGGAGCGTGAAGGTCCACGCTCTACAGGTCTTTCAGTAGATGGTGATATTTTCCTCTATTGTTGTAGCAGAAGTTAACAAATTGTAAAAAAAAAAAAGTTTTATTTATTTACTAGTTTAAATTGAAAAAAATAGAGTAATTTACCTCAAATTAAATTCTCAGAAGATTGTCCATGCCTGTTGTGATCTTAACTTTAAGTAGCAGTGATGATATTTGGCCAGCAGATATACCACCAAAGCAAGTCCTAGGAAACTGAAGCTCCAGTTTGTTCGTTCCCATGTTCTGATTTGTTCCCATGTTCAACCTTTGAACACAAAGCAAAAACTCAAACAAACCAAACCTAATAGATTATTATTAAAGAGAAAAGGGGGAAAAAGGAACAACCTGAATGCATTAATTACCGATCACTGATCAGGACTCAGCAGGTTGAAGCCATGCTTGCGGGGTGGTAGGCAGGTGCATGGCAGGTACATAGCTGTGAGCTGGATTGGATGTGGCAGCTCTGGGAAGTCTCAAGGTCTGGAAGTGTGGCCCTTTGTCTAAATAAAAGCTGGGTGGAATGACCAAATTCAAAGGAAAAGGTTTTAGGGATTGTATAAACCTCTGGCACTGGATGGAGGGGAGCAGCAGGGAGTCAAGCATGGTCCACTTGTGTGAGTGAGCTCACAGCAGGCAGCTAACAGCTTTCTTGGGGTTTGACTGGGACCCTCATGGGGTGATCCACCCATGCCATGCCTTTAATGTTCTGGTCATGTGGGTGCCAAAATGTAAATGGAGTTCTTAATTGATCTAAATAATAAAAAGCTAGAATCCAGTATAGACGGAAATGCTAAGAGATCACAGAGGAGGACCAAGCCACAGCACGACTTACTTTCTTAGTGTCTCAACAGAGAAGAGATCCAATCCTGTTTCTGCCCACCTGCGTCACTTCCTGTCTGTCTCTACAGACCTTCAGACCTCTTAGTTAGCTAGTGGCAAGCTCCATTTTCTAACTCACACACACACAACTGCAAGAGGAAAGGCCTGGAATTTAACAAGAGAAGACGAGAAGGGAGCACTGGATCAAAGTCTGAGTTTCTTGAAAGAAAGGGGACCTGTGCCCTCTGTCTACATGGAAGCCACACAAGCCTGTGATTTCCAGGGTAGCATATTCTATTCCGTTCTATTCACCTTGTCTGCAATAGTCTAAAGGGTGGGACACAGGAGGGGGCAGGTAATGGGTGGGAAAAACAGGCTCTGAGTCCATTGTGAAGGAGGCTGGTTTCTGAGACTGGTCCAGGTGAACACTGAGCATAACCAGCACAAAGAGACCAGCCCTGTGGTTAGTGGATAAGGGGCTTCCCAAGCAAGCCTGGGGATATGAGTTTGACGCCAAGGATCCATATAGGGTAGAGAAGATGCAATGTACACATTGCCCTATTACAGTCTCACACACACCATTGTTCAAGAGCCTCATACACTGTACTGAATACTGAGTAAATAATTTTATATCACCAGGCCTCTGCTAGAGGTGAGTCTGGGACCAATTCAGGTGGAATACCCCCCACGGCATTCCCTGGGAACTCCCTGGATTGGCCCCAAATCTCGCTTCCCGGTGTCCTGTCCCCATCAAGAGTGCTCTTGGAACTCTGAGACACACCCACCCACCTCCACCAAGAGCCTGCCCTCCAGCTACACTGTGCCCTACCCTGCCCACTGTCCCACTACTCTGGTTGAGCACTGGGACAGAGGGTGGAGCCAACAATCCTGCCACCATCTGGGAACTTCCTGGAGCTGCTCTGAGCACACTAGGCCTGCCTATCCAAGCGGAACACCATAATCCTTACCTGCCTGGACTCTGACCCCCCACTTCTGGTCCTCTAATGGAGTTCCGGGCCCCTCCCAGAGATCTGTCTATCCCTGTGGGGCCAATCTGAGTTCCTGCGGGCTGGATCCTTGACCCCCATCGCTGGGCCTATGCTAAAGAGGCCTCAGCTGGAGAATGCCAGGCCCCAGCTAGATCTGACTATCTGTGCACAGAACATCCTGAGTCCCAGCCTTCAGGATCTTTGACCCCCATTGCCAGTCTTCTGCTGGAGCCTGATCTTTGACCCCCATCGCAGGGCCCCTGCCTGAGGAGAGACCTCCCAGAAAGCTTTGACCACCCAGAGTTACAGACATTGAACCTCTGACCCACCTAAGCCCAACGGGGGAGTACCATAGAGAGACCCCAACTATACCCACTGGAAGAAGCAATGGGAAGGCAGCAAAACAAGAAAACACCTAACAATAGAAAGACAAGCATAACACCACCAGAATCTAAGGACTCTACACCAACTAGATCTGAACACCCCAAAGCAGATGAAGCAGAAGAGAACAACTTAAAATTATTGTCATAAAAGTGATATAGGCCCTCAAAGATGATGTGAGAAAATCCCTTAACAAAATGGAAAAAAAAAACAAACAAAAAAATGGAATAAATGAACAAATTTCTTAAAGAAAATAGAGAAAGCCAACAAAAAACAAACAGGTGAAGGAAATGGTTCAAGATTTGAAAACTAAAATAGGGACAATAAAGAAAACACAAACTGAAGGAATGCTGGAAATAGAAAAACTGGACAAATGATAGGGAACTACAGACACAAGCATAACCAACAGAATACAAGAAATAGAAGACAGAATCTCAGACATGGAAGATAAACTAGAGGAAATAGATTCATCAACCAAAGAAAATCTTAAATCCACCAAATCCTTAACACAAAACGTCCAGGAAATGTGGGACACAGGGAAAAGGCCAAACCTAACAATAATAGGCATAGAGGGAGGCAAAGAAGCCCAGCTCAAAGGTGCAGAAAACATATTCAACAAAATCATTGAGGAAAACATTCCCCATCCAAAGGACATGCCCATGAAAGTACAAGAAGCATACTGAACACCAAATAGACTAGACCAAAGAAAAAAGACCCCTCAACACATAATAATCAAAACACCTAACATACAGAATAGAGAAAGAATATTAAGAGAGGCGAAGGAAAAAGGACAGGTAACATATAAAGGCAGACCTATCAAAATTACACCTGACTTCTCCATGGAAACCCTCGAGGCCAGAAGGTCCTAGATAGATGTTCTACAAGTACTAAGAGTCCAAGGATGCCAGCCCAGGCTACTATATCTAGCAAAACTCTCAATCACTATAGATTGAGAAAACAAGATATTTAATGAAAAAAGACAGATTTTCACAATACATATCTACAAATCCAGCCCTGCAGAAAGTTCTGGAAGGAAAACTCCAACCCAAGGAAGTTAACTATGCTCAAAAGACATAGGCAATAGATAACCCCACTTCACCAGAACCCAAGGGTAAAGCAGGACAAATATATTCACAAGACCACTGCAAACAACAAATCTAAAACAAACAAGCATTAACAATAAATGGTCCTTTCTCTCCCTCAACAGTAATGGTCTTACTCACCTATAAAAAGACACAGGCTAACAAATGGATATGAAGACAGAATCCATCCTTCTGCTGCATACAAGAAACACATTTAAGCTTCAAAGATAGATATTACCTCAGGGTAAAGGGCTAGGAAAAAAATCTTCCAATCAACTGGACCCAAGAAGCAAGAAGATGTGGCTATCCTAATATCTAACATGTTAGACTTCAAACCAAAATTAATTAAAAGAGATGAAGAAGGTCAGTTAGTGTTCATTGAAGGAGAAATCAATCCATCAACAAAAAGTCTCAGTTCTGAACATCTATGCCCCAAATACAAAGACGCCAACATTCGTAAAAGAAATGCTACTAAAACTCCAAGTTCATATAAAACCTCACACACTTATACTGGCAGACTACAACCCCCCCACTCTCACCTCTAGACAGGACCACCAGTCACAAACTTAACAAAGAAACAAAAGAACAAACAGAAGTTATGTCTCAATTGGGTTTAACAGACATCTATACAACATTCTATCCAAACACAAAAGAATATACCTTCTTCTCTGCTCCACATGGAACCTTCTCTAAAACTGACCACATACTAGGCAACATAACAAACCTCAACAGATACAAAAATTGAAATAATCCCCTGTATCTTATCAGACCACCATGTTTTAAAATTGGAATCCAACAACAACACAAATTGCAGAAACCCTACAAAATCATGGATACTGAATAATGTGCAATTGCACCATACCTGGGTCATAGAAGAAATAAAGAAAGAAATTAAGGACTTCCTAAAATTCAATGAACATGAGGACACAACATACCAGAACTTATGGGACACCTTGAAAGCAGTGCTACGAAGGAAGTTCATTGCACTAAGTGCCCATATGAAGAAAACAGAGGATAGTCACATTAGAGAATTAACAGCACTATTGAAAGTCTTAGAACAAAAAGAAACAAACTCACTCCAGAGGAGTAGACGCCAGGAAATAATCAATTTGAGGGCTGAAATCAACAAAATAGGAACCAGGAAAACAATACAAAAAAATCAATGCAACAAAGAGCTGGTATTTGAGGAACTCAACAAAATAGAAAAACCTTTATCCAAATTAACGAAAAAGCAGAAAGAGAATATTCAAATTAACGAAATCAGAAATTAAAAGGAGGACATAACAATGGACACAGAGGAAATCCAGACAATTTTCAGGTCATACTTTGAAAACCTGTACTCCACAAAATTTGAAACATCAAAGGAAATAGACAAATTTCTGGATAACTATCACCAAAATTAAATCAAGAACAGAAAAACAACTTAAGTAGACCTATAACCCTTAATGAAATAGAAGCAGTCATCGAAAGCCTTTCAACCACAAAAAAGCCCAGGGCCAGATGGCATCAGTGCAGAATTCTACCACAAATTCAAGGAAGAGCTAATACCAATACTCCTCAAATTATTCCACACAATAGAAACAGAAGGTTCATTACCAAACTCTTTTTACAAGGCCACAATCACCTTAGTACCCAAGCCACACAAAGACACAACTGAGAAAGAGAACTACAGACAAATATCCCTCATGAACATCGATGCAAAAATAATCAACAAAATACTGGCAAACCGAATCCAAAAATACATCGGAGAAATCATCCACCATGCCCAAGTATCTTTGGGTTGCATATGAAACTCTATCAACATTATATACCATATAAACAAACTGAAAAAGGAAAACAATTATGATCACCTCCCTAGATGCTGAAAAATCCTTCGACAAAATTCAACACCCTTTCATGATAAAGGTCTTGGAGAGATCAGAGATAACAGGAACATACATAAACATAATAAGAGCAATATACATTAAACCAACAGCCAACATCAAACTGAATGGAGAGAAGATTAAGACAATTCTTTTGAAATCAAGAACAAGACAAGGCTGCCCTCTCTCTCCATATCTCTTCAATATTGTACTTGATGTTCTAGCTAAAGCAATAAGACAACAAAAGGAGATCAAGGGGATACAAATTGGAAAGGAAGAAGTCAAACTTTCCCTATTTGCAGATGATATGATACTTTATATAAGTGACCCAAAAAACACTACCAGGAAACTCCTACACCTGATAAACACCTTCATCAAACTAGCAGGATACAAGATAAACTCACAAAAATTAGTAGCCCTACTTTATTCAGAAGACAAAGGGGCTGAGAAAGAAATCAGAGAAACATCACCCTTTACAATAGCGACAAACAACAAAAAGTATCTTGGGGTAATGCTTACCAAACAAGTAAAAGACCTATATAATAAGAACTTTGTGTCTTTAAAGAAAGAAATTAAAGAAGATACCAGAAGATGGAAAGATCTCCCATGCTCTTGGGTAGGAAGGAAAAACATAGTAAAAATGGCAATCTTGCCAAAAGCAATCTGCAGATTCAGAGCAATTACCATTAAAATACAAGTACAATTCTTCACAGACCTTGAAAAGATAATAATCAATTTTATATGGAAAAACAAAAAGACCCAGGATAGCCAAAACAACCCTGTACAATAAAAGAACTTCAGGAGGCATCACCATCCTCGACTTTAAGCTCTACTACAGAGACATAGTCCTGGTATGGGCACAAAAATAGACAAGTAGACCAATGGAATCAAATTGAAAATTCTGATATTAACCCATACACCTATGAACACCTGATTTTTGACTAAACAGCTAATAGTACACAATGGGGGGGGGGCAGGAAAGCATCTTCAACAAATGGTGCTGGCACAATTGAATGATGGTGTGTAGAAGACTGCAGATAGGCCCATGTCTTTCACCACGTACAAAACTCAAGTCCAAATGGATCAAAGACCTGAACATAAATCCAGGCACACTGAACCACTTAGAAAAGAAAAGTAGGAGGTACCCTTGAACAAACTGGTACAGGAGACCGCTTCCTGAACATAACTCCAGTAGCACAGACACTGAGATCACTAATTAATAAATGGCACCTCCTCAAACTGAGAAGCTTCTGTAAGGCAAAGAGCACAGTTGACAAGACCAAACAGCAGCCCACAGACTGGGAAAAGAATTTCACCAATCCTACATCTGACAAAGGGCTAATCTCCAAAATATACAAAGAACTCAAGAAACTAGTCAACACAACAACAAATAACCATATTTTAAAAATGGGGTACAGAACTGAAGAGAGAATTCTCAATAGAAGAAATCAAAAAGGCTGAAAGACACTTAAGAAAGTGCTCAAAATTCTTAGCTATCAGGGAAATGTACATCAAAACAACTTTGAGTTACCATCTTACTCCTGACAGAATGACATGATAGAGAGGATGTGGAGAAAAGAGAACACTCCTCCACTGCTGGTGGGAGTACAAACTTCTACAGTCATTTTGGAGATCAGTATAGCTGTTCCTCAGGAAAATAGGAATCAGTTTAACACAGGACCCAGCAATCCCCCTCTTAGGCATATACTCAAATGATCCACATCCATGCAACAAAGACATGTGTTCAACTATGTTCATAGCAGCATTATTTGTAATAGCAAGAATCTAGAAGCAACCTAGATGTCCCTCAACTAAAAAATGGATAAGAAGATATGGCACATCTACACAATGGAATACTACTCTGCAGAAAAAAAAAATGCAATCTTGAAATTCGCAAGCAAGTGGATGGAACTTGAAGAAACCATCCTGAATGAGGTAACCCAGTCACAAAAAGAGGAACATGGTATGTACTCACTCAAATATGGATTTTAGACCTAGACCAAAGGATCACCAGCCTATAATTCACACCACCAGAGGAACTAGGATACAAGGTGGATTCTTAGAGATTCATATAAGGTCTGTCACAGAAGGGGTGAGGGACAAGTACTCCAGAGCACATAGGAAGTGGGAGAGGGGGCAGTGAATGGAGAGTGAAGTAGGAGAAAGAGAGGGGGAGGAGAGGAAAGCACGAGGGACTAGGAAGATTGAGTCAGTGGAGGAACAGAAGACAGAGAGAGAGACAGAGAACATAAAAGAGGGAGCCATTTTAGGTTTGAAGAGAAAACTGAACCTAAAGAAATGCCAATGGTCATTAATATTCATCAATATCAATGCTTTTAACTTGCCTATAAAAAGACACAGGCTAACGAAGATAGAATCCACATACAATACCACCAACAACAAGCAACAAATCCAAAACAAACAAGAATTAACAATCAATGGTCATTAATATCCATCAATGTCAATGCTTTTAACTTGCCTATAAAAAGACACAGGCTAACACAATGGCTAGGAAGACAGAATCCATCCTTCTGCTGTATACAAGAAACACACCTCCACTTCAAAGACAGACATTACATCAGAGGAAAGGGTTTGGAAAAGATTTTCCAATCAAATGCACACAGAAAAAAAAATGAGCTGGTGTAGCAATCCTAATATCAAACAAATTAGACTTCAAACCAAAGTCAATCAAAAGAGATGAATAAGATCATTTCATACTCATCACAGGAAAAATCCATCAGGATGAAGTCTCAATTATGAACATCTATGCCCCAAATACAAAGCCACCCACATTTGTAAGAGAAACACTACTAAAACTCAATGCTCACATAAAAACGTCACACACTTACAGTTGAAGAATTCAATACCCCACTATACCACTAGACAAGACCAGCAGACAGAAACTCAACAAAGAAACAAAGGACCTAACAGAAATTATGTCCCAATTGGGTTTAACAGACATCTATAGAACATTCCATCCAAACACAAAAGAAAATAACTTCTCAGCACCACATGGAACTTCTCTAAGATCAACTACCTAGTCAGCAACATAGCAAATCTCAACAGATATATATATATAAAAAAAAAAAAAAAAAACCACACCAGAAATGCTCCAACCCTGGCCACAGCCTAATCTGCCACATTGCCTTGAAACTGGCTACACATCAAACACTGGCCTAGTTGCAGCATCTCCTCCAGCCTGAGCATTACTCTCTCCTGGAGCAGGTGGTCCCTCTCAACTATAGACTGAAGCATCCATTTGGCCCAAACCTTATGGTCTAGGAGCCTTCAACTAAGACCTCAGTGAGTTCTGAAAATGGCCGGACTCACCTGCTCCATGTGAGAGATTGGAGATCCCTGTGGGTCAAACAGATATTTTAGCAGCAGCATCTGGACTTGGAATATTTCTGGATCTTTCCCAGTTTCCAGCGAAGAGTAGTTCAGGCTTACCCATGTCTGATCTCGCTTCTTAACCAACTTGTCCATCTCTGCTTCCAATAAGAGGGTTACTTCAATTAATCTTCAATTCAGGTACACCTCAATTAATCTTCAGTTAGTTACTGAGAGGAAACCCTTGCTCTCTCAGCTCTAGCTGTACACTTGACACAATCTAGGGTCCCCTGAGAGAAGGGGACCTCTCAGCTGAGAGAAGCCTGGGTCATAATGACCCAGGGGCATTCCTTTGCAGTTATCTTCATTGTTAATCAATGTGACAAGGCCAGCCAACAGAGGAAGTCCTGGGCTGGATATGAAGCTGGCGAAACATGTCCCCATGAGTGAGCTAGTGTGCAGCATCCTCTATGGTCTGCTTCAGCTTCTACCCCAACCTCCTTCAGTGATGGACAGTGACCTGGAAGTGTAAGCCGAACCAACCCCTTACTCGCTAGAGCCACTTTTGGTCCAAGGATTCACATCACACAGTACAAAGCCAGCAAGGGCCCTGGCCTCTTCCACTTAGCATTTTGTTTCTGCATTCCTTTTGTGCCTCCTTCACTCTCCCTCTTTTACCTTTTGGCACTTAGTTGATATTCTTAGTGTTCTGCTATTCTGTTCACGAGGTATGGTTTGTTTGTCTGTCTGTCTGTTTTTCATTTACCTTGGAGACGAAGTCAACATCCTTTAAAACTCATTACCAGGCTGTGTCCATGGGGTGGGGGGAGGACATGCCCCTGAGCGAATGTAGAGGTCAGAGGGTAAATTCTGGGATTTGGTTCTCATCTTCCAGTTGCTGAAGCAAGGTCTTGTCTGTTGGTACACCGTGATACACACTCCAGGAGAGATGTCCAGCGAGCTTCCAGGTGTAAATCAACACCTTAAACTCACCAAAACAGTATTTGAATATCAGTTCACTTTCTGTAGTATGCAAGCTCTGTGCGTTTCATTTCTGCCCCTCTCCCCCACACTATTATTGCCACAGATTGCAAATGTATACATTTTACACTTGTGAACACAGATTGGTAATTATGTTTTATGCATTGGTGTTTGCAGCCATACAGGCAAAAAAAGAAAGAAAGGAATTCGAACCCTGAAGCACACTAATACGTTTGTTCACAGTGTTCTTGCCGTGCCCTGTGCTCATTTCTTCTGTAGCTAATGTAACTGCTCACATCATTTCATTTCAGCCTGGAGAACTCCCTCTACTTGTAAGGCGAGTCCACTGATAATGATTCCCTTCAGCTTTTAACTGGAAATGTCCTGCTTCCTACTTAATTCCTGAAAGATAATTTTTCTTGACAAAAATTTGCATGACATTCTTCAGGATTTGCGTGTGTTACGCTGTATCTTCTGGCCTCCAAAGTCTCTGGTGGGAAATTAACTGTTAACTCATCATGGTTCCCTTGTGAGTAAAGGATGGATGCTCCTCTATATTGCTTTTTAAACACTCACTGCAGTTCCCGCTGTCTTCAGGGTCCCCACGAACCATCTGGGACTCACTGTAAGCCTGGACCTCTCTGAGAGCGCAAGCTACTAAGTCCCAAGTGGACTCTGGGTGCTGGGAAAGATCTCAAGGCTCCGACCTTGGCCCTGCCAGGGCTAGCGCCTCTTCTCAGACCGCCCCCTCCTCATTTCGGATTCCCTTCCCTGTAAACAGGGTTAAACTCCTCCCCCTCCTCCTAGAGCATCGCTCCTCCCTCTCTTCCTCACAGAGTCCCCACCTCCCCAGAGAAGATCCTCCTCCTACTCAGAATGTCCCCTCCTCTTCCTCACAGGAGGCCCTTGTCCTCCTCCCCCCCCCCCTCCTGCTTCTCCTCCCATACTCTCCTCTTCAGACTTGCTGCTCCTCACATTGCCCCCTACTCCTCAGAGCGCTTCTTCTTCTTCTTTTGAGCCTCTCCTCCGGTTCCTGCAGGGTTTCAGACATCTCTTGCCTCTCCTCGGCTGGGCTTCAAAACGCACCGGTAAGGGCAGGGCTTGCCAGGAAGGGATGTGAGGCGGGACCCAACCCAGCCCCTAAGCTGGAGCGACCTTGGCACTGGAGTGTGGCAGACCCACCCTTTGGGCTGGGTGCTTCTCTCCTTTGGAGTGGGCAGAGGGGAGTCCTATGGCTTCTTGTCCCTTCAGGGATGATAGAGTAAGCAGTTTTCAGTTGTCCCAGGCTGAGGCCAAGATGCCAGAACCACCCTGGGCCTGATAAAGAGCAGGTTCCCGGGGCTGTAGCCAGGCCTCAGGCCTGAGGACCTCTGTTCTGCAGCCAGCAGAACAGTTCCACCCTGACCCTGGGCCTTTGAGTACCTTGCCCTTTGGAGTGTGTTCTTGGCCACAAGGCACAGGCAGTACCTCAGCAAACCAGACCTCTCTCCACAGACCCTGCTTCTTGCCCTTTGGGGTTCACAGAGGGTGGGGAAGGGGGTGGGTCTGCTGAGGGGACACGGCCAGCTATGCTTGCCCATCTGCAGCTGGAATGTTGTTTTCACTGACTGGCGGTCTTAGAACACCCACTCCCATTTAATTAGAAAAAAACTAAAAGAAATCTACACTAAGCCAAAATCCCAGCACTCGGGGGGCAGGGGCAGGAGGATGTCTGCGAGTTCCAGGACAGCCTCGCCTACATGTCTGACAACACAGGGAGTTCCCGGACAGCCAAAACTACACAGTGAGGCCCTGCCTCAAAAACAAACAAACAAACACACGCACACTAAACATGCAAGTATTTTACAGTAAAAGACCATAGACCACCAACTAGAATGCACAGTACTATCCTGTGTAACTTTATCATCGTCATGTCCAGGCAAGCTGCCCACCCTGCTCTCTTTGGTGTGTCGAGACAGCAGCAGACACTGCTGAACTCCCCTCTGCAACAGCCAAGCCTACACCTCTGCACCTCCTCACTAGAGTCTTGGAATTCTTGCCTGTGCCAAGTGACAGAAGTCCTGGAGATTTGGTTTTCTTTCCAGTTTTGTGTTTTGTGTTTTTGAGACAGATTTCATAGTGTGGCCCAGCCTGGCCTAGAAATCAATACAGTCCTCCTGCCCCAGCCGCCTAAATGCTGAAGTTACAAGTAAGCTATCTTGTGGATCTAGTCCTGAGCTTTTTAAAGTGTTTCTGCCTCCCAGCATCAAGGATGAGAAGGGGTTGAGAGTTTTCTGTTTGTTTTGTCTTGTACTGTTTTGTTTCCCTCCCCTTCCCCCCTCACCCACCCCCCCACGTCCCACCCCGCACCCCCCACCCCCGTGGGTTATGTTTGTAGGATAGTAGGATCTGAAGAGTTGCTCTGGGGCTCCAAGCAGGATGTAAAAGGCAGCTGTCTACTGTTAAGCTTGATCCTAAGGACAGGCATGGAGTGTGCAAATAATGCCTCAAAGAACAAAATGTTTGTTTTCTGAAAGCCTCGGAGGACCATGTTGGCAGGGACTGAAGTAGGTCATTGGCCTGTGTGCTCTGTTAGGACTTTACACTGTTAGCTTGCCGGTTTGAATCTGCTGGTGCCATGTGTGATTTCTAAGCTCTGGGGCATGGTTGGCAAATTCATACTGGTGATGAATTAGAGGTTATGGCTTTGAGACCGGTGAGTCCAAGTACTTTCTATTCAGCTACAAACCACCAACCCCTCACACTAGACAGCCGTCTGAGAGAAGAGACATGCATGGCCTGTGAAATTTGTCTCTGCTGTCAAAAATGCTGCTCATAGGGCAGGGTCACCCTTTTACTCACAGAGGATACAGTCCAGGCAATGTGGCAGCTAGCATCTTGACATTTTATGCTGCTGCCTACATCCTGAACAGAGACAGACTTGTGAGAAGGCAGCACTCAAGGGGTGCTCAGTAGAAGACTGTAGGCCTACTGTGGGGAGAAGAGGCCCTGCTCCATGCTTGTGCTGGGAAGTGGCTTGTGCCCCCACAAGGGTACTGGGAAACTAAAATGGAAATATTCCCGTTTCTAGAACACCATACAGGCTCTGTCCCTCTCTCTGCCCAGTCACAGTTCTCCCTCATGTAGTCTTTGGTGGGGAGGAGGCACTGGAATATAGTGTCCCCCAGGGAAGAAGGGCCTGTGTCTCCTCTACTCCAGCAGGGCGGCTTACCCAGGGAGGATGCTCATCCCACGCCTGAGCCTGTGACCCTCTCACTGCCTGTCCTTCTCTGTAGCTCATCGGGCAACACTGTGGTGTTTAAAAGTAGGACCAGGGGCCATGCTGATTCAACGCTAACAGACCACACAGGAGGTCCCACTTTTGTCGTTTTCAAGTTGTCTGGCAAGGCAGGAGCCTTCCCAGAGCAAAGACAGTCCCATCTGTGCTAAGTGAAGAGCTGCACTTCGGTCACCAGAAGACCTGTGTCTGCTGTGTGCATTGTATCCCTTTTCCCTTGGCTGTAGACATAGCAACAGCGATGGGAAACTGTGCGACATGCAAAGAGGGCCAATGACATTCTCACCCTTTTATAAAAGCAACTCTGATGCATTTTGGCAATATTGGATCATGTTCCCAAACCCATTTCTTGTCACCATCTTGGGGTTCCTTTTCAGTGCTATAAGCCCTGTGTTTGGTCTATATGTAGGGTAGTACAGCATTGCTTCTGCAAGGAGACATCATGAGTGTTTGGTCAAAATTGTGTGTGTCAAGTCGTGTATAAAAAAAACAAAAAAAAAAAAAAAAAAAAAAAAAAACAAAAAAAAAAAACCCTGTTAATCCCCCTCTAAATCCGGGCCTCCTGCCTGTGTTTGGATTTTTCCTTCGAAGAGAAAGAGGCCATGATAGGTGACACAGCTAGACTAGAGTACAGGGTTCACCTCGATAGTTATTATTTCAGGGGGCTTAGTGAATTAAGGATAACAGCCTCACCATTTGCAGAGACAGACAGATTCACGTGCGGTGCATATGTACTCTGTATCTATTTGGCCATGTCTTACTTGTCATACAGGGAGACAACACGGTTCGTACAGCACAGACATGGTTCTTGCAGCTAGGGAAGCAGCCAGAGTTTCTAAGTAACTTCCTCAAGGTTGGCAAAGAATGCAGCTAGCTGTCTGGAAACAGCAAGGGGCTGGGGGGAGGGAGACAGTAAGGGGAACATTGAGTTCTCACCCTTGTGATTTCCACTCAGTGATATTGATCGTAATTCAACAAAGGATGCTTTCTTCCTGTTTGGATCTTTGCCACAAACAGGCATTTTCAGAAAAGGCCGATAGAATGTATCTTGGCTGCAGACAGCCATAGTCTGGCTTAGAAGCTGTGAGCTTTTCAGATTAGTAGTGTAGGAAGCTAATGATAAACTCTCTGCATTTCTAACTTGTACAGATGGTACAGAGAAATATGATCATCATTCCAGTGGGTCTGGGTCACTAGGAAAAATCAGATTTTTATCTAAATGTTGATGATTACCAAAGATAGTGGTCCAGGGAGCTTTCTGCAGAATGCAATTACTAATATTTGCCGGCTGCTCAGGTTAAGAGGATGAGATGTCTGGACTGGCAGTGAAGCAGGCTGACAGTGAGACACCTGAGACCATGCACCAAAATAAATCTTTTAAGCTTTTAAGTTTTTCTCTTAGCATTAGCCACAGAAACAAAAACCCAAGTAACGATCATGTCTTCAGGGTAACCACGCAGTAGTGCTTGAAATGTCCAGTTTTTAAATAATGAACCAGAATGAGTAGTCCATACATGAGAAAATGAGCAGTGAGGGCAAACTACCCCTGACATTGAAGACCCCACTGAAATCTGTTCAAAATGCTAACAGAACTTCCTTAAAAAGTAAAAGATTGGGGCTGCAGAGATGGCTCTGTGGTTACGAAGAGCACTGGCTATTCTTCTAGAAGGTCCAGGATCAATTCCCAGCACCTGCACGGCAGCACACAACCATCTGTTAACTCCAGATCCAGGGCTATCCAATGTCCGTGTGCACAGACATACCTGCCAGCATTCACGCATACTCATGAAAATATTTTTAATTAAAATAGTAACAAATACCAGTTATGACACAGAAACCAAGAACAGAGACCAAATACATTCTGTAGTTGACAATGACAATAATCACAATAAACATCATTTCAGTCTCAAGAGCAGATATGAGCAGTCAGAGGTAAGAATTAGTAAGCATGGAGACCGCCAACCAAGGGTCCGTGTCCTGAGGAGCAGACGTTAAGAACGAAGAGGAAAGGGAGTGATCCAGAAACCTTTATGTATACCAACTAGCATGTAGTTCAGATCCAGTTAATAATCTGATGAAGCAGCTGGCTGTGGTAGCCACACCTCTAATCCCAGCACTCAGGAGACAGAGGCAGATGCATCTCTGTGAGTTAGGACAGCCTGGTCTACAAGGTGGGTTCAGGATAGCCAGGGCTGTTACACAGAGAAACTCGTTCAAAACAAACAAACAAACAAACAAAAACAAAAAAGAAAAAAAAACAAATTAATAAAGAATTTGCTGAAACCATTAACCTCTGTGTGTAAGTTCAAGGAACCCTGTGATGGTGAATTTAAATTTTCAGCTTGAGCTCATCTGTAATCTCTTAAAATGACACTTTCTGGGTGTTTCTGTGAGGAGTTCTAAGTGAGGTTTAACTAAGGCAAGAAGATCTACCTGAATGTTGTGGGTACCATAGCATGGGCTGGAGCCACAGCCTGAATACAAATGGGGAGAGGAGGAAGTGAGCTGGGCATCCGTATTCATCTCCTTCTGCTACCTGCCTGTGTGACTCTCCTTCTGCTGACTGACTGTTGGAGACCAGCGGTCTCATGTTCCTGCCACCACAGCTTTGAGGTGTCCACCCTCAGGCTTTTCACATCGTGGACTATGTCCTCACACTGTTAGCCAAAATGAACCCCGCTTCTCCTGTTACCACTCGGCAGGTGTTTCCTCTCAGATTTGAGAAAAGTAACTACCAGAAACTCCTAGGATCGCTTCCAACAAAGCTGCATCTGTACAGTTTTAATCCAGCTATGAGAACTAGAAGTCTAAAAACAAGAAAGAGGCGCTTCACCGTGGGGAGGGCCATTAATAGCATCGTCGTTTGGTTTCTAATGCCAAGTAGAGGCAGGAGTGGCATTGTCCCTCCAGAAGTGCCTAGCGGTGTTGTAGACTGGAGGTCTTCTGGGTCCCACCAGCTGCTGCTTCCTGACACTCAGATTGTACTTGCTAGGACCAGCCATGTGGAGCCCTGTGCCTCACTGGGAGCTGCCTCTAGACGAGCAGTCTGGACATCAGAAGCAGGGCTCTTGGTGCCTGCTGTGCGTCTCATAGATCTGACTGGGATGTGTCTGAGCATGTCAGTGGCTGTGGGCCTGGAGTATGTTAGTGCTGTCTCAATGTGTTGTTGATGGGTGTGCAAGTGTGCGTTGTGTGGACGGGAAGACGTGGAAATGATCCAGTTGTAGACTTGTGTGACTAAGCACTTCAGTGAGTGTGCCTCACATGTGCAGTCTGAGGTAGAGCAAGGAGATTCAAGAAAGGAGGAGGGGTGGTAAATTTAATTTTCCCTTTTGGCTTGCAGTTGGCCATTGCTAGGGGTAACCAGTGAAGAGCCGGTTCAGAAAGGTCAGGTGACCCCTCAACATGTTTCCTGGTCACCTAGGCAAACAAGTTACTTCAGTTCTAAAACCAAACTACTGCAGTCACTGCAGTTGTCAGAGTTCAATCAATATGGAACTTTACAGAATGGCATGCCCTAACAGAAGCGGCTGTCTATAGTTTGTACTCAGCTGAGTGTCCCCAAAGCTTTGCGTGTTACCCTGTAACCCCTATGTGAGGTACTGAGATGGAAACTGTACATCCATGGTAGCTAAAGGTGGAAACAGACTACTTGAAAGGTAGCTTTAGATGAGACCATTAGGATAGACCCTGTGGTTGAGTCCAGGTGGTTTAGGAGAGGAACAGTGTCCCCGCACACATAGGCTTTGTGTTTCTTGCCATGCAGTGCATCACAAATAGCATCAGGACTTTATCACCAAGTAGAGTAAAAGTCATAGGTCAGCATGTGACAAGTTCCTGGCCAACTTAGTGGCCTTCTCAGGTTTCTCTGACCATTTTTCACCTATCTCTGATTGGATCTGAGAAATCTCCTACTTGTATGTCTGGCCTTCCTGATCTACTGCATGACCTAAGGCTTGCACTGAAGAGTATATGGGCTCCAACTTCCTTCTGCACTGCCCCCACTCACCATTGAGTTCCAGCTGTCTTCCCACACTGCACCTCACTCACCCACAGAGCTCTAGCTGCCTTCCCATACTGTCATCCACTGCTCCACAACAGGGACTCCAGCTGCCTTTCCTACCTGCCCCTCACTCACCCACGGGGCCTGCAGTCTTCTTCCCCCAACTACTGGAGACACCCTCCCTCTGCTCACACAGCCATGGGAGCCATGGTGCTGACAGTTGGCCCCTCCTGTCTTGCCAACAAAATGTTCCAGGACAGTTTCGTGAGGTGTCATTCCTCTCTCAAGCAGTGTCCTCAAGCCTTCAGAGCAGAGCATGGGGGGAATCGTATTGCACCTTAAAGCAGGGGTCCACCGGACATCTGCCCACCGTGCCCAGACCCACAGAACCACTATCTGTGCTCTTGTGAGGGACTGAAGGTCTCTGAACCCTCATTGCACTTGGCCAACAAAACACAAAAACAAGGCAAAGAACAAAGGGCAACCTTTGTTCTTTATAAGGTGACCAGTTCCCAGCAGTGGGACTCTGATCCCAGGTGGCTATAGTGAATGTTGCTCATTGTTCTCTAGGAGGCCTGAGGAGCAGTGGGGCAGCCATGGAATTGCTGACTGGGTATGGCCTGTGGCCTGTGGCCATATTCACAGTCATCTTCATATTACTGGTGGATCTGTTCCACCAACGCCAGCGCTGGACTGCCCGCTACCCACCAGGCCCTGTGCCACTGCCTTTGCTCGGCAACTTGCTGCAGGTGGACTTCAGGAACATGCAGTACAGCTTGTACAAGGTGAGGGTGTATTAGGGGATGGAAATAGTGGTTACAATGTCTGTGGCAGCACATGGTGGGGTGGAGCCACAGGGTAGACAAGTAGTTGTGCTTCCAGGAGGAGACAGGCATGACAGCTTCCTGGTGGCAACCACTGGCACGTCTGAGAACCTTGAAAACTCTAGGGCAAAAGGTTTCAGAGGGACAAAATCCAGGGGGTGGGGCAGGGAGTGACATTAGAGTTCAGAACAGGTTGGTCCAGGCAGCAGTCACGAAGGCTCCAAGTCCCTTAAGATGCTGTCACAGATGAGGTCTTATATGGTGCAAGATTGCAGGTCCAGTGCAGCATATCTGTCAGGGTACCAAGTGGAGAGAGAGGGGCTGTGGCTGCTCCAATCTCTCGCTGCTGTGTGGTCTCTGGCCTCACTGCGCATCTTAAGGAACCAGAGTTTCTTCATGTGTCACGAGATGCTGAGGGGTCATAAGACAGTTTCCTGGAGCTGGCAAGGTCACAGCTGGGTGACCAAGTCACTGTGAGTCCTTTGCTGGAATTAAAAGTTGGGATGCCCCAGGCACAGTGGGCCAGATCTCAGGTTGGGGATGTAACTGAGTGGAAGAGCATTTTCCCAGCATATGTGAGGACCAAAGTTCAAACACACACACACACACACACACACACACACACACACGCACGCACACACACACACGCACGCACACACACACACGCAGGCATTGGCACACATATACTCAAACATGCATTTACATATACACAGCACACCCATGCATTGTGTGAACACAAACACAGACAGACACATGCACAGTGTAAACCACCAGTGCTTATATAGTGAACATGGTTCTGACATCTGTGGGGTGCCTCCACTTCATAAATGCTCTACCTGTCTCCTTTAGCTCCAACAACAGTATGGCGACGTGTTCACCCTGCAGATGGCCTGGAAACCCATGGTCATGATCAATGGATTGAAGGCAGTGCGGGAAGTGTTGGTGAACTGTGGAGAGTACACTGCAGACCGCCCTAAAATACCCATCTTTGAACACGGGAGTTTGGGTCCCAAAGCAAAAGGCAAAAGGCTGTGTGGGGGCAGAGAGGGGTTCAGAGCTGACTTGGGGGCAGTGAGCACAAAAAGGATGGGGGATAGTTAAGTACTTCAACACAGGTCACTGACATCCATCAGGGAACCCACTTAGCATGGAGTGGAGTGGAGATGGCTTTTGTGTGAGGTTATGGGTGACACTGGTCCCACAGGAGAAGAGGAATGACAAGAAGAGGGCGGCACGGCCAGGTGTCCTTGCTCACACACAGGTGTCCCTGCAGGTGTGATTCTTGCCCCTTATGGGCCTGAGTGGCGAGAGCAGCGACGATTCTCTCTGTCTACCCTGCGCAACTTGGGTCTGGGCAAGAAATCACTGGAGCAGTGGGTGACAGATGAGGCTGGACACCTCTGTGATGCCTTCGCTGACCAGGCTGGTGTGTGATGGGTGAGGGATGCAGACGGGCACAGGGACACATGAGCAGTACAGCGACTATCTTGTGTCCCCACTCCCAGGACGTCCCTTCAATCCCAGCACCATGCTGAACAAAGCTATGTGCAATGTGATCTCATCTCTCATTTTTGCTCGTCGCTTCGAGTATGAAGACCCTTACCTCCTTCAGGTGCTGAAACTCCTGGAAGAAGCTTTGAGCAACATCTCTGCCTTTGTTCCTCAGGTAGGAGTCTCAGGGCAGCCTGCAGAGCCACTTCTATGCTGTCCATGGTCTCAGAAGAAACTGGGTGAAAGGCCATGGGGGAGGGCCTTCTGGACGTCAACTGCAGGAGGAAAGGCCTGGAGTTGACTAAAATCAGTTAACAGGAGGGAGAAGAGATTAAAATTTGAGGTTTCTAGAAAGAGAGGAAACCTATGCCCTCTGTCTAAATGGAAGCCACACAAGCCTTTGATTTCCAGGGTAGCATATTCCTTCTGTTCGCCCCAAGAGATTAAATCCAAGAGATTAAAGGGTGGGGTTGAGGAGGAGGCAGGTGATGGGTGGGGACAAACAGGCTCTGGGTCCATTGTGAAGGAGGCTGGTTTCTGAGACCGGTCCTGGTGGACACGGAACATAACCAACCCCAAGGGGCCAGCCGTGTGGTTAGTGGGTGAGGGGCTTCCCAAGCAAGCCTGTGGACATGAGTTGAAGCCAAGGATCCATATAGGGTAGAGACGATGCACTGTCCACATTGCCCTGTTACAGTCTCACACACACCATGGTTCAAGAGCCCCAAACACTATAATGAATACTGAGTAAATAATTAAATTTTCAAAAGGCTGCGCTGAGAGTTCTTTTGGCTGTCACAGATTCTGAACACATTTCCAGTGCTCCTGCACATCCCAGGGTTGTATGACAAGGTCTTCTCTGGGCAAAAGAACTTCATGTTCATGGTGGATAACCTGTTGACTGAGCACAGGAGGACCTGGGAC
Organism: Phodopus roborovskii; assembly: GCF_943737965.1. Lineage (NCBI taxonomy): Eukaryota > Metazoa > Chordata > Mammalia > Rodentia > Cricetidae > Phodopus > Phodopus roborovskii. Next base: position 6,835,185 of record NW_026126459.1, on the reverse strand, counting down.
CCTGAACAGCCACCGCGAGACCTGACTGACGCCTTCCTGGCAGAGGTGGAAAAGGTAAGGGATAGCCATTAATATCAGGCCAGGGATTGTGTGATACCGTGTGGGACTTCCTCTCCCCACTGAGTCCACCTTCCCTGTCTGTCCCAGGCCAAGGGGAATCCTGAGAGCAGCTTCAATGATGTGAACCTGCGCATGGTGGTGGCTGACCTGTTCATTGCTGGGATAGTGAGCACCTCAACTACTCTATCCTGGGCCCTGCTGTTCATGATCCTGTATCCAGATGTGCAGAGTGAGCCTGGCTGGGGATGTGGGGGAAGAGAGTTACACTCCCCGAGCTGACACCAGACACTTGTGGCTCCCAGCACTAACCTAACCCAGATTCCAGCAACACACATGGGCATCTTTCTCACATGCCCTCAGCCCTTAACATGGTTGCAAGGGAGAAACAGAGGGATGACCCCTAGGAATGTATCACTGAGGGGATGCTGTTCCTGCAGGCCGAGTGCAACAGGAGATCGATGACATCATAGGGCAAGGGAGAAGCCCAGAGATGGCAGATCAGGCCCGCATGCCCTACACCAATGCTGTCATTCATGAGGTGCAGCGATTTGGGAACATCTCCACATTGAATTTGCCAATCATCACATCTCAGGACATTGAAGTACAGGGCTTCCTCATCCCCAAGGTAGGCATGGGCCCTCCTACTATTATTACATCATGACACCAGCACAGATGGGCGGGAAAGCACAAGAGCAGCACACCCTGGATTTCCAACACGCTGACAAGACCAGCCTGGTGCAGGTAAACTGCAGCACTGAGTGACCTCAGCAAAGAGAAATGGCCAATGACAGTGACACAGGGGATTTTAGAAAACACTGCACACAGAAACAGGTCTGGTTGGGCACCCATGGGAGACTCCTTACAGGACTAACATGACCTTAGCTAAGGGGCTGGGAGCCTCTGAGGCTGAGGTTGAATGGCAGAATCCAGTGTGTGCAGAAAGTGGTTGTGCATGTGCTTACGATAACCAGGGTATTGGCAGCCCTCATGACCAGGGCCATGTTAGCCCTGTCCCAGTCCATGTTCACACCATGTGTTTCCTGCCAGGGGACCACCCTCATCACCAACCTGTCCTCGGTGCTGAAGGATGAGACCGTCTGGGAGAAGCCCCACCACTTCCATCCTGAACACTTCCTGGATGCCCAGGGCCACTTTGTGAAGCATGAGGCCTTCATGCCATTCTCAGCAGGTGCTGTGGGGTGCCTGGCCCCATGCCTCTTCCCAGGGTGCCTTGCAGGGTGGAGCATCCATCAGGCCCCAGACTGACTGAGCCCCTCTCCCGCCCACAGGCCGCAGAGCATGCCTGGGGGAGCCCCTGGCCCGCATGGAGCTCTTCCTCTTCTTCACCTGCCTCCTGCAGCGCTTTAGCTTCTCGGTGCCCACTGGACAGCCCCGGCCCAGCGACCATGGGGTCTTTGGTGTTCTGACGAGCCCCACCCCCTATGAGCTCTGTGCACTCCCTCGCTAACGGGACACCAATTCAGTCCAGCCCTAGCTTTGTCTGATCTTCCCACAGTTTTGTGACTGCCCTTTGTTTTCTTGTTCAAACCCTCACCCCTGACTGCATTTGGTCCTCACAGAACTGTCCATAATCACCCCGACCCTCTATCTGATCCTTCATTAATGGACAACTTGAATGCTATGAGGAAGGGTTGAACTCACCCTAGTGCAGTGGCACAGCCTGCACTTTCAGCATTGGGATCCTGAGACAGAGAATGGCAAGATTGGGGTTACCCCGAGCTATAAAGCAAGATTTACAACTGCCAAAGTACAGGAGGAGGAGACACTGTCTCATGAGTACAGAACCGGGTGGGGGAGAGAAATGAGAAAACACTAGATGAGAAAGAAGGGAAAGCAGGAGAGCAAGATGGAAGGAAAGGGAAGGAAGGAAGGTGCCGATGTGCAGGAGTGACAGCTGAGCCTTTGAGACCATTGTGGGAGAAAATTATTTTAAGGTGTGTGACTTTTGTTTATGCTGCATTTCTTTCACTCTGGGAAGCTGTGCCGCTGTGCCTGTCTAAAGCACCTGGTGGTCCTGATAAAGAGCTACAAGGCCAGTTTCGAGACAGGAGCAAGAATAGGCAGGAATGCAGGCAGAGATTATTTAAAAAAAAAAAAAAACAAAAACAAAAACAAAAGGAAAAACGGAGAAGAGAAGAAGGGAACAAGGAGATGAAGAAATCAGTCCCCAGCCCAGCCATCCATCTACACAGCAATCCACGGGTTAAGAGTAAGAAAGATAAAAACCCAGAGGAAAAAAGGTAGATGGGTTAAAGTTAAAGGTGGCTAGCAAAAACCCAAACCCAAGCTGAAGTTGGGCATTGATAACTAAGATTAAGCCTCCATGTGTGATTTACTTGGGACTGGGTGGTGGGTTCCCCAAAAATATAAAGAGTAAAAACCGCCATAGCAAAAAGACACATCAGCGGTGACTGAGGTGGTGACAAACTGCAGGTGGAAGTCACGACTCTGTGGGTGATAGGAGTCAGCACTGCTCCTGTCTGGACACAGGTGTTCCCTGAGAGGCTGAGCCGCCATGAGTGCCTGGCAAGGCTCCCAGAACCAGGAAGGCTGCTGCCCTCGCAGTGGAGACTGCGAGAAGGGACAGAAGAAAAGCAGCAGCGGGTAAAGCGACAACTGAGCCCAGGGATTGGGCACCCACAGCTGTCTGCCAGATGTGTCCGCTGTTTCAGAGGTGGGGGGGGCTCCCAGCCACCAAGTGCGACCCAGGTTGAGGACACTGCTCACAGTTAAGCTCACAGGGCCTCACTGCTCAGGGGTTGGTGGGTCCCATAGACATGAGCATGGTTTGGGGGACACCCACATGGCTGACCCCAGTCTCCACACCCTCCAAGTCAGACTCAGGCAATCCAAGGCCACTTTCCCAAACACTGTTGCTGGTATAAATGGTGCCACGTGGTCCTCAGGCCCAGCTGTGCAGAGACACTGCTATCAGCATGTTCCAGGGACTCAGGCAAGGTCTCCCCACAGGCTGATGGGACTCAAGCACTTGTCCTGGAATGTGCAGGACAGAAATGCCCAATGTGTGGTCAATCTACTGCCCTAACCACACTCCATAGCATGCAGGGATTCACGTCACTCTTCCCGAGCCCATTAGCTTTGCACATCCCACCATGCCGAGGGAAAGAAAGCATGGACTTAGGACTCACTGTTGGGCTTCACTTCTATGAACCCAGGCAACTGAAGCCAGCAAAAGGAAATGGCACACAGGACAGAGTCTGGGAGAGATATGCCCAGGTCCCATTTGTCCTCTTCCAGTGCAGTCCAAAGGACAGTGGTTAAGAGTCTGTTGACATGTGTACAGAGAATTGTGAACTGGTGGCACCCCTGAACCCACATGACCTGGCACTCAGTTCCAGCTTGCTCTTGGAGACATGGCTTGCCTGTGCAGCTGTGGTGAATACCAAGACCCCAGTCCCCCCTGGAAGTCACACTGATCCTGACAGGGCACAATTGTTCACATGGCTGGGGGGAACAGGGACTCAGGATGTAGGAAAGCAAATAGTGCTACCAGACTATGTTCACCAGAGCATCCAGAAACTGATGACAGACCAGGAAATCCTTTACATAATAGAGTGTGTGACATCTGCCATCTGCTCAGTGCACTTAACCTCTCAGGGCCCCACTTAGCCTGAAGCAGGAAAACCAGGCCTCAGTCAGCCCTTCCCACACTGGGGGCAGTACCCAATCAGCACCATTGCCTCTTTAACGATGCCACACATGACACGCAGAGGAGAGGTAGAATGTGTGACAACTAGCATCCAGGTTTACCCTCAGGTCTCAGGGGTAAACCAGAAGGAAGCACCAGCCTGAGCCTATCAGTGACAAAAGTATAGATGTCTCTGTCCCCCCAACTCCTGACTGTAATGCAGGCTGATGTCCTGACACCCATTCAGGGCTCGCTTCAGGCCAAGTTGGAGCTAGAGAAAGCTCCTTGACTGTGCTCCAAATTCAGGTGCCATATCACCACTACAGGGTAGGACAAGGTCAAGAGCAGACTTGGGGGCTTCGGGCCAGGAATAAGCATGGAGGCCCCCACAGGCCCCCGTGGCATAGATGAGGGCAGAGAAGTGGGTTGCAGGGACGGTCGAGGAGACCCAGGCTCTAGTCCTTGCTGAAGTGCTACACGGTGTGAACTCTGCTCATCTCCTCTAACTCAGCACCTGCCTCTCTTCAGCCACACCAGATGGTGCAGCAGACAGCACTTGCCTAGATTCTACTGGGACTTCTGAGCCCTTGAACTTCAGAGGTCTGGATCCCAAACAAGGACAGGGACTGCAGCTCCTATGACCCTAGAGAGTGATGAGTTGGCATGTGCTGCCTGCCCAGCAGTGCCCACCACACAAGTGCCATTTGATGGCAACCTCATGCATCATCTTTCCGTTTTCCTCAGGGCGGCCCTTCCCAACCACAGGCCTCTGGCATGAGGAGGACACTGCCTGCGTATCTCCATGTGTAATACTCTTGGGGGAGAGACTACATACATAATCACTAATCCAGCCCTACAGAGAGTACTGGAAGGAAAAATCCCACCCGAAGAAGTTAACTATACTCACAAAAACGTAGGTAATAGATAATACCACTTTAACAAAACCAAAAGAAAAATGGGGGTGGGGGGGATCCACATACAATACCACCAACAACAAGCAACAAATCCAAAACAAACAAGAATTAACAAGCAATGGTCATTAATATCCATCAATGTCAATGCTTTTAACTTGCCTATAAAAAGACACAGGCTAACACAATGGCTAGGAAGACAGAATCCATCCTTCTGCTGTATACAAGAAACACACCTCCACTTCAAAGACAGACATTACATCAGAGGAAAGGGTTTGGAAAAGATTTTCCAATCAAATGCACACAGAAAAAAAAATGAGCTGGTGTAGCAATCCTAATATCAAACAAATTAGACTTCAAACCAAAGTCAATCAAAAGAGATGAATAAGATCATTTCATACTCATCACAGGAAAAATCCATCAGGATGAAGTCTCAATTATGAACATCTATGCCCCAAATACAAAGCCACCCACATTTGTAAGAGAAACACTACTAAAACTCAATGCTCACATAAAAACTTCACATACTTATAGTGGGAGAATTCAATACCCCACTATACCACTAGACAAGACCACCAGACAGAAACTCAATAAAGACACAAAGGGCCTAACAGAAGTTATGTCCCAATTGGGTTTAACAGACATCTATAGAACATTCCATCCAAACACAAAAGAAAATAACTTCTCAGCACCCCATGGAACTTCTCTAAGATCAACCACCTAGTCAGCAACATAGCAAATCTCAACAGATATAAAAAAAATTGGAATAAATTCCCATATCTTATTGGATCACCATGGTTTAAAGTAAGAATTCAACAACAACACAAATTGAAGAAAGCCTGAAAACTCATGGAAATTGAACAATGTGCTATTGCACCATTCCTGGGTCAAGAAAGAAATTAAAGACTTCCTATAATCCAATGAAAATGAAGACACACCATATCCAAACTTATGGGACACTTTGAAAGCAGTGCTAAGAGGAAAATTTGTAGCACCAAGTCCTACATAAAGAAATTGGAGAATAGTCACACTAGAGACTAATATCACACCTGAAAGCTCTTAAAAAAAAAAAAAAAAAAAAAAAAAAAAAGCTAACTCAACCCAGAGGAATACCAATCAATCAAAGAGTTGGTGCTTCCAGAAAATCTACAATATAGAAATGAAAAAGAAGACATGACAATGGACACAGAGGAAATCCAGACAACCATCAGGTCATACTTTCATGCCACAAAATTCAAAAATCTAAAAAAGGTGGACAATTTTCTGGATAGATATCACTTACCAAAATTAAATCAAGAACACACAAGCAATTTTAATAGACCTATAATGCCTAATAAATAGAACCAGTCATCAAAAGTCCCCCAAACAAAAAAGCCCAGGGCCAGATGGTTTCAGTGCAGAATTCAACCAAAAATTCGGGCACAGCAAGTACCAATACTCCTCAATTCTTCCACACGATACAAACTGAAGGGTCATTGCCAAACCCTTTTTGTGAGTCTACAATTACCTTGGTAACCAGACCACACAAAGGCACGGCTAAGAAAGAGAACTACAGATGACTCTCCCACATGAACATTGACACAAAAATACTCAATAAAATACTGGAAAATCAAATCCAAGAACACACCAGAAAAATCATTCACCATTACCAACTAGGATACACCCCAAGAATGCAAGGATGGTTCAACATATGAAAATCCATCAATGTAATCCACCATAAAAACAAAGTGGAAAAGAAAAACCATATGATCATCTTGCTAGATGATGAAAACTCCTTTAACAAAATGCAACCCCCCCCTTCATGATAAGGGTCTTAGAGAGATCATGGATAACAGGAACATACCTAAACATAACAAAAGCAATATACAGCAAACCAACAGCCAACATCAAACTAAATGGAGAGAAACTCAATGTGATTCCTCTAAAATCAGGAACAAGACAGGTTGCCGCTCTCTCCATATTTCTTCAATATGGTACTTGAAGTTCTAGATAGAACAACAAAACAACAAAAGGAGATCAAGGGGATGCAAATTGGAAAGGAAGAAGTCAAACATTCACTATTTGCACATGTTATGATAGTTTACATGAGTGACCTGAAAAAGTCTACCAGGGAATTCCTACAGCTGATAAACACCTTTAACAAAGTTGCAACATACAAGATTAATTAAAAAAGAAAAGAAAGAAAGAAAGGAAGGAAGGAAGGAAGGAAGGAAGGAAGGAAGGAAGAAAGAAAGGAAGAAAGAAAGATCAGAAGCCTACTATATACAGAAGATAAAGGGGCTGACAAAGAAAGAAATCAGAGAAACATCACCCTTTACAACAGCCACAAACAACATAAAATATCTTGGGGTTACTCTAACAAAACAAGCAAAAGATCTGTATGGCAAGAATTTTTAGTCTTGAAAGAATGAAATTAAGGAAGGTACCAGAAAATGGAAAGATCTTCCATGTTCTTGGGTAGGTAGGACCAACATAGTGAAAATCACAATCTTGCCAAAAGCAATCTACAGGTGCAATGCATTCCCATCAGAACGTCAGCACAATTCTTCACAGGCCTTGAAAGAACAATACTCAACTTTATATGGAAAAAGCAAACAAACCAAAAAAGGGGGTAGCCAAAACAACCCTGTACAATAAAGGAACTTCCAGAGACATCACCACTCCTGGCTTCAAGCTCTATTTAGAGCTATACTAGTGAAAACAGCTTGGTATTTGCACAAAAATACACAGGTAGATGAATGAAACTGAATCAAAAAAACCTAATATTTATTAACCCATGACCTACAAATAACTGATTTTTGACAAAGAAGCTAAAATTATACAATGGAAAAAAGAAAGCATCTTCAACGAATGATGCTGGCATAACTGAATGCTGACATGTAGAAGACTGCAGATAGAGCCATATCCATTACCATGCACAAAACATAAGTCCAAATAGATTGAAGACCTCAACATAAACCCAGCCACACTGAACCTCTTAGAAGAGAAAGTGGGAGGTACCCTTGAACAAACTGATATAGGAGATAGCTTCCTGAACATAACACCGGTAGCATAGACAGTGAGATCCACAATTAATAAATGAGACCTCCTGAAACTGAGAAGCTTCAGTAAGGCAAAGGACACAATCAAGACAAAATAGCAGCCCACAGAGTGGGAAAAGATCTTCAACAACCACACATCTGACAGAGGGCTGATTTCCAAAATATACAAAGAACTCAAGAACCTAGTCACAAAAACACCAAATAATCCAATTAAAACGTGGGGTACAGAACTAAATAGGAATTGTCAGTTAAAGGAATCTTAAATGGCTAAAAGACACTTAAGAAAGTGCTCAACATCCTTAGCCATCAGGGAAGTGCAAATCAAACAACTCTGAGATACCAACTTGATCCAGCCAGAATGGCTAAAATGAAAAGCACCAACAACAGATTATACTGGAGAGGATGAGGGCAGAAGGGAAAACTCCTCCACTGCTGGTGGCAGTACAAACTTGTACAGCTACTTGGGAAATCAGTATGGCAGATCCTCAGGAAAACCAGTATCAGTCTACCTCAACATCCAGCAGTTCCACATACCCAAAGGATGCACATTCATACCACTAAGTCATTCATTCAACTGTTTATGGCAGCATTATTTGTAATAGCCAGAAGCTGGAAGCAACATGGATGCCCCTCACTGGAAGAATGGGTAAAGAAAATGCAGTACAGTTGCACAATGGAATACTACTCAGTGGGAAAAAAGCAATGGAATCTTAAAATTTGCAGGCAAATGGATGGAACCATCCTGAGTGAGGTACCCCAGTCACAAAAAGACAAATATGGCATGTACTCACTCATATATAGATATTAGACATAGAGCAAAAGATTACCAGCCTACAATACACACCACCAGAGAAGCTAGGAAAAAAAGGAGGATGCTAAGAGAGACATGCATGGTCCCTGGGAGAATGGAAAAGGGACAATATCTCCTGAGCAAATTGGGAGCATGGAGGGGAAAGGGGAGGGGGTTAGGAGAAAGAGAAGGGGAGAAAAGGAGGGGGGAGGAGGAGATGAGGGAGCAGGAAGATTGAGTTGGGTAAGAACTGAGGAGAACAGAAAAAGAGATACCATAATAGAGGCAGCCATTATAGGTTTCCAGAGAAATCTGGCACTAGGCAAGTGTCCAGAGATCTACAAGGATGACCCCCAAAGAAGAATCTAATGAATAGTGGAGGGGACACCTTAAACGCTCTTCCCCGATAATGAGACTGATGACTATTTTATGTGCCATCCTAGAGTCTTCATCCAGTATCTGATGGAAGAAGAAGCAGAGACCCACAGCTAAGCACTGAGCCCAACTCCTGGGATCCAGTTGCAGACAGGGAGGAGTGATGAGCAAAGGGATCAAGACCAGGCTGGGAAAACACAAACCAGCTGACCTGAACAAGGGGGACCACACACTGACAGCAGAGAAACCAGCAGAGGATCAAACTAGGCCACCTGAACCTGGGTGTCAGTTAGGAGGCCTGGGCAGTCTATGGGTCCTCTGGTAGTGGGTCAGTATTTATCCCTGGTGTACAAATGGATTTGGGGAGCCCATTCTCCATAGAGGGATACTCTCTCTCAGACTAGACACACTGCGGAGGGCCAAGGCCCTGCCCCAAATGATGTGACAGACTTTGATGATCCCCCATGGAAGGACTCACACTCCCCAAAGTGCAGAAAGGGGATGGGATGGGGAGGTTGGTGGGGATCATAGGAGGATGGGAAGGAGCGGGAATTGGGATTGATATGTAAAGTAAGATTGTTTCTAACTTAAATTAAAATTTTCTTGAACAATAACAAACTTCAAAGTAGCTTTCAAATCACCAGGAACCTTGCTAATAGTTTTTAAGATAAACTATTACCAGAAAAGCAGTCTTGTCTATAAGGACATGTAGCCAGCTGTTCGATTTGTTAGGCTAAGGAGAAAAGTGGAGAGCAACTTGATTTCTGTGTGCAAATTCCTTGCAAGGTCCGGCTGGTACCCTAGGACAATGACTAACTCTCTGAACAAATTCCTAACCTCAGTTTTCTTATAGGGGCATGTATCCTGGAGAGCCAACACTCTGTCACCTAATATTTTTTTCTAACTATCAGAGCTACAAAAACAATAATTTGATTTCATAGTGCTGAGAAAGAGTTACGGGTTTCCTTTTTTATGGTCTAAAGTTACACACAGGACAGAAAATACATCCTAAAATTTAAAAGTCTTTTAGTATCACTGCTGCGTTGGAGAGTGCCAAGTGAGCTAATACTAAAAGAGTTATGTTAATCCTAAACCTGAACCAAATGACACACCTTTCCCTGTAAACACAACACTCAGTCCTAGAAGCCCCGCTTTTATGACTGCAGATAACAAAACGTTAGTTCAAAATGTTTATACACTCAAAAGTCTAGGTTAGAGTACACACTTTTCTTATTTTCTTATACTCCTCACTGGTTTAGGTTTATAACTCCTTTAAAATCCTTTATGAGAATAACTCTCTAGATAGACAAACTGGCTGCAAGTTACAGCCCACCAATTAGGGAGATGACAGAGAGGGAAAAAAAAAATGTTCTTCCTTGCTTTGTGACAAGTCGTTAAGTTTTTTTCATGTGAGTTATCAGGATGACTGTTTTTAACCATTCACTTAAGAAATGCAATGTGACCCTCAAATGTAGCTCCTACGTTGCCTGACAGATTTTGTGGGATATAAAAAAGAAGCTGTGGAGAGCAAAGAAAGAAGGAAGGAACATCATGATAGGAACAATGTGAGAGAATAAAGACAGGAATCCATCAAGAGACTGCTTGAGAGCCTTTCTTTCCCCTAACCCACTCCCAGATTAAAAACAGAAAAGACTTAGGGTGCTAATGCGGTGGATGTCTGTCAATACCGGGGCACTCTAGGATCTGGCTCTCTCAAGACTACGGTACTTGTTCACTACACACAGTCAGATGTCACTTCCGAATATAATTGGGCTGAGAATGGCATTATCACACATTGAATTCTCGTGCAGACACCATAGTGTACTTACAGAAACTAAGATGGCAGAGCAGTCACATGGTGATATGATCCTATAGGAACACAAGCATCATGACCATCTGTCCTTGAATAATGCCATCAGTATGTGGTGTGTGGCTGTGCCTTTGTAATTTCTATATCTTTTTCCCACCCTAAACTTTTAATCCTCTATTAGACTGCAATACAGTCACCTCAGTTTGGTGCCTTTTACACAACATATTTTTCTGTTTCTAATTTCAACTTCTTTGTTTCATTTTATCTGGTGGCTCACCTGAAACCACCATCCACATGGATCTCATTTCCGTTTTTAAAATTTTGTTATTTATTATCTTTCAGCAATCTTTGAAAGAGATGCTCACATAAGAACTCACCACAAGGCAGGAATCCAGAAATACCTCGATAGACTGTAAAGGACATAACAAAGTTTAAAAAAAAAAACAAAAACAAAAACAAAAAAACACCACACCAGAAATGCTCCAACCCTGGCCACAGCCTAATCTGCCACATTGCCTTGAAACTGGCTACACATCAAACACTGGCCTAGTTGCAGCATCTCCTCCAGCCTGAGCATTACTCTCTCCTGGAGCAGGTGGTCCCTCTCAACTATAGACTGAAGCATCCATTTGGCCCAAACCTTATGGTCTAGGAGCCTTCAACTAAGACCTCAGTGAGTTCTGAAAATGGCCGGACTCACCTGCTCCATGTGAGAGATTGGAGATCCCTGTGGGTCAAACAGATATTTTAGCAGCAGCATCTGGACTTGGAATATTTCTGGATCTTTCCCAGTTTCCAGCGAAGAGTAGTTCAGGCTTGCCCATGTCTGATCTCGCTTCTTAACCAACTTGTCCATCTCTGCTTCCAATAAGAGGGTTACTTCAATTAATCTTCAATTCAGGTACACCTCAATTAATCTTCAGTTAGTTACTGAGAGGAAACCCTTGCTCTCTCAGCTCTAGCTGTACACTTGACACAATCTAGGGTCCCCTGAGAGAAGGGGACCTCTCAGCTGAGAGAAGCCTGGGTCATAATGACCCAGGGGCATTCCTTTGCAGTTATCTTCATTGTTAATCAATGTGACAAGGCCAGCCAACAGAGGAAGTCCTGGGCTGGATATGAAGCTGGCGAAACATGTCCCCGTGAGTGAGCTAGTGTGCAGCATCCTCTATGGTCTGCTTCAGCTTCTACCCCAACCTCCTTCAGTGATGGACAGTGACCTGGAAGTGTAAGCCGAACCAACCCCTTACTCGCTAGAGCCACTTTTGGTCCAAGGATTCACATCACACAGTACAAAGCCAGCAAGGGCCCTGGCCTCTTCCACTTAGCATTTTGTTTCTGCATTCCTTTTGTGCCTCCTTCACTCTCCCTCTTTTACCTTTTGGCACTTAGTTGATATTCTTAGTGTTCTGCTATTCTGTTCACGAGGTATGGTTTGTTTGTCTGTCTGTCTGTTTTTCATTTACCTTGGAGACAAGTCAACATCCTTTAAAACTCATTACCAGGCTGTGTCCATGGGGTGGGGGGAGGACATGCCCCTGAGCGAATGTAGAGGTCAGAGGGTAAATTCTGGGATTTGGTTCTCATCTTCCAGTTGCTGAAGCAAGGTCTTGTCTGTTGGTACACCGTGATACACACTCCAGGAGAGATGTCCAGCGAGCTTCCAGGTGTAAATCAACACCTTAAACTCACCAAAACAGTATTTGAATATCAGTTCACTTTCTGTAGTATGCAAGCTCTGTGCGTTTCATTTCTGCCCCTCTCCCCCACACTATTATTGCCACAGATTGCAAATGTATACATTTTACACTTGTGAACACAGATTGGTAATTATGTTTTATGCATTGGTGTTTGCAGCCATACAGGCAAAAAAAGAAAGAAAGGAATTCCAACCCTGAAGCACACTAATACGTTTGTTCACAGTGTTCTTGCCGTGCCCTGTGCTCATTTCTTCTGTAGCTAATTTAACTGCTCACATCATTTCATTTCAGCCTGGAGAACTCCCTCTACTGCTCCCTCTACTTGTAAGGCAAGTCCACTGATAATGATTCCCTTCAGCTTTTAACTGGAAATGTCCTGCTTCCTACTTAATTCCTGAAAGATAATTTTTCTTGACAAAAATTTGCATGACATTCTTCAGGATTTGCGTGTGTTACGCTGTATCTTCTGGCCTCCAAAGTCTCTGGTGGGAAATTAACTGTTAACTCATCATGGTTCCCTTGTGAGTAAAGGATGGATGCTTCTCTATATTGCTTTTTAAACACTCACTGCAGTTCCCGCTGTCTTCAGGGTCCCCACGAACCATCTGGGACTCACTGTAAGCCTGGACCTCTCTGAGAGCGCAAGCTACTAAGTCCCAAGTGGACTCTGGGTGCTGGGAAAGATCTCAAGCCTCCGACCTTGGCCCTGTCAGGGCTAGCGCCTCTTCCTCAGACCGCCCCCTCCTCATTTCGGATTCCCTTCCCTGTAAACAGGGTTAAACTCCTCCCCCTCCTCCTAGAGCATCGCTCCTCCCTCTCTTCCTCACAGAGTCCCCACCTCCCCAGAGAAGATCCTCCTCCTACTCAGAATGTCCCCTCCTCTTCCTCACAGGAGGCCCTTGTCCTCCTCCTCCCCCCCCCCCCTCCTGCTTCTCCTCCCATACTCTCCTCTTCAGACTTGCTGCTCCTCACATTGCCCCCTACTCCTCAGAGCGCTTCTTCTTCTTCTTCTGAGCCTCTCCTCCGGTTCCTGCAGGGTTTCAGACATCTCTTGCCTCTCCTCGGCTGGGCTTCAAAACGCACCGGTAAGGGCAGGGCTTGCCAGGAAGGGATGCGAGGCGAGGAGCGACCTTGGCACTGGAGTGTGGCAGACCCACCCTTTGGGCTGGGTGCTTCTCTCCTTTGGAGTGGGCAGAGGGGAGTCCTATGGCTTCTTGTCCCTTCAGGGATGATAGAGTAAGCAGTTTTCAGTTGTCCCAGGCTGAGGCCAAGATGCCAGAACCACCCTGGGCCTGATAAAGAGCAGGTTCCCGGGGCTGTAGCCAGGCCTCAGGCCTGAGGACCTCTGTTCTGCAGCCAGCAGAACAGTTCCACCCTGACCCTGGGCCTTTGAGTACCTTGCCCTTTGGAGTGTGTTCTTGGCCACAAGGCACAGGCAGTACCTCAGCAAACCAGACCTCTCTCCACAGACCCTGCTTCTTGCCCTTTGGGGTTCACAGAGGGTGGGGAAGGGGGGTGGGTCTGCTGAGGGGACACGGCCAGCTATGCTTGCCCATCTGCAGCTGGAATGTTGTTTTCACTGACTGGCGGTCTTAGAACACCCACTCCCATTTAATTAGAAAAAAACTAAAAGAAATCTACACTAAGCCAAAATCCCAGCACTCGGGGGGCAGGGGCAGGAGGATGTCTGCGAGTTCCAGGACAGCCTCGCCTACATGTCTGACAACACAGGGAGTTCCCGGACAGCCAAAACTACACAGTGAGGCCCTGCCTCAAAAACAAACAAACAAACACACGCACACTAAACATGCAAGTATTTTACAGTAAAAGACCATAGACCACCAACTAGAATGCACAGTACTATCCTGTGTAACTTTATCATCGTCATGTCCAGGCAAGCTGCCCACCCTGCTCTCTTTGGTGTGTCGAGACAGCAGCAGACACTGCTGAACTCCCCTCTGCAACAGCCAAGCCTACACCTCTGCACCTCCTCACTAGAGTCTTGGAATTCTTGCCTGTGCCAAGTGACAGAAGTCCTGGAGATTTGGTTTTCTTTCCAGTTTTGTGTTTTGTGTTTTTGAGACAGATTTCATAGTGTGGCCCAGCCTGGCCTAGAAATCAATACAGTCCTCCTGCCCCAGCCACCTAAATGCTGAAGTCACAAGTAAGCTATCTTGTGGATCTAGTCCTGAGCTTTTTAAAGTGTTTCTGCCTCCCAGCATCAAGGATGAGAAGGGGTTGAGAGTTTTCTGTTTGTTTTGTCTTGTACTGTTTTGTTTCCCTCCCCTTCCCCCTCACCCACCCCCCCACGTCCCACCCCGCACCCCCCACCCCCGTGGGTTATGTTTGTAGGATAGTAGGATCTGAAGAGTTGCTCTGGGGCTCCAAGCAGGATGTAAAAGGCAGCTGTCCACTGTTAAGCTTGATCCTAAGGACAGGCATGGAGTGTGCAAATAATGCCTCAAAGAACAAAATGTTTGTTTTCTGAAAGCCTCGGAGGACCATGTTGGCAGGGACTGAAGTAGGTCATTGGCCTGTGTGCTCTGTTAGGACTTTACACTGTTAGCTTGCCGGTTTGAATCTGCTGGTGCCATGTGTGATTTCTAAGCTCTGGGGCATGGTTGGCAAGTTCATACTGGTGATGAATTAGAGGTTATGGCTTTGAGACAGGTGAGTCCAAGTACTTTCTCTTCAGCTACAGTTCTCCCTCATGTAGTCTCTTTGGGGGGGGAGGAGGCACTGGAATCTTGTTGTGCAATGCATCACAATTGCCATGGGGATTTGATTACTAGGTGGGAGGGAGTCTTTGAGCTCTAGAACAATAAGCCAAATTAAACCTAAGGTTTAATTTCTTCGTATGTATTTGCATGTTCATGTACCCACCTAGAGGTAAGATAACAAGTTATGGGAGTTGATTGTCTCTTTCCATATCTGGATCCTGGGGTCAAACTCAGGTTGTCAGGATTAGAGAAAGGTGCCTTTACCCACTATGCCATCTTACAAGCCTTCCTTTTCTTGTTAAAATAGTATATTTTCACATTTTTTGTTACGGTTTTATGAATATATCAATCTCCCTCATCCCTCATGCTTCCTGTCATGTGATCCCAAAGATTACTTCATAAGTCCCCCTGCAAAAGTGGATGACATATGGGTCAGACGAGGACCCATTAGTGTTAGTCAATTGAGGCAAGGGGAAACAGAGACATGCAGGAGAGATCCTGCGCCATATTAAGGGTGTGAGCTAATAGGAAGAAGTCCCAACTTCGTGTTGTTGTTTGAGGTGGTTGGGGGCTCACACTGTAGCTCAGGCTAGACTCAAAGAGCAATCCTCCTGCCTCAGCCACCCAAATGCTGGGATTACAGATGTGAGTCACTACACCCAGCTCCAGACTATAGTTCTGTGGGGAGCTGGGGCTGAGCTCAGGTATATCAGAAAGATGGAGACGTTCTGTTACTTCACCTTCCTACCCTGAGAAGTAGCTGGAGAAGAAAGGGAGGGAAAGGCCTATGGCCCTGCCTCTGCTCTCCTACTCTGCTGGCTTCTTCTGGCTACACGGACAGCATAGCAGCTTGACTCAAAGCAGAGGACAAAGGGTCATCTCTGCTCTTTTGATGTGATAAGTGCCCTATCTGTGCCTGGTACCTGGAGTATGGAAGGCTGCTTGTGTGCCCTGAGATGCCTAGGATCAGCATGGCATCCATGCTGTGGGTTGCTGGTCAGGGAAACACTGTCTGTAGTCTGGCCTTGACCATCTTCCTGCACCTAGAGTACCTGATGCACTGATACAAGTGACCTGCTTCTGCCCTCCTCCCAGTGACCCTCCCTTACCTGCATAGTTATTCCAGGCACCTGGTCCCACAGCCCAGCGTCCTGCAGTGCTGTTCAGATCCTCAATCACTGCCAACAAAGTCCTCGATGAAGACTCCAGGAAAGTCTCACTCCAAATTGAGGCAATATCCCCAAGCCCCTCTAAGTTGTGCTATCTATACATCTCCTCTCAATCAAGTGCCTGAGCAGAGGGTGCATCTGTCATCTGCCCAGACAAGCACAACCAGTATACTAAGCTCAAATGATTCCTCCAGGTTTCTGTTCCCTTCCCCTGCATAAGATCCTGAGGACTTAGTGGGCAGGCGGGAACCTCTAAGGCTACCATTGTCTCTGGCCTGTCTTTCCCCTCCTGCACTGACAACAACAGCTTGGTTTTAAGGCAGAGGGCAAAGGGCAGATGAATGCCAGGGTGTGATAACACTGTTTTTCCTGGTCTTAGGTGGTTGGAGTGAGAACCAAGAGGTGTTTCCAGAGAAACCCAGAGAGCATCAGGACAGCCATGAGGCTGCTGACTGGGGCTGAGCTGTGGTCTGTGGCCATATTCATGGCCATTTTCCTGCTTCTGGTGGACCTAATGCACCGGTGCCACCACTGGACTACCCGCTATCCACCAGGCCCTATGCCATTGCCTGTGCTTGGAAATCTGCTGCAGGTGGACTTCCAGAATATGCCAGCAGGCTTCCAAAAGGTACGGGAATTGTTGAGGTCAGGAAAGGCTATGGTAAACTCCCATCAGAACACAAAATACAACTAGACATTGGACAGAAGCTAGCCCCCAGGAGAAAGCTAAGACACTATCTTTCCTTGGAAAAAGTGGTGCAGAACCTGAGGATACCCTGAACTTCCAAAAGGCAATGGCCAGAAGGTGGGATGGGACCTAACAGCCTATTTGAGATCCAGTTAATAGGAGAGAATATAGTGGGGATGGTAGTACTAGGGTTGCATCCTAATTCCAACATGCCTGTCACTAGGAGGCTAAAGCAGGTGGGTTATAAATTCCAGGCCACCTTAAGATATGTAATGAAACTATCTCTAAAACCAAAATTTGAGAGCCAAGTGTGGTGATGCATGCCTCTAATCCCAGCACTTGGGAGACAGAGGCAGGCATATTTATTTGAGTTCTAAGCCAACCTGGCTTATCATAGTAAGTGCCAGGCTAGCCTGTGCTCATAAATGAAACCATTTCAAAAAAAAAAAAATAGAACTCTAAAATTTTTAAAGGGAAAATGCCTTTAATCCCATTATTCAGAAGAGGCAAAGGCAAGCAAATCTCTGGGAATTCAATACCAGCTTGGTCTACATAGCTAGTTCCAAGCTGGCCCTGGGTACATACTGAGACCTTGGCTCAAAAAATAAAATTAAATTTAAAATTTTTTTAAAAAGATCACAATTTATATAATAAAAATAAATGAGAAATCAAGTTATATAGGCCTCGCATTCCTTTTCATACAACCATGATCCTGAATAAGTGTTGCTTTCAGGAAATCAAAGTTGAAAGAGGTGTAGCGATTGATTCCATCCTTTCGCTGTTTCAGATTCTCAGACTCCGTACTTAATATGAGCCTTAGTGTCCTCCTCTATGCATGAGGATGCTAGCAGAACCAACTGAAAAATGTGTAACACTAGCAAGGCCATGGTGGAGTGATTGATTTCATCCTTCTGTGGGGCTCACTACTAGACCTCCCCTGCCAAATTCTATCCAGTACAGCTAAGCACTGGAATTTAGGCTTGCCAGTAATGCACTAACTCCTTGCCTACAGCTGCGAAGCCGCTTTGGGGACCTGTTCAGCCTACAGCTGGCCTTTGAGCCAGTGGTTGTTCTGAATGGCCTAACAGCCCTGCGGGAGGCACTGGTGAAATACAGCGAGGACACAGCTGACCGGCCACTGTTGCATACCAATGACTACTTAGGCTTTGGACCACGCTCTCAAGGCAAATGCAGAAAGTGACAGAAGCGGTGGGGAAGTGGGGACTAGAGGGGGCTCAGGGATTAGAGAGAGTTGGGACCTAATTTTGGGGGAGGTACAGACAGAGAAAAAAAACAGCAAAGGCTGATAGCTAAAGGGTGAACAAAGGATCTTATAGTAGTGATAGACTATAGTGGTGATAAAGGGGAGTCAGGAGCAGAAAAGAGAACTAGGTCTCAGGCCTAAGTATGGTCCTCTAGGTGTGGTTCTAGCACAGTATGGGTCTGCCTGGCGTCAGCAGCGACGCTTCTCCGTGTCCACCTTTCGTCACTTTGGCCTGGGCAAGAAGTCACTGGAGCAGTGGGTGACTGAGGAAGCCAGATGTCTCTGTACTGCCTACACTGACTATAATGGTAGGTGATGGATTGGTGGGTATAAGTGGGGATAGACAACAAACACCCTGAATGGCATTTCCATTCCCAGGACTCCCTTTCAGCCCTAATACTCTACTGGACAAAGCAGTATGTAATGTGATCGCATCCCTCCTCTACGCCTGCCGCTTTGAGTACCGTGACCCTCACTTCATCAGGCTTCTGAACTTGTTGAAAGATACTCTTGAGGAAGAATCTGGCTTTCTGCCTATGGTGCGGGGCTCAAGGGTGTCTGTACCCAGATAACTTCATGTAGTGGGGCCTCTCAGGAAGATGATCAACTTTCAGGAGTGACAGGAAGAGGGCATTCTGGGAGGAGCTGGACAAACTTCAGTGGGAGGAGAGAGGATAGACTGGGGTCAAGTGCTTGGAAATGGGGAGCGCCAGTGGAAGCCACACAGGTCTGAAATTTCCCTTCTGGAAGCAAAATGAATGTTGGAGGTTGGGAGAAACCATGTCACTAGGATCCAAGACTGTTGCAGGGGAGCACTGCACAGGAAGTACCCAGGCCTCACTATTGGTCCTTCTCTGTTGGTCACAGTTCCTGAATGTGTTCCCAGTGCTCCTGCGCATCCCAGGGCTGCCCGGCAAGGTCTTCTCTGGGAAAAAGGCCTTCATGGTCATGCTGGATGAGCTGCTAACTGAGCACAAGATGACCCGGGACCCTACTGAGCCACCCCGAGACCTGACTGATGCCTTCCTGGCTGAGGTGGAGAAGGTGATTGGCAGCTGCAGGAGATGGTGCCAGGGCTGTGGGCTGACATCCTGTGTATCACCAAGTGACTCAGCACCTGAGCTGGCTGGAGACAATCGGAGGCTATTAAGGGACTTCCTATCCCCACTGAGTTCACCCTTTCTGTCTGGCCCAGGCCAAGGGGAATCCTGAGAGCAGCTTCAATGATGCGAACCTGCGCATGGTGGTGGCTGACCTGTTCATGGCGGGGATGGTAACCACCTCAACCACACTGTCCTGGGCCCTGCTGCTCATGATCCTGCACCCGGATGTGCAGAGTGAGCCTGGCTAGGGCTAAGAAGGAGGGAAGAGGCACACTCTTTAAGCTTACTTGGAACACTTGTGACTCCCAGCACTGGCCTGACTCCAGCAAGGGATGATGTCCTTCATTCTCCCATGGACCCAGCCCTTAACATAGAGGTAGTAGAGGGACTAGGGGCATCCACTTGGGGCTCCTTAACTGGGGGTGTGTTGTTTCTCCAGGCCGTGTCCAAAAGGAAATCGATGAAGTCATAGGGCAGGAGCGGTGTCCAGAGATGGCAGATCAGGCCCGCATGCCCTACACCAATGCTGTCATTCATGAGGTGCAGCGATTTGGTGACATCCTCCCACTTGGTGTGCCTCACAGGACATCTCGTGACATTGAAGTACAGGGCTTCATTATCCCTAAGGTAGGCCTGGGGCCTTCAATGTCCAATGAGTGCTACCAGCCAGCTAGTGGCCTGAGCTGCCCAGTTAAGGACTGGAATCTAGGCAATCCAATTCTCAACCCAACAGTACCAACTCCCCCTGGAGAATATGGAAAGTGAAACAGTAACAAGAACTGTACACCAGAACTCTCAGCTAGAAAATTCAGCAAGTTAAAATATGGCTGGAGTAGTTGCAGCAGCTGCCTACAATTATAAGTGACTGTGCATACCTATGTCACTTGTCACTTATCCCTGTCATAATATCAACGAAAGGGCTGAGGAGCTTCTATGGATGAGGTTACATGAAAGGATCAAGTGTGTGAGGTAGAAACTATTCATATGATCATGGTGACCCCATCCCAGTCCATGTTCACACCATGTGTTTCCTGCCAGGGGACCACCCTCATCACCAACCTGTCCTCGGTGCTGAAGGATGAGACCGTCTGGGAGAAGCCCCTCCACTTCCATCCTGAACACTTCCTGGATGCCCAGGGCCGCTTTGTGAAGCATGAGGCCTTCATGCCATTCTCAGCAGGTGCTGTGGGGTGCCTGGCCCCATGCCTCTTCCCAGGGTGCCTTGCAGGGTGGAGCATCCATCAGGCCCCAGACTGACTGAGCCCCTCTCCCGCCCACAGGCCGCAGAGCATGCCTGGGGGAGCCCCTGGCCCGCATGGAGCTCTTCCTCTTCTTCACCTGCCTCCTGCAGCGCTTTAGCTTCTCGGTGCCCACTGGACAGCCCCGGCCCAGCGACCATGGGGTCTTTGGTGCTCTGACAAGCCCATCCCCTTATCAGCTCTGTGCTTTTCCCCGCTAAGAGGAGATCTGAAATCTTACCCATTGCCTTGCTGGGGTTCTAATGTGCAATAAATCATTTTCTCCAAGCTATAATGGGACCTCAGTAGCCTCCCCTTGGACCTTCAGGTTATTCTAACCTGACCATTTGACCCTAGTGGAAGGACTGGCCTTTGAATCTCAGAGAATGACAGCTACCCTTGCCTTTCCCCTACCCTCTCTTTTTCCAACCAACTGATAATGTTTGTACATAGATGCCAACATCTGGACGAAAGGTCAGAAAAGACTGCTGATAGGTGGCTGTACGTTACATAGAATAGAAGGGCAGGATTCCTACTAGGAGCCCCCATTTCAGACCCACTTCTACCTGCCACACAGCTGAGGCTAACTGTTCAGCAAGCATCATCACATCTATTGCCTAACTTCTATGACATTCCAAAGATGTAGAGAAATCAGGGAGACTGGAAATGATATGCCTGGTTAAGTGTCCAAGGTGAGCCATGGGATACTAGGGGCTTCCCTAAAAGGTTTTATGGGAGTCCAGAAAGGGCTTACCTTGCAAGCTTCTTAGTCACCACTAATTCTATGACCCATCAGGGTTACTGGTGTCCAGTCCCCTGCATAGTGAAAAGATGCTTCTGAGACCTAGCTTGGTAGAATCAGCAAGCTCAGTGTTGTAACAGGCCCCCAGACCTTAACACGACCTTCTCCACTCAGCACACTGACAGCACCTCTTGGCATAATGAAAACAAAGGCCCAATCCATCCATTGAAGTTCATAGTTCTGGGAAAGTCTCTAAATGTACTGACCTTGCTTTTTGGATTCTGTAATTCTGCTTCTGGCTAACTGTTCTTGTTAACTGTATGTGTCAACCCAGGATAAGATTGATGTGTTTAAAAGTTCACCCTGAGAAAGGTTTGGGTTACACTGGGATCCTAAACACTCAGTGTAGTCACCAGCGGGTTAATAAAGACTTCCTATTAGCTTAAACCTGTGTCTGAGTAGTCTCTGATGGATACCCCACAATATTTCTGAAGGTTCCACCAAGATCCCCCAAACCCACTGGGAGTCTCAGATCCTCTTGGAGCAGAGAAAAGTGCAGTGGCCAAGGAACTCCTGGTGGTGCACAACCTGGAGACTTTCCAGAGCCCTATGGTTCCCTTTGATCAGTCATTGCCTCAGGGCCCTATGGTTCCTTTTGATCAGTCATTGCCTAAAAAGTTTTGGAGGAATCTAACACCTCTACCCCAAAAAGGAAACAAATTCTAAAGTCTGCTACCTGAAGTGGTTGAGGTGCCTTCTGTTTCTAGTACAAAGGAATGCTGCTGATCCAGTGTCTGAGATCTATGTGTGACACCACCAGAGTCCCCTAGTCTGCTCAGGTGTTTAAATGTGTGGTAGCTACCCCCTCGCTGTTTTTACTGTGAGTACATCTTTCTTTGTGCTTGTCAATTCTGTTGATTGGAGAAAACATCTAAAATGGAAGGAGAATGATCCTGCCCACAGCTACCCCAGTCCTCCTTCCATGGCCCACAACTTCCCGAAGGCTCACAGGCAGCAGCTGCTACTGTTGCTATGAAAATGCTGGTAGCAATTCTAGCCATGAGGCCCACCTAAAGCTTGATTCTTGGCCTCTCCATGCACAACAAGCTGTCCCCAACTCCCTGTTGGTGAGGGCAAGTATCATGGGCTCCACTGCAGTTAATTTTGTTTTTTTTGTTTTGGTTTGTTTGTTTGTTTGTTTGTTTGTTTTTTCGAGACAGGGTTTCTCTGTGGCTTTGGAGGCTATCCTGGAATTAGCTCTTGTAGACCAGGCTGGTCTCAAACTCAGAGAGATATCCCTCCCTCTGCCTCCCGAGCTCTGGAATTAAAGACATGCATCACCACTGCCCAGCTGCAGTTGAAATTTTAGTCTTAGCTAGTTATGAAGAATAAAAACTTTTTAAAAACTCAATACTCAAGTAAACATAGACTTTTGAGCCATCTAAATCTTCTGCTTCCAGTCTGGAAGCCCAGTTAGATTCTTTAACGAAGGTTTTTTCTTCAGAATGAAGAGGGACTGGACCTCCTCTTTAAGAGACAAGGAGGTCTCTATATAATACTGAAAACAAACAAACAAAAAACTTGTTATTTCTATGCCAGTCAATTGGAGAGAATTAAAAAGATTTAGCCATGGTCAAAAAATAACAACAACAAAAGGAGACATCAAAATCTAACAACTGGCACCAGTCCTTGTTCTGAACCTCTGACTAACCACTCTCTTTAAGGCCATGGCTGGGTCATTAATCCTTTTTCTCCCAGCTCTCACTGTAGAATCCTGATTGCTCAACTTCCTACTTAGCTATATAAAACAGAAAACAAATTCTGTTAAACTATTAATGCTAATGAGAAAATATAACCCAGTTTCCCCAGATGAGTCCATGATTTGACTCATGCCCATAGAACCAATGGGGAATGGAAGAGGCCCGCAGACCTTAGCATAACTGACACCATAATAGAAGTGCCATTCAGGCCTTGGAACCCAGCAACAGACAGCAATACCTGCAACAAAGACCCTTCTGACGGGGGAGGTCCTTCTGTATGCTGTAAATATATGTTTCTCTTATTGGTTGATGAATAAAGCTGTTTTGGCCAATGGACAGGCAGGATGTATCCAGGCAGGAAATATAGGCGGAGCTACCAGACTAGGAGAATTCTGGGAAGAGGAAGGTGGAGAGGAGCCACCAGAGGGAAACCATGTAGCTCTGGGAAGGGAGGACACCTGGGTATTCTCCAGGTAAGATAAGGTCATGTGGAAATATATAGATTAATAATTATGGGTTAATAATTAAGAGAAAGCTAGACAATAAGAAGCCTGTACCATCAGCCAAACAGTTAATGATTAAGCCTCAGTGTGTTTATTTGGAACAAAAGGGCAGTGGGACTAGGCAGAACAGAAATTCTGTCTATACCCTCCTCAGCAGAAAACAGCTATAACACCTTACCCTGCATTTTCTACATCCTCTCAGAACTTGGAATGAGTTTCCTACTGAGAGACTAGACTTCCAAGATTCCCTTGCAGACTACAAAAGTCATTTCCACTCCTAAAAGAGACCAAATTCTATCTTCTGCAGACATTCTGGCCATCCACACATGTGGGTGACAAGATGCCCCATCCCCTCAAAAAAGCATGGTCCTGTCTAAGATCAGATCAAGCCTGCCTGCCTTCTTTCCTTCCTTCCTTTCGTCCTTCCTCCCTCCCTCTCTTTCTCTCTCTCTCTCTCTCTTTCTTTCAGCCTTCTCTCCAGATACTTTTTTTAAATCTTGTTAATACTTGGGAAGACACAGATTGAGCCCCAATGGCTACAGTAGGCCTGCTATAGGAAGATAAGTCAAACTTGGGGCCCATAGTCAATGGGATAGACAAAGAACAAGGTAGTGGCATGGGCATCTGAGAAAAAGAAACTGTTTGAACCTTGCTGTGTGCCACACTGGGTATGACTGACCTCATCTTTGTCTTTTCCCTCTTCTACTCAGAGGAAGCTATGCCTGATTGTCTCCCTGCTCTGACTCCTGGGCTGTGACCCTTGCCAGACTTAGAATCCCAGCTATGGGGGATAGTTTCAACTTAACAGGACCTGGAATCACCAAGGAAACAAACCTCTGGGTATGGCTGAGGAGGTTCTAGATTGAGTTGATTGAGGTGGGAGGATCACCCTCAATGTGGACAGCACCATTCCACCAGCTTGGGTCCAGGGCTGAATCAAAGGGAGAAAGCGAGTAAGGAACCAACAATCAGCTCTCTCTGCTTTCCGATTATAGATACAATATGAACAGTTGTTTCATGCTTCTGCTGCCATGCCTTCCCTACTATATTGAACTGTATACACCCTCAAACTGAGAGACAAACCCCCCTTTCCTGCAGTTTCTGTTGGGTATCTTGTCCCAGCACCACAGAGTAACTAACATACCTGCTGAGAGCTGCACTGCTATCTGTCACATTGCCTCATCGCATGATAGCTGACCTGAGCTCAGAGATAGCACCAGAGAGTGTCTAAGAATCATCTGCTTCCCTGACACCTCAGACACTGAGAGCAGAGAGCCTGAGGCGTATTTCCCCCAGAGGGTCCAGCAGTACCCTTGCTAGGGTCCCTGCCACTGTTCCCCTTGTGGGCGGTGTAGCTCATATTTCAGCAACATCTGGATTCTAGCAGTCAAAGGGCTGGCCTGAGCCCCTGTGGGTCACCGAAGAATGCCCACTAGGTTAGGGAGCAGGAGGTATGTCCCTGCAGCTGGTAGGGAGAGCGTGAATATCCCAAGGCAGCTTTGAAAGTCTGAAAATAAGACAGCTAGGCTTGCAGAAGCAGCAGATACAGGCTGTATCTTTACTGTATCCTTTCTCATTTGTGGTTCTTCACTTTGAGAATATCAAAGGCTGGAAGCCACCCAGAACAGAACTCTCTCAGGAAATGCAGGAGCCAGCCTCTGGACCTTTCATCCTTGCTCTCTACTACAGAAGCCTCTAAAACACAAACAGGTGGTCCCTGTGGGTCACTTGCTGAGGGAAAAATTTACTCAGCTCCAATTACCCCCTAATGCCTAGGGACGGGACCAGTCATTTGTGTTAAAAGGGTAGGTGTATAGCCAGCTAGGGCAAATAGCCTAGAGTTCCAACATGCAAGGAAGTAGGAGGCCAAGAGAGGCTCACTCAGATAGGTCAAGCCTTCTAGCTATCTAGTATTCCTCTCTCCTTTCCAGTTCAAGGGTCTGAGAGGGAATGAACTGTGTCCCTGACAAGTCTACAGGTGTCATAGATAGGGACAAGGCAGTCTTGTTGCAATAGGGTCAGGTAGCTATCTCACCAAATGGATTTACACCAACTTCCTGTTCCATGTTTCCCTTTTCCTGGGATGGAGAAAAGATTGGGAAGAGGCAGAGTTTGTACAGATGGGGGAACTGAAGCCTGGATCCCAGAAATTTGGGGGAGCACTCATTCCCTGATTATGTCAGGTTTGCTACCTCTCAATACCACACAGAGCTGCCTGACCTACCAGGATGACAACTAAACCTAGCAGTTTTGGATTGAGCTAATCCTCAGGGTCCCCTTGTCCTATAGACCACCATCTATACCATGCAATGTTCACGACATCTCAAGAAAATCCACGATGGTGATATTCTGGTTGAGACTTCAAATCTCCTTACCTCCCAGCCTAGGAGGCTAGTTGCTTCTTCCCTAGAGGACCTCACCTGCCCTTCCTCCTGAGACAAGACACCAATCTCCTTGGACACAGCATCACTCCATCCTCCCATTTCCCTTGTGGTCATGGCCTTCAAGGAGAATCAAGCAGGCAGACTATGAGCACCAAGGCCCTCAGAACACCTCATGCCTCCTGTTCTCACACTTGGGGTGTTAGAATTTTTTGCTTTTCCTGAAATGTCCTAAGCTGTGATGAATTGTTAAGTTCTCCTCAAGGGGACCCACTCTTTCTCCTGGGACCCTCAGCCAGCCATGATCTGTGAGTCACAGCCCAACTTTTCTAGGGAAGACTCACATACCCCTAATGCTGTCTCTTCCCACTCCTGACTGCATCTCTGCTGAAGATAACAGCAGAGGTAACACAGTGCTATGAATAACAGGAAGTCTATCCTTTCCAGGTGCAGTCTCTCTTGATGTGCCTGCCAGGGCCAAGCCAGTAGCCACCCCCATACAAGGGAAAGCGGTATCCCCAGCCCTCACCTGAATGGTCATGGGGTAGCACTTATCCACAGGGCCACACACTGATCTAAAGGTCTCCCCAGTGAGTTGCATAATAAGGAAAGAGGGGAAGCTCAATGTAAGCTACTGCTGATGCCTGCATAAGCAGCTGCCTAGGAGCCAGGAGTACAGCTCAGGAGCAAAGCACTTGCCTAGCATGTGTGAGGGAAGCCCTATGTTCAATCCCCAGTATACTAAAGGTTATGTTGTGAGTTTAGGCTGGGAGTAGGTAAGCTTCTGCCACAAACTCTTGGATCTAGGACATCAAGGAGACTCTAATCTGTAGTGGGTGTCCTGGTTACCACTGTCTACCTCACTGAGCTATGAACAATGAACCACGTACTAAAGCCACTCAAATGTACTGGGACAAAGTTGTTGCTTGGGTCACTACCATGAAGAGCTAGCCAATGGCCGGAAGGGGTGGGAGCTGGGGTGTTAAGGTTCTGCTGTGCCAGAGACACAGAAAATTCTGTAGAGGTTTTTTCTTTGTTTGTTTTTGTTAGTTAGTTGCTTATACTGTTTTATTTGTTTTGTTTTGTTGTGACAGGCTCTTCATATGTAGCCCTGCCTGGTCTGGAACCCGTTCTGTAAATCAGGTTGGCCTCAAACACACAGAGAGCCACCTGCTTCTGCTTCCGAGTGCTGGGAACAAAGGCATGTGCCACCATGCCTGCATTCTCCAGAGTTCTTTGGCTCACATGTTATCTTGATAATACTGGCACTTAACTATGAGGAGCTAAGCCTTATTTAGGTTCACATGAGAGCATCAGCCTCCAGGCTGTGGTAATTCCTCAGCAATCTCATAATCCTGAATGGTTGTCCCCACAGACTCTGTATAGTAACACACTTTCCTGCAAGTTAGTATGAAAGACTAGCTAAACCTTTGAAAGAGTCATATCCCTGCCTTATCATCAAGTGTCATTATTATTATATTCTTTTAAACTGTTATTGTTTTATCTTATTTACTTCTGTTTTGTTATTGTTTTTAAGGGAGTGAGATTTTTGCTTTTGAGACAGGTTCTTACTGTGTAGCTTGGGCTGGCCTAGAACTCATATATATTCCAGATTGGCCCTGAATTCACAGAGATCCACCTGCCCCTACATCCCGAGTGCAAGGAATTACTTGTTTTTGAGGCAGGATCCCACTTTATAGCCCAGCTGATGGAATTCACTGTGTAAGTTAGGCTAGTCTCAAACTCCCATTAGTCCTTCTGCCTCAGGTTCCTGAGTTCTAGCATTACAGATGTATACCACTATACTCAGGAAAAATATTCTTGAAAATCATTCTACTTATGTGAAAATATTAACTTAGTTGTCTGAACAGAGCTATAGTTTTTCAAAAAATGCAAACAAAAATCTAAAGGCCACTGTTGTTGGACACTATTAGGTTGTATGGGGTTTACTTGGTTTGTGTTTTGGATTATGGGGCAGCGTGAACTTTAGAGAAATAAAGGTTCCAATTCATTTCACTGTGAGTCCAGAAAGAAATCAATAGAGAGGCAGCCTTGGCCTTGAGAAAGGTATCAGTCCCTCCTAGGAATCAGGTACATGGCAACCTTGGAAGGGGCCTACAGGAACCCTGGTGGGCAAGTTGTGAAAGACCCCCATGAGACCCCAAGAGTTTGGAGCCTGTCAGGGGGGAAGGCCCTTGCCCCCAAGAGACGAGACCAGACCACTGGATGCAAGTGCAAGAGGTTATTTATTGTTTATACAGGTACCTGTGGACACTTCAGTCTTTCGGGGGACTGAGCATGCCGAGGTTAAAACTCAGGCAGTTTATATAGGGTTGGGGTGGCATGAAGCAGGCTTACAGAAGCAGAAGCATGGTTACAGGGATTTCATTGTTTCATCTAAACGTAGCAGTTGTAGTTAACCAAGGACAGTTGGTTATTCGGGTTGGGCACAAAGAATACAAAGAATTCAGTTATGACTCTCTCAGCATCCTGGATACCGTCCTGCTGACCTTGCTCTGGTCCAAGCTGCAGACCACAGATATCTGGTTGGCGTTGGATGAGAGCAGCACCTGGTTCCCTCCTGTACTTTTCTCATAACTTGACCTTGGCAATTAATGAGAGCAGCTCAAGCAGGCAATAAGCATGGTGGGGGGGGTCTTTCAGTTGATGGGTGGGAATCAGTTTCAACCCAACCCAGCACCCAGACCCTTACTTGTGAAGATGAAGATGTGTGCTATATACAGGGACTTGTGCAGTCTAGAAGAGAAGCACTGCTGAGTGAGGCTGTGATCTCTCTGCCCTTACTTGTGGATATGGCTGTTCATCCTCATCCTTTCCAGGCTGTGGCAGTTTGAATGCAATTGGCCCCCAAAGCTTATAGAGACTGGCACTATTAGAAGGTGTGGCTTTGTTAGAGAGGTATGGCCTTGTTGGAGGAAATATGTCACTGTCGGGGTGGGAATTAAGGCTTCCTATGCTCAAGATATTGCCCAGTGTCTCAGTCAACTTCCTGTTGCCTAAAGATGTAGGACTCTGAGCCACCAGCACCACCGTCTGCCTGCATACTGCCATGCTCCTTGTCATAATAATGGACTGAGCCTCTGAAACTGTAAGCTGCCACCCCAATTAAATGTTTTCTTTATAAGACTTGCTGTGATCACAGTGTCTTTCCACAGCAATAAAAACTCTAAGACATAGGCCTACTCCACCACAATATATGCAGTCAAAATCTATGGATGAGCACATCTCGTTGGAAAAGATGGTGTCACTAGAGATAGGCTTTGAGGTTTCAAAATCTCAAGCCAGGCCCAGTCTCATCCTGTCTCCAACTTCGGGATAAGATATAAGGTCTCAGCTACTGCTTTAGCACCATGCCTGCCTGCCTCCTGCCACTGCCATGCTCCCCACAATGACAGTCATGAACTTAACTCCAAGAAACCGTATATAAGCTCCCAATTAAATGCTTTCTTTTATAGGTTGACTTGGTCATGGTGTCCTCACGGCAGTAGAACTGTAACTAGGACAATTAGTGAATATACAAACCAATAATTATTAAATGCTGTGTGCTGAGCATAGTTGTGTGTGTGTATTGTGCTTTGACTGGAAATAATATGTTTGTTTATATCAACACAAAGACATCCATAATACATGGTGCCATTGCTATATCATAATGCTATTAGGCAGTAATTCTTCAGCTCTATTTTAAGCATAGAATTATAGTTGTATATATGGAGCATTACTGTATAATTTTTTTGTGTATGTTTGTGTAGATCAGGGTACATGAAGGCAAAGGTCAATCTCTGGTGTCCTTCCTTAAGAGGCATCCACTTTTTTTTTAAGGAGCCATCAACCTTTTTTTGAAACAGGGTCTCTCACTGGGACCTGAGACTTCTTGATTAGGCTACAATCAAACCTCATGGATCAAATCAGATCCTCATGCTTGCATACTGTACTAGCTAGTTTTATGTCAACTTGACACAAGCTAGTCATCAGAGCAGAAGGAGCCTCAATTGAGAAAATGTCTCCATGAGATCTATTTTTAAGGCATTTTTTATTCATCTATTTATTTTACATCCTTTTACATAAGGCATTTTTTTAAATTAGTGATCAATGAGAGAGGGCCCAGTCCATGTGGGGTGGGGCCATCCCTATGTTGGCGGTCCTGGGTTCTATAAGAAAGCAGGCTGAGCAAGCCATGTGAAGCAAGCCAGTAAGCAGCTCCTCCATGGCCTCTGCATCAGCTCCTGCTACCAGGTTCCTGCCCTGCTTGAGGTCCTGTCCTAACTTCCTTTGGTGATGAATAGCAATGTGGAAGTGTAAGCTGAATAAATCCTTTCCTCCCAACTTGCTTTTTGGTCATGATGTTTCACTACAGCAATAGAAACCCTAATTGAGACACCTAACAAGCCCTCTGATGACTGAACCATCTCTTCCAGTTCCTGTATATAAAGATTGTATACTCATAAACATACACAAATACAGGTGACACCAATTGGAGTCACACTGCAAGGCCAGCGCTCATCTGTTCAGTCATATGCCTTGTCACTTCCTCAATACTTTCAAAGTCCCTGTCAACTGAACTTTTAGGAAAAGACAGTGGCTTCTAGACAGGAATCAGGCAGAGAGATGATCTAGTGGCAAGTGACTGAGATTCTGTACTGTTTCCTTGCCTGGAAAATAGGAATGCAAACAATAACTACCTATGCTATGAGATTAAACTACATTAAGCATTTAGGCCACTGTTTGTCATGGTAACAGTTTCTTTTTTTCTTTACATGTGATGTCCAGTGATAACCTTATTGAGATGTGCCAGAGTAATAACACTAGATGGCTTAGGAATCTTTCTAGCTTCCATGGTTTGGGATGGAAAATTCCTTGTTGAAACGAAGATAATTAGGCTAGGTGTAATAGCACCCAGTACTAAAGAGGTTGAGGCAGCAGGAAAAAATGAAAAAAAAAATACAGCCTAACTCTCCAATGACCCCAGGAAGCTAGAAGTTTAAAAATACTATCTAAAAAGCCCTAATACCTTCAACTCCAGACCCTGTCCTCTGCCTGTAAATAGGCAAAAGGTCTAGGAGCCGGAGCAAATGCAGACCTCCGGGGCTATAGAAAACTGATTGGTCTATAAAGTGGGGGCTTGGATGATTTAAAATGATTGGTCTAAAAACTATAAAATGGTTTAAATTAATTGGCCCATGCGGGCTCTTGATGCTATGAGATGATTGATTGGTTTACGTTCCCCGGGCGTTGTTGTAAACCCTATAAAAGCTGTCTCAATTCTGTACTAGGGTCCTCAGTTCTCTACCACTGACTGTGGACCCCAGTGCACTTGGAATAAACAAGACCTCATGCAGTTTGCATCAAGACCGCTTCTCCTGAGTGATTTGGGGGTGTCGCCTTTCCTGAGTCAGAGCGTGAAGGTCCACGCTCTGCAGATCTTTCAGAATCAGGAGTGTAAGCCAAGCTGGGCTATATAGAGAGTTCCTGTCTCAAAAAAAGCAACCACAGGGGCTGGGGAGATGATGACTCTGCGGTTAAGCACCCTAGCTGCTCTCTTCCAGAAGATCTTGGGTTTAATTCCCAGCTCCATGAAGAATCTCACAACTGTGACTTTCCAGGAGTATACATCGCCCTCTTCTGACCTCTGCCGGCACCAAAAACACACATGGTACACAGACGTACCAGCATGTAAAACACCTATACATATTAAAAAAAAAAAAAAAAAGCAACCACAGCCAGGTGCAGTAGGCACAAACCTGCAGAGGCAGAGAAGTTACTGCAAGTTCTGAGGCCAGCTAGTCTATATTGCGAGTTCCAATCAGACAACAATGGAAAGCAATGACAATAAGTAAATATTTTTAAAAAATAGAAACAGATATTATAATCTGCCTCCCAAGGCTCAGAAACTCCAGAAAGGTCAAGCCAGATGGAGCTTTTAATGTCTACACCATGTGTGGAAGAAACGGTTTCGGAAACACATACACAATATACACAGCAGTGTATACTGTTACTGCGGAAAGATCGCCACGACCGCGGTTATCTACGTCAGTGGTGCTCACGTCAGGGACTGCCGCCAGTGACGCTGAAGGAGCAAACTTTTGGCAAGGCACGGGCGTCTCGCATCAGACCGCTGACAGAAGCCTCCACGCGGTGGCTCCGTGAGACGCTCAGCGCCACCACAGAACGCCCCAACCACTGGTCCACGTTTCTGCAGAGGAGCAAGCGCTTCTCAAAGCCGGTCTTTCGTGTAGGCTTCCAGCCAATCCGAGAGCTCCGTCCAGCCAATCCGCCCACTCGACCGCTGAAGGCGAGGCGTCGCGTCAGTATCATTGCGCGTGCGCACGCTGAGGGGGCGGGGCTTCCTTGTCAAGATGGCGGCCAGCGGCTTACGGCAAGCTGCTGCCGCTGCTAGCGCCTCAGTGAAGCCCATTTTCAGTCGCGACCTGAACGAGGCCAAGCGGAGGGTGCGCGAGCTCTACCGTGCTTGGTATCGGGAGGTGCCGAACACTGGTGAGAGGCAGAGGTGCATCCGGGGCCCTGAGGCCCCTGCCCAAGGTCTCACGGCCGAGCTGAGGTCACTGGCTAGAGCAGAAACGACTCCTGTGCTTCGGGGGACGAGGGTCACGCGAGGCAGAAGTGCCCCACACAGGGACAGGGCTTCCGAGCGACCTATTCGCTTTGGTGGCTTTTGTTTCTGTGTTTCTTACCAAGCCCCGGGGGGGCGGGGAGAGGGGGCAGGGACTGTGAGTGACTCCTACTTGGTAACTGAGGACAGAGAGGCAAATTGACACGTCCGGAGGCCAGAACTAGTCCCGGGAGCTTCTAGAACCCAGGGTCAACTTCCAGTTCCAGATGCCCATTGGATTTTGTAACCAAACTGCCGAAGAACTTGCGGTTATTCGTTCCCGGTTCTGGAAAACAAACGACCATAGGTGGAAAACGGCCAGTAGCTTCCTTAGTGCCTTTTGAAGGCTCCAGGTGAAATGGCCTGAGAAGTCTCCCTAGCTTTGCTCTCTAACTCGCTTGCTCTAGTATTTTAGAGTCTAATCCCTGCTGCTACACAGCACCTCTTTTCCCTTGGTGGTGGAGAATCAAATCTGTTCACGTGATGTTGGTCCTTGAATGCAGTTTGTTACCTTGATACCTCCCTCAGTGCTGCTACAATACTGGATTTTTAAAGGGGTGAAAGAGTTGTTTTATTTAACTTGGACCACCGCAGCTGATCTGAAGGGGAGGGCATTTTCCAGTAGGT
This sequence comes from Phodopus roborovskii, assembly GCF_943737965.1. Lineage (NCBI taxonomy): Eukaryota > Metazoa > Chordata > Mammalia > Rodentia > Cricetidae > Phodopus > Phodopus roborovskii. The sequence continues at coordinate 6,802,005 of NW_026126459.1, read as the reverse complement.
GACATACAGCACCATGGTACACCTCAGAGCTTGTTGAAAGGCAGCAGCACTTTCCTCAGGTTCTGCCCTTTATTAGCTGTGTGACCTTGGGTAAGATTTTCCATTTGTTCTGTTTGTTCATCGGTGAAATGAGCATAATAATACTGTCTTCTTCAAGGAGTTACTATATTAAATAAGTTACTATAGTAACTGACATAAAACTTGGGGAAGGCATGGGTGAGGGGTCGGACGGGGGTTCCTCATAGTTCTTAGAACTGACTGGAGTGAAGCACCAAAAAATGCTCTCAAGTCCACGTTTACCTGAGAGCATCTATACAACATTGAGTGCCTCAGTGTCTCTAAGTCTGATGCTTAACAAGTTGTAAGATTCTAAATTCTAGATTCTGCATCACTGTGTGTTAGTTTAGTGTCTTTGTCATCTTACAGTCCCTTTTTGTTCTTTTCTGAAGTTCCTATGCATATACTGACCAGCTCTCTGAACACTTAAATTTGTAGTGTTTACCATTTCTATGATGACTCAATTTAAGTATAATGAAAGGCTCAAACTTGACTTAAACACAGCATGACCCTAATTAATGATTTCCAGAGATTATTATACTTTGAGGTGTTTTGGGTTTTGTGTGTGTGTATATATGTTTTGGTGGTTTTTGGTTTTTGTGACTTTTTGTTGTTTTTTCTGAGACTGGGTCTCACTCTGTAGCCTTGGCTGGCCAGAAACTTGCTAATGTAGACCAGGCAAGCCTTAAACTCACAGAAATCCATCTACCTCTGTGTGCCACCACACTGACCTTGTTTTTGTTAGGATTCTGCCTCAAACCTTTGATCCATCAGCCTGAGTTCCCAATGTTGGGATTATAGGCATGTGCCACCATTGCTGGCTGGTTGAGGTAGTTCCATAGATCACAGTGGACTTGTCACAAGAATGGCCAAAGCACAAGGTATCCTCAGTTAACTGAATATACTGATCTCCTTAGCCGTAATGTCTGTAAGCCCTTGATATTCTGTTTCTTAGCCTTATATACCTCAAGCACTCTGCCCTTCCATCTAATCTAACACTTACCAATCCTTTTGCATTCTTAATGACATCAGCAAATCTAAATGCTGTATGTCAGGGGATGAAAGTGGCTAAAATCTGATTTTCTTTCTTTTAAATCAAGATCTGTGTATCTATGGTACCAAATAGGCCTAGGTTAACCTCCAACTTGCAGGCTGGGTTTACAGGCATGCTACCACTCAGTTCAGTTTACAACCTATTTTCCAAAGGACAACCATGTGGCATGTAAGTTCAGTCACTGAGTTTATGCTGCAGTTTTAGGCACTGACGAAATGGATTGCTGAGTATTGTGATAAATTTTATGTTTCTATGTCTGTGTGCATGGGTACAGGTAAATGCAAGTATTGGCAGAGGCCACAGACATGGATCCCCTGAAGCTGGAGTTTTTGAGTTGCCTGATGTGGGTGCTGGGAACTGGAACTCGGGTCCTCTGGAAAAGTAGTATGTGCTCTTAACAGCTGGGTCACCTCTCCAGGCCACCACCCTTTTTAAGGGAAAAAGGTTTATTTTGCTATTTCAGGTGACTCCTAGCTCCATGGTAGCAGCAGTTTATGGCAGAGCTGAATATCTCGTTTACAGTCATAGATGACTGTCTCAAGTCTCTCCTTCCAGATAGTCCAATTGTTTGATTAAAACCTCCCCTCCCCACACAAACCCTTAGCAATACCCCTCAGCTCTCAAATTCATGTACTACTTAAAACCTACACTACACAGTTTTATATAAATTTCAACTCTGGCATCTTATTTTGCTGGTTATCCCATATAAAAATAATATAATAGGGGTATCCTCAGTGATAGGGCCCTTGCCTAATATGGGAAAGGCCCTAGATTGCCCCAATCCCCTCCCATACCCACAAAAAGCACATAGGCACACCTGTACTCCCAGCTTCTCCAGAGGCTGAGTCAAGAGCATTGAGCTCCAGACTGGGCGATTTAGCATGACCTATGTCTCCAGGCTGAGGGCTGGACTATGTGGGAGCCACTTGTACATATTCAGTGAACATCCACTGATAAGCATCTAAAAACCTGTTTAAATGGTCTAATTTCTACAGAATCATCATGTTTTCTCTTTAGTGCACTTATTCCAGCTGGACATCACTGTGAAACAGGGACGGGATAAAGTCCGAGAAATGTTCATGAAGAATGCTCATGTCACAGACCCCAGAGTGGTTGATCTCCTGGTCATTAAGGTAACTGACCCTCTCTGATGAACTTTAAAATAGATCCAACAACTTGTCTTGTGCTTCTGATTTTTCAAGTGAATACTGCCTCCATTAATAAATAACAACTGCTGCTGGGCTATGGTGGCACACACCTTTAACCCCAGCACTCGGAAGGCAGAAGCAGGTAATCTCTGAGTTCGAGGCCAGCCTGGTCTAGAGTGAGTTCCAGGACAGCTTGGACTGCACAGAGAAATCCTATCTCCAACTCCCTCTCAAAAAAAAAAAAAAAAAAAAAAAAAAAAGCTGCTGACTTAGCAGCTGTTGCTGGTTCCTAGTTTAGTTCAACTGGAGGTCACCATTTCCACTTCTTTTATGTTTAAAGCCAGGGTCTTACTCTGTAGCTCTGGCTGGCCCTGAGATCTGCCTGCGTTTGCCTCCCAAGTGCCAGAACTAAAGGCATGAAGATCTCTACTTTTGAGACACTCACTATGTAGCCTGGGCCCCCAAATAAGCTTAGGAGATTGCTGGAGGGAAATTCACCCAGGGCCTTGCATTTTGTGACTTTAACAAGGGGAAGCAGGTCTGATGCCAGCCCTGCAAGTTGCTGTCTCACCTGTATGCCAACCACTAGAAGAGGAAGGCAGGATGGCTTTGGGTGTGGTACAAATGAGGTCAGATTGTGACCCTTGTGTTTTCCAGGCCAGTCATGTTCCATCAATAGAGGCTTCATGGCAGACCAGTCAATATTCACATAACTGTTACATAGAAACATGAAGTTAAACCAATCCAGTTGCACAGTCCGGGGGCCATGGAGTCTCCTGGAACTTGTTAATTACCTTTGTTTGAAAGGCCTCAGGTCACTGAGTCCCAGTGCCCTCCAAATGCAGAAACTTGCCTTGGAAGAGTTACTCACCCAAGGTCATTAACAAGTCCACGCCAGATAAGAGTACTGAACTTCAATGCTGGGCTCTTCATTTGGTGGTTTTGACTGACTACCTTCCCTTCACATACACAGGGAAAGATGGAGCTTCAGGAAACCATCCACGTGTGGAAGCAGCGGACACACATTATGCGGTACTTCCATGAAACAGAAACACCGAGGCCAAAGGACTTCCTGACCAAGTTCTATGTTGGCCATGACCCATGAGGTCACCCAATAGGAAGGTGCATGTTAATATTTAATTATTTAGAGTACAAATAAACTCATTATTTGATGGTTGCTTTGTGATAAACTTGTACTGGTGAACCCATTTCCTGTGAGGCCTTAGTGTACATGCCTTGTTTATTCCCTTTTCCTGAATATGGTGCTTGCTATCAACTTATCAGATCCTTACCTGGGGACGCAAGAAGGGGAAAAGGCTTATCTGTTCAGAATCTGTCACAGTATTTATGAAGCTGGGTGACTTTTTGTAGTTGTACTTATTATGTACTTACTTATGTTATTATAGTTGTACTTCCAAGATTGGGCATCTTGGTGTCAAGGCTTTTCCTATCAGGGAACAGCCACTCTATAGGGACAGCAGTAGGACAGACAAGATGACCTGTTTCCCCCTAGAAAATGGCTGTTCCAAGGCCTAGACCTACTTAGAAGCACTGGTCCTTAAAATGAAATTAACTCCCTACACATTGTGCAGTGGCACAACTATTCAATACAAACAGAGAACAGATTCTTCCTACTACTATGGTACTTTTTTTTTCAAACAGGATCTCATGTAGCCAAGGATAGCCAGGGATGACCTTGAACTACCAATGTTCTACCTCCTTCCCTGCACAGTCCTGAATGCTGGAGGAAGGTAGTCAGTATTTACATATTTACATATATGACCCCACATCATCAGAGATACCCCCACCCAAGAAGCCCAAGTTTTACAAAATATTTAACTATTAAGCAGTAACAAAACCCCACGTTTGGCACATGGCAACCCCTCCAGGCTTAAGGCTTCAATTAGCCTAAATGGCTTTGAGGGAAGTTTCTGCTGGATTTTTATAAAGTAAAAGAAAAAAATTTATAAAGTCTCAGGATGGGAGGTGAACAGAATTTCAGTGGTTAAGAGTACCGCTGCTTTTGCAGAGGACCAAAGTTAGTTCCCAACACCCACAGGAGGCAACTCATAATCACCTTTAACTCCAGCTCCTAGAGGGTCATATGCCTTTGGCCTCTAAGAACACCCGAAAACAGATACACAGTTAAAATTAATTAGAAGGTGAAAGTTCTCAATGCCCCTTGACAATGTCTGTGGTCATGTAACAGCCTAGATGTTCTAGCTCTTAATAAGATGCTTCTTGGCTACAGAAGGATGACAAAGTGCAGCTGAGTCTGCTGGGAGTGAGAAATGGGAACAGACTTTCAGTCATACACAGTTCATATTTATTATGTTACTCATAGTTTGCTTGCTTGTTATTTCCAGTGCTCTGTGGACAGCACATTTGAGGGAACCTCCCAATGCATAGGATTCTGGGCTGTTGTCACAAACCATGAGGAGATGAGGCTGGGGGCTTTCCCTGATCCTTTTGCCAATAGGGAAGGAGCTGAGTGTGCCACCACTTCATCTATTAGTGCTTTCTCCTTTCTGAACTTCCGCCAGGACCTGTAAGAAAGGCAAGCAATCAGTCACTTTTTTTTTAAAGACAGTCTCATGTAGCCCAGAGTCATCTTCAAACTCACTGTAGCCAAGGATGATCTTGAACTTGTTCCTGCCTCAACCTCTACAGTGCTGGGATTATTGATGTGTGCCAATAGACCTGGGGCATTTCGCTCTGCTTTCTGAGAAAAGGTCAGGAACAGGAGTTCCAGGCTATCCTTGAGCTCTGCCTTTACTTCTTGGGCACAGGTTCACAAAAAGCTCATGATACCAAATCAGGCTTTAGCAGTAGTCACTTTCAAATAGGAGGTAAAAGGAGACGTAGCATAGACAATAAAGAATGGGTGGACTTAAGACATAGTAGTAAAGAACAATGGGCCAATTCTTGGAGATGGGTAAGAATAAGAATAACTCAAGAAATGACTCCAGGACTGGAGAGATGGCTCAGATGATCAGAGCACATACCGATCTGGCAGAAGACCGAGTTCAGTTCGGCTCAAAGCTACCTGTAACTCCAGCTCCAAGGGACCTTAGTCTCCTGGCTTCTATGAGTATTCATACACATAGGCACATAAGTAGTGTTAAAATATTAATAAAATGATGAATCCTGCAGAGAGCCCCCTCTGGCAAGGCCACAGAAGACATGGCCCTCTCAAGGTTACTTCCTCCTATGGTTGAGAATATGGGAGATAAAAATGGCCTAAAGGGTATGACCAGATCACAACAAGAATGTCAGGCAGAGAGCGGGAGTGTCCTTGCCTGAGACAGTCTAGTCACACAGCATACATTACAGTACGGGAAATCAACACAGGAGAAGAATGGGAAGAGCACTGGGAGCCCTGCCGCAAAGGTTTGTAAGCAGGATACTGGCTCTGATGGTGCACAGTGTAATAAGATCTAACAGTAGTAACAGCATGCACACCTTTTAATCTTCGAACTCTGGAAGCAGAGGCAGGCAGACATCTGTGAGTCTGAAGCCAACCTGGTCTATATAGTGAGTGCTAGGACAGAGCTACACAGTGAGCTATTTAAAACAAACAAAAACCTGACAACAGTGAGGATTTGCTAGTTGCCTTTTAAAAATTTACTTATATTTATATGTGGATTTGCCATGTGTGTGGGTGTCCACAGAAGCTAGAAGAAGGTGTTGGACCCCTGGAACTGAAGTTACAGGTGGTTGTGAGCTGCCCAAAGTGGGCATTAGGAATAGAACCTGAGTCCTCTCCAAAGGCTAACAGCTGAACCATCTCTCCCACCCCCTTGCCAGTTTTAAATTTCAATATGAAGCTGTTGACTGTACTAAACTGGTCAAGAATCCTGGATGCCAAGACTTAACTTTGCTATCAACCTCAGACACCAATTTCACAGGTCTGTCCTGATTCGTTTGTAAAAATCCTACTGCAACATTACCAACAGACTTCTCAGGACTGAAGGTCCTGCTCTGCATCCCCCACCCTTTACCCTCCTCATGATTTGCTGTTTTACCTCTTCTTCTCTGAGGCAGAGATTGCATGACTTGTATTAAGTGGAAAGCAGTCAGGCAGTGGTGGTGCACACCTTTAATCCCAGCAGTCAGGAGACAGAGGCCAACCTGGTCTACAAACTAAGAGAAACCCTGTCTCGAAAAACCAAAACAAAAAAGGAAGTGTAAAGCATATTAAATCATAAAGAAAATGTCAGTTGACTGAATTAAGGTAGGTCAAGGGCAACTGAAAGGCTTGATAGGATCTTAATCTAGTAGTAAGAGATAACAGTGAAGCTGTCAGTCAAGTTATTCCTATCCAACATAGTAGAAAGACAAGAAGTCTCAAGTGGGTGAACTCACTAAGTCTTCTGCCCTGAGTGTCCAAATGCTGCGCAGGCCAGACTGCATCAGAGATCAGATGTTCCACCCTACTTCTTGTCCCTATCCAATTAGAAGAAAGGCAAGTCTCACCTGTTAATCATCATCGTCGTCATCCTCAGGAACAAAAATGTCATGCTCCTCAAGTAGAGCAGCAAAGTTCTTGCTAATGAGTGTCCCAACATAGAGAAAGGGGATCACAATGGAGAACACACGAAGAAGACCAAAGGACATCTGCAGAGAGAGATGTGCTGTGAGCACTGGAGACCAGTGGCTGCACCTCAAGCATTTCCTCCAGTGACCCCAGATCCAGACACCAACTGATTTTTTAAAGTCTTTGGGAAAACTCAGAGCAACAAAGAGACAAAGTGAGTTTGGTGGCCATCAAAATGAATATCAGAAAAAAGCATTAAGCTAAACTAAATTTGGGGAAATAAACAACTAAAAATTAGGGCACAACCAGCTAATACCTTGCAAGTGGGTGAATGTACTACAATAGCTAGACTAGTTCTACACACATGAACATGAGTTTCAGGGACTGGAGAGATGGCTCAGTAGTTAAGAGCACTAGACCTAGTTTTGAGTCTCAGCCCCCACATGAATTCTCCTAAGGAAGTAACTTCAGTTCCATCAAACTTCTGGCCTCTGTGGGCATCTGGTAGTTAAGAACTGCACAGACATACATGCAGCAAAACACCCATACACATAAAAAATTAGTTATAAAACAGTGTGCAGTGAAGAGTTTTTCCATACAGTCCTTTTTTTATGTAACTGGTTCCTGCTGCCTGAGAAACTGTATCACATTAAACTTGAAAACATGAAAAGACAGTACGAGCTAGAGGGAAGCAGGTGACATTTCACTAGTATTTGCTTTCTGATTTCCCTAGCTGTGCCGTTTTATAAAGCAAATGCACCTTCTGCTTCTTGCTGTGAACTGCGGCCAGCTGTTAGTACAGGTCAGACTATCTCTAAAAGATTTCGTTTTCCCTTTAACTCTACACAGCCATGCATTCAAAAACCACACCTTTGGTACAAGACTTTCCATTTTCCTTAAGGTCACTGAGGTCAAGTGACAGCGTTCAGTGGTGGAAAAAAAAAAAAGGACGTGATCCCTGGTTGTCAAGACCTAACTCTGCTACCAGCTTCAGATGCTGGCTCTGCCCTGATTCATCTATAAAACCCCTTCTGCAAGATTCCCTGCACACTTCTCAGGATAAAAGGACCTGCTCCGCATCCCTCCATCCTTTTCCATTTCCTTTTTTAGAGTTTATTACTTCCGCATTCCTGTCTCACTTCTTCAAGACTGTTTTATCCCATCACCTCTGAGGCAGAGATTGAATGACTTGTCTGTATCGGCACAAAGCTCTTCTTCTGGCCCTAGAGGATGGGTCATTGCGTCTCTCAAGATAAGACAGTGCACGTTTGCTGCTGTCTTCCAGCTTGTTCCCAGGAACCCAGCTTAACACTGGGTTTTACGCAAGCACTTTCCTCCACCTGTCAAAGTCAACAACCCAACTGAGCAAACTGTTCTAGGGCCTCAACGCAGTCTACGCCACTACTGTGACTGGCCTCTGCGCCTGTCAATCAGCCCAGGCCGTACGCACTCCCCCAGTGAATGGCCTCGATCCCTTCGCCCCGCCTCTAGTCAGACACTCACTTTCACCGGCTTGGGCAAAATGGCGCCGCTGCGAGTGACGGTGACTGACCTCGACGATACCAGGCTGCGACCTGAGCTGCCCGGTACGACGGAGAAATCGCCACCTCTCTTCCCCCTCAGCCCGCTCCAGACAGCCCCTGGTCGGACTGCTGTCCAGGCCAGCCGGCAAGCCACCGCGAACGCCATCTTCAGCTCCACCCCTTCCAGGGATCCACACCCTGCACGTCAAGTGCGGCCCTCTCATAGAAAAACCGCCTCTAAGCCTCGCGAGACTCTCGACGTATACGCCTGCGCAGTACCCGCGGGTAGTAGTGGGAAAGCCCTCTGAGCCGGTCCGATGTGGTGACGTCAGGTAGTCAACCCCGCCCCTCCCGGGCTCGAGGGCGGAGCCGTCGTCTGGGGCTCCATGAGTAAGGTCTGACCTTCACCTCTCAAAGACTTGATTTAATTAAGGGACCCAAATGTGTAATGAAAGACTTTATTTGGTATTTGAATTTATAAAATAAAAAACTGTAATAACAAAAAGTTAACAAGAGCCCATAGTGTCCGTGAACATTCGAAAAACGGGTGCAGCTTCCCATACAGCAGGAGGGAGCAAGCAAGTAGCGGAATTGGCCTGGTGGCCTCTGTACCAGCAAGACAGGTTCTCACTCAGTTGCTAGCCTAGGGCACTGGCTTCTCAGCTCTAACTCCTGACTCTTCATTTGTAAACACAGATTATAATAACCAAAATGAATAATTTTCTGAGAGGCTCTTATGTGTATCCCAGTCTAATAAAAAACCTACTGTGTAGTCAAGGATGCCCTTGAATACCTGATCCTCCTGTACCTCCCTTGCTATCACACCCTGCAAACTTTACTGTTCTGATTATAAGAAAAAACAAAACTGAAGCCAGATGTCCTGCTACAAAACAACAAAAACAAGGTGGACATGGTGGATCATATCTATAATCCCAGCACTGGCAAAACTAAGAATGAGTCCCAGGCCTGTAAGAGCTAAAAAGTGAGCCCTGATCTCCAAAACCAATCTATTTAAAGAATAAACACTAACTACTGTAACAAGGAAGTTAGCAAAGAAATAGTACCTCTGAGTACAATCAAGCCTTGTTGGCTTTGATGCTACAAGCAGACCTGAGAAACATGGTTGGCATCACAGGAACTGGCCCTGGCCAAGGAAGGAGACCATGAAACTCAGTCTCTTGGAGGCCAAAGTTTGGCCTTTAGGCCTGCATGGATTTTGGTCAGGCTGTCCCAAGGCCCCAGATAGGAAAAGAAGGGAGGACAGGAAGAGGCAGATTTTGTTAGGGAAGGGTATGGCTCTGGCGAGCCCTGCATTTTCCCAGTCACTGACTCTGTACCTATATAAAGGGGACAGATGAGTCTGACTTCTGGCTCTGTAGACCCAGCCATTTGACCTCTTAGAATAATAGAAAATGATACTGACATGATACAGGAGAAAGCAGCCATAGGATTCTTGGCAGACAAGCCTTGGGAAATAAGCAATAGGTGACAGGGTCCCTAGGAGTGACCGTGGATGACAGATCAGGAAGAGTTGCTCCTTTATAAAAGCTGCCTGCCTTTCCCAGGGCAATTATACATTATACCAGCATTATACATTGACAAGGTGGCAAGGGAGAGAAGACTCCCCCTTTAGCACCTAAAGGCCCTCTCCTGCAGAGAACCCTGCTCAAACCATGTCAATGTCAGTACTCAAGCCACTTCTGCTATCACCTCTGGCATTTAGATGCCCAAGGCTCGTTGTGCTGGAAATTCTGGCCAGAGTGTCCTGAAGGGGTAGAGAAGCACAGCCCTCTTCCTGCATTATGTTATGTTCCCATCAGCCACCTGGCCTTTCTAGGCCTTAGAAAATAGATTGGAAGTCACGATTCCTCAGTTCACTCCAGGCAGAGAGGAGGACTGAAGTTAAAGTCTACAGAGCAGGAAGGACACACACACACACGCGCGCACACACACACACACACAACCAACTGAGTAAACATTTAACTCCTGAAGTATGACCCTGATATCCTAACCGGCAGGACAGGGCCACAGCTCAAAGAGCCCTGGCTCAGGGCCTGTTCTGTTGCTTGCTCTCTGTTTGGTTCCCCTTGGCCCTTTGCTGCCATCCTCGTCTCAACTCCATGATCTCTTTCCCATACCAGTCATGCAAGATAGAGAAACAGGAGGTATCAGGGGACACAGGGCTCTGTCCCCTGCTTAGGAGGAGACTGGCAGGGCCCTGTAACCCCCACTCAGTCAAATCCCGACCTATTGGCCTGCTCCCCCTTTCTTCCACAGAACCATTGGAGTTTCGGTCCCTGGGGAGAAGGTGGCCATTCTCAGGTCCCAGAGCCCGTCGGTCAGGAGCCTGAGGCTTACTGCAGCCAGCAACAGACTTATGGGACACACAGCGATGCAAGGCCAGGCTCTGACGGGCATCCTGCAACTGGCTCTCCAGCTCTCGTACCACAAGTCGCATGTAGCCAAAGCTGGCTCGGGACAGTGCCTTCACCCAGGCCTCCTGGGCAACTTGCCCATCTGCTGCCAGCAGGTGTGGGCGTACTCCAGGGGCATCAAAGCGAATGGCAAAGGCAAATTCCTCAGGCACAGGAGCCTCAGCCAGCTCCACCGTGCAGCCCTCCAGTACCACCAGGCTCAGAGGGGCCCGGCTTTCTCTGTTCTCGAAAGAGAATAGCAGGTTGCCCTTGAGAACAAACCAGTATCTTCGGCCAGCACCACTAGGAGTAGGTGGGGTCCCTGGTCCTCCCCAAGTACGAAGGAAGCCAGTGTGGTCTGCTGGAGTCTCACTCAGAGCATAGTGGGCCACACTCCTCTTGTTCAGCTTCATGGCTCCCACGAGAACACTGAGCTAGAGAGATGGTAGCACCTGGAGGAAAGAACCCAGGCTCAGAAGACCTGCAGCCCCATCCTGTGGCTCCTATTAACCATGTCCCTGAAGCTCTCAGACTTCAATTGTGATGGATTAACTAGTCTTCCTTGCCAGTCATCTCAAAGGTCATGTAAGGCTCAAAAAAAAAAAAAAAAAAAAAAAAAAAAAAAGGATATCAAAAATCTGTAACAGAAAAGACAATACTTGTATCAGAATAAGAAGAATGGAGGACATTTAGTCAGGCCATTATGTGTACATCTTTAATCTCAGCACTTGGAGGCAGAGGCAGGTGGATCTCCATGAGTTACAGGCCAACCTAGTCTATAGATTGAGTTCCAGGACATGCTCCAAAAACTACACAGAGAAACCCTGTCTTGGGGGGGGGGGGATCACTCAGGAAGTAGAGGCATCTATGTGATTCGAGGCCATCCTGATCTACGAGTGAGATTCTGTAGCTAAGGCTATTACACAGAGAAACCCTGTCTCAAAAAAAAAAAAAAAAAAAAAAGTTTGCAGGACATTAACATGGGATGTTTTTGTTTCTTTGTTTAAAATAGGGTCTCATGTAGCCCAGGCTGCTCTCCAATTCACTGTCCAAGGATGCTCTTGAGCTGATCCAATTGTCCTCTGCCTCCCCAGTTCTGGGACTGCAGGCCTGCTGCCGTGCTTAGGATAGCTTGGTCTTCCTGAGCCCCTACCAGCCTCTCAGTGGTGGCCAGCCCACTTTAATAAGAACCTGTGATTTCAGAGCCAGATGGAGGCAGGGGAAAGGCCAGCCGGTGAGGGGTCAAAGGGGACCTGCCCTGTAAACTCCAGTGGTACTGGGAACACTGAAGATATACCCACCAAATCCAAATTCTGGTGCTCCGAGGCTCATATAGGGCAGCTGAACTGGCAAGGATGACGTAGGGAGAAGTAGCACATGGTCTCACACATTCAAAGCAGGATCTTGTTGGTGACACAATTATCAGAAGAGCCTACAGAGAGGGGTAGAATGGCCTCTTAACTAACCACACAGCCCAGACACATGGTTCCCAGGAAGCCTGCAAAGCAGTCCTCAAAGAATGTGAGAATTGCTGTTCTAACTTTAGGGCCCAGTGAAAGGGCAGCCTCTTGCAGGAGGATCTGCTTACCTGTTTTAATGCCCCACTCATCCCCTAGAGCAACTCAGCTTCCCTCTGTGTCTTGGCCCACAGTCTCTTGACTGTAACTATGGGCCCCCTGAAGCTAGCTAGACAGGTCAGATAAGTGCTGGTCAAGGCTTTCCCTTCTAGCACTTGTTAACAGAGTATCTCAGAAACCTCTCCTGATCACTGCTGTACCCAAAGTGGTTTGTTCTAAGATCAACTGGCCAGCAGTCCTCCATTTCTGATTATGTCCCTTTTGACCCCCCTCCATGGTTTCATTTGTCACTGTCCCCATTTGCAGGATGCCTGGGGTGGCTTAAGCTCGATTGCCCGATAACCTCCAATAATCAGCCCTGTGCAGACTTGCTGAATTCGTGGAAATTCAGTGGACAAAATTAGGTTCCTGTCCTTCTGAAATCTACTTTGCAGCAGGAGAGACAAGTAGTAAGCAAATATAATTAAATAAATAATGAATTAATCAAGTAGTGAGTGATGAAATCGGAGTCAGGATGCAGGAGGGGAAGAGAAGGGCTCCAAAGAGAAGGAAGCAGGCCCCGAATAGAGGAAGACCGTTCTAGCCACAGCCCGTCGTGGGCCCCACCGAGGGGCTGAGCCCTCGAGAGCCTGAAGTTGAGGCCTCTCCCTTGGGTGGCCCTGGGGATGCCTGGATCCCGCCTGAGCTCTCTAGCCACGTCCACAGCCACGCCCTCCAGGTCACCTCCTCCCGGAGCCCGCACTCACCTCCAGAACCCAAGCCTGGTTCGTCGGGTGGGATGCAATCCACCCCTGCTCCGGACCCCGTGCCTCCGCCCGGGCTGAGAATGTGGCCGCGGGAGTCGGGAGACCCCGCCCGGGAGGCTCGTGTTACCGCCCCGGCGTCTCCCCGCCCAGTACCCACCAGGCCTCGGGATCTACAAAGTCGCCTTGGCACGGCACGCACACCGAAGGGAAACTGAGGCGCTGGAGGGTGGGGACCCAACTGAGCTGTAGGACTTGTCGATGAAGGATGGCCTCGAACCCCGATCCCAACCTCAGGCTACCCATAAGGCTCCAGCTCACCACCGAAGGAGAATTCGGATGGTTTTTGTTTTGTTTTGTTTTTTGTTTTTGTTTCCCCCCCCCAAAAAAAGTTCCCCCTTACCGCCCAGCCAGTCTCACCCCACCCCGACAAAGCCAAGCCAGGCAAGCCATCCTAGGGCGAGCTCCTACAGAGCCTGCAAAACCTGCCAAGCTTCTCAACCAAGTCCTTGGGTCATCCCCATCTCTGCCTCTAGAAATTGGCCATTACAGCTTTTATCACAAGCTGGTGCGCATCTGCAATCCACTTGTGGTCCCAAGGCTCTACCTGGAGTCTGTCCATCCAAAGGCTTGCAGAGAAGACTGCAGGAGAACACTAAGGTGGGAGTCCCAGAAGCCCTGAAGGCAAATGCATTCAAACGACTGCCCAGAGTTTGTGGGTCCCCACCTCAACCTCTGCTTTGCAGTTCCTGAAGCCTAGAAGGCCCTTCCTTGGTACCCTATCCCCACCACTAGCCTCAAGCTCCTCGACATATAGGTCTCAGCTGTGAGGCCCCCTCCCTGACCTCACAATGTAGAGAAAGAGAAACATACCCTACACTACACCCTGCTTTGAGTGCTGGATTTTGTGTGTGTGTGTGGTACGGTGGATGTTTGTTATTGTTGTTGTTTACTAACTTTTCTTCAATTAATAGTATCATTTACAGTAAATATGTTACAAGGTGAAGATTGCCTGGGGAAATAGAGCATGAGTTTCTGAGGGTGGGAAGCTTGGGGTTTAAATAGACTGGTAGAATAAACCTCACTTTGACAAATAATTAAGAGAAATGAGGGTGTCGGCATTGCATTCTAGGCAGAGAGAAGAGCTAGTCCAAAGGCCTCCCGAAGGCCAATGAGGAAGGTGACAGCATGAAATGGGGCCAAAAGGTAGAGGGTGGGGCTTAGAAAAGGCATTTCTCTGAACTAAGAGTAGACAAACATGGGCTTGAGAGAGGAATGACCAGGGCTGGGTTGGTTAAGTTCTCATTAGATTATTTTATGTGTATGAGTGTTTTGCCTGCATGTATGTATGTGTGCACTATGTGCATGCCTGGTGGCCTCAGATTTCAGAAAAGGGTGTCAGATCCCCTGGAACTGGAGTAGGGATAATTGTGAGCCACCATGTGAGTCTAGACAACCAACCCCTGTGCTCTGCAAGAGCAACCAGTGCTCTTAATCACTGAGCCATCTCTCCATCCCACAGAGCTGGGTTTTCAGGGTTTGCCTTGGCTCCTGTGGGGAAAGTAACCTTAGATGGAAGGAGAAGGCCATCTGGGGTTCTATGAATCATCCAGAGCCCCCAGCCTTGCAGTGTGAGATGAGGGTGAAGTTTGAAAGTAGAGACCACAGGATTTTTGGAGAATTACATGTGAAGGCTGAGGAAAAGAGAAAGTAGGATGTACTAAGCATTGGGCTGTGGCTTAGGGAAGTAAGTTTGCCGTTATCTGAGATGTGGAAGGTGGCACTATTTCATTAGGGGCCAGTTGTGATTACTACCATCAGTATGAAGGCATCCAGAAATAGCATTTGGCAACAACATATGTTCAATAAATAATTGAATGAGTGAATGAATGAATTTGGGGAGTGGATGGGCAAACAACCCCTTGGATGACGTATATAGAGAAGGGCACACACAGCCTCTTAACCTTTCTAGGGCTGAAATGCCACCTAGCCTCTTCACATTTTTTTTTTTTTTTTTTTTTTTTTAGCTGTTAAGGGCAGGTTTCTGGGCTGACCCTTTCGCCTTCAGTAGAAATTCACTACACTCCCACTTACTAAGTGCAAGCAGTGCGGACCACCACCCACGCCCTTTGGGTAGGAACACACTGAGGGGAACACCTGCGGAGCGCGCACAGGGTCCTAGAGCTGATTCCCACGGGAACGCGCCTCGGGAGCGCGCAGAACGCAACTTTAAATGGGCGGAGCTTATGGAGGCTGGGCGCTGGGGCATAGAGGGAGGGCACGACGTTGCTAGGGGATTCTGATTGGTTGCTCTGGAAGGGTTGCCCCGCGATGCCCCGCCTCCCGGGTCGCAATAGGTACACGCCGCAGCGGCTGGGGGCTCCCGACGATAAACGCACAGCTGACTGAGCAAGCGAGAGGATAAGGACCAAGGAGGACCTTGGACCTGGATCTTTGAGGGCCGCGGTCGAGAACCTGGACACCACACGGGGATCCGGAGCCTGGTAGGGCCCAACGCCTCCCTTCTTCCTGGAACCAGTCGCTGCGGTTTTCGGGCTCTGGTCTGGCAAAAGGACGACGTCCTAGACCCGGTGTAGTTCTAAAGGAAAAGCCCAGATGCCGGGAATTGATGGTCGGGGAAGGAGTGATAGTAATGAAAGCGACTTGATACCACAACTGTCCAAAATTTTACCATATAGACAAGGATATTCTCCAACTCGCCTAGTGCGAAGATTAGATTAAAGGTGTGCGCCTCCATATCCGGCCATAACATCTCCTTTTTGAGGCAGTGTCTTCCTATGTAACCCTGGCTGGCCTGAAACTCGCTGTTGTGGACTAGGCTGGCCTGGAAGTCATAGAGACCCCCTGCCTCTACCTCCCGAGTGCCGGGATTAAAGGCGCACACCACTATGCCCGGTGAGATATTTAACATCTTATCTTCCACAGTTCAACATAAAAAGCTGATCAGAGCAGAGAAGATTCGTTTGGATCCTGATAATTGACTCCAGGACTATGCTGCAGAAGACAGGTACCCACAGCCTAGCGGGGTGGCTTTTGGAGGAGGACTGTAGAGGGGGAAGCGCCAGGCCTCTGATAGTTACTCTTCCTTGATGTGGGTATGTGGGGAGAAGTGTTCCTCTCCTCTTCTTGGAGCTACCAGGAAAAGCAAGGAGATGCTCCCCACCAAGAATCAGTTCTGCTCCAAAGAAGAGCACTTCCTTTCTCAGCCCTGCTCCAGTGTAGAGGCCCTATCTTACAGGGTACCAGCCTGCCATAGCAGACCTGTAAAGTGGGTATAGTAACTTACATGTAAGGAAACTGAAGTCCAAGAGGAAAGGGCTCACGCAGGTGAGCAGATGCGTGTGACTCTGAGGCGTTAAGAGCCCCAAGGCCTCAGAAACCTAGTCTGACCACAGTGTACTGTCCATTCTGTGCAGGGAGAGAAGGGGGAATCTGGTCTCACATATATCAAGGACATGACTTCAGGGTTCAGTTCTGTTGATTCTCAGCCTGTGGCAACAGCAAGTGGGTAGCCTAGCTTTTTAAATGGTTGTTCTGCCCTGTGGACCTTCCCCACAACTGCATATGCAGGCTGAGATGACTCCAACATGAACCTACCTACAAGTCACTGTCTATCTCCCTCCCCTCAGTGCTCTTACTGGCCCTGGTGGTCCAGGTGCTGATGCTGGAGAATGGGCTCCTGCGAACACCACCCATGGGCTGGCTGGCCTGGGAGCGTTTCCGATGTAACATCGATTGTGACCAGGACCCAAAGAACTGCATCAGGTGAGTACGATCTGCACGCCCAGGGCAATAGAATGAGGATACTACACTTATCAGCAAAAAATGCTAGCTCAGAATCTCCAAGCCTAGAGAGACTGCAGGCTGATACCTAGCCCCATGACCTATGTGGGGCCTCAGTGGGTAGGGACCTTGAGGTGGACCTGGACCCTGAGGTAACTGAAAAAGATAAAAAGCCAAGACAGGCTCCACATGCTTCCCTTGGCCTAGTCCCGCCCTTTGGCCTAGGGGCCAGACCATCCCTTTCATCCCACCCTGGGATGTCATTTACTTTTGTTATCTGTATGCCCTCAGGTGACAACAGAGACATGATTCTTTTTTTCCTTTTGGTTTTTTGAGGCAAGGTTTCTTCTTTATTGCCCTGGCTGCACTAGACCTAGCTCTGTAGACCAGGCTGGCCTTGGACTCACAGAAATCTGCTTGCCTCTGCCTCCAAAATGTATCCCACTCAGCTAGAGGCACAATTTTTACAGCCAGAATTCACACTCAGAGCGGAGGAAAGAGCAGGAATGAGGGTCAGCCTGGGCTACTGAGCAATACCATCCTCCTATCCCTTGCTAGTGAACGGCTCTTCATGGAGATGGCTGACCGGCTAGCCCAGGATGGATGGCGGGACCTGGGATATGTATACCTCAACATCGATGACTGCTGGATTGGTGAGCGGGATGCCAAAGGCCGCCTGCTACCTGATCCCAAGCGCTTCCCTCATGGGATTGCCTTCCTCGCTGACTATGTAAGTCCCACTCCAGTCTCCACACCTTAGTATGAAGGCCACACCTTTCCCTCCCATGTGCCTTGGGCTCATTAGCACAGTCTCCATTGAGAACTCAGTACAATGGTGGAAACTGAAAAATGAATGCCTACTTTTTGTCTAATGGGGTGAGAGCCAGAAAGGAACCTTAGCAAAAGCAAACATCCCCTGAAGCAGGGATTAGGTTGAGTTGATCCCAGAGATGAGGCCTCTGGGGCAGTAAAAGGCATCAAGGCAAGAGATAGCTGGAAGAAAATGGCCACAGCTGACCTGTTATTCAGTCAGTGGAAGCCATTGATGTTTCTGTTTTATTTCATTGAGACAGGATCTTGTATCCCAGGATGACCTCCAACACTCTGCAGCTGAAGATAATCTTAAACTTCTGGTGCTAGCTGGATGTAGTGGTATATGCCTTTAGTCCTATGCTCCAGAGAAAGGGATCTCTGTGAGTTCAAAGCCAAACTGGTCTACATAGAGTTTCAGGACAGCCAGGGCTGCATAGAGAGACCTTGTCTCAAACAAACAAAAATGTCTGATGCTATGATATTTTAGGTGCATGCCACTATACACAGTTTATACGGTACTTGGTAGAACCCAGGACCTCATGCATGTTAGGCAAGCACTCTACCAGCTGAGCTACACCCACAGCCCTAGGCTACTGTAAGTTTTAATGGGCCCTGTCAAGATATGCCTGTGAAGAGGGTCTCCCTGGAGCCACATATGTCTCTTCAACCCCCACAGGCTCACTCCCTAGGTCTGAAGCTAGGCATCTATGAGGACATGGGCAAAATGACCTGCATGGGTTACCCTGGCACCACTCTAGACAAAGTGGAGCTGGATGCCGAAACCTTTGCTGAATGGAAAGTGGACATGCTGAAGCTGGATGGCTGTTTCTCCACTGCCAAAGAACGTGCAGAGGGTAAGTTCATGCCTGGCTGGACCATCACATGGAGAGAAGGCAGCAGCTGTGGAGCTCAGTCCTCCTGTACCCGCGGTGGTAGTTTTCCCAAATCCCTCACCCCTGCTTACGGCTCCCAGGCCGCCTGCACATGCAATGGCACCGCAGCTACATAGGCTTGGCACCCAGGAAGTCGATCTTTAGGTACAGGGAGGCACTTCCTAGACTGTCTCCCGTGCCTGCTAAGTCACCAAATTGGGGTTTCTGCAGGGTACCCCAAGATGGCTGCTGCCCTGAATGCCACGGGCCGTCCTATCGCCTTTTCTTGCAGCTGGCCAGCCTATGAAGGGGGCCTCCCCCCCAAGGTAAGCCCTTCTGTGCCCCTGCCTGCCACAGCTTCTCACTCCCAGGCCACACCACCTCCTATTGCCAGGCCAAAGGCAGACTGCCACCATAGCCAGAGTTGCTCTCACCATAGTTAGTCAGCATACCCATGTGTAGGTGTCTAGAGGCCAGGTCATTGAACCGTAGAGGAGGCCTCAGCCAGCTCATCAGGTAGGTAGTTGGTGTTGGCATCCAAGACAGGTGAGCAAGGCACAGGCACATGTTCAGCAAGTGATCAGAATCCTGGATGGTTCACACGAGTTAGAAGACCCGGAAGGCTACTGAGGCCAGGCAGAGCCTCAGAAAGGCTTAGACCTCCAAACCTGAAAGAGGCAAGTGGTAGCTCTGTCACCAAAGAAATGCACATCATGTATGTGGCACACGGTGGGGAGGGTGATGGGATCACCCCCTATATGGAAGGAAGGCTTGGGCAGCCTCTGAATGGAGCCCACCTTCCCAGACTTCACGCCCCTGCAGATCCATTCTCTGCCTCATTTCGAGCCTCTACCTGCTAGCCTCCCCAGCTGGTAGGTGGCCCCTGGACATCAGGCTGAATGGTGCTGGCTCCTTCCTTTCCCAACATCCAGGTGAACTACACTCTGATTGCCAACATCTGTAATCTCTGGCGCAACTATGATGATATCCAGGACTCCTGGAAGAGTGTGCTCTCCATTCTGGACTGGTTTGTGAAACACCAGGACATACTGCAGCCAGTGGCGGGTCCTGGACACTGGAACGACCCAGACATGGTACCAAGGTGGAAGGGGAGGTCTCCAGCCCCACCCTCTGTACCATCCCAGAAACCCTACAACCACCACCCTGTGCTCTCTTCCTTATAGGACAGTGGTCCTCAACCTTCCTGATGCTGCAATCCTTTAATACAGTTCCTCATTTGTGGTGACCCCAACCATAAAATTACTTTGTTGCTACTTCATAACTATAATTTTGCTACTGTATGAATCATAATGTAAATAGCTGATATGGGACTCCTGGGGTTGGGATCCACAGATTGAGAATCATTGTTCTAGGTAAGGCCTAGAACAACACAACTGTGTGCCTGGACTGGGTGTGTGGGCATCTTCTTAGCCCCTCCCTGCCCCCACCTCTTTCACATAAGAATGTTCTAGAGCATAGTCTGGGAATGGCCATTGTTAAGCACATCCCAGGACATTCTGATGCCTCAAAGAGCTCTGAGAGCCCATCTGTAGCATGTATCCAGCCTTCCCTCTCTGCCCCTGGCTCCTCTGTTACTGTACTCTCTCACCCTCCAAAGCCCCCAGTCCTGCCCCACCCCCTCCCCGTCACAACTGGCCCCCATCCTGCTTCTAGTCCTTGTCCTTTGGATCTCAGTCATTGGTGACTTACATAAACATTTCAGGATTATCAATTCAATTAGTCAGGAAACATCACCAATCAATGAAGAGGCAGGAGGATGGCCAGCCTGGAGAGCAGAGATCACCTGCCCTGGAACTCCAGTTCTCCAGTTCTCAACTTCCCCTGCCTAGTCCCTCCCTCTCTCTCTCTCTCTCTCTCTCTCTCTCTCTCTCTCTCTCTCTCTCTCTCTCTCTCTCTCTCTCTCTCTCTCTCTTTCTCTCTCTCTCTCTCTTCTCTCTCTCTCTCCTCTCTCTCCTTTCTCCTTTTTTTTTTTCCTTTAGACAGGGTTTCACTATGTCACAATGGAATCCTGGCTGGCCTGGAACTCCCCCCACCCCCTGCCTCTACCTCCATTGCTGGAATTAAAGACACATGCTACCACACCTGGCCTATATGGCCTAGATCCTTAAATCTTCCTTGCCTCAGTCTTGTCATTTGGAAATGAGAATAATGACAGTGGCTATAGCATTAGCCATACTTATTTGCATCTTGACTATGGACAGGCTGGCTGCCTTAGAGTCAAGAATCCCTGCGGTCCATCCAGCTGTGGCAGAGGGTGGCCAGTGACAGGAATCCTTGTGGTCCATCCAGCTGTGGCTGTGGCAGAGGGTGACTGACCAGTGGCAGTTATAGGAGCTCTTAACTCTTCTCCCTCACATTTCTTCCTTTCTTTCCTTCCTCTCACCTGCCCTCCCTCCTTCTCTCTCTTTTTTGTTGTTTTGTTTGAAAAAGAAGTCTTGGGCTGGAGAGATGACTCAGAGGTTAAGAAATAGAAGTCTCTGTATAGCCCTGGCTAGCTGTATAGACCTCCTGCCCTTAAACTCCTGGAAATCCTCCTGCCACTACTTCCCAAGTACTAAGATTATAGGCAGGAGCCACAGAGGCCAAAACTCCTCTGTTTTGTTTTGGGTTTTTTTGTTTGTTTCTCACCCAGTACTAAGGTCAAACCTAGGCTTTACATACCTAGGGAAGCTCTCTACACTGAGCTGTATACTCACCCTTTCTATATTATTTACTTTGAGACAAATCTCTCAGGCTAACTCTGAACTCCCTCAGGCTCAGAGGTCCTGAACTTTTATTTATTAACCTGCATCTCCCCACTCACAAGACCATCACCCCTTCTGCACAGGGGAAGCTGATGTTAGATGGGATATGACTTGCCCCAGTACCCCTTGGCTATGCAAATGCAGCCTTCATCCCAATCCCTGTCTGCTCTTGCCTTGGCCTCATGTTTGGCAAGGGCTTCAGGAGGCCCTCACTAATTGCTCCTTTCCTCTATTCCCAGCTGCTCATCGGGAACTTTGGCCTCAGTTTTGAGGAGTCCCGGTCCCAGATGGCCCTGTGGACAGTGTTGGCAGCCCCCCTCTTCATGTCCACGGACCTTCGTACCATCTCTCCCCAGAACATAGACATTCTTCAGAATCCACTCATAATCAAAATCAATCAGGACCCCTTAGGCATCCAGGGACGCAGGATCTTCAAGGTACTGGAATGGAGTGAGGAGAAGAGAGACTTAAGGATCTGGGCTCCCCTGAGAACAGCAGAGCTGTTCTCCCTGGTGGTGACATGGGTTTAGGGATGCTTCTGGGAACTACTGGCTTCTTGCCTGAGTCAGAACAGGACAGTTCCTGAGTCAGGGTGGGTATACATGACAGGAGCACAGGGGATCAGTGAGTCACAGTGGCGTCATGCAGGTGAAGTCCTGCAGAAAATGAGTACTTTTCTCCAGAGTTTCAAGAATTGTTTAGCCAAAGACACTGTTGCTATTGCCAGTGTCTACTGTATACTGTTGCTACTGCCAGTGTCTACTATTTATTAAGCAACACTGGGCTGGGCATCTTGCATGTATTTTCTCAGTAACTCTGTTTTACTGAAATTAGAACTTCCAGAATCTAAGCAACTTTCTCCCAAGGCCATGTATTTGTATTTGAATTCCATGGTGGCTTCCCCCAAAGCTTTTGCCTCTAATGAAAAGAAATATATTAAACTACAGAAAGGACTTGTACAGAAGCAGCAAGATGGCTCAGCTGGTAAAGCTGCAGACCCTGATGGCCTGGGTTCAGTCTTGAGACCCACAAGGTAGAGAGAACCAAATGCCACATGTTCTCTGATGTACATCACACGTGCACACACATGCATACACGTTAATAGTTACTAAAAGTTGATGCTGGAAAGATGGCTCAGTAGTTAAGAATACTTACTCCTCTTCTGAGGCACACAGGGTTCCATTCCCAGAATGTATGTGGTGTGTGTAACTCCAATTCCAGGAATCTGACACCCTTTTCTGGCCTCAGGCATCAAATACATGCAGTAAATTTACATACATGCAGACAAAACACTCATACATATAAGTATAATAATAAATCTTTTAAAAAGAAGAAGCCAGGCAATGGTGCATACCTTTAATCCCAGCACTCAGGAGGCAGAGGCAGGAAGATCTCTGAGTTCAAGGCTAGCCTGAACTACAGAGTGAGTTCCAGGACAGCCAGGACTGTTATATAGAGAAACCTTGTCTTGGAAAAACAAAAACAAAGAAAAAAACAGAAAACAAAACAAAACAAAAAGACAGAAGGCACTTGTTGAATTAGTGATGTCCCAAGGAGATAACTAGTCCCTGCCAGAGGTGCCAGTGCTGGAGCTGTGCCTGAGAATTGTTCTACATAATGAAGCATTCTCACTACATGAGGCCAGCTGCATGCCTTCCCCCATCAGCATCCCCAACTGCAGCTCTGGAATTGTCTCGGCAGTGTTCTTATGGTATGGCCTCAGTTCTTTGTGTCTGTACCTCTTGTCATCCTATGCAGTGCCTGGCACAGAATTAGGTTCACATCTGCTGAGTCAGAAAAGGAGAGAAAAGTGTAGGTGCTGGACGGCTCAAGTCTCTGTGACAGAGCAGTGGGCTGGAGATAAAGAGAGCTAGCAGGTCAGGGTATGGAAGGCAGGGATGCCAGAGCCAAACTGAACATGGGATTCCATCCAGTGGTTCTCTTTTGTGCCTAGAGTAAATCCCAAATTGAGGTGTTCAAGCGGCATCTGTCTAATGAGGCGAGTGCCCTGGTCTTCTTCAGCCGCAGGACAGACATGCCTTACCACTTCCATTCCTCCCTCTTGGAACTGAACTTCCCCAGATCCAGGGTGTATGAGGTAAGTGCCCTGTCACCCGCAGTCCCTGGCCCAGCCTTCTAGCATCCATGTGGCCCTGGCTCACACATGGTTTCCCCTATGCCTTTGAGCCCTGGAAAGTGCCTGCAAGATGGGGGGTGGGTTGCAGCGGGAGGTACCAAGCAAGGGCTGTGGTTGGTGCTATTCTCTGCACTGTTGTTTGCAGCCATGTGGATGGAGCTGCTGGGTATGAATGAGTACCCTTGACATCCCAAGCTGGTCCCTTACTCACTGGTCAGCTTTTGTGCCATGGTCCTTACAGTTGTCCACAGGGAGGGGCTTTTTCTGTTGCCTGCTTGAATATCTGTCAGCCTTGCTAATAAGTAAGTGGGATGCTCTTACTACTATGGGGTGTACTGGAGGCCTAGCACAGGCAGGCTGAAACATAGGCTTCTAGGCCTTCTGACGGGAGTGGTCTCTGTATAGCTGTTCTCATTTTAGCCTTAACAATGATGTGTGTCTCCCCAATACAGGGCCAGAATGTCTTCACAGGGGATGTCATCAGCGGCCTGAAGAGTGAAACCAACTTCACTGTGGTCATCAATCCTTCAGGGGTTGTGATGTGGTACCTATATCCTATCAAGCACCTGGGGCTCTCCACACAGATGTCCCAGTTGTGAGGACCCAAGAATGACAGGCTATGGCAGCCCCACTGAGCCTGGACCACGGAGCCTTGGCATGCCGAGGACATGGCAGGGTTCTGTCCTTCCCAGGCTGCTCGGCGATGTGACCCCATCATACCCAAAGTGCATTTGTAGGGCCAGTTTCCATGCCCTGCTGGAACAGGGGCCATCTTTGAAAACTAAGCTTGGCAGTTTCCTGTGGCCTTCTGGCCTCTGCCTCCACAGCAGTGCTGAACAACTTGGCCAGCCTCCTGAGCCCCCACAGGCAGGGCACTGATGCCCATAGGACTTTAGCCTCTGACTTTGCTAACTCAGTAATCAGGATTTGGAATTCTTTTGAATTAAGAATAGAGATCTGACTCCGTGCCAGGAGCTCTCACAAATCATGTGATTGGCCTTCCTATTGGAGAAGGCCTTTGCAGTTGACACCTTGGGAAATGAGGGATGTATTGGAGACCTTAGCTCCCTTAGGTCACCAATAAAGCTGTTTTTTAACTGTTCTCTAATTAAGTAGTGGTATTATGGACTTGGGGCCAAGGAGTTGGCTGGGGGTTGGGACTCAGTGAGGGACTTTGCTAGCTTCAAGTCTCATCCCACATGGAAGATGTTTAGGACCTTCTGGTCCTTCGTTTTCCAGAGTAACATTTGGACCTGATTCCTTTCAAGATTCTTTTTCCTGCATTTTCTACTTCCTGGAGATGCCAGGCTTGCCTCCCAACAGGGGACCATCCCTGGTATGTCTGACACTGGTGAGGTATCAGTCCACAGTCAGGTGGACTGGCAATGTGCCCTACAGCGTAAGCTCTGCCCAGTGCTGTTCATTGGTCCCCCTTATCCTCAACCTGGTGTCTTTACCACCCCAATTTTCTTATGTCCCAGTCTAGCAGCAGAAGAGATTCAGGTTTCCTTGCTGTGTTCACAAGTCCGGGGCTTCTTCCTGTCCTGGGGTCTATTGCCTCTTTGACTTAAGGAAAGAGGCAGCAGACAAAAATGGCAAGCTCTGGACTGCCTGTTACCAGTTCTGATTTCCAAGCCCTGTGTCTCTAGTTAGCTCAGGATATGGGATACCCCTTTAACCCAGTGACTCTGGCTCTTTGCCATTCACAGTGCTGGTGGCAGAGCAGGCTAGCTAGGTCCTTGTTGTGTCTTAAATCTAGGAGTGCTCCATGCTTCATTCAGGCCTTGAATCGGTTCTACCAGTGAGATGATTTCTGGGTAGAGCTATACTCTACCTTCAGGGTTTTGAGTTCCCTGAGTCTACAGTAAGATGCAAAAAAATCTAGAACATATTTGATAGTGCCATGTGTGGGTTCTCAAGAGTGTTAAAACGATCTATTAAGAGCCAAGTGATGGTGGCACACACCTTTAATCCCAGAACTTGGGAGGCAGAGGAAGGTAGATCTCTGAATTCAAGGCCAACCTGGTCTACAAAGTGAGTATCAGGACAGCCAAATCTACACAGAGAAACCTTGTCTCAAAAAACAAACAAAAAAAAAAGATTTAAATTGGTTTAGGAAATATAGTCAAAATGGTCCCGACAATAGCTGTCTCACACCTGGAATGTCAAGAACCCACAGTTGCTAGGTTCTTGAGGCTGGATGCCTTACCAGGCATAGTCCAACAGTGGCTGTCTCACACCCAGAGGCTAACAGCCCTGTAGTTGCTCAGTTTTCAAGGTTGAGGACTTGGGCAATCCCAGACTGCTATGGAAGGCCTAGGAGGCTCCTGAAAAGCCACTCCAGTCAGTGTTGAAAGCCCAGACAAGCTGGTTCTGGTATCAAAGGACGCAGCAGTGAATTAACTCAGCAGTGATAGGAAAAGCCAATAACCTTCTGTCCCTGCCCTTTCATATCTGAGCTGCCTCCTAAGGTGCTGCCCAAAGTTCTGTTGAGTTTTCACATATGGATTAAGGCAATTGTCGAAGTTAGGGTTTCCATTGCTATGAGGAGACACAATAACCACAGCAACTCGTTTTTTGTTTTGCTTTGTTTTTGTTTTTTGACAGGGTTTCTCTGTTACTTTGTAGCCTATCCTGGATCTCACTCTGTAGACCAGGCTGACCTCTAACTCACAGAGCTCTGCCTGCCTCTGCCTCCCGACTGCTGCAATTAAAGGCATGGGCCACCACCACCTGGCAAACACACATTTTTTTATAAAGGAAAACATTTAATTGGAATGGCTTATAGTTTCAGAGGTTTAGTTCATTGGGACATGGCAGCCTTCAGGCAGACATGGTGCTGGAGAGGGAACTGAGAGGTCTACACACCCAGATCAGCAGGCAGCAAGAAAAAAAAAGCTACTCTAGGTGTTGCTTGAGCTTCTGAGATCTCAAAGCCCACTCCATAGAAACAACTTCTCCAACAAAGCCACACCTACTTTAACAAGTCCACACCTCCTAATAATGCCACTCCCTATGGCAAAGCATTCAAACACGTGAGTTTATGGGGGCCATTACTATTCAAACCACCACAGCAATCAAGACAAGCCCCACAGACAAGCCCACTGGCTAAGCTGAATGTAAACAACCCCTCAATTGAGACTAGATGATGAGATGACAACTGGATTCCACTGATGAGGCCACCACCTCTGACCAGTCTGAGTCACCAGAGGAAGCTGTCTTTTCCCCAAAGACTCTACCAAGGACTAATTCAGTATTTGTTGTCTGAGAAAATATGTCTCCTTTGTTTCAAAGATAATTCATTGTGTATGGCATTTTAGCTACTTTATCGAACTCTGTGAGTGGTTCATCCTAGAGAGCAGATGCCCCTTGGTTCTGTGAGGATCTCTTTCCTCCTGGTAACCCTCCTATATGTGTCCTACATCTTTTGGGCACACTTTGTTAATCCCATCAGTCGAGAATATTTTAAGTCTATGAAATGCTTTATGTTATATCTTCATTAATATGTAATTTAAAAAAAAATAGCTAGGCAGTGGTAGCACGTGCCTTTAATCCCAGCACTAAAACAGGCAAGCAGCTCTCTTTAAGTTCAAGGCCAGCCTCGTCTACAAGGTGAGTTCCGGGATAGCTGGAAACTCTGTCTTGAAAAATCAAATAAATGAATAAATGGCTCAAGGGTTGGGGGCACAGCTATGAGCACCAAACACTGAACACTAGACTGGAATATTCCTATCTTGTGATGAAGCAAGACAATGACCTAAGCAGTCTGGCAAAGAGCCTATACAATGTCTCTCCTGACCTAAGGTGTACTCAGGTTAACAGAAACTGACATAGGGATATGTATCTAACTACTTATGTTCAATGCCAGGCTTCTGGAAATTTTAAATAAGGAGCAACATAGATATTCATGATAAATAAAGTTTATAAAAACTTATTTTGTTTGTTTTTTGAGACAGAGTTTCTCTCTGTAGCTCTGGCTGTCCTGTAATTTGATTTGTACACCAGGCTGCCTCAAATTCACAGAGATCAGTCTGCCTCGGCCTCCTGAGTGCTGGGATTAAAGGTATACACCACCATCACCCAGCTAAATTTACAAATTCTTAAGATCTATTCATGTTTACAGTAATATGTCTAGTCTTTTTGTCTGCTAACTTTGCTAAGCTTTAGCTATATGGATAAACTGAGGCATATAAGAAACTAGCATTCAATTGTAATGGTGTCCTATGAAAGGATCAGGTAAGTTCCCAGTCTTTATGTGTTATGACAAAGTGGGGTGGGGGGGACCTTGGCAGATTCCATGGCAGGCGAGGTTGACCGAGGCAGGGGACAGACATGCCAGCCAGCCAGAGATTAGTGAGAAGTTTATTAGAAAGGGGAGGTAGGGGGAAGGAAAGAAAAAAGAGGTAAAGAGACAGAGGGACAGAGAGAGGACAGAAGAGAAGAGGAAGACAGGACTTTTCCTGTCTGCCCCCCAGAACAGCAGGAAAAAGAACATTAAGTGGGCAGGGGTCTTTCTTTTAAATGGTTCTTTTGCACCTCTGTGCAGACTATGTAGCCATCAGCCATAGAACTCTGGGCTGACCAGGGTACTGCCTGAGTGTATTCTGCCAGGTGACAGGGGCAGGCCAACATACTACCTGAATCCTCACACTGTGGACTGTATTTATGATTTAAAGTTTTATTTTGATGCTAAAAGACCTTCAATCTTCGACTAAAATTAAGGCCCAAACTTAACAAAGATAAAGCTGCAAAATCTTATAAAAGCTACTAACTTGTTGTAAACTGTTACATATGAGCATTATAATACCTTTTGAGATAAGGTTTCACTGTGTATCCTTGTCTGTCCTGGAACTAATTCTGTAGACCAGGCTGACCTTGAACTCACAGAGATCCACTTGCCTCTGCTTCCCAAGTACTGGGGTTAAAAGCATGCACCACCATATCCTGGCATAATAATCAAATTCTTTAATGTTCTCAGAACGATACTTGTAGCCATACTAAGTTCCAATGTAATCCATTTACAATGAAAAGCTTTATTTAGCCTCCTGTATGGGTTTTCAAGATTAAGCTTATAACTAGTAACTAAAAGCAAAGTTTGTTTAGCTCCAATATACTTAACAGAGTATGGTCCTCAAATTCTTTAGAGAGCTGCTGACTATGGTATTTAAAATATTTAATGAAGCTGGGCAGTGGTGGGAGACAGAGGCAGGAGGATCTCTGTGAGTTTGAGGCCATCCTGGTCTACAGACTGTGGAAGGACAGGCTCCAAAGCCACACAGAGAAACACTGTCTCGAAACAAACAAAACCTAAATAAACAAATAAGCAAATAAATAAAATATTTAATGAAAAGAGTTTTCCACGATAGACATGAATGCAAACCCCCAGCAGCTGCCCTAAGACTATGGGGCACAGACTATGCAACCTGAATTGTGGTAACACTAACCACTGAACAAAACTGCCTCATGCCTCACCCATTGTCAGGACCCTTGCCCAAACTGTGGACAAGTCAAACACTGATTGCCCCACTCTGCCTAGACAAAGACCCTCAAATTCCTCCTCCACAGGAAAGCCACTTAGATCTTCTGGGCCTGGTGGTTGAGAACTAGTGCTATGCTGGGACATCTGCTCCCAATAAAATCACTGAGACCATGGGAGCTTAGGGTAACTGTCTAGGTAGTGGTTTAAGTTTGACATTTTAATTGATGCAGATACCATTTAGATTATAATTCTGGCTATAATTTAAATTTCCCACCTCTGAGTTCCCCTGGGTCCTTCTCGTGCCAACCACTTCATTGGACAGATGAGGGAACCGGGTTATAGCAGTTAACTCATTAAACAATAAAAGAACCTTTGCTTTTGTATCAGAATGGGCCTCTGGGTGATTTGGAGGTTCAGAATTTGGGCACAACAATAATAAGATTTCAAAAGTTCAGGGTTTTAACATTGGTCTATGGAACTATGATAAACTGGTAAAGCATTAATTACTATTATCAGTCACAAGTTCAAAATTTCAAATTTCCTTTGGCTGTTTACTGGCTGGTTTTATGCAACTTGACACAAGCTAGAGTCATCAGAGAGGAGGAGTCTCTGTTGGGGAAATGCCTCCATGAGATCCAGCTGTAAGACATTTTCTCAATTAGTGATCAATGATGGGTGGTGCCATTCCTGGGCTGTTGATGCTGGGCTCTATAAGAAAGCAGGTAGGAAGGAGCCAGGGTAGTGGTGGCACATGCTTTTGTCCCAGTACGCAGAAGGCAGAAGCAGGCCTATCTCTGTGAGTTCGAGACCAGCCTGGTCTACAGAACAAGTTCCAGGACAGGCTCCAAAGCCACAGAAAAACACTGTCTTGAAAAACCAAAAAGAAAAAGCAGGCTGAGCAAGCCAGTAAGCAGCACTGCTTCATGGCCTCTGCATTGTTAGCTCCTGCCTCCAGGATCCTGCTCTTTTGTTCTTGTCCTGACTTCTTTCAGTGATGGACAGCAATGCTAAAGTGTAAGCCAAAGAAACCCTTTTCTCCCCAACTTGTTTTTTTGGTCATGATGTTTCATTGAAGCTATAGGAACCCTAAGACAGTTGTCTTATATGTATGGACTTAAAGATACTTCTTCTTCTTGGGTTAAAAACATCTCTGTCCAATCTTTGTATCCAGTCCTCAGGACAGAGAAAAGAATGTTCATGCTTTGTGAGTCTATTCCAGCTGTCTTACAGACACCTGATAGCTGCTTTTACTACAATGTGGATTTCACTACAGATTACAAATAATGGTTAATGCTAATATACCTAAAACTTTTATCTCTTTTTGTAAAGTAAAAGTATTCATGTAAAGCTTTAGGGAGTGGAGGGAGTCAAAAGATTTGGATCTACTTCTCCAGATAAGTAGTCTAAGTGTTGTGGGATATCTATATCCTATGTAAAAAGGCATTTCTGTGAATGGTATAACAAAAAGCTGAACAGCCAATAGCTAGGCTGAAGGCATAGATGGGACTTCTGGGAAGAGAGAGGAAGTAGGAGGAGATTACTGAGGCACAGAAGACAGGCCAAGGAGACAGAGTTCCAGGAGAGTGTCTTGAAAAACCAAAACTAAAGTAAAAAGCCACATGGTAAAATGTAGAGTAATAAAAGCAGGTTAATTTAAGTTATAAGAGCTAGTGGGACAAACCTAAGCTAAGGCCAAGCTTTCATCATCAAAAGGAAGTCTCCATGTTGTTATTTGTAAGCTGGTGGCACAAAGAAAACTCTGATTCTCCCACCTGCCTGTTCCTTAAGGTGGGTCTCTCTCTCTCTCTCTCTCTCTCTGCAAACTTAATTCGCTTTATTTTTCTTGTTTAAAAACTCTATGTTGCTGGAGGCAGAGGCAGGTGAATCTCTGTGAGTTCAAAGCCAGCCTGATCTACACAGCAAATTCCAGGACAGCCAGGCCCACACAGAGAAACCCTGTCTTGAAAAGCCAAAACCAAAACAAACAAAAAACCTATATGGTAGCCATAACTGAAGCCAGGACCCTCCACACGGAGATTTGGTGTGTGCTAGGAAAACTTGGTGAGCACAGTGTATTTCCAGAGGTCATGATCAGGTAGCTGTAATTCTTACTATACAGCCATTGCTGGTTCACTATGTAGTGTGTTCACTATGTAGACCAGGCTGACCTTGAACTCGAGACCCACTGCCTCTAGCTTTAAAGACCAGCACTACCTCACCTGACAACCTCCAACTCTAAATGGCTGTAGACTCTGGTTTTCCAGTTCCTCAAACTTTTATCTTTTTTATATATAATTTCAATGTTATTAGCATTTTTTCTTTTCTTTTGTTTTTTTGTTTGTTTGTTTTCAAGACAGGGTTTCTCTGTGTAACAGTCCTGACTGTCCTAGAACTTGCTATGTAGACTAGGCTGGCCTTGAACTCACTAAGATCCATCATCTGCCTGCCTCTGCCTCTCTAGTACTGGGACTAAAGGCATGCACCACCACTGCCCAGGCCTCAAACTTCATTATGCTTAGCTGTAAGATGAAGCCATGAACAGCACCTACCTCACTGGATCACTCTAGGATTAAGATGGCATGTTGCCTAGCAACCTACTGTGGTAGAGTGAGCATTTTCAAAAGCCTTTGAACACAGTCCTGTGGGACTATAGAACTTGCCAGCTCTGCCTAGCTGGAACCCTGTAAAGCATGATTGTGATCCAGGAGGAGGTGGAATGTTTCAAGCAGCCAAAGAAACCATAGCTTTCCCCCAAATCAGAAATTTTTATTTCTAATCTCTTCTAATAGTCTGCTGAACAAAACTAATTCTACAAATATAACCTTCATCAGGCAGATAGAAGTCAGCTCTCTCTCTCTCTCTCTCTCTCTCTCTCTCTCTCTCTCTCTCTCTCTCGTGTGTGTGTGTGTGTGTGTGTGTGTGTGTGTGTGTGTGTGTGTTTCTCTCAACAAACCCTTAGGAGTCACCCACTCTATACCAAGCTCCAGCAATGAGGCATAGCCTCTGTTCTTCAGGAACCTACAGGTCGTGGGGGAGGGAGGTACACACACAGTCCCTACAGGACTGATGTAGCCCTTTTCCAGAACACACAAAGGACACTCCACAAGCTCAGCAGAGGGCAACTTTCCCAGAGTGGAGCTCAGAGCATGCTCTTAGGAGAAAGGACATGGGGGCCATTTTGAAGGATTAGTGGAATAATGTGGGGAGGAAGCACACAGGCAAAGCCAGCTCACTTCAGTGTCTGCCAGTGCTCAGCACAGCTGGATCACACAGCTGGAGAGGTCAGAGTGGGGCAGATGGAGTGGGGCAAACAGTAATAAGATCCTTGTATACACACGAACCAGAAGTCTAGCCTTGACCCAGGAGACTGTGGGGAGCCACTATACAGTTTGGAAGCAAAGTGGAACCAGGCAAGTTACTTGTCTTTTAAATTATTCATTTAAAGAATAGATCTTACGTGAACAAGGAACAAAATTCAAAAGGAACAAATGGAGTTTATAGTCTCCCTCTTATCTTTTCCCTAATTCATGTAGCTCCCCATTCAGAAGCAACCTGTTGACCCTGTTGAAGTTCTCCCTGAGACCTGCTCAATTACTAGATAGGGAAGAGTCATGGTGAAGTAAATGGGATGAATTGTGACTCACTTTTTCGTTTATTGTATTTTGGAGGTTAGAATACTGTTGCATGGTGGTTGTTTTGCTTTGTTTTGTTTTGTAATAGAGTCTCACTATACAGATCAGATGTCCTCCAACTTACTACCCTCCTAACTCAGCCTCTCAAGTGCTGTCAAGGTGGCTCAGAAGGTAATGGCACCTACTACCAAGCCTAAGGATCTGTGGTAGCGAACACAGGAGCAAGAGAGGTTGCAAGTGAAAAGACAAGGTGGGTGGCATTGGGAAGGCAGAGAGTTCTGGGGTCAGGAAGAAGCTGGGTAGTCAGTATTAATCATCGATAGGAGGAAGGAACTCTTGGTCATGAGTGCAGGATGGAATCCTTCCTGTGCCATCCATTATGCTATACTATCTCTGAAAGAGTAGTGGTGGGATGAACATGTCCTACCCTCTCCACTCCCCAGAATTCACTCAAAGGAAAGGCCATGGCAGATGCTACACATCCCACTTGCAACCCAGTGTCTAGGTAATCTCACCAGCAGACTGATAATTTGCAATATTAATCTGGATTTTGTCTTTGTTTTGAAGATATTCATACATACAAGATTTTCAAACAATTGGCCAGATGCTGAACAAAGAAGGGCAAGTCAATGTTGACTTGAAGGCCCAACATTATCTTCTGCAGAACTCGAATTCTTATACCTGGGGTATTCTTAGGAGGTAGAGATGATACAGACCCATAGCAGCTGAGGAGCCTGAAGAGACAAGTATGGGCCTCTCAAAAAATGAACAATAAGGCCCTGTTACACATCTATTATGAGCAGTATTGGCATTAGGTTAGATCTCTGACACACAGGTTGAAAGTTTCCCCCAAGGTCCCCAGTGATATAAGCCCTTAGACTTGATGGAACTACAGGATCAAACAATAGCAGTCTGACATTTAGATACTTTTGCATAATAGTGGGAAAAAAACATCAACTAGAGAGATGATGAGTGGTGCCTTAGACACAAAATTAAGAGACCCAGAGAGGTGGGTCAGAGGTTAAGAGCACTGACTCCTCTTCCGGAGGTCCTGAGTTCAATTCCCAGCAACAACTATAGGTTCACAACCACCTATAATGAGATCTGGTGCTATCTTCTGGCTTGGAGGTGTACATGCAGGCAGAACACTGTATACACAATAAATAACCCTTTTTAAAAACTTTGTGGCTTTAAAGAAAGAAATTAAAGAAGATACCAGAAAATGGAAAGATCTCCCATACTCTTGGATAGGTAGGATAAATATAGTAAAAATGGCATTCTTGCCAAAAGCAAGCCACAGATTCAATTCAATCCCTATTAAAATCCCACCACAATTCTTCACTGACCTTGAAAAAATAATAATCAGCTTTATATGGAAAAACAAAAGACCCAGGATAACCAAAACAACACTGTACAATAAAGGAACTTCAGGGAGGCATCACCACCCCTCACTTTAAGCTCTACTACGGAGCTATAGTTCTGAAAACAGTCTGGTATTGGCACAAAAATAGACAGGTAGACCAATGGAATCGAATTGAAAATCCTGACATTAACCCACACACCTATGAACACCTGATTTTCAACAAAACAGCTAAAAGAATACAATGGGGGGGGGGAAGCATATTCAACAAATGGTGCTGGCACAATTGGATGAGGGTGTGTAGAAGACTGCAGATAGACCCATGTCTATCGCCATGCACAAAACTCAAGTCCAAATGGATCAAAGACCTCAACATCAATCCAGCCACACTGAACCTCTTAGAAGAGTAAGTAGGAGGTACCCTTGAACAAATTGGTACAGGAGACAGCTTCCTGAACATAACTCCAGTAGCACAGACACTGACATTGACAATAAATGGGACCTCCTCAAACTGAGAAGCTTCTGTAAGGCAAAGGACACGGTGGACAAGACCAAACGGCAGCCCACAGACTGGGAAAAGATTTTCACCAATCCTATATCTGACAAAGGGCTGATCTCCAAAATATACAAAGAACTCAAGAAACTAGTCAACACAACAACAAATAACCCTATTTAAAAATGGGGTACAGAATTAAAGAAAGAATTCTCAATAGAGGAAATCAAAAAGGCTGAAAGACACTTAAGAAAGTGCTCAACATCCTTAGCTATCAGGGAAATGCAAATCAAAACAACTTTGAGATACCATCTTACTCCTGCCAGAATGGCTAAAATTAGAAACACCAATGACAACTTATGCTGGAGAGGATGTGGAGAAAGGGGAACACTCCTCCACTGCTGGTGGGAATGCAAAGTCATACAGCCATTTTGGAGATCAGTATGGCAGTTCCTCAGGAAAATGGGAATCAGTCTACCACAGGACCCGGCAATCCCCCTCTTAGGCATATACCCAAATGATCCACATCCATGCAACAAAGACGTGTTCAACTATGTTCCTAGCAGCATTATTTGTAATAGCAAAAACCTGGAAGCAACCTAGATGCCTCTCAACTGAAGAATGGATAAAGAAGATGTGACACATCTATACAATGGAATACTACTCTGCGGAAAAAAAAATAATGGAATCTTGAAATTCGCAGGCAAGTGGATGGATCATGAAGAAACCATCCTGAATGAGGTAACCCAGTCACAAAAAGAGAACATGGTACGTATTCACTCATATATGGATTTTAGACATGAGCAAAGGATCAGCAGCCTGCCTATAATTCACACGACCAGAGGAACTAGTATACAAGGTGTATTCTAAGAGATTCATATAAAGTCCCTCACAGAAGGGGGAAGGGACAAGTCCCCCAGAGCACAGAGGAAGTGGAGGGGGGCAGTGAATGGAGAGAGAAATAGGAGAAAACGAGGGGGAGGAAAGGAAAACACGTGTGACTAGGAAGATTGAGTCAGGGTAGGAATAGAAGACAGAAGAGAGAGAGAGAGAGAGAGAACATAAAAGAGGGAGCCATTATTGGTTTGAAGAGAAAACTGAACCTAAAGAAAGGTCTAGAGACCTACAAGCCTGACTCCAACTAACAATTTGAGCAACCGTGGAAAGGATACCATAAATGCCCTTCCTGGATAGTGAAATCAACAACTAACTTATCCACCATCATGGAGCCCTCATCTAGTACCTGTTGGAAACAGAAGCAAACACCCACAATTAAACACTGGGTCGAACTAGAATCCAGATGCAGAGGGAGAGGACAAGACCAGGTTGCAGAAACATATAGAGACAGCTGACCTGAACAAGGAGGAGCTAATGGGCCCCCAGACTGATAGCTGGGAATCCAGCATGAGACTGACTCAGACCCCCTGAATATGGGTCTCAGCTAGAAGAACTAAGCAGTCTAAGGGACCTCAGACAGTGGAACCAGGATGTATTCCTGGTGTACAAAAGGACCTTGTGGACACATCCCCAATGGAGGGATACTCCCTTAACCTAGAGTCAGGAGAGATGTCCTAGTCCCTACTTCAAATGACTTGACAGATTTACATGACCCCACCTGGATGGCATTGCCCTACATGTGGAATTAGGGTAGGGGGGATGGGAGGGAAGGATGGTCAGGGTGCATGTGAGGGAGGAGAGAGGATAAGAGGGAGAGAGGGAGGGAGAGGGAACTGGGATTGACATGTAAAATAAAAAAGAAACAAAATTAAATTTAAAGAAACAAAGACACACATGAATTGAAAGCACGCCAGCTATACAACCTATATATTTCTTTCTGGATTTTCAGGACAGTTGACAAACGAAGGCTCCATTTTGGCAGGCTGTTGGACATGTACCCACATGCAAAGATGAACACTTGGGTGTTCATTTTGTGAGTTCACTGTCAGACCTAAAGGCATTCATTCTTTCCACCCCTTCAAATTCCTAATATAGATTGTGTGAGCAAGTGGACCATAACTTCTGTATGGAAGGTAAGAAAGAGACAGGGTGTGGAGTGAAATCTGAGAAAGCATCCCAAGTGTCAGTGAGCTACAGCGGGACCAGGACCCAGCACAAGTGCTTTGAGTATGCAGTAGCCCAGCTTAGTTCTTCTTGAATTTGTCTAAATGGGATGTGGTTGTCTGAAAGAAATGGCCTCCAAAGGGAGTAGGAGGTGTGGCCTTCTTGGAGGAAGTGTGTCACTGTGGGGTCAGGCAGTTACTCACTGTGACAGTCAGTTGACTTCCTGGTGCCTTCTGGTCAAGATGGTACCAGCTCATGTCTGCCTGCATGCTGTCATGCTCCCTGTCATGACGATAATGGACTGAACCTCTGAAACTGTAATCTGCCACCTCAATTAATTTTCTTTGTAAGAGTTGTTGTGGTCAAGGTGTCTTTTCACAGCAATAAAAACTCCAACTAAGACTATGTTCTGTAGATAGAGATGAATCTGAAGAGATTAAGGCCATGAAGAACATGTGTTATGGGAGGCTTGCTTGCCACATGGGGACAGGGTGTTGTCAGGTCCTAGGCTTCTGCCAAGGGCCATGTGGCCA
The DNA here is from genome assembly GCF_943737965.1 of Phodopus roborovskii. Classification (NCBI taxonomy): domain Eukaryota; kingdom Metazoa; phylum Chordata; class Mammalia; order Rodentia; family Cricetidae; genus Phodopus; species Phodopus roborovskii. The sequence goes on along the minus strand of NW_026126459.1, from coordinate 6,765,003 downwards.
TGTCCATGTCTGTGGACCTACTACAGTCATGGTGGTATAGATGTCATTGGCCCACTGAGGACCATGAAGAGTCCTGGGGTCAGGGCTGCCACACATGGCCAAGTAAGTGTCTGAGAGACAAACCACAGCAGGGATTATGCCCAACTGATTGTCCTGGGTTGTCACACAGAGCCATGGAGTCCTCCAGGCTTGAGCTGTAGCCAGGGGCCATGTGTGGATCTGTTGTCCTACTGCATCCAGGGTCTGTGTTGATGTCCATGGTGCCTGTCAACATCAGGGGTAGTGTGGATGCCCAGAATCTGGACCCCCAACTGGAGTCATATTAGGGCCCAAGGGCCACCCTAAAGCCAAAATGATGCCTACCTGAGGGGCCTGCACTGCCACTTGGGGCCATGGTTACATGCAGGCTGCAGGCTGCAGGCTGCTGCCAAGGACCATATTTGGGTTCATGGCCCAGCAAGAGCCAGGGTCCTTGTTGCCATGAGAACTGTGCAGAGTCTGGACAGCAACCTGAATCCATGTTGGTGTCTGAGGGATTTGTTGCCACTGGAGTCATAGTGCTCTGGGTGGCTTGTGCTGCCATCAGGACCATGGTGACATCTAGGCCTGAGCTGCTGCTGAAGGCCATGCACCTGCTATAGCTAGGGTCTGTGATGAAGTCCATGGCCTGTGTTGCCACAGGGAGTCATAGGAACCATGCATGTTGAAATCTGAGGGGTGTGCTGAATTGGCCCTGCCCCTCACAGACCCTGGTATTGCTGGCCTTGTCCCTCACTGAACACTGCAGCAGGAGAGATAGCCCTGTGCCCCCTCCACAGGAAAGTTGACCCCCTGCCCTGGGAAGAGATAACCTCAACCCTCACCATGTGCATGTGAGAGGTGACCCTGGCCCTCCCCAGAAGGGGGTGGTCCCAGTAGTCTGGACTAACCCGATCAGGTACCACTCCTACCCACATCTTGAGCCCACCCTAACATCTACCCCATCTTTGACCTGCTGGACCTTGTGAAGGGACTGGTCCTGTGGAACAATAACCACAGGATTCCCATGGCTTGAGGCAATAGCTGTATATCTAGAAGAGCTTCAGTGAGAGTCCAGTGATGATGGTATGCCAGAGACCTTGAACCAGACCAAGGTCTCACAGCAATGAATATTGTGTGGGTTTGGCTTGAAGCATGAATCTAATTAATCTTAATAAAAAAAAATCAGGAGTAAAATATTGGGGAGAAACCTGGAAGTTCAAAGAACTGGGAGCAGCTGCCAGTTCCTCCCTGTCTCCATTCCTCATCCAAAAGCACTGAGATCACGTCTCTGCCCTGCCTTATCACTTCCTGTCTCTGCCTCCTGAGGGCTGGGATTAATCAATCCAACTTTAAAAGTTCCCTTTAATCCCTACACTTGGAAGGCAGAGTTATGTGGATCTCTGAGTTTGAGGACAGCTTGGTCTACAGATCAAGTTCCAGGACAGCCAAGGGTACAAAGAGAAACCCTGTCTCAAGAGAAAAATAGTTCTCAGTCTTTAACAATCCCAAAATTTTAAAGTCCACTCTTTAAACTGTAAACTATAAAATCAAAGTCACATACTTACAACATATAATGGCACAGAGTAAACATTCTTTTTCCAAAAGAAAAGAATCAAGGCATATAAAGAATGAGCAGACCAAAGAAAGACCAAAAATCCAAAGAGACAGACATCAAATCCTATAGCTCCCTGCCTGGTATCTGTTACGAGTAGTTTTCCACCAGCCTGGTTCCAGGGCCACCTCAGCCCCAAATAACACACAGAGACGCTATAGTAGATATAAAGCTGTTGGCCTGTTACTAGCATTTCTTATTGGCTAGCTCTGTCTTAAATATTAACCCATTTCTATCAATCTAAGTATTTCCACGTGGTCTTGGCTTACCAGAGAGAGGGTCTGGAGTTCTGCTCTCTTGGTCCTACATTTTGAATCTCCTCCTTCCTCTTCCTGAATCCTCCTTGTCTCCTAGTCCTGCCTATCTTGCTTTCCAATTGACCAACAGGACTTTATTCACAGAATGACATCTCCCATCAGGTATCCATAATGAAATTGGCTGGAAAAGGTTTGGGCAGCTTCACCCTCCAGCTCTGCAGAACACATACCCTCTCAGGTCCATACCTGAAGTTCTTCCTAAAGGACATCCCACTGTCCTGGCATCTCCAATATCTAAGGGCCTCCACTCAGGCAACTCTGGTTTCATCTTTGCAATTTGACACAATGACCTCTTAAGGCCACTTAAGAACAACCATCCTGCCATACATTGCTTGGATTCATCTGCTGTCTAAAACCATAGAGCAAGACTCTGTGTCCTCCTCAATCTCACATCTTTCATGCTTCCAAAACAGTACAACATGATGACATTGCTAAGTTCTGTCAGTGCAGAACAAAACATGGGGCCTTTGGACCACTTTTGAGCCAGAGTTTGTGTGCTGACTCTGAACACTCTCAGGCAGTTGTTTTTGAGGAGCAAGGAACCCCTTGGGCTACATTCTCAGTTCAAGCTTTCTCCCTTCACATAAATTATCATCTTAACAAGTTGGAGCTTTTGATGCATGGAGTCTCACCCTCAAGGGACTTTTAAGCATTTTTTGAATTGTGTGTGTGCTCATGCACATGAGTGTGAGTGCCCAGAGAAGCCAGAGGCATTGGATCACCACAGCTAGAGTTACAGCCATTTGCAAAGCTGCTTGATGTGGGTACTGGGAAACAAACTTGGGTCCTTTAGAAGAAAAATAAATACCCATATCTACTAAACCACCTTGAGCACATGACTCCTTTCTTACTGCCCCAGTGTCAAGTGTCAGGTTTCTCTTTAATGGCACCAGTTCTTTATTAGAGATGCTGTGTTGTCTGCCTGCTCCTTATCAAACTTTAATCTTGCTCACACATTCTGTAAATGTTACAACTTTGAAGGGAAAGGTGTCCCAGCTGTCAGGAACCAAGAAATACACAAAGACACACCATGCAACAAACCTCACACAAGAGATTAGGAAAGACACAGGAGGGTGGCTGCTTTGCTTGGGAGAGAAGCCCCAAAGGAGAAGCAGAAGGCATACTCTATTTAGGGTTTCTTGAGGGGCACAACACTTTCCAGGGTGGACTGGGAGTGGTGGAATTTGGTGGCCTGATCTTGGGCTGTTTTGTTTGATTTTGTTTGGTTTGCTTTTGTAGGGCAGAGCTTGGCCACCTGTGTCTCAAGGGGCTGGAAAGGCCACTATGGCCATTAGAATAGTCTGGGGCAGGACCTGGCCACTCACTTCTCAAGGAGCTTACACTTCCTCCATCAAATTATTCCATTATCTTTAAATTCAACTTCAAGTTCTCAACATCAGAGAAGAATAAAGCCAGATCCTTGACTAAAACATAACAGAAATGGCCCCTAGCCCAGTTCATAAGACCCTTAATCCCCTCTGAAAACAACTGTTCACATTTTTGGGGGGGTTTCAAGACAGGGTTTCTCTGTATTGCTTGTGAGCCTGTCCTGGAACTAGCTCTGTAGACCAGGCTGGCCTTGAACTCACAGAGACCCACCTGCCTCTGCATCCCCAGTGCTGGGACTAAAGGCCGGCCAACTAAAGGCCCACCAATGCCCAACTTCTCTCAGCATTCTTGTCTTACATTCTCCCACCAGAATGATCCATTAAGCTTTGTTTACAGTGGCTGCAGAGATGGCTTACAAATGCCTGTAATTCCAGCTCCAAGGGATCTAATGTCTGCTGGTCTCCCCCAGAAACCTGTATTCACTTGTACATCCCATCACAGACACATACACATAATTTTTAATAACAAAAACTGCTGGGCAGTGGTGGCACACTCCTTTAATCCCAGCTCTCTGGAGGCAGAGACAGGCAGATCTCTGTGAATTGTAAGCCAGCCTGGTCTACAGAGGGAGTGTCAGGAAAGCCATGGCTGTTACACAGAGAAACCCTGCCATCTTGAGAGATATCTCAACAGTTAAAAGTATTTTCTGCTCTTGCAGAGGACTGGGGTTTAACTCCTAGAACTCTCATTTGGATTCAGACCCACCTATAACTCCAGTTCCAGGGTATCAGACCTCTAGCCTTCATAGACTACAAGCCTACACACACACACACACACACACACACACACACACACACACACACACACACACATAGACACACACACACCCTTAAAAGTTGACTAATTACTTCTATACCCTCCTTTATGACATTTATGGTATAATTTTAGTTGAAATTGTGTGGAATCATGTGTAACTATTGACAAATTTCACTATGACATATTACAAAATATTACATGTAAATATGTTTTTGTTTTCTTGAAAAGTCTCACTGTGTAGCCCAGGCAGGCCTTGAATCTTTGATCTTATCTGAGTCACCAAATGTTAGGATTAAAGGTGTGTACCACTGTACACAGTTTAAAATATATTTGCTACAAATGGGCTATGAAAGGGTTTCATTCTTATGGAGTTGAAGACTGATATACCTTCTACAACCTGCTTTCCTAATTTAAGTCTTAGAAATGGTTAGTAAATGCGGCATGAGTGTACCAGTTTCTAGACTTCATATTAATGGGCATGTGTTTAATTAATTACTCTTCTCACTACTGTGACCAAATCGTGGTCAAACAGCAACTTCAAGGAGAAAGGGTGTTTGGGGCTCACAGTTCAAAGGAATACAGCCCATCCTCATAGGGAAGACCTGTGGTGGGTGTGGCTGGTCCACAGCAGAGGAAGGGGATGGCAGTGCTCACCTGCCCTTTCTCCTTTATGCCCTTTCTACTCCATTGAGACTCCAGCACAAGGGACAGTGTTGACCACATCAGAGTGATTTTTCTGTTATACCTCTAGAAACTCCCTCACAGACACACACAAAGGGGTGTTCCAGTCATACCCAGGTGTTTCTTAATCTGATCAAGTTGACAATAGAAATTAACCATGTTATTTCTAATTTTGTGCATTTGGAAACAATGAACACAACAGAGCCTTCCCATAAGCATCTTTGTAGGTAAGTGCAAGTATCCCTTAGGGGTAGACGCTAGGATATGAATCTGCCACAGCAAAGATTCTAATAAGGGTAGAGAAGGCATCTCAGTGGGAGAGCACCTGCTGATGTGTACACAACCCTGGGCTCAATCCTCAGCAGTGCAGCAACAGATGATTCAATATTTGGAAATGTTTTATTTTAGTCAACTCTCCCTAATTGAGTTGCACATCCATTTAAGTATTGTGTCATAAATGCTACTGGCACAGTTGTTATTCCTTCAGTTGTTAATTGGCAAGTCACGTATTTTATACATTTCTTTCCCTTAAAGTTAAAAACTTGTGTGTACAAATGTACACATCCATGTGTGCACAGCATGAAGAGGTCAGAGGTCAATGTTGGGTGTGATGGGAGATGTCATTCTGTATATGTTTCTCATACTGGTTAATGAATAAAGCACTGTTGGCCAATAGGAACGCAAGATAGGTGGGACTAGGAGACAAGGAGGATTCGAGGAAGTAGTGAGGAGGGTCAGCATGTAGAGACTGGAGAGAGCAGAACCGCCAGCCGCCTCGTCCTGGTAAGACTACGTGGAAATACATAGAAATGGGTTAATACTTAAGACAGAGCTAGCCGATAAGAAACTAGTACCGGGCCAACAGAATTATATCTAATACAGAGTCTTTGTGTGTTAATTGGGGCTGGCGCTGCGGCGGGACCAGACCAGCAGCAGGAGGAAAAACCATACTCCTTACAGTACACATCCATGTGTGCATGTGTGCATGAAGAGGTCAGAGGTCAATGTTGGGTGTATTCCCCAATTGCTCTCTACCTTATTTGAAATAGTCTCTGACCCTGAACTCGCTGATTCAGCTTGACTTCTAACCAGCAAGCCCCAAGGATCTTGTCTCTGCACCCCTACCTCCAGAACTAGAGTTACAGGTATGTGCTTCTTATGAGTGTGCTAATGATCAGAGTCAGGCCCTCACAACTGTGACAAGCATATGAACAACTGAGCCATCTCCCCTGATCCCTGCTTCTTTTTCTAGCTCTTTGCATATTCTTACTATAGACTTTTAATGAACATGTTTTAGACCTGTGATCATTTTTCCTTATTGCTTTGTTTTGGTCTTAAAGACTGTCTTCTCTATAATACCTACATACTCTTCTTCTGTATGTATTTGCTGTAATTTGGAAGATCCCCTTTCACCAGAAATTAAGGTTGTCCCATTCATTCTCTGAGTAAGGAATACTGTAAGAAACAAATATGTTCAATGTGATGAGGTTTTGATTTTGTTTTTGAGACCGGATCTAGTGTAGCCCAGGCTGACATTTAACTCCCTACATAGCCAGAGACGATCTTGAACTTGGAAATCTTCTGTCTCTTCCTCTCAGGTGCTAGGATTACAGGCATGTGCACCCATGCCTGGCACTTGCATTTCAGTTAATTATTTGACTTTGATACAGGGATTAATCTTAGGATCATCAGCATAGTAGGCAAGCACACTACAACTGAGCTCTATCCCTGGCCCTTTTTATAGCCTTTGAGACAGGTTCTCACTAAGCTGTCCAGCACGGCCTTGGCTCTAAAGTTCAGGCAAGCCTTGAACTTGTCATCCTTCTATTTCATCCTCTCTGGCAGCTGGGGTTTTAGGCATCACCAGGCCCAGCTGTCAACATGACATTTTAGCAGATCTTAGTATGTATCAAATAGAGTGTTTTCTAATGCAGATAAGGAGAAAAGCAGGAGGCTCTTTGCAAGCTCACATCAAGGTATGTTTTTAAATGCATCCAATGTCAACCAAATCATTAGGGAATTAGCCCTCTGGTGCTATTCCTTTATCCAGCTAATCAAGAATTGACACTACTCCTAAAATCAAGGCATAGAGATAAAGCTTAGTTCTGCCCTAAGACTGAACTTCAGAGGTGGGGAACCAACTACTTAGCATGGGCTGGGATCATAAACCTAACTGTTCTTTCTAGACTTCAATGCTAGTGTGCAGTTTTGCTTGGTGAAACTTCAAGGTTTACATCTTAGAAGGAGAAGAATGGGCTTGTGAAGATGAGGTAGAGGGAAAAGATGCCTGGAATCCAAGAGTCTGGGCTGCCACAGAAATGGGGTGCCCTGCTTCAGACTCAGCTGGTGGAGCTTCTTGTGCTGAAGACAGGGCTGTGGATCTAGGAGGTATGGCCCCATATCCTGAAGGAGGAGTCTCATAACCCATAGGCGGGGCCTCATATCCAGGGGGTGGAGATCCAGACCCCACAGCTGTAGTTCCGTAACTGGGAGGTGGGACTCCGTAACTGGGAGGTGGGGCTCCGTAACTGGGAGGTGGGGCTCCGTAACTGGGAGGTGGGGCTCCGTACTCCATATTAGGGGCTTCATATCCAGGAGGCAGGACTCCATAGCCCACAGGGGTAGCTGCATATGGAGGAGGGGGTCCGTATATCCTGGCTCCATATCCAGGAGGTAGAACATATCTGGGAGGTGGGGCTCCGTGTCCTGCAGGTGGGATTCCATAGGCAACTATAATAGCAAAAAGGAAAAAAATTGCTACCTTGTGAACCAAGAATACCTGAAGAACTTAAAAACTAATGCCAAGGGAGACATACACTAGAATTCAGTCCTGCTAAAAACCTTTCCTGTAGCCATCACCAGACAAAAGCCTTATTTCTTCTGGTGAGGTGATCTGAATTACCTGAAAATACCCTTCTAGTTAATTGGTCACTACTTAGAGTTGGACAGATACATATTTTACTTGATAAGGTTTGCCATGTTTATGAAAAGAAAACACCCTCAGGGAGTAGTACAATTTGAAAACTAGAAGGGGAAGTGTGATGTTAAAGGAAGAATGGCTCTGGAGAGATGGCTCAGTAATTAAAAACATTAGCTGCTCTTTCAGAGGACCCAGGTTCAATTCCCAGCACCCACATGGCACAACCCATTTGTAACTGCAGCCCCCCTTCCTCAATTCCTCCCAGATCTTACCACCTCTTTCCCTACTTCTTGTTCTCTTTCTCCCCCTAAATCCATAAAACAAACAAACAAAAAAGGTAGAAACAAACAAAAATCATTAAGACAAAACAAAACACAAGCCGTGTTGATCTGCTACTCCTGGGCACAGGGTGTGCCCTGTAGTGTGGCTGATAGACTCAGTGACCCTCTATTGGAGAAAACTGACTTTCCCTTTCCCAGAGGGTATTAATTAGAAATAGCTACTTTGTGCCCACTTCCCCTTCTCCCTGCTGGGATTTTGTATGGTTTGAACCTGTGAAGATCTTGTATGTGCTGTCTGTCTCTATGAGTTATGTGCATTGGTGCCGTTATATCTAGAAGACAATGGTTCCTTGGAATCATCTATTATCTCTGGCTCTTACAATCTTTCTGCCTCCTCTTCTGTGTGGATTCCTGAGCCTTGGGAGGAGGAGTTCTGTGGTCATTTGAATGAAAACAGTCTTCATAGGCTCATATATCTGAATGTTTGGTTCCCAGTTGGTGAACTGTTTAGAAAGGATTAGGAGGTGTGGCCTTATTAAAGGTGTGTGGTGGGGTAGGTTCATACCAGGTCAGTCTTATTCCGTCTACTTATGGATAAGATATAAGAACTCAGCTACTGCTCCAGCACCATGCCTGCCTGCCTGCCACGATGCTCCTTGCGATGATGATCATGGATTCATCCTCTGAAATTCTAAGCAAGCCCTCAGTTTAATGCTTTATTTTATAAATTGCCTTGAATATGGTATCTTCTCACAGCAATAGAACAGTAACTAAGACAGGTTTGATGAAGACATCCCATATAGCACTAAGTGTTTCAAAGTCTCTCACTCTCTGCATGCTGTCCAGTTGTGGGTCTCTGTGTTATTTGCCAACTAGTGTAACAACAAGCTTTGCTGATGAGGACTGAGGGATGCATTGATCTATGGGTGTATCAGTATATTCTTAGAACTCATTTTACTGCTATGTTCCTTTAGCAGAATAATAGTACCAGTTTTTCCTCTGGGCTCTTGATCTATCTAGTCCCAGGTTCTTGGCCACTTTAGCAGTGCAGGTATGGTTCCTTAATGGAGTGGGTCTTAAATCCAATAAAAAAGTGTTTGATTATTCCCATGACATCTGTGCCACTATTGTACTAGTATATCTTGTAGGCAGATTGCACAGGGTTTATAGATGGGTGATACTGGTTACTTTTCTCCTCCAATATTGTGTGAAGTACCTTCAAGCACCATGAACACTATGACTACCTGAAGTTTCATCCTCAGACCTACATGGTGGACGGAAAACCAATTACTGAAATTATCCTCTGATTCTCACATTCCTGTCACAGCATGCATACACATGTGTACATACACACACAAAATAAATGTAAAGAAGAAAACTTTTTCCATTAAAATTTTTTTGTGTATGGTGGCTAGAAAGGAACACCAAGTGTCTCCTTTAGCCACTCGCCACCTTATTGTTTGAAACAGAGTCCCTCACTGATCTCAGAGCTCTCTAATTGGCTAGACAAGCCAGCCAGCAAGTGCTAGGATCCACCTGTCTCCACAATCTCTCAGCACTGGGGTTACAGACACATGTTCTATGTCTAACTTTTTTCATGCTACACAGCCAAAACTCAGGTTCTCGTGCTTACATGAAAAGTACATTAATGACTGAGCAATCTCCCAAGCACCAGTAAACTTTTTGAAAGATTTTATAATTTAAGTAATAAATTATTGAGGCAGAGAATCATTGTACAACCATAACTGGACTAGAACTCCCTATGTAGACTACACTGGCTTTGAACTCACAGTGATCTGTATGCCTCTGCTTCATGAGTGTTGGGATTAAAGGCATCCACAGCCATGCCCAACTCCAGCAAACTTTTATTATTTTTTTGCTTTTGTTTTTTGAGACAGGGTCTCTACATAGCTTTTCCTGGAACTCACTATGTAGACTAGGCTGACATCAAATTCACAGATCCATCTGTTTCTGACTCCAGTAAACTCCAATACAAAAGCATGTACAGTGGCACACGCCTTTAATCCCAGCATTCATGAGGCAGAGGCAGAAGCAGACAGATCTCTGTGAGTTTAAGGCCAGCCTGGTCTACAAAGAGAGTTCCTGGACAGTCAGGGTCACACAGAGAAACCCTGCCTTGAAAAAATAAACAAAACAAAACAAAAAACCAAGCAACCAAACATAAACAAAAAAGAGCTTGGAAACTGTCACTTCCATCCTCACTGTAACAATTCAAAACAGGAATGAGCTGAAGAAAAGTGAACATAGAGGCCAGAACTTGGATTTCAGTGTAACAGTGGTTTATGTGAGGAAAATGAGAACACATGCTTCATTTACTATGAAAAAGCAAAGACAACAAGAGGGAAAGGAGGAAGATGACAGACACTAAAGCCCCTGGCACCCACATCCAGAGCAAACTGAAGAGGCTCACTCCTCAAACCAAACCCTATAATCTGGCTCTATAAATTGATGTATCATGACTAGAATTCAACAAAAAGCCACTAATGGGGCTGTCCTTCTGTGTGTGTGTTTCTCTATTGGTTGGTGAATAAAGCACTGATTGTCCAGGAGCCAGGCAGGAAGCACAGGTGGGGCTACCAGATGAGGAGAATTCCAGGGAGAGGACAGAGAGAGAGAGCTGCCAGAGAGACGCCATGCAGCTACTGAAGGAGCGGCATGCTGGAGCATTCTCCAGGTAGCCAAAACCACAAGGAAATGCATGATTAATAGAAATGGGTTAATAATTGAAAGAGAGCTAGCCAATAAGAAGCCTTAGCCATTGGCCAAACAGTTTATAATTAATATGAGTCTGTGTGTTCACTGGGGCTAAATGGCTATAGCACCAGGTGAACAGAAACTCCGTCTACAGCCACAGATATCTAGGTGTGCTTTTGCAGACCTAAAATCTCAATGCTATTTGGGACTCAATTCAGCATCAAAGGGGATGCTGAATTCAAGGATAAAAAAAGAAGAGTTAGGAATTGTGGCACACAGCTTTAACCCTGAGGCACAGGCAGGCAAATATCTGAATCTGAATCTAATGTTGTCTACATAGTAAGTTCTAGGTCAGCCCAGGCTATGTAGAAACATCCTGTCAAAAACAAAACAATAACAACCACAAAACCCATCCAACTAGAAAAATAAAACCGAAGGGCCAGCAAGATGGCTCAGCAGATAAAGTCACATACCACCAAGCTTAACAACCTATGTTCAATCCCTGGGACCCACATAGTGAAGGAGTGAACTGACTCCCACAAGTTGTTTCAGATATTTCATTACAGTAGCAGAAATCTAACACACAAAGAAATGGGAACTCTGGAAAAGAATTAACATTTCATTATCCGCACTCTGAATTTTGGGTCTGACATCAAAAGCTCTTTTTTAAACACACACACACACACACACACACACACACACACACACACACACACACACGTATCCATGTGTTCCATGACTGTTATAGTAGGAATATAGCATCAGATCACCTGGGGCTGGTTGCAGGTAGTTGTGGACCATCCAACATGGTACTGGGAACTGAACTCCAACTCCTGGGATGAGCTGCAAGGGGTCTGAACAATTAAGCCCTCTCTCCAGCCTCCACAAAGGCTCTCTTGAAACTCACTTTAGTTCATTTTCTTGTTACTGTGACTTTGTGTTCAGTTCATCATTAGTCCTTTAGATATTTTGCAGTCTCGTTTGGTTTCAAGTCTGCCTTCAAGTGACAGGCATTTATAGTCAGTGAAATGTCCCTGGGACATGGATGCCTGTAATCAATATGTGGCAGGATACTTATACATTTCTTTTAATATTGGGTTTCAATATTCTTTTACACAGCAGTAACATTTATCTCAAAAATATCACAAATAAAAGGACTGGTGCCTAGCTCATGTTATTTAGCAGGCCAGGTCTTCATCGAAGCCTGTAGTTTTATCCATCGAAGAGCCATGTTTTCTACTCAGGCTCTGAGTAGGACACTAGCTTCTCACTAACAGGAGTTGGTTGCTTAGACATGCTGTGCTCATATATCCTCATCAAAGTAAGTCTGAAACATGGCACACAGGCAACCTCAGCACTCAGGAAGCTGATATGGTGAATTGTAGACTAGCCCTGTCTCAAGCACACAAAATTACAAACACAGATAATATAATCTGAAATGTAAGTCCAATCATTTGCTGGCTTAACTATTGCGTCTCAAGCAGGAAACAAAGTCATGGAAGCCGCAGACCCTGAGGCTTCTCTTGAAGCAGACCTGAAACAAGGCTGTGGTGAACTGTCTTCAAGTCAATGGCATTCTTTTGCACCTCCTAGGGTCATCTCTTCCTACTTTGGTATGCCTGTGGGGCATCCATGCTCCTCTCTCCACACCTCACCTTGACATGCCTGTGGGGCACACATGCTCCTCTCCCCAGTAATGACAAAAATTCCTAGAGGGCTCATCCAGAAACTTGAAACTCTGAGTGGAACTCCTTGGGCAGCTGAGAAAACAATTTGGCAAAATAACTCTTAATTATTTTAAGTTATATATATATATATATATATATATATATATATATATATAGTAGCTATGATCTTAGTAACAGTATTAACTACCACCTTACATGTGAGCCAACTCTTGTGATACCAATTAAACAATAATATGGACCTTTTCTTAAACCACATACTTCTTGAGAGCAGAAATTTTGTCTCATTGCCTGCGGTTATTTAGGATCATACATGTATGTATGTATGTATGTATGTATGTTATATTGTTTTGTTTGTTTGTTTTTCAGTGTATCCCTGTATGTCCTGGAGCTCACTTTGTAAAACAAAACTGGCCACTCACTCAGCAATCTGCCTGCCTCTGTCTCTGGGGTGCTGGGATTAAAGGTGTGCACCACCACTACCCAGCTGTATCGTAAGGTTTTATGAGCATTAAACTGAAGGTAGTAAAGGGCTAAGACTACTGACCAGCATAGAAAACATTAAAAAGTACTCAATAAATGACGTTTTTAAATTGAACTCATTTACTTTCAAACTTACCCTGACTATGGGTCTTGACCATGATATAGAGCATCATAGTCCATTCACTGTACTTAGACAGTTTATACTCTTCCATCTTATCTGGGCACCATAGTCAATGCTTCTATTAAAGCAAATATATACATATCTGCAAATGATTTTTATTAGGCTGTGTTTTCAACATCTAGATTGGGGTTTGAGGTGGACAACAAAAAAGAAAGGGAAAGAGTCTTCCTGACAGAACAAAATGACAACTCAAGAGTAGAGTGGATAAGGCACAAAGTGCAGTTTGACTGGATTGTAAAAGAGTGTGTGGCATGAAGTGGAGCTAGATGGGACAGAAACAGCATAAATGAGTGTCAGCCTCAGAAAGCACTCTCTGGTATGGTCATGAGGTCAATATTGTAGGACAGATGGGGCCCCTAGCCCCTTTCGTGGACAATAAGAACAACAGAAGATAAACAAGGGCAGGGCAAGGAGAGAAGATGGAAGGACAGGTGACTAAGCCTTCCCCAGGTTAGGCTTCGGGAATTGACAAAGACTTTCTCTGGTCCAAGTACAATACTGATGAGTACAGAAAAGCATCCACTGGAACGTCATGTTCCCAGGACCAAGCCATGCAGGAGGTAGCACAAAAGACCACCAGTTTTAGGTTAGCCATGTAGGGATCTGACTACAGGCTCCCAGCTACTCCAGGCCAAGGTGAGGTAAATAAGCACACAGTGTGGATTTGACACATAAAAGGTAATGGGAGAGTCTTGTTGAATTCATGTAGAAGCACCAAATGCCTAAGCACAGGCTAGTCAAGCTCTGCTGACTAATAGTACTATTTCAACTCTTTAACCCCTAAAGTACTTACTGTGTTTATCACTCACCAGCAGAGGCCGCTTTGGCCATCAGCTGGGCAAAGTCGATAGCACCTCCTTTCCTGAAGACTATTTTGAAAGTAGCAGATCCTTCCCAGCCACCTGGGGGATAGCAAATACTTATAAACCCTGAGGAACACACTCTCAAACCAGTTGATCAGCTTTGGTTTAAATTCTAACATGAAACAAGTCAGAATCTTAAAGTTTCTGGAAGCTTCTGTGGAGCATAGGGAAGGCCCTTCTAAGCGGAAAAGCTTACCATCTGCAGCTGCCTGAATTGTCCCTTTAATGTAGTTTGCACCAAAGACTGGTTGTTCAACAGTGCAGTTATTCATTAAATGAAATGGCATCATGAAAGACAACATGGGATCACTGCTTGAAGGTGAAGTCACAAAAATCACCTAAGTGAGGAAGGAAACTTTGGAAAAGGAATACAGAATTTGTCCATGGACTTGCAGAAGCAAGGCCAAGGTCACTTGGGTACTGTAGCCTAATGAGAAACATCATCTCTTTTCTTCCATCCTTCAAAATGGAAGTCTCAAAGTAACAATGTTTTAAAACATTTTAAAAGCCAATGTTTAACTTTCTTTTCAGCTAAATTAAGGAAAACAAATGTTAGCTAATCAGCCAATCAAAATGAGTGTAAATTACCCGGTATGAGGTGAGAAACAGCGCCCCCCTCTTTGTACCACTGAAGAAGTTGGAGCCTGGTGGTGACTGAGGGAAGGAGAGGTCCACATCTGAACACTTCTTCAAGAGGCTGCAGAAAGGCAAGGAAGACAGCACATGTTTAAAAGCACATAAACCAACACACAGGGCTGGGGATGCAGCTCTAGTCTAAAGCACTTGCCTACAACATGCTAGGCCAAATGTGACCCCCAGCACCACCAAAGATGACAACAAAATGGTACAAGCAAAGGTATCAGTCAATAAATATTAACTGCGGCCAGATCTTTGACCCCCATCGCCCAGTCTCTGCTAGAGGTGAGTCTGGGACCAGTTCAGGTTGAATCCCCCCCAACAACCCTTCCCTGGCAACTCCCTGGATTGGCCCTAAATCTTCCTTCCTCCTGTGTCCTGTCCCCAGTAACAGGACACAGGACAGCTTTGATACACACCCACCCATCTCCCCATGAAGAGCCTGCCCTCTCCCAATCCTGTGCCATACCCTGCCCACTGTCCCACCGCTCTGGATGAGCACTGGGACAGAGGGTGGATCCAACAATCCTGCCACCTTCAGGGAACTTCCTGGAGCTGTTCTGAGCACACTGGACCTGCCTACCCACACAGGACCACCTTGAATCCCTGCCTGCCTGATCTCTGACCACCACCGCTGGTCCTCTGCTGGAAGACAGAATCCATCCATCTGCTGCATACAAGAAACACATCTAAGCTTCAAAGACAGACATTACCTCAGGGTAAAAGGTTGGGAAAATATCTTCTAATCAAATGGACCCAAGAAGCAAGCAGGTGTGGGTATCTTAATATCTAACAAGTTAGATTTCAAACCAAAATCAATCAAAAGAGATGAAGATGGCATTTCCCATTCATCACAGGAAAAATCCATCAGCACAAAGTCTCAGTTCTGAACATCTATGCCCCAAATACAAAGGCATCCACATTCGTAAAAGAAATGCTACTAAAACTCCAAGTTCACATAAATCCTCACACACTTATACTGGGAGACTTCAACACCCCACTCTCACCGCTAGACAGGACCACTAGTCACAAACTTAACAAAGAAACAAAAGAACTAACAGAAGTTATGTCTCAATTGGATTTAACAGACATCTATAGAACATTCCATCCAAACACAAAAGAATATACCTTCTTCTCTGCTCCACATGGAACCTTGTCTAAAATCGACCACATACTAGGCGGCACAACAAACCTCAACAGATACAAAAAAAATTGGAATAGTCCCCTGTATCTTATCAGACCACCATGCTTTAAAGTTGGAATTCAACAACACAAATCACAGAAACCCTACAAACTCATGGAAACTGAACAATGCGTGATTACACCACACCTGGGTCAAAGAAGAAATAAAGAAAGAAATTAAGGACTTTGTAAAATTCAACAAGCATGAGGACACAACATACCCGAACTTATAGGACACCTTGAAAGCAGTGCTATGAGGGAAGTTCATTGCACTAAGTGCCCATATGAAGATAACAGAGGATAGTCACATTAGAGAATTAACAACACAACTGAAAGCTTTAGAACAAAAAGAAGCAAACTCACCCCAGAGGAGTAGACACCAGGAAATAATCAATTTGAGGGCTGAAATCAATAAAATAGAAACCAGGAAAACAATACAAAAAAAAAAATCAAATGCAACAGTTTGTTTTTCGAGAAAATCAACAAGATAGACAAACCTTTTTCCAAACTAACCAAAAGCAGAGAGAGAACATGCAAATTAACAAAATCAGAAATGAAAAAAGGGACATAACAATGGACACTGAAGAATTCCAGACAATTTTCAGGTCATACTTTGAAAACCTGTACTCCACAAAATTTGAAAATTCAAAGGAAATGGACAAATTTCTGGATAACTATCACTTACCAAAATTAAATCAAGAACAGACAAACAACTTAAATAGACCTATAACCCCTAATGAAATAGAAGCAGTCATTGAAAGCCTTCCAACAACAAAAAAAAAAAAAAAAAAAGCCCAAGGCCAGATGGCTTCACTGCAGAATTCTACCAGAAATTCTTATTTCTGGTAGCTAATATCAATACTCCTCAAATTGTTCCACACAATAGAAACAGAAGATTCATTACCAAACTCTTTTTACAAGGCCACAATCACCTTGG
Source organism: Phodopus roborovskii (assembly GCF_943737965.1). Taxonomy (NCBI): domain Eukaryota; kingdom Metazoa; phylum Chordata; class Mammalia; order Rodentia; family Cricetidae; genus Phodopus; species Phodopus roborovskii. The sequence continues at coordinate 6,748,344 of NW_026126459.1, read as the reverse complement.
TACCCAAGCCACACAAAGACACAACTTAGAAAGAAAACTACAGACCAATATCCCTCATGAACATTGATGCAAAAATACTCAACAAAATACTGGCAAACTGAATCCAAAAATATATCAGAGAAATCATCCACCATGACCAAGTAGGCTTCATCCCTGGGTTTCAGGGATGGTTTAACATACGAAAATCTATCAACGTGATCCACCATATAAACAAACTGAAAAAGAAAAACCATATGATCATCTCCCTAGATGCTGAAAAAGCCTTTGACAAAATCCAACACCCTTTCATGATAAAGGTCTTGGAGAGGTCAGGGATAACAGGAACATACCTAAACATAATAAGAGCAATATACAGTAAAACAAAGCCAACATCAAACTGATGGAGAGAAGCTTAAGGTGATTCCTCTAAAATCAGGAACAAGAAAAGGCTGCCCTCTCTCCATATCTCTTCAATATTGTACTTAAAGTTCTAGCTAAAGCCATAAGACAACAAAAGGAGATTAAGGAGAAACAAATTGGATTGCAGATGATATGATAGTTTACATAAGCAACCCAAAAAACTACCAGGGAACTCCTACACCTGATAAACACCTTCAGCAAACTAGCAGAATACAAGATAAACTCAAAAAAATCAGTAGCCCTACTTTATTCAGACAAAGGGGCTGAGAAAAAAATCAGAGAAACATCACCCTTTACAATAGCCACAAACAACATAAAGTATCTTGGAGTAATGCTTATGAAACAAGTGAAAGTCCTATATAGCAAGAACTTTGTGACTTTAAAGAAATTAGATACCAGAAAATGGAAAGATCTCCCATACTCTTGGATAGGTAGGATAAACATAGTAAAAATGGCATTCTTGCCAAAAGCAATCTACAGATTCAATTCAATCCCTATTAAAATCGCAGTATAATTCTTCACTAACCTTGAAAGGATAATAATCAACTTTATATGGAAAAACAAAAGACCCAGGATAGCCAAAACAACACTGTACAATAAAGGGACTTCAGGAGGCATCACCATCCCTGACTTTAAGCTCTACTACAGAGCCATAGTCCTGAAAACAGTCTGGTATTGGCACAAAAATAGACAGGTAGACCAATGGAATCGAATTGAAAATCCTGATATTAACCCACACACCTATGAACACCTGATTTTTGACAAAATAGCTAAAAGTATACAATGGGAGGAGGAATGTATCTTCAACAAATGGTGCTGGCACAATTGGATGATGGTGTGTAGAAGACTGCAGATAGACCCATGTCTATCGCCATGCACAAAACTCAAGTCCAAATGGATCAAAACCTCAACATCAATCCAGCCACACTGAACCTCTTAGAAGAGTAAGTAGGAGGTACCCTTGAACAAATTGGTACAGGAGACAGCTTCCTGAACATAACTCCAGTAGCACAGACACTGAGAGAATCAATAAATGGGACCTCCTCAAACTGAGAAGCTTCTGTAAGGCAAAGGACACAGTGGACAAGACCAAACGGCAGCCCACAGACTGGGAAAAGATTTTCACCAATCCTATATCTGACAAAGGGCTGATCTCCAAAATATACAAAGAACTCAAGAAACTAGTCAACACAACAACAAATAACCCTATTTAAAAATGGGGTACAGAAATGAAGAGTGAACTCTCAATAGAGGAAATCAAAAAGGCTGAAAGACGTTTAAGAAAGTGCTCAACATCCTTAGCTATCAGGGAAATGCAAATCAAAACAACTTTGAGATACCATCTTACTCCTGCCAGAATGGCTAAAATTAGAAACACCAATGACAACTTATGCTGGAGAGGATGTGGAGAAAGGGGAACACTCCTCCACTGCTGGTGGGAGTGCAAAGTCATACAGCCATTTTGGAGATCAGTATGGAAGTTCCTCAGGAAAATGGGAATCAGTCTACCCCGGCAATCCCCCTCTTAGGCATATACCCAAATGATCCACATCCATGCAACAAAGGCATGTACTCAATTATGTTCCTAGCAGCATTATTTGTAATAGCAAGAGCTTGAAAGCAACCTAGATGCCTCTCAACTGAAGAATGGATAAAGAAGATGTGGCACATCTACACAATGGAATACTACTCTGCGGGAAAAAAGTAATGGAATCTTGAAATTCACAGGTAAATGGAATGGGACTTGAAGCAACCATCCTGATGAGGTAACCCTCACAAAAAGAGAGCATGGTACGTATTCACTCATATATGCATTTTAGACATGAGCAAAGGATCACCAGCCTATAATTCACACCACCAGAGAAACTAGGATACGAGGAGGATTCTAAGAGATTCATATAAGGTCTCACAGAAGGGGAAAAGGAGATCTTGTGATCTCCAGAGCATATGGGGGGGGCAGTGAGTAGAGAGGGAACTAGGAGAAAGAGAAGGGAAGGAGAGGAAAGCACTTCGGACTAAGAAGATTAAGTCAGGGGAGGAATAGAAGACAGGAGGGAGAGAGAGAGGGAAAGAGAGGAAAAGAGAGAGAGGGAGAAAGAGAGAGAGAGAGAGAACATAAAAGAGGGAGCAATTATAGGTTTGAAGAGAAAACTGAACCTAAAGAAATGTCCAGAGACCTACAAGACTTACCCCAACTAACAAGTTGAGCAACCATGGAAAGGCTACCATAAATGCCCTTCCTGGATAGTGAGATCAACAACTAACTTATCTACCATCATGGAGCCCTCATTTAGTAGCTGATGGAAACAGAAGCAAACACCCACAACTAAATGCTGAGCAGAACTGGAATCCAGATGCAGAGGGAGAGGACAAGACCAGGTTGCAGAAACACAGAGACAGCTGACCTGAACAAGGAGGAGCTAACGGCCCCCCAGACTGATAGCTGGGAATCCCAAGTGGGACTGACTCAGGCCCCCTGAACATGGGTCTCATCTAGAAGGCCTGAGCAGTCTAAGGGACCTCAGACAGTGGAACCAGGATGTATTCCTGGTGCACAAAAGGACTCTGGGGGCACATCCCTCATGGAGGGATACTCCCTTAACCTAGAGACAGGAGAGAAGTCCTAGTCCTACTCCAAATGACTTGACAGATTTAGATGAACCCTCCTGGAGGGCATCACCCTACATGTGGAGTGGGGGGTGATGAGAGGGGAGGGTGGTCGGGGGGCATTAGAGTGTGGGAAAGAGGGAAAGAGGGAGGGAGGGAAGGAGAGGGAACTGGGATAGATATGTAAAATAAAAAATTAATTTATAAAAAATAAATAAATATTAACTGCTCCTCCTATTTTAGGGAAATGAAAAGGATTTAAACACTATTATTATTGGATAATTTACTCCTAGTCTTCTTTTTAAAAAAGATTTTATTTGGACTGAAGCAATGATTCACCAGTTAAGAACTCTGGAAGAGGACCCAGGTTTGATTCCCAGCACCCACATGGCAGCTCACAATAGTCTGTAACTCCAGTTGCTTCCAGGAGATTTGATGTTGTCTTCCAATCTCCAAGGGACCTGAATGCGCATGATGCAAGCAGACATGCAGGGGAAACATCCAAACACACAAAATAATCATTTTAAAATAAAATGATTTTACTTTGATTCATACACTTAAGTTTATATACGCATGTGTCTGTGTGAGTATATTCCACATGTGTGTGGATATTCACAGAGGGCTGGAACTGGAGTTACAGACTATTATGACCTAGTAACATGCTGGGAACTAAATTTGGCCCCTCTAGAAGAGCAAGAAGTGCTCTTAACCATTATGTTATGTCTTCAGCCCCTCTTCTCCCTTTTTATTACTGGACTTTATCTTTCCTAACTTACTTCTATTCTCAGCATTTGTCACTAGTGTTTAGCTAGTAAAGGCAGCAAAGCACAGACAGACATGTCCACTCCCACCCACCCCTGAACATTACTCTGGCTTCACTCCAAATATGGACAATTTGGACTTGTGCTCCCCTCACTCACAGAATCTAGGCATTTTTCAATTTACTTGTTCAGTGTCCTCTCTGATGATTATTAGAGACAACAACCGCCTGCTTCACAGTTAGTAAGTTACTAAGTATTTATTTTAAGAAAATGAAAAGGAGAAAAGGAGTGGAAATGTGGACAGGGAGCATAATGCAGGTAACAGGGGATACACATCGTGTATATGGCACAAAAATGTCCCAGTAATTTAACAGGAGGGATTATTTGTGGCAGAAACAAGTGTAAAAGATCTCATAGAAAGGACACAGCTGAAGATGATTCTTAAGCAATAGGTAGTGTTTAAATAGACAGAGGTAACAGTACAAGAACAACTCAAATGGGTAGTCACTGGCATTAATGGAAATGGAGATGCAGATAATGGAACACAAATTGCCTCCTTGGGAGGAGAGGACCATAAAGATGAATGAACCAAGCCACACATGAGTAACATTGGGAAGAACAGCAAGACCAAGTTGGAAAGCTGTCTGGGATCTGAGCTTGGAAACTCACTGGACAGGCAAGAGGAACTGCAAGCTCTAGGTTTTTCAGCAGGCAAGTCAATGACTGAAAAGGGAGTGATATAACTCAAAGGGTCAGTTTAACATCATGAAATAATTATACATTTACAGTGGTAGTGACAATATATAAAACTGTAATTTGTGACAGTGAAGTTTTGGAAGTGAGCAGAGGACAAAAGATAGGACAAAAGATTTTGTATATTATTGAAAGTAAGTTGGTACTGATTTGAGTTATATTACTGTAAATTAAAGTTGTTAATTATAACCAACAGGTCAAACACAAAAAAATAAATCACGAAAGTAAATACAAAACAGGAATCAGAATGTAATTAAATGGCATACTAGGGAAAATCTCAGATACAATAGGCAGTAGTAAAGGCGTTAAGGAACACAAAGGAGAGAAATGTGTAAAAAAAAAAAACATGACAAAATTAAAGATACTGAGTCCTTTAACAACTACATTAAATATAAATGACTATCTGCTAGGCATAGTAGTACATACTTGATCTCAGAACTTGGAAAGCTGAGGCAAGAGAATAAAGAATTCAAGAGGGCTAAGGAGATGGCTCAGTGGATAAGAGCACTTTTTGTGAAAGCAACAAGACCTGAGTTCAAATCTCCATCATCCATTCACCTGTAATCTCAACATTGGGGAGGAGAGACAGGCAAATCACAGGAGTTCATTCACTGGTCTAGCTGAAATAGCAAGCTTCAGGGTCAGTGAGAGATCCTGCCTCAGAAAATGAGGAGAGTGAAGAAGACACCACTGTACTCCTTACAAAAACACATGTACACACACCTAGCAGCCCAAATGCTTGCATGCATGCATAGAGTTCAAGGCTTTCATCCTTGGCATATATAATGATCCCCTGGGCTCTGTAGTAAAACCCTGTCTCAAAAACAAACAAGAAGAAGAAAACAAAAAAAAAACAAAAAAAAAAAAAAAAAAAACAGGGTTAGAGACATGGCTCATGGTAAAAGCACTTACTGATCCTGGAGACCTAGGTTGTATTTCCAGTACCCATGCAATGGTTCACAACCAACTATAACTACAATCCCAAAGGATTCTACATATGTCTGGCCTCCACAGGCATTGCACATACATGGTACAGACATAAATGCAGGCGAAACACCCATACAAAACAAAAATAAATCTCAAAAACATGTCTTAGGATTTTATTGCTATGAAGAGTCACCATGGCCATGGCAAATAAAGGAAATAATTTAATTGGGGCTGGCTTACAGTTCAGAGGTTCAATCCATTGTCATCATGGTGGGAAGCATGGCAGCATGCAGACATGGTGCTGGAGAAGGAGCTGAGAGTTCTAGATTTGGATCAATGGGCAGCAGAGAAATGGCACTGAGAGTGGCTTGGGCTTCTGAAACTCCAAAGCCCACCTCCAGAGACACACCTACTCCACAGTGCCATTTCCTATGGCTGTGGGGGCCATTTTCATTCAAACAAAACATAAAACTTCTCACATAAACCATCCAAACATTAATAAAGCTTTTATAATAGGATAATAATAGCATTAGTATGATAGTGTTTTCCTGTGTGTATTAAAATAAAATCTAGGTTAATTACTGACAAGTCTTGATTCTTATTATAACTTGAGTATCTCTTAATGAAATATTTAGAATCTGAATAGTTTGGAGGAAGTGAGACTCAAGTCTAAATGTGGCATTCATTTGTAACTTGAAGAAGATAGCTTCATATAATATTTTAAACAATGTTATGGATAAAATAAAAGTATCATAAAGTGAAAATTTCCAGATGAGGTATTTGGTGGTACTCCAAGGGTTTGGGGTTTTTTGCTTTTATTTGAGACTGGGTTTCTCTGTAAAACAGCTCTCACTATCCTGGAACTTGTTATGTAAACAAGGCTGGAATGTCCTGTCTTTGAGACAGGGCCTGGCTATATAGCCTAGGCTGTCCTGGAACTCACAATCCTCTTATGTCAACCTGAGTACTGTAAAGTTTTACCTTCAGGTATGGACCACCACACCAGAATAATTATTTTTAATTGTGTGTATGCCCTCTATGGGAAGTGGGGTGGTATATGATGTCTGTAGGTACCCTTAGAGGCCAGAGCCCTCTGGAGCTAGAGTTACAGGCAGTTGCACTCCATCTAGTGTAGGTTCTGAGAACTGAACTTGGGTCCTCTACAGGACAGAATATGCTCTTAACAGATGAGCCATCTCTTCAACCCTAGTGGAGCATTTAAGATTTTGGATTTTCAGATCAGGGATGTTCAACCTGTACTGAGAGAAGACATGATAGAAATATAATACTTTAAATTTGAGTCCCACTGCCAGATGGGAAATAAAGAAAAATTAGCAGAGATTGTCCAGAAGAGGTAGAGACACTGTGTAAGGAAAGTGGGTGAGGGATGGACTAAAGAAGGGACTGGGGTCAAGGTCTTAAGTTTGTCTGGAAATGAACTTCTCCTGACAGAGCCACTTTACAAGTCCCAGCTTGTAAGAGGTTGAGTGCGCCATTCTTCCCGGACACCCCTACTTTTGTTCCCAATCTTTTCAATGATGATGACACTGTCATATCACAGGTTGAAGCAACAAGGAAAGGGAGCTTTGGAGAAATTCTGAGGAAGGCTCTCAACAGTTTAGGATCTTTCTGTAGTTATCCACATCCTAGCCTCTCTTCCAATTCACATGAGGTGCACCCAGTGCCCTCTGGATGACAGTCACCCCGTAAAGTTGTACACTGTCAATGGTGGCCATGCCACGAGATCCAAGGTCTGACCCGCTTTTCACAAGTCCCTCACTCAGACCTTTCTGAGGATGCAGGGCTCAGAGGAACGTGCCCTTAAAGGGCGGGAAAGTCCTTGATTCGCCGAGGGCTTTCTAGCACACGCAAGTGTACCCCTGAGCATCTCCTCCCTCCTCGACAGCAGCCTGGAAGTCCCTTCAGGCACCTTTCGCCACGTGGGATGGTGGTCCCACGGCGGTCCACTGTATGGCTCTGGTTCACTGCCATCTTGGTCCCCTCCCACCGCCGCTCGTCCGTCAAATGGGAGAGGGCGGGGCCTACAAAGCAGGGGCGGGGCCCTGAGGACAGGGCAGAGATTATGGCGCAGAAACCTGGAGTTGAGTGGGCAGCTGTCACAAGAGGAAGTGGCGGAGTCAGGGATGAGAGATCCCTGAGGGACATGTCCCTGGGACTGGCTCCACCCCTAGAGCCAGGAGAGGCTGAAGGATGAGTGCATGGATCTATCCTACAAACTCAGGCCCTATTGGTCCTTCTAGGAGTTGGGAATTTTTATTTTAAAAGCAGCCATTAGCCCAAAATCTCAACCCAGATTACACTAAACCAAGGGTCTACGTTCCTCTGCTCTTTTAAGACCAGCGCTTTCTCCCATCAAAGAAGGCCTAGAATCAGAACTGATAGTCTTGTGAGAGAACATCCAGAAACGGTCAGGAAGTGGACTGTGAGTTTCAACCTTCACTGGTTCCAATTCCGGGATCCACTGAGCCTTTTTAGTCGTCTCACTCATCGTAGAGTATTAATGTGCCAGTGAAGAAACAAAAATTGCCAAATAATCAGACATGTCCTGATTTTAGATTTTTTTCTTTCGTTGTCTTTTGAGACAGAGTTTCTCTAAGTAGCTCTGACTGTTCTGAAACTCACTCTGCAGACGAGACTGGCCTCAAACTCACAGAGGTCCTCCTGCCTCTGCCTCTGAGTGCTGGGTTTAAAGGTGTGTGCCACCACACCTAGCACAGATTTTTTTTTTTTTAAGTACAAGACTTAATAGAATTAAAAATTCAGTAGGAATAGTATACAGCAGTGGAACAAACATCAAGATCCAGCCTCTCCTGCCACGGCCAATGCAACCTTAAACAAGAAGATTGTGTTCTCTGGGCTTCACCTTCCGAATGTGTCTGGTGATCAGAAGAGTGCTTGGGTTTCTCATGGCTCTGATGTTAATGTCCACCAAACAGCTGTCTTTCAAATTCACTTCCCCTCATCTGTGTTGTGTTGCCACTTGTTGCCATCTTCATTATTTTACCTGAATGATTACAAGAGGCTCTTGACTCATCCTCTTCCAATCTGGCCCCTCCAGAATGTTTCTCCTCACTCATTCATACCTTATGTTCACCTCACATAAGGTCAAGGTCCCAAATGATTACTTATAGTTCACATTAAAATTTAGGAAAATAATAACCAGATGAAAGTGATGTTTAATAAGCTACAAGTGGGGCTTGTAAACTCATCCTAAACTCAAGAAAAGGGCCAGTGTTTAACTTCATGTGTACGAGTAGTATATATGCGCATGTGTGTTTGGCTGTGCATGCCTGTGCGCACTTGAAGAGGCCAGAAGAGAGTGTCCTATCATTCTCTTCTATGCTTCCTCAAGAAAGAATATCTCACTGAACCTGGAAGCAGGCTTGTGACCAGCAAGCCACAGGTCAGCATGGGACCATACCTGTGTTTTTTACGTGGGTGTTAGAGGTCTGAATTCAGGTCTTCATGCTTGTACAACCATCACTATTACTAGTTGACCCATCTCCCATTTGAACTACTATGTGTGTGTGGGTGAGCGTGCGCGTGCGCACACATGCACACATGCATAAAAACATATCGAGGTCAAAGGACAACTTATGGAAGTTAATTCTCTTTCTACCATGTAGAATCCAGGGATTGAACTCAGGTTGTCAGTCTTGACAGCAAGTCCCCTTCACAGCTGAGCCATCTCACTGGACCCTTTATATTTTTAATATGTTCATAGTAAAATGTTTTCTAGCCAAGACAAGGCTTTCATTGGTTCTTATGCCTTCAGAGGAAAAAAGAGGGGATGCTAAGAAGTAAATGAAACTAAATACTTTGGGGGAAAACACAAGACCTGTGAGACCAAATGTCAGCTCTCCCAGTCACTGGAGTTACAAAGTTCCAGGAAAAGAATGGATACACATGAATACTTCTCATATGTTCAATTTTTATATCTGAGGCTACTTCTTGCCAAGAGGGTCCCTAGCTCACACACAGGTTAGATGATGTCATTCGTGGCTGATTTGATGGGAAGAGCAGGGAACACAAATAACACAAAGACCAGGCCATTATTGTTCAAACAGCAATGTTTAGTTGTACAACACAGAGGCTAGCAACATTTACATGACCAGTCTGAGTGTCTGTTGGCTTGCTTTCAATTGGAAAATTAATCTGGAGTATCACCAAAACATTTGCTGGGACTACTAACATTTTAAAAATGGGTTGTTCTTGCATCCCCTAGGCTTGGGACTCTTGTTCCATCAGGACTTGTAGATGAGTGGCCCACAAGTCACCAGCCTTTGAGCAAGTTGTATCCAGGTGAAGTGGCCAAGGGAGGGTTCTATAAAGACACAGTGTATGGGGCAGTGGCAGCCGACATTCGAAAACATTCATGCATCTGCTGGGGGCTTTGCCCTCCATTGAGTATTTTCCATTAGCCTATAGCAACCATCTGTGGTCAGGATAATTCATTGCTCACATTAACAGGGTGGGGGATGGGAGAAGGAATGGTCAGGGTAGGTGGGAAGAGATCCCTCTTATTGCTAAATGTACAAAAGGGGGCTATTTTTCTTCCTAAAGTGTATAGCTTATGGGTTTTAGGTGATTCTTGTGTGTGTTTAATTCATCTCTTTTTGGGGGACGGGAAAAGGAAATCAAACCCAGCAACCTCTTTTCAGGAAAATCACTTCCCAAACGGCCATATTTTGGAGTAAACAGATTGTTTACACAACATGAGTGATGATTTTTTTCTAAGTGACCCTAGCCCCCTTGCTCCCCAACATCTGTAATGAATCACCCTTATAAATACCTCTAAGCAACGAAGGAGACACCCTTGTCCCACAGGGGGGCTCACACAGCTGACCTCAGTGACTCTGACAAGCAGAAAATTGCTTTCTTGGCCATTTAAGGGAGCCAAGAGAGTACTCATGCAGATGAATAGCTAGAAAGCAATGCTGGTTCCCTTGGAGACGTGACAAGTCGCTGGTATGGGCTTGCAAGGGCTGGAGAAGCTCTCGGTGAGTTCCTTCTCCCTACACATGGGCTGGGGCTGCTGACAGACGATGGAGCAGGGCAATGCTGGCTGGCAGGAACTCCATTCCATTAGGAGAGGAGCAGTTTGGCTAGAGGGAAGAAGCTACTGTCCTAGAGGCAGCTGGCCCCTCTCACCTGCTAAGGAGGGTTGAGAGGGGCTGTGGTGGTAGGCTGGACAAGCATGGCATTAAAAGGGGCTTGGCCCTGCAGCAGTTACAGCTGGGAGGAATGAGGGAGAAGCAGCGCTTGAAATGGACTTCATTCAGCAGTGGGGCAGGGGGTAGCTGGCACAGGCGGAAGGGCAGTGCCCAGGAGGCCTTCTCCCTGCAAGGGGAGTTAAGAGCGGTTGAGGGTGTGGAGACCAGCAGGTCATAGCAGACACATAAGACAGCTTCTCCAGGGAGAGTGAGGCCACGGGGGCTCGGGCACCATTCTCCTGCTTGGCCTAACAATGCCCACCATCCTTATCCCCTGCTGGCCCTGGGTGCCCAGTTCCATGTCACCATATATAACAGCTCCCTGGAGTATTCAGAGAGCTCTATAACACTGCTAACACTCTGGCCTGACAGATGCCTACTCTGGAGTAACTGTGGGAAAATGGAGATGAGGAATGAGGGTTAGATTGGTAGAGCAGTCTTCAGGAAAGACTAAGACCATAGGATTGGGGCCACAAGATCGGATCACTCCCTCCTCTTCCACTCAGTCACTGAATCATGGGTCTTCCCTCTCTTTTGTTTCCCCTAACCCTGAGTGATAAAAGACTGGGATTATAAGTGCTGGCATTCAGTAAGGCTGGACCAGGAGATGGATAGTGGATAAGATCAATTGTAAACAGAATCCCTTGGACTCTTCCCTTTCCCAGTGCTGTTTCCTTAAAGCAGCCTTAGAAACTAAAAGAAGAATAACGTGTGCGTGCAAGGAGCAGTGGACTTATGCATTAATAAAACTGCAGGGCTCCTGATAGGGGAGAGAAGGGTAAATGTATGCTTGTGGGTGTCCCTGGGAACATCTATAGGATCGGAAGGTGGGAGAATTGGGGGAGGGGGGGCGCAGAGAAAGATAGACAAATGAGGACAGAGAAAGGGTGAGTGGGGTGTATATGGGGGAAGCCACAGAAAAGCCAGCCTAACACAGAAAGAAGGCTCTAGAGAAAGGGAAATAAGTCCTAGAATTTGTCTCCAAAGTCCAGCCCCCTAAGAAATCCCATATATTATTGTTTCTGATACTTCAAAATTAGTTCACAAATAGAATGTCCGCCACCAAAAGCTGCCTCACTTGACCAGTATATGTGCTTCCTTGAACAGAGCACTGGGGGGCAGCCCAAGTTACCAACTTCCCCTATTTGCCTATGGGATACTCCCAAATTCAGGGCAAATTTCAGTGCTCAGTTGCAGAAACTGGATTTTCTAGTCTCTGTAGCTCTGATTTCTCTTGCAATCTCAGTGTGTTTTGTCCCATGCTTTGACTTGTGATTTTATTTTTTAATATTTACTTATTTTTATCTTATGCATAGGAGAGCTTGTCTCCGTGTATGTATGTATATACCATGCTCATGGAAGCTAAAAGAGGGTGTCAGATCCTCTGGAACTGGAGTCACAAATAGCCGTAAGCTGCCAAGTAGGTGCTGGGAACCAAACCTGGGTCTTCTGCAACAGTGGAAGTTGCTCTTAAGCACAGAGGCATCTCTTCAGCCCCTAGTTGTAATTTTATTTTAGGACAGCAGAAAGACAATTTAGAAAGTAGGCTTGGCATGATTTCTAAATATAGAAATGAAGCTAACATAGATTACTCTAAAAAGGAAAAGAAAGGTCAGAGACAGGCAGGATGAAGAATGTGTGAATATATAAAGAAAGGAGGCAAAGGAGACTACAGGGAGAGAAATCGGGAAGAGGAGACAACCAACCAGTCTGGAACTATGGGCAGGGCGAGCACAGAAAGCGGTGGTCTGTAGCGGTGATGGCACTATTCAATAATGACCTTGACATGGACCCAAGGGTGGAGCTCCATTTCCAGGCACTAATTCTGCAGGAACCCCCCCAGCATTCTTCTCTGCTTCCCATGACCTTTCTTTGCATTTTTCCAAGAAGTTCTAGCCTTAGTCCAGGCCACCTCAACCTACAGTGAGGGCTGTTCCAAACCCCACACCTCACCGTGGGCTAGCGCAGCCACCTGTCCATGAAGAAGACTTGCAGCCCCAGTTTGTGGGTGGGTCAGAAGTAAGAACAAGTTGCCTGTGGCTCACCTGCTCCCAGCATTTTAAAATAAAACCTTCCCCAGACCTCTTGAGTGAGGCGCACAGCTTTTGGTTCCGGAGCACAAGAAAAAAAAAGAGACAGTATGGATAGTCATGGAGAAAGCAAACTAACAAAGGACTTTCCAGAAAGGGCAATGAAAACACCTCACCACCACCACCACCCGCAGCACCACACATACTCAGGCGCGCATACACACACACACACACACACACACACACACACACACACACACACACACACGACAGAATACTCCACAAACACCAGACAGGTCTGCAGGACAGAGCTGAAAGGAAAGGGTGGCTGGAGGTGGTGCCTGGGATGTGTGTGTGTTTGGAGAAGTAGGATATGTATGACAGATAACACAAAGAAGGGGTCATCATGGATTACTGTCGTGGCTTTCCTCTGTGTCCACGCTCACCGGAGGGAGGCCTCCATTGTCATTGAGCCTCTTGGCCCTGTAAGTCTCATAGTGGATGTTGTGGGTCACTTCTTTGAGGTCCTGGAGGTGAGTCCTGAAGGACACAGTAAAAAAAGAGATAGGGGATACAATTAAGGGTTTTTAGAGGGGGAAGTGATCCACCTCTGAGGCTAACACATCTCTTTAGTAGAGCAGACCCAATGACCGGGACCCACTCCTGAGAGCCAATGACACTTCTTCAACATCCTCCTCCTTTGAGACCTGACCAGAAAGCTCTGACAGAGGGATATGGAAACTCAGGATGTGAATCTGAGCAGATGACCCTCCATCCCAAAACATTAAACCTGCCACCGGGGGAGGGAGAGAACGTCTTACCTGATGACAAAGTCTCGAAGCAGGGCAAACTCACAGTGGTTGAGGTTTTCCACTGCGGACAAAACAGAAGAAAATGGGTGGCTGTTTCACTAGTGTACAGTCCAGAAAGTAGGCAACTTTAAAGAGAGCATGAGATGCCAGGGGTCAATGGCCCATGCCTTTAATCCCAGCACTGAGCAGGCAGAGGCAGTCAGATCTCCATGAGTTTGAGGCCAGCCTGGTCTACAGAGTGAATTCTAGGATAACCAGGGCTACACAGAGAAACCCTGTCTTGAAAAACCAAAGAGGGAGAGAGAGGGAGTGAGAGTGAGCGAGCATGGGGCAGGTTCTTTGTGGCTCTGCCAGAGGTTTGTTCACTAGTGTACTGGTCCCCTTCCTGTCTTTTTTTTTTTTTTAACTGAACAAATCAATCAGATATAATGGGCACAATACTATTCTAGATACTGTAGAATGAATCTCAATATAGACTGGCTTTATTCCACATCTTACAAAAAACTAATGTGGGAGTTTAAGAAATTTTTGAAGGCCTAAGATGATTGAAAGAAAGTAAAACACACAGGACCTCATAACTGAACCAGCTCTCAAAGATCACACTCAACTTTTAAAATCCCAAGGTATTGGGTGTGGTGAGCATGGTGGTCTACCACTGCAAGCCAGCAGAGTAGAAGGATCATGTGTTCAAGCCCAGCCACGGATACACAGTAAAAACCTGCCTCAATAAAAAACACTAGTTAAGGATTAAGCTCAGTGATAGAACATTTACTTGTTTAGCACAGTGAGGCCCGGAGTTCTATTACCAGAACCCCAAAAATTATTAACAATAAACAACTCAAGACAGTGATTTGGGAAAGAAAATATCCAAATTTGAAGTCCAAGTTTCACTAGCATATGAAAAGCTCTGGGCTTAGTCTCCAACACAGCTGCTGGAAGTGGGTGGGAACTGTGTGACCTTTGCAAAGTGAAGCTTTTAACTTGTCCGAGATTAGCATTCTGAAGACAGGAACCAGCTGTGTGCTCCTTACAGGGTTACCATGTTTAAACAAAGGGTTGTTTGTTTTCTTGGTTTGGTTTTGTGTGTGTTGTACAGGGGATTGAACCCAGGGCCTAGCACATGCTAAGCAAGCAGTCTATCACTGAACTACTCTGCAGCCCTGAATGAGACCCTTGAAGTAACTTCTTAAAAACTTTCAGAGTCACCATATCCCACCTAAGGTCACATCTATTCATAATAACTAACACAATATCCCAACCACCCTTTGGCACTTTGCCAGATCACATATGAAAGCCTTTCCTTTTTTTTTTTTCCACCCTCAATAATTTCTCTGGGCTATAAATTCATTTGACAAGCCAAGTCATTGCCACCCGGTCACATATTAAATGGTGTCATTGCTTCCTGCCTGTGACTGGCTTCCTAGACTGTAAGCTCCATATTTTGGCAGCAACAGGCTGGCATCAATATCCCAGAATAGCACTTTGACCCCCTGATGCTTAATAGCTGCTCTCTGGCTAGCCACTTCTTCCAGGAGATGTACTGAATTACCTTCGATGATCCCCCAGGGGGTTTTTCTGCCAAGGACTCTCTTGCCATTCACTTGGTACTCCTTGTCACTCCCCACCACAGCAAAGGGCATGCTCTCCTGCTGGATAGGGGAAAAGCACAAACCGGCATGCATGCTTAGTCCTCTTCTCCAAACTGAATGTCCAAGGGCCGGACAGCCTTTCACAACTAATTTTGTTGCTCATTCAATGATGCTCCTGGGGGTAAGGACAAGACTCTGTCCCCTTGAAAAGGCTGAGCTGGGACCCAAGTCCTGGGCCCAACCCTGGCTACACTGTTGTCTGGTTGGTTAGCCTCACAAAGCCGGCTTCCCTTCAACTAGAGAGCACTTTACAGTTCATTGTGCTTGAGCACATATTTTTGTTTGGTTGGTAACAGCTCTGTGGGCTAGCTAGCACAGACTCTCACAAACGGCACCCCCCCCCAAGGCACCAGCCAGATTCCTAGATGTGTTATGTGGCTCCCATGGAACCTACTGGCAGATGCCCAGCCACTGAACTCTCAGGGCTCTAAGCTGCAACGCTGTATCAGGGCAAGCACTTGAATTTATCTGCCTGTTGTGTCTTTGTCATTGTCATTAGATAAATGAGTCATGTGTTACTTAATGACAGGAGTAAGTTCCGAGAAAAGTTCCTGGGTAATTGTGCCATAGGGTGAACTCACAGCACAGAAGTATGCAAACTAATAAGACAGTTACCATGTCACCAGGTGAGAGTACTGCAGGGAGGCACTGTCTTATGTGACCCTACACTGACCAAAAATCTCTTCATGCAGCACGTGAGTAATGTATGTACACTGAGGACACATATGTGGAGAGCTATTTTCGGAAAATTAAGCCACCTGTGCAGAAAGATGATGAAGGTAAACTGCTTTGGCATTAAGAATGGACTATGGGCTGAGAATGCAGGTCAGTGATAGGGTGCTTGCTTAGAATACCCAAGGTCCTGGGTTTGCTCCTCAGCACTACACAAAGTGTGTGTGTGTGTGTGTGTGTGTGTGTTTTCTCTCAAGTGTGTACAGAGATCAGGGAGCAACTTTTGAGAGTCAGCTCTTTCCTTCTGCCACATGGGTCCTGGGGATCCAACTCATCGGGTCATCACCTTGGCAGCAAGCACCTTTTCGGGCTCAGTGACCTCATTTGTCCTTGGTTGTTTTTATATAGTTCTTCTAGGGAGAGAGAAAGCCTATAAGCCACTCACTTAGTCCGGCCTCTATATTTTAGAGAGGGAGAAATTGAGGGAAACTTTGACTAGACCACAGATTGCCCTGGACACCAACCCAATGTTTTCCCTGCCTGGTGCCCCATCACCTGACACTGGTTTTTCCAGGTCCTGGGAAGGTGATGGAAGGGACTGGGTACAGGAAACCCTGCTGTCCTAGTGAGGGTCACCATATTCCCCACTTCCGGAAGTCTGGGTCAGATGGAGTGGCAAGGGGATGTGTTGAGGAAAAAAGCTGGAGGAAGGGCCTGAAGGCACATCCCAGAGGCACTGAGGACATCTGGGTGATGAAAAGGGCCCCGCACACATACCCTGATTTTGTCATTCTCTGTCTTGTCCTCCAAATCTTCATCGAACTCCTTCTGAGGGTAGAACTCAATGCCATTTACTTCAAGCTCTTTGCGAACCTGGAGGGGCAAAGTAGTACAGTGTTGTGAGCCCCAGGCCCTGGGCAACAGAAAGATCCCAAGAAAAGGCACAGCCCAGCCTGAGAGGAAAGAGGAGTCTGTGAGTACAGGCTCAGACCCCTGGGATTTCAGACAAACAGCACAGCTGAGTCCAGAGCCACAGGCCATGCTCACAACCTTGATCTTCTCTACTCCCCTTTGCAAGGAAGGCTCTGACAGGCAGCCTGGGACTCCATGGAGGTACCTTTGGTCCAGGAACTTCTAGCCCTTGCCTCCTGGATGGTTAAGTGGGAGGGAGTTAGAGTGGGAAACCAGAGTAGAGTGGAAGTGGAGGAAATGGTAGATGGGAGGAAGCACAGACAGGGAAAGACGAGGTGGCTGCTTACCCTCTGCTTGAATTCGGCCTTCTCCTCCAGGGTCATAGTGTCAGCCTTGGCAATGACAGGGATGATGTTCACCACTTTGCTCAGGTGTCTCATGAACTCAAGATCAAGTGGTCGTAAGCTGGGGCCCAGAGAAGGCAGGGATGTCAGAGCCACCAACCCTTCCCAACTCAGCCTCCTTCCTCTCAACACCATCCTTGGGAAAGGACAGGTCTGAAAATCTGATGCCATGCAGCTGTGGCCTCTCCCCTCCCTCATGTGCACCGCTTCAGCACTTACTGTGTGTCCCTTAACCTGTCATAGTCAAGCTCCCCTCTCCTTCCTCAGTTTCCATGTAAAGCATGCCTCTCTTCAACACCCCCGAGTCATTCCATGACACCTTTTCTGACCTGAGAATTTCCTTCTTTGGGGTACACACATGATGGCCATTACCAACTGAACTCTTCTTAATGGCCTCATTTCAGCCCCCACATTCCATCCTGCAGAGCCAGGCTCTCAAACCCTAGTCTGATTCTAAATTGCAGCCTGAGGGACCCATTAAAATCAGGATTGTCTGATACTTTCCACTAACTGTGGACCAAGGTCTAAGAAAAGCTAAAACTATCATTTTAGCTGAGGCAGGAAAAATCTCAAATTCAAGGCCAGATTGAATTACAGAGTAAGTTCAAGGCAGTTTTGGACAACTAAATGAGACTAACCCTGTCTTAAAAAAATAAAAAGTGGGCTTGGGCATGGTGACACATGCCAGCACTCAGGAGGCAGAGGCAGGCAGATCTCTGAGTTTAAGGCCAGCCTGGTCTAAAGTTTCAAGTGAGTTTCAAGACAGCCAGGGTACACTGAGAAACCCTGTCTCAATAATAAGTAAATAAATTTAAAAAAAAAATGTAAAAAGAGGGCTGGAATATAGCTGAATAGTAGAGTGCTTACCTAGCATGTGTGAGGCTCTGGGTTCAATTCCCAGCACTCATTCTAAAAAACAAAACAAAACCAACCAAAAAAACCCCTTGTTTTATTGAGGTCCCAGGTCTGACCCAGGGTTATTAATTTCACAACCTTTATTACTCAACATTGGCTGGGTACCCCGGTTCTTTCAAAATTCAGGGTCTACCTTGATGTGTCATCCTCTCAAAAACTTTAAGTTCTGACCCTGAAGAGGGGCTTAGAGAGACACACTGGCCTGCAGGAAGGGGCTAGAAATACCACCGAGATCCTTAACTTCTGCCTGTTCCCTCATTGCTTATCCTGGGGCCCATCCGCGACTTACAAATAGTTCCCAGCACAGCCTTCATCTCTGGATGTCTGGCCCTCCTGCTGGAATGGCCGCTATCTAGATACCTACAGCTAAATTCCTCAGCTTGCTTCCCTACCAGCCCCAGTCCAGTAGTCCTGGCTCTCCCTACTTTACTTTCTCGCCACCCCCAAACCCCAAGCCTTGTCCAAAGCAAGTATCTGTTGAACAAAAGGGTACCCTCTGTTCAAGTTCTCTCTGCTGCTACAGTTGGGCTGTAACATCAGTAAACAGTATGGAGGGTGGTCAGTGATGGTCAGCTTTACTTTCTTACAGAAAATCTAGAGAACCCAAGGTTACAGGGCCAACCTTCCAGCCATCTGGCCCTCCCCAGCTAAGTCCAAGTATGGATTCTCCAATCCTGGGCACAAATGACACATATTGGACCAAAGCCCAGTAGTGGGAGTGGGTCTGGTACATACGAGTGTCCTGTGGGGGAGATGAAGTAGAGGCAGCAGTGGACACGAGTGTCTGGGATGCGCTTCTTCCTGGAGATGTTCACCTCTTCCTTCAGGAACTTCTCATACTGCTCATTGATGTATTTCTCAATGGGCTCCCAGCTGAGGGGTGGGAGAATACATCAAAAGTAAAAGGCTCAGGAGTGCCTCTTAGGCTCAGTCAGGTCCCAATCGCCTCACATCCACCTTATATCCTACCCTCCCTTCTCTACCTGATGACCAGTTCTCCCTCAACCTCCCCAGGGATGGCTTTCCCATGGATGGGTAGCATGGGTAGAATTCTCCCAGGGGACCCAGCATCTTTCTCAGGAGGATGCAGATAGTTCTCAATGGAAATGAATCTGTGTTATGCTTTCCTAGTAGAGTATTTAGAGACAAAATCTCTGAAGTGGACACATACCAGTTTTCATTGTTGATCTGGTCCCCGAAGCCTGGCGTGTCGATGACTGTCAGCTTCATTTTGACACCACCTTCCTCTATCACTGGAGAGAATAGAAAGAGCATCAAATAAATCAGTCCTATAGTTGACCCCAGAAGCCCTGCAGCCTGCTGGCCAGGATCACCCACACTTCTTAGAAGAAGCTAATATATTAGTCAAGTCAAGGTTACATACTTCTCCCACTCATGCTTCTCCCTTCCCCTACTTCTTCCTGTGTCTACTTTTGTCTAAATCCTCCCTGGGCTTTATCACCTAGTTCAAGACCCACCTCTTCCGGTTCTACATGTACATGCTCTCCCCACTCGCACCTCAATATCTAGGCCTAGCAGCCTACAGAGTTTGTACCAACAAGCTCGGGCTTAATTACCTTTTACATCTTATTCCCCAGTAAGCCCCTTTCTCTTACTTGGCATCAACCCCTCAGAAAGATGCCCATAGAGGGTTGTAGCCTAGTCCTCACCATGCCCAATCGCTTTGATCTCTACTGTCTTAGGGATCTTCTCCTCCCGGCTCCAGCTGGAGGCCTTTCGGCTCACTTGGGACTTGAAGAGTGTGTTGACCAGCGTCGACTTGCCCAGTCCACTCTGACCTGTAGCAAGGGAGGAGACAGAGAAAGGGAGACAGGCCACACATCTACCTCTTAAGCCGCACAGCCCTCCAGTGAACTTACAGGGCTCCTGAGTTGTGATCCAAGCCAAGCCCTATTTAAACACCCCTTGGGGATGAGCAATTGGTAGGAATGGATTCCATGTTTCTTCATGGGCCCCAGGACCACTGGGAGAAGGCACAACCTGTGCATTTGTGAGGTGTATGTGTAAGATGTAGTTTTCAATTTGGTTTGGCTTGTGTTTTCCATCCTTAATAACACTGGAGTGAGAACAATATTCCTTCTGCATTCAGATCCTGCCTTACAGTGCCTGAGCTCTTCCACATCTGTTTGGAAAATTGCTCTTTTTAACCCCTGGTATGGGGACTGGAAACCAGGACATTGTGCTTAATAGGATCTTTAACACAGAATTAAATCCCCACCCCCTAAATCACTCTTCATATCAGTCCTGTGCATCTCACAGCAGAGCTGACTTCCTCCCCAGTTGAGATTTTGTTTTTTCTTTTATTTTGGGGGGCAGAGGAGGTCTTGAGGGGCTTTGTTTTGTTTTTTGGTTGGTTATCTGTTTTTGAGACAGGGTTTCTCTGTAGCTTGGGATCCAGTCCTGGAACTTGCTCTGTAGACTGGGCTGGCTGCAAACTCAGAGATCCACCTGCCTCTGCCTCCCAAGTGCTGGGATTAAAGGTGTGTGCCACCACTGCCCAGCTGGACTATATCTGATTCTTAAGCTAAGACTTTGGTACCAGATAATCCATGTCACAGAGCACACTGTCAGCTCAGTTCATGTATTTGTAGCAAAATATCTGGATGATTTCTACCCTGGCCAAGGTTCTTACTCTGCCACAGATCAGCTCTGAGTCTAGTAGCTGCAGCTACCCAGGTGAGCTGGCCTAGGGTAGCAGTTAGGAATGGGCAGAAGCTGACAGGCCTAGGAGATCTTTACAAGATTAAAGGGACAGGGCTTGTTGATTAGATGGGAGAACAGAAAGGGAGGAGGATGCTTCACTCCATTTCCATACCTAGTAAACAGCTCAGATTAGGCAAATGTCCCTCCCTGCTATATACTGTTACTCACTAATGTTACTCATTGACCAAGACCCTGGAAAATTTTGAAGCTTTAAGGTGTGAACAACAAGATTATCTTTTACCCAATCCTCTCACAGCTCTTAGAGATGGGAAAGGGTTGACAATACCCATTCCACAGACTTAAAGCTGGCTCAGAGTGATGAAGAGGCAGTCAATGTTCATCTAGCAGTGAAACCAGGATGGGCATCCACCCAAATCTCCCAACCTTGAAACAGCCAGTTAGGAGGAAAGGACCAGACTTTGTGATCAGCATGATGAAATCCTCCCTCCTAGAAAGAGCTCACCCTAGAGAAGCCAGGCCATTCTGGGTAAAGAAATGGGATCCTTGGCGCTGCCCACCACTAGGCCTTCATTGACCCCATGGCTTTCCATACCAACGACCATGATGTTGAAGTCAAAACCAGTCTTCATGGTTTTCTTGCGCATCTGTTCAATGATGGTGTCAATGCCAATGTAGCCTAGCAGACTGGAGTTGATGCTGACCGGTTTCATGGGCACCACCGGCTTAGGCCTGGGCTCAGGTACCAGCTCTGACATAGCTGCGTCCGTCCTGGCCTCTGGGAGCCCTGAAAAGCCAAGGTGGGAGGAATAGGCAAGGTGAGCAGCAGGAGAACAAGGGTTTCATAAAAGGCACAATAGTATCTCGATATGGAGTCACAGAGTTGGGACCTGAAGAGACCATGATATCATCCAGTCTGGGTCCCATACTGTGTAGATGAAGAAAACACTGATGCCGGGGGCGGGGGGGGGGGGGAAGGGGTTGCCCAAGAATATTATTTAGGTCAGTTGCAAAATCTATACCAGTACCAGGTTCTTCAGTTTGTTTTTTATGTAAAGATTTATTTATTTTCATCTCATGTATATAATAAGTGTTTTCCTGAACATATGAATGTGCACCATGTGTATTCAGTGCCCAAGTGACCAAAAAAGGACACTGGACCATCCTGGAATTGGATTTACATGAAGGTTTTGGGAATCAAACCCAGGTCCACTACAAGAGCAATAAGTGTTCTTAACCACTGAACCATCTCTCTAGCCCCAAACAGTTTCTCCAGTTGCTGGACATGTTCAAGCACATCACTGCTCCAAAGTACTGCATCTGTGTGTGCCAAAGGCTCCTTCACCTTAGTTCTACTGATACCTGGATAGTTATTGTAGCAGGCTGTCCTGTGTCCTGTGACCACCAAAAGTATCTCTACAGAGTAACAAATGTTTCTTGGGGACAACTCCATCCCAAAAGAGTGCTGATCTAGGAAATGTCTGAGTTACCTTTCCTGCATCTTGCCAAGTAAGGAACAAAGAACCTTTAGGGTCCAGGTCTACTATCTATTAACTGTCAATGACCTCAGTTACTTGGTCTTTTAGAAGCAATCAGAGCTACTTTTCTTTGTAGAGTAAGCTCTGCCTTCAGCCCCAGTCTCCCCTCTGTGCCATGAGTCTCAAAACTAGTGGGCAGAACCAGATGGTGGTACTGCACACTTTTAGTCCCAGCCCTTGGGAGGCAGAGGCAGGCTAATCTCTATGAGTTCGAGACCAGCCTGGTCTACAAGAGCTAGTTCCAGGACAGGCTCCAAAGCTACAAAGGGAAACCCTGTCTCAAAAATAAAGTAAAAGTAGTTCACAGCAGAGGGTTTTCCAACACCTCTCATGCAAAGCTTTGAACCTGGAGAGCCAGCAAGGAAAGGATGAGACTCAAACAAGGACTGCTCCTTGCCTAAGATAACACTCTCATACTAGTAAGTAGAGGGTGGGGAGGCTGAGGAAATAGCCCTCCCTAAAGAAAGTCAAAAGTCTCCAATGGCAGACCATGGCCATGCTCACACACGGCAGGTCACTGTCCAGCAGGGTAAGTTCTAGAAGAGATCAACTCCATTTCCCTCTCTGGAAAACAGGTGTGGGAATGAAGTAAAGAAGATCTTGGCTCTGCTATTTGTCAGGTTGTAGACTTGTGCAAGCCACTTCCCTTCTACCAGCCTGCTTCTTCCTCCATAGAATAGTTGGGTCATGACTAAGGCTGTGGTGAGCACACATGAGATACGATTCTTATAAGCCCAGAGTCCAGCTTCAGCTTCACAGACCCATCATGCCCTCTTGCCTTTTTTTTTTTTTTTTTTTTTAAGATGGGTTTCACTATGTAGCCCCTGGCTGTCCTGGAACTCAGTAGACCAGACTGGCCTCAAATTCACAGAGATCAGCCTGCCTCTGCCTCTTGAGTGCTGGGATTAAAGACATGTGCCACCACTGCCTGGCTACCCTTGCCCTTTTCAAGTTCAGCTTTCTATAAGGGGGTTGAAAGTGTGCACATGAAAGTATTTATGAAGTGGAGGTTCCCAGGTTGCTAATTTCACAAGCATATTCTTTGCTGCCATGCTCTCAAGAAGCTGTGCCGTTTTAAAGCCTTACAGTTCATGATTACCATCCTGCATCTCAGCCTTTGAGGAGGGCTGAAGGAGCAGCAGATGGGCAGGAGGAAGTGAAAACATGTCTCCCTCCCCATTCCCAAGCCCAGCCAGGAATCTGCTCTTGTACCCCACCACCTGGTCCTTCCCCTGATCCTGGCACGATGTTCTTCCCTGATGGGAAACTTCCTTCCCATGTCCCTCTCAGCACAGCTAACCCTCTCAAAGCCTCAACACCTCCCCAGAGCCTGGCTCTGCTCCCTCTTGCTTCCCAGGAAGCTGTTGCCACCAGGTGGTTCCAGAAGGTAGCAGGATTGGTTCAGCCCTGTGACAGCTGACTCTGAACAGCCTGGGCCAGCTCTTCCACTCGACATACAGCTCATGTCCCCCTTTAGCACATCTGCCCTGGGAGCCAGTGCCCCGTTTCTCCATCCTGCTGTTCTTATAGCCTGGCCCTTTTGGTTTCCTCTGTGCCTGCTAGGCACATTTGGTACCCACAGCCTGTGTTGTGACATAAGCCACCTGGGAGGCAGGTAATAGTACTTGTATATTCGAGGGTTATAAATGTTTCTAAAGCATGTGTCCTTACCATGGCCTACTCAGCTCTGTCTGTCAGACCCTGACTGAAAGAGGGAGCTGACCAGAAGCTCAAACAACCCCTAGATGCTATGGCAAGCCCGATGTAAGTGGGAGGGAGGGGATAAGTGGCTCTCACTTTCATTCTTCCAAGGAGCAGTGTTAGCATCCATGATGAGCAACATAAGGAGCACCTACTATCAAGTCAGCCTCCTCCCAACCACATGCCAATTACATGTCAGTCACAGGCTAACAGCTGCCACTGATCAAATGCCACAAGTACCATAGATGTGATATTGGTACCCCCTTAAAACTCCCAGCCTAGTAACTCCCCTTACTGGAAGCCTTCCCATCCAATATGGCTGCCCCTCTTGGTGTGCTGCCTCAGTCCCCTGTAGCTGCTAGATACTTAGCATATGCATTCATTCCAGGTCATCCTAAATACTGTCAAATGAAAGCCTAACTAAACCAAGTGCTGCGTTAAATGCCAAGGATATATTTGTATCCAAGACAAGATCATCGACTGCCCCCTCCCCCGAGGATCCACTGTTTTTTTTGGGGGGGTACCTAACAAGTAAACCAGGACCTCCAGGGTACAGAGCAAATGCTATCCTAGAGCTGGCCTCTGTGGCTTCCATCCCCTGCTCCCCTGTTCCCCAGGTCCCACCAGGTCATCCTTGAATGGGCATGAATCCCAGCTAGATGATTGCTATAAGTCTAGGTTTTCTTCTCAAAGGTTACTGTGAAAGTCATACAAAATCATGAATGTAAATGACCTATCACTGAATATGTGCTGGTTTCCAGCCCTCTTTGAGGAGCCATGCCTTATTGTTCTGTGTGCCCAGTGCACCCTAGCATATCGTAGACATTCAACAATGAATGAATGAATGGCGGATGAATGAAAGCCCCACAAGGCAGGAGTCTCTGAAGATATCTTTCTCCTTCCTCAGAAGCTGCTTCCTGCCCATGCCCCCTGCACCCCATGCCCTACCAACAAACAGCTGTTGTGTGAGCCATGATTATATTAGGTACACCTATTGAGACCTCCTCCATCCCCTGTATCTGAGGTTGGTGGAGAGGGCTTCCCAAGAGTAGGGAAGAGTTCACCCAGGGCTCATAGCAGAATGCAGCTAGATGGCTCTTGGGGGTCCCTCCTAAGCTCGCAGCCCTCCCAGAGAGGGGTATATCTGTCTGCGGCACCCTGCTAGGTACCACCTGCCCCATTAGTGCTCCAAGAAGACAGACAGTCCACCTGACTCAGCTCTGACCCCACAGGACAACACACTCCATCCCTAAAGCAAGGATATAATGCTTTCTCCTACAGGAAAATGAATGGCTTTGTCTTTGTCTGGTCCACAGACCCCACCCCTCTGTCGGAAAGGTGTTGATGGGAAAAGGGGCCTTTCTAAAATAATACCTGCCTCCTTAGCTTAATGCTAGGTTATCTCTTCCCTCCCAAGCTGAGGGGGTCTTCTCCAGCCCCTTGATAACCACCAGCCTTTTAAAAAACCACCCCCCACTGCAAAGTCAATTCCAGTCCATCCCAGCTCCAGCCCTGGACAGCTAAAAAAAAAAAAAAAACCCTTCCTTCACCATTAAAAGAAGCAAAGGGTCCAGGGACACCCTCCCTTCCCCCATTCTAGTCAGGAAGCCAATGAGTTCCCTTGGAGACCACCAGCTGGTGCCTGTCTCTGCGCTTGGTCTCTATGTGGGGGAAGGGGACTGACTGATGTGTCAGCGCACAGGTCTCTTAACTGGTTGTAGATGGTCTGGTACCCATGTTTGGAGTACATGCTGTGCGTGTCCTGGTGTGTTCCAGCGGGGGCTTTCCCTAAGCATTGGATCTCCATACCTCCCCAAGCTCCAGTGTGTGCCTTTTCCCGAGACTGTGCTTCCAAGTGTGCCACCTGGTGTGCGTGTGTCCGTGCGTATGTCACTGCACGTGGGGTCCTCAGCACAGCAAACCCTCCCTTTCGTAGCGCTTTGGGCCTTAGCTTCCTCCCGGCCGGTGCCAGGCGCCCAAGCGACAGCCCTACCTTTGGACATGAATCCTCCTTTGTCTCGAGTCCTCCGGGAGATGCTCAGGGCGCGGGGCTGGCTGCAAGGCTGAGCCGGGCGCGGGCTCCCTCTGGACCAAGCGGCCCCTGCAGCCAGGCCTCGCCCCTCGGCGCCGTCCACCTACCCGCCCGACCCACCACCCGGCCGCGCCGCCCCTGCGCCCCGCGCCCACCCGGGACCTCGCCTCCACTCGTTCGTCGCCGAGCCGCTCCTGCCCGCGCGCACCGATGCTGCCGCTGCCACCGGCACCACGTGACTCGAGCGCTTGTACGCCCCGCCGAGGGCCCCTCCCCTTCCCGCGGCTCCCGCGCCAGCACGCAGGACCAAGTACCGGAGCTTGGGTTGCTCGGCCAGGGAAGGTGCCTGCGTCGCAATCCCTGTCTCCCTCCCTAGAAACTGTCCCCAACCCCTTACCGGGTCCAGGGCGTAGGAGATCAGTGGCAGCTGCCGGTGACCGTGCGCGTGCGTGAGTCACGCGGTGATTGGGATTTTGCGCTGCCTCACCGCGGTTCTGCCCAGGCGCGGTTGCTGACAGAGCTCCGAATCAGAGAACTGGGTTCCAGGCCCAGCTCCCAGCCTGGATGCTAAGCCCTATAACCTTGAACTAATCAGGAACTTCCCTGAGCCTCCTTTACCCACCTTTTGGTCTTTGATACGTTGAAGATGGCTTGTTGGTCGACCCTGGCAGCACAGAGCTGAGGATGACCAAAACTTCTTGACCTTAAAGGTTTGGGGTCTAACAGAAATCAGAAAGCTAGTTCACACAGGTGCTGTGGGGTGCAAGCAAACAAGCACCATGGAGCTTTGGAGCAGGTGAGGGCCAACGTGAATAGGTAAATGGCAATGAGAAAAAAGAATAAAAGGACCTTCTCCAGAGAAGGGTAACGGGGCCAGCGAAGCCCAGAGGCTGCAGAGAGGTGGGCTGGTGATAACTCAGAACGCTGGACTGAGGCAGGAAAGATAACAGACAAGAGGTACCTCAGCTAAGAGTATGGAGAGGTAGGCTGAGCAGTGGTCTTTAGGGGTGGTAATAGTGAGACTTTAAAATTCAGCCACCAAATAGCTAAGTCCCTGTAGCAGCTTATGGAGGACAGAAGAAGCAGAAGGATACAAAGTGGTAACAGCTGCGGGGTGTGGTGGCCCGTGTCTTTAATCCCAGCACTCCGGAGGCAGAGGCAGGTGATCTCTGTACATTGGGGTCAGCCTGATTTACAGAGTTAGTTCCAGGATAGCCAGAGCCACATGGATACATTGTCTCAAAAAAAAAAAAAAAAAAAGTGACAACCACATGGTCAAGTACAGAGGAGGTACATAAATCGGACTGAGAATGGACAGAGTGGAATGAAAAAGAAAGAAAACAGGGGATCCAATCACTGGATCAAAGGTGAGTGGTGCCTGCAGCTGAGAGAGGGAGATGGGGGAGGGCAGCCACTGTTTCTAGCTCAGTGGTCCTCAACTTTCCTAATGCTGCGACCCTTTAATACCGTTCCTCATGACATGATGACCCTCAACCATAAAATTATTTCATTGCTACTTCATAACTGTAATTTCACTACTGTTATGAATTATAAGGTAAAAATCTGATATGTGACCCCTGTGGGAGTTAAGAACCACTGTTCTAGAAAAAAGGAGGGCTCCCTGCATCTAGACATGTCCTGGAGACATCCAGGTGGAGGAGAGTTCAGCAGATGTAGCTGTCTGTATTTCAGAAGAGAGCTGAGCTAAAGATGGAGAGAGAGCTGGGGCCACATAGCAAAGTGAGGACTAGGTTGTTTGCCAAGTGGGATTAGAAAGGCTTTGACAGCCCAGGACCCAGTTCAAGCTCTGGACTGGGCAATTTCCAAGCCTTCCTCCTGACCCAGAACCTGAGCTTTGGAAATGTGAATGAGATTGCTCAAAGTTGGCCAGGTCTGTTTTCCAATCGATGTACTGCCACCACTTAACTCTGGTTTGACTTCTAGCATGCCACAAACCTCCACAGGATTCCTAGCCCTTGTGCTGACCTGTTTATAGATCTGTGTTGGATTTGCACACACACATACACACACACACCTCTTCAGCTTTAAAGAACTGCAGCCAATGGACTGGAGAGATGGCTCAAAGGTTAAGAGCACTGACTGCTCTTCCAAAGGACCTGAGTTCAATTCCCAGCACCCATATGGCTGCTCACAACTGTCTGAACTCCAGCTCCAGGGGATCCAGCACCCTCATACAGACACATATACAGGCAAAACACCAATGCACATAAAAATAAATAAAAAGTTAAAAAAAAAAAAAAGAACTGCAGCCAAGAAAGACTTCCAGGTAAGTCTGACCTTGAACTTCTCATCCTTCTGCCTGTACCTCCCAAACACTGGCAAACGTTTGAAATACCAGATCTCCTACAAATCTGTTTGTGATTTGATTTAGGTCTCCCTAAGATCATTATATCCCACCCACAGAAGCACTGGGATATCAGACTACTAGTAGATTAAGACACAGCTGACTGAAGAGCTTGTCTGTGTTTTTGTGCAGTAAACTTTAGTTTGCTTGGTTTTGCTTTGACTTTTCTGTGTAGCCATGGCTATCCTGGAACTCAGGAACTCATCCTATAGACCAGGCTGGCCTCCAACTCAGACTTTCCTTAAAGCTGGACTCACCTAATTGTCCTGACTTTTCAGACAGCTAAGAAGCAAGCCAAGATCATGGTCAAGAGAGGACTCAGCCTAACTGCTTCTCCACAACTTAACCTGTAAACCTTCCTCCTGGTGGCTTCCCTCAGCCAGACTTCTAGTAGCATGGCTCAGTGGCCATACTCCTCCTCTTCAGCCCCTCAACCCTTGTCCCCTTTTCTGCCACCCACTTGATTCTGACCCTAGAGTCCCCATTCTCCTTCCCAACCTATTGAGACTATTTCACCCTGATCCCCAGCAACAGTACCTCCCCAACCAAGTTCTTGCACTTACCTTTGGGTTCTCTGGCCAGGTCAAGTGAGGAAGGTTCTGTGGCACTCTCTGTGGCAGCATCTTCAGTGGTATGGTCCTGGCCAGTGTCTGTGCTTCTGCTTGGCATCACAGAATAGGTTGCAGCATCTTCAATGGTCAGGTGATTGACAATGTCTAGCTCAGTCTCATCAGTTGCTGGATCTGGGCAAACTAGCACAACTGGGTCCACGGCTGTACCCAGTCTGCTTGTGTCCAACACAGAAGAATCTGTAATTGTGTCCAGCTTGGCAATATTAGCTCTAGCCAGAGCTGTGGCTGTGTCCAACCTGGTTATGCTCAGATCTACCTGATCTGTTATTTCCAAAGCCATGGCTGAGCAATCTCTGTTCATAACCATGACATTTTCCAGCTTGTCTGAGTCTGCAGTTACCAAATTCAGAACCTGGTCTGGCTTGTGTGTCCCTGCTCTAGCTAAATTCATGCCTATGCATAGTTTGGGTGGGCCTGCTATCACTGAATCTGTGGCTTTTCCTGCCTTGGATGCTATCGGTAAGTCAATGGCCATGCCCATCTTGGCACCTAGAATAGGAAGCTCAGTGCCTCTGACCATTCTGGATGGGTTTGGTGTGGGCATATTGATAGCCAGATCAGGTCTATTGATGGCCATTGTGCCTAAATTTCTGGCTATATCTAGTTTTGTGCCCACAGCAGACAAATTTGTGGGAGTGGTAACCCTTTGGAGGTATGCTCGGGACCTGGGAATACCCCTGGGCTTGGACTTGCCTCTTCCTGGAGAGGTTCTAGTTTGAACTTGACCCACAGAGCCTGAACTCTGAGTGAACTGAGATTGGAAAGGTAAAGACAGATATGAAGACATCAGGGGCTTATCCCCTGAGGGTGTCCTATTGGATTTGTTAAGATCTGGGTTCCTATGGCCATCAGAGGAGGTCCTGACCTCTGGCACTTGGGCCATGGGTGGTGATCTTGATGTGGACAGCCTCCCTTCTCCATGGGTCATAGCCTCCCTGCCCAAATTGGGCAACTCTTCCCAACGAGAAAGTGAGGCATCTAGGGGCCGTGCTTGGACATTCTGGTGAATCGTGAAGGAAATAGAGCTAAGTTTCCTGGGCATAAAGCTATTGGGGGGCATGGAGCTCAGGGACCCTAGAGTGCCCTGTTGGGACATACTCCAGGCCCTGGATCTAAGGCTTGGTTGGCTGGAAGTCTGTAGGACATTGCTTTGGGGAAAGGCATCCAAATGGACAGTCTTCTTGATGACAGGGATGAGGGGGGACACATCTCCAGGGAGCTTTTGGTGGGTATGGCGTCCCAGCAAGTGGCTGCGAGAGAAAGAAGTTCTGGGGCCTGGAGCCCTGTGTGGCTGCATCTCTGGAGGAGGAGGAGGAGGTGCAAAGTTGTGGTCCATGAAGGCTGTTCGGCTTTCCCTGAGGCAATCACTAGAGAGGAGGGTAGATAAGGATGAGGTCTCAACTCTCCTCCTCCTAACCAGCAGATGGCACTGCCAGCCTGAAGGAGTCTTAGTTGGGGCTTGTTGAGTCCTTAGTAGAGTGTATCCTTACAGCCCAACAGTGTCCACCTGCTACAGATTAACACACACCTGCCCATTCAGCGGACTGACAATGAGCAATTTGCCCTGGACTTGAAAGAACCCAGGATGGGGTTTAGCTCTCCCTTTCTCCCTGGACAGCCATATAGAGGTCACATACATCCCTGGACAGCAGTATGGAAGGCACATACATATGCAGGAGCCCTGGAGGAGGACAGTCTGCCTCTTGAATTAAGGAATTCTGTACCAAACCAGGAAAGAAGCCCTGAGCTGGACTAGTAGCAGGGAGAGACATTTAGGGGAAGCCTTGAGTCAGTTTGGGTGTCAGCTGTGTTTGGCATTGGGCAGCTCCTAAGGATAGTCCAAAAGTGAGAAAATGAAGCCTCCTTCTGAAAATCCAGCATGGGGCTCCCAAGCTGTGCCTGCCAGATTGTAGATAAGGCTGAAGGTAAACAGGGGCCAGGCCAGGCTGCAAAATTGTTTGGGTCCTGCAAGTTAACTTGCTCCCATCTGCTGTTAGGAACAACCTTTCAAAGGCAGGTTGAAAGGGAGATGGTTGGAGATGAGATTGAGAGTAGGCAGTCTGCAGGGCATGACTAAGGGGCTCTGTGGGCTGTGAAGGGGGCCAGGGATGAAGTTGGAGAAGGTTTCCTTCAGGAAGGGAGTTGAGAGAGAAGAGGGTATCCAGGTTGATGCTCAATACTGCCAGGTAGTCTGGGTAGATGACCCATACTCCCTGAAGTGGTCTCCAAGTTCCCCCAGGTGGCTGGCTGGTGGCCTCTCAGAGCTGCATATAACTCAGCCTCTGGGACAAAGTTACTTCCATTACTTTCAACACCACAGGCTAGACATGTTGCTTGGGGAACCAGGCCAATGCTGGTGGGCAGAATTATCTGAGTATAAGGGGCTGGCAGAGGAAAGTGATGTCATAACCATCTCTTTGAAGTTTGGAACAGGAAACAGAAAAGCAGAAAGTCTGGGTACCCTCATTGTACCTTAAATGACATCCGAAGCCCTCGCCTCTAGCCTTGCATTTGTACCCTGCTGTCCAGCCTTTGCCCTTTCTCCATTTGGCACAATCCTGCAGCTCTGACCTCTTTCCCACTGTCCACATCACATGCACCCGGGCACACCATGTTCACACTGCACTTAGCCACAAGCCCAAGAGCAGGGACTTCTGAGATCACTTTGTTCCTGTGTCACCAGATCCCTACCTCCTCACTGAGCCCCATGTGCCATGAACACCTTGGTCCTGTCCTTCCCAGTACTCAGGTGCACACATGTCCTCTCTCTCTCTCTCTCTCTCTCTCTCTCTCTCTCTCTCTCTCTCACACACACACACACACACACACACACACACACACACACCTACCTTGATCAGAAGACAGAAAAGGGGCAGGTAATTTTCAGTCAGGGAGCTGGACCAATTGCAGACTCTGCCCCTTCCTCTGTACCCAGAGGCCAGCCATGTGGCCTGGCTCAGAGACCTCTTTTCTCTAGGTCCTCTCTCTCAGCCTCCCAGCTCTCTCCTGACTTCTCTCTCTAGCTACATCCCCAGCAGCTGGGCTGGGCTCTGGGCAGGGAAAGTCTGACTGGAGAGTGGGTGGCAATGAATGGCTGCTCTGAGTCTCTGGAATCCTACAGAGCTATGGGAGTCAGCCAGTTGAGCTGCCCTGAACACAGGGCCACCTAGGGAGGGGATGCCCTGGTGTCCCACCTACCCATGTGTTCTTGTCTCCAAGACTGGTCCCTTGAGCGGTATCACCAGTAAGAGAGAAGAGCATTACTCCAACAGTGATGACACTGTTTGCCCCATGCTAACTTCCCTCCTATCTTCCCTCTGCAACCACCTATGAGTTTGGTGAAGTTGGGGCCATCTGTGGCCATTTCTCCTGAGATCTTGCCTCAGGTTGGAAATTTTGAGTTTTCATCTATACCTTTCAAAACAATCCTCTGAGATCCAGTTTGCTTCAGACAGATCCTAAGCTAAGACTCAGAGTATGAAAATAGCTGGCCCCAGGCCTGACCTCAAAGAAAGCCACAAATCCGCCCAAGCTGGCTCTGGTGAGGCAGGTTCTCAGCAGCCCCTGGCCACTGAACTGGGAT
Organism: Phodopus roborovskii; assembly: GCF_943737965.1. Taxonomy (NCBI): domain Eukaryota; kingdom Metazoa; phylum Chordata; class Mammalia; order Rodentia; family Cricetidae; genus Phodopus; species Phodopus roborovskii. The sequence continues at coordinate 6,715,736 of NW_026126459.1, read as the reverse complement.
AGGTACCCAGCACTGAACTGCCTCTGCCACACAATGGTATAAAAAGGAGAGGTGGTGGAAAGAGCCACCATTGACTGGGTACTTACTATGTGCCAGGCACTGAGCCAGGCTTGGGGAGCTCTGAGTCTGTTCAGGAAGAGATGTGTAAGCAGATCCTCACAGCATCAGCCACAGAGCACATGACATGGACATCGCCCAGACACCCACTCTGAATTAGGAGCTAAGCTAAACATCCTCCTGGCATGTCCTGTAATTATCACCTTGCCACTTGCTTTTTGCCAATGAGGGACAATGGTGCTCTACCCCACAACACTGTGAGGTCTGGCCTACTTTCCTATGTGTTGCTCTCCTTGGTGAGTGAGCTTCTGGCCTGGCCAATAGAACTTTCTGTGATAATGGAAATGTTCTATATCTCCACTGTCCAATAAAATAGCCACTAGCCTCAGGTGGCTCCTGAGCACTCACCATTATTCTATAGAGACCAAGGACCTGAATATTTTATTTGATTTCATTTGAATGTGGGTCTACTGTATTGGACATCACAGTTCTGAAAGGCCTGGCTCTTACTCTTCCCTGGGCCCACGGATCACTCAGTTATGTCTCTGTTCAGCGTCTACATGGTGACTATGTGGGCCTGGGATCCTCCCCTCTTATCCATTCTCTTCCCTTCAAGCTTTAGGTTTCCAAAGCTGGCTATACTCTGGTTACCAGGACAACCTGTAAGAAACCACAGTGGGGGGGAGGGGCACTGTCTGAGTTCTCTCCCCCTCCCCACATGTTTTGAGAGCCTGGGGAAAGGAGGAAGTGTCTGGAGGAGGACACAAAATCTGCCTGGGCAGCCTGGGGAGCAAGCTCTGTAGGGCTCACTCCTGCTCCATTACATTACCCCCTGGTGATCAAAGAAAGTCAGGGGTCCTAGGTTCTACTCGCCTGACTCTCACTATAAGACTCCTGTCTGATAGACTGGGCAGTGGTGGCACACACCTTTAATTCCAGCACTTGGGAGGCAGAGGCAGGCAGATCTCTGAGTCTGAGGCCAGCCTGGTCTATAGCGTGAGTTCCAGGACAGCCAGGGATACATAGAGGAATCCTGTCTCAATAAAGAGAGAAGAAGAAGAGAAGGGAGGGGAGGGGAGGGGAGGGGAGAAGAGGGGATGTAAAGCACCTTGTGTTTTTTAGAATTGATGGCTATTTTTGTTTTGTTTTGTTTCAAGACAGGATTTCTCCATGTAGACCAAGCTGTCCTGGAACTCACAGAGATCTGCCTGCCTCTGCCTCCTGAGTGCTGGGACTAAAGGAGTGCATCCACACCAAGAGGAAGGACTGTGTCACACACCAAGAGGAGATCTTGATTTTATAATTGACAATACTGAGAATGCCACTTTGCATAAATCAAAATAATGGCAGGAATGTGTTCAGGAACTGCTAGAAATTTTTCCCTACGCCCAAGTCAAATTTCCCTTAATGACTTACAAAACTCTAGACAGCAGCAGAAACAGCAGAGTTTTTGTTTTAGACAGGGTCTCACATATACCAAGTTGGCCTTAAACTTCCAAGAATGACATTGAACTTCTCCACTGATTGAGGATGAGATTGTGGATGAGCAGTCCCATACCTGGTTTATGTACCACTATGGACTGAACTAATGTTCAAACAAAAGATGACAGTAGGAAAATACTGACTTTTCTTTCCACCATTAAGCCATTATGTTTCTCTGTGAGGTTTTAGGCAGCATTCATTGGTGGTATATGGAGTTCTGGCATGTGGGGGTCAAAGTGTGCACATTGAATGTTCAATACCAAGGAGACAGTGAGAGTGCCCCAGCCAACACGGGAGTTGATAGGAACACCACAGATTCATTTCAAGTTTGAGTTTTGTATTAATTTTTGGTTGTTGTGCATTCAGAAACCTTTTACTGTTGCCCAATTTTCACCACCCCCGCATTCAGTTACTGGTGACCACCCACAGTTTTTAGAATCTGGGACTTAGAGTTTACTGCCTGTCCAACAAACTTGGGTCTAGCTGCCCTCTAGCGGTCAAAAGTAACAATGTCCTCCTTTACATTGGCACTTTCCCCTCAAGGCTGAGACACTGACATGTCCTCCAAGGACAGAGAGAGACCTCCACTCCAGTCATTATAGTTGGCCTCCATGACAAGAGGCACATGCTGTGAAATCTCTCAAACATGTGATTCTGCAGCCATGTTATTTTGAAATTTGTCTCTCTAAGCTCCATTTTGTTTTGTAATATGGGCTGAATTATGGTAGACAGTGTGGGTAACAAACCATTTCCAAATCCCCAGGGCTTCTAACATGTCATCTTCACTCTAGGACCTGATAGTCTCTTCTAGAACATTGCCAGTGATTGTGACAAACTGAGAACTAGTGAACCCCTTGCCAGCTTTGACCTAATTCTAGCTCATTGGTTAGAACTAGCTGAATGACCGACCCACCCATTAGACCAAGGTAATAAAGTAAAATCCTACCGCATACTGAGAGCTAGGGAGCCATGATATTTGGTAAGCAGTGGTGTGAACCCATTTTCAGGTTGCTATAAGAATAGCGTACATCCCACTCCACATGAGCCATGAAAATTGATGTCTTTGGAGCCACAGTTGAGTTGGCGGTGGATTGTATGTTTACCTAGCATGTATGAAACCCTGAATTCAGCCATATACACACACAGTCGTGGAGTTCCTATTTTCTTGTCTATTGGCCCCTGTAATTTCTTTTGACTTCTACGGAGCTGTGAAAAGCTGTTCAAAGCCACAAAACCAAAAGGGGAAATGGACTTGCCATGGCCATACAGTGATGAATTATTGGTGAATCACTCAGATCGACACACTGCGAGTTCTGATGCTCCCACTTTATGGGATGAGAGGGAGGAGGTCTGCCTGCCTGGGTCCTCTGGAAAGATTGTTAACTGACACTGTGGCCACTGTGTATGGGCCCTGTTCACTTGTGTGTACATATGGACAGACTGTGCTTGCACTGATGTATACCTGCATATAGAGGTCAGAGGTCAATATCGGATGTCTCCCTCAATCACCCTCCATCTTATTTTCTGAGACAGAGTCTCAATGAACTTGCAGCTCACTGATATAGCTGGAGTACCTGCCCTGATAACTCCCAGGAGCCTCCTGTTTCTGCTTCCCTGGTGCTGGGATTACAGGTACACCTGATTTTGATGTGGGTACTGGGAAGCCAACAGTAAGCATTTCCACAAATGGAGTCTTTCCCCAGCCCTGTAGCTGTCTCTTGTTTGATTGGTTGGTTGGTTGTTTTTGTTTTTCAAGACAGGGTTTCTCTGTGTAGCCCTTGGCTGTTCTCCTAGACCAGGCTGGCCTCAAACTTTGCCTCCTGGATGCTAGGCTTAAAGGTGTATGCCACTATGTCTGACTCCTGTTGTCATCTTCTGAGGACCTGACAGCCTCTGCTCTTCTCTCTAAGCTGGGCTTGTGGCTTCTTGCAGCCCTTGAGCTCAGGCACAGCGGCGAACAGTGGGGGAGGAACAAAGAGAGGCCTGTCGTGCCCTCCCAGCTGGAATCTGAACATTGCATCCATTCCCACTCTCATTCCCTGTCCTCTCCAACTGGGCAGAGCCCAGAACACCCTCCCTGCTGTGCCCTGCCAGCTCCTGGGACTCCTCTCCTAAAGGGGTTGAAAATGCCCTGTAATCTTGTTCTCTAAGCAGACAACAGCCCTTGACAAGCCTCTGCCACCTACTGGCCACCATGACAAAACACTTAATAAATTACATACATACTGGGGTAGAAATAAGTTGCTGGTGGGATTATCAGGATTTTTTTTCCCTGGGTCGAAGCTGTATTTGAAAAGCTACCCTCTGGCTGGGTGGTGGTGGTACATGCCTTTTAATTCCAGGAGTGGGGAGGCAGAGGCAGATGGATCTCTATAAATTTGAGGTCAACCTGATCTACAGAGCTAGTTCCAGAACAGCCAGGACTACACATAGAACCCTGTCTCTAAAAACAACAAAAATAATAAATAAACAGGTTCCACAGAGAGCATGGCATGAGCTGAGTTGAGGGCCTGACTCATAAGTGATGTCAGTGCCTGGCACACAGAAACACCCTGTGGATTCTGGAAACGTGTCTGAGAATATGCCATTTCAATCTCCAGTTTTGTTGAGAGTTTCCTGTTATCAGGCCTGGCTTGGGGTTACTCTCTGCCCTGTCTTGTCATGCCCAGTGAATGGAAAATCTTTGCTTCTGCCATTACTGGCCTGTGGCTATAGGTCACCACACCTCCCCATCCCTTAAGAAATGTGGAGGGTACAGTTGTTTCTGTTGCTCTTTCCATCCCATCAGGAGCAGGATTTCCACCTTTAGAGGCATAAAACATACCTTCTGTAAAGAGTCACCCCCCCCCCCTCATATAAAATAATAAAAATAACAGAACTTCCTTGTATTCTTTTCCCCTCTGGATGTCAGGAAACTCAAGAACAATAGTAACTATCACAGTAGGGATATGCTTAAATGACAAATGCTTCATGATGTATGACAAGATGACATCACAATGAGTCTATCATAAGATGTAGTAATGTCATTCACCTTGTGATAACAAAGGAAATTTGGGTTTGTTGAGAAAGGAACTGAGACATTAGGAGAGATCCTCATCATCTTGGGGGCTGAAAGACCAGGCCTTGAAGTAGGAGAGCCTTAAGAGGGACAGTGCATCGAGGCAGATGCAACATGGCAGGCCTTAAAGATAGAGAGGCCTCTATTTAAAACCTGGAGAGGGCCTAGAGTGGTGTCACGTGCCTTTAATCCAAGTACTTAGGAGGCAGAGACAGGCAGATCTCAGTGAGTTCAAGGCCAACCTGGTCTATAAAGTGAGTTCCAGGACAGCCAGCACTGTTATACAGAGAAACCCTTTCTCCAAAAACAAACAAAAATATCAATCAATAAATAAAACCTAGAGAAGAGCCCCCCACCAAGGGAAAGAGTTTATCTGGGCATGGTGAGCACACCTTTGATCCCAGCACTCAGGAAACAGAGGCAAGTAAGTGTATGAGTCAGAGACCATCTTGGCCTACAAAGTAAGTTCCAGGCTAGCTAAGTCTACACAATAAGACCTTGTCTCTAAAAACCAAAACAATAACAGCAAGAAAAATTCAAAGTATGCTTTCTACTGACTATATACTGAGGTTCTGTTTTTTTCTTTGTCTTGTTTGTGATAAGTATTGGATCCCAGGTTGCTAAATTCCTCTACCACAGATGCAATAAGTCAAATCATACAGAACTTATAAATCCCAGATTTAATAAACAGGGCAATGTCAAGCAGAGCACTCCCTAGTGGCCCTCAGGAAGGCAGGGGACAGAACTGGGGCAGGGGGGGGGGGACGACATGTGCCTGGCTGGGTCTTAGCCAGTAAATGTGGTCTCCTGGACATCTCCTGGAGAGAGGGGCAGCCATAGGCAGGCTTTCTCAGATGCAGAGTCTAGAATGAGGCAACTCTTCCTGGAAAAAGTAGATGTAAGAAAACATTTATTTAACAAGACCTACAATGAGATTGGAAAGAGATCCCGGTCTGAGACCAGCAGACTTGATGAATCCCCAGCCATCCCCTACCTCTGCCTGGACTACAGAACACTTGATGGTGGACACTGGACAGAGGCAGTTGTCCTGGGTGTCTGGCTACTTCAGGGACTCTGGTTGGAGCCCAGTCAATGCACTCCTTGTCACAAATCATACTCATAGCCATGAATTTCACACTTCAGACCCAGAGTGGTTCAAATTCTATTTTTAGAGGAGTCAGAATGATGTTTTAACGTGAAACCTCCTGATTTACAAAGGCTAGCAACCAACTGCATCTTTTCAAAACACTGTATGAGTATACCAGACTTGGCTGCAGGCCACATAGGAGCTCCGGGCCCTCCCCAGCTCAACTGGTCAAGCCCAGGCTACTCCCAATGAACCTGTTTGGTATGGCTGGGTAGACAGTGGGTGAGTTGTAGTATTCTTTCCCCAAGAGAGTCTAAGAGAGCTGCCTTGTTCTGAGATAACTCAAGCCCAGAGCATGTTGTCAGTACAAGTGGGCCCCCCCACCCAAGCTAGACCATGTGTAGGGCCCTGTCCCATGTTAGAATGATCATTTCAAAGTGGGTACTTGGCGTAGGATGAGGGGTGAGTCCCTTTTCTGAGCTACTGGCTCTTCAAAGTGAGCCTGTCCAAGGAGGCTGCAGCACAGGACAGAAGTAGTGCTGGTCTGAGGGGTATATGCTTGAAATCCCAGCACCTGAGGGGTGGAGGCAGGAAAATTGGAAGTTCAAGGCCAACGTCAAGCTACAGAGTCAGTCTAAGTCAACCCTGGCTGTATGAGAACCTGATAAGTTGATGTAGGGAAGGAAGGAAGGGGACTAGAAAAGCTGTCAGCAGCTATCTGTTGTTCTCATAGGGGAGAGATGAAGTTAAAAGTGGAATAAAAGGCACACAGAAAGCTGGGCAGTGGTGGTGCACGCCTTTAATCCCAGGAGGCAGAGGCAGGTAGATCTCTGTGAGCTCCAGGCCAGCCTGGTCTACAGAGTTCCAGGACAGCCAGGACTGCTAACACAGAGAAACCCTGTCTTGAAAAACAAACAAGAGGTACAGAAGCAAGAATAGAATGTGGTCAGTGAGGACCAGAGTGTGGTTCAAGAGTAGAGAACTTTCCTAAGATGCACAAGGCCCTAGGTTCTAAGGAAGGAAAAAGAAACCCGAGTCCTTGTTAGCGTTCCAGTAAAGGTACAGAGCTCACCTTCTGGTACCTTCCCTTTCCTGCCCAAGCTGCTCCAGGCCGTCACTCCTAACTTGTGCAGGTGACCCCTGCTTGGGCCCTTTGCAGCCCTGCCTCAGAATATGGCTGGTGAAGTTTTCCGATAATGACAACACTGAATTTCTGGTCTTGGCTTCTCACCTCTTGCCATTTAGATTAGCAGGAAAAGAAAAATGTTTCAAGTGATTTGTGAAACCTGACACCTCAAATGTAAGTTTAACCTGTAGGAAAGGGGTCTCCTAATACACAAGGGTCTGGCATTGCAGAAGAAACTGAGGACACAGGCTGTGTACCCAGTGAGTGGACTGGCCCCAATGATTTTGTGAGGTGATCTGAAAAAACACAGGAAGAGCTCTGCCCTCTAGGGGGGACCCTCATAGAACCCACTCCCCTGCTGAGCTCTCTGCCACATCTTGCCTGCCAACAGCACATATTCAGACTCCTCTCATGTTCACCAAACTCTAGGGATTGCTACTCACACATCCCACCCTCAGGCTTCCAGACCCTAGCCCAAGTGGCAATAACCAGGGGTGACCCTAAATGGTCCTTCCATTCTGCAAGCTTGTTTCCTCTCTGTAAAGTAATAATATCCTTCCTCTCCTTCATTCATTCAACATCCTTCCCCCTTCCTTAGTCATGCTCACCTTCCAACTATAGGATCAGTTCAGAGCTGTCTGGCCAATCAGAGTATCTAAACCAGAGCTCACAGGTTTTGGGGGACAATAAAAGTCTATCTTCTGCATCTTCTCACCTTTAAGTGACCTCTTCATGTTCCTCCTCTTTTTTTTTTTTTTTAAAGAAGATTCGTTATTTAATACACTGCAAGGAAGTGATGGCTTGGAGAATCACTAGAATGTTGCTTACTGAGACCTGTTCCTTGAAATCAAGGTGTTGGGTGGGAGAGATGGTTCAGTGGTTAAGACCATTTGCTGCTCTTGCAGAGGACATGGGTTTGGTTCCAAGCACCCACTTGATAGTTCACAATCTCTGTAATTCCAGTTCCAGGGGATGGGACACCCTCTCCTGCCTTCTTCAGGCCCTGCGCCCTGCACACTTCTACACATAGAATAAAAGTAAATTAAAATTTCCTTCCTTTGGTTTTTCAAGACAGGGTTTCTGTGCCTCTAAAACAAAACAAGAAGAGTTTGAGGGTGTAAAATAAAACATTTTGATTGTCTTGGTAGGAAAAACAGCTAATGCTGCTGGCTTCTCATGAGTAGAATTCTAGCTGCTATACATCTTCCTATAGTCGCAGGACAGTCCCCTATCTCCAGCCAACAATGGTCCATGCTGTCAACTAAGAATCTCTGCTCACTGTTGCTGAGATTTGGTGTTACCATCACTGATGTGGGAACCACCAAGCTGTTGCATTTTTCACAAGGACCCAGATAGGCGCAATCCTGCTTTTGAGAAAAAACAGTCCTGCAAAGGCAGCCATGAAACCTTTATTATATTTCAATAAATGAAGATGGAGGCCCCACCTCAGCAGAAGAAAGAGATGAAGCCTGCCCATTTTACTGCAAAATCAAGTAATGAAGTCCCCACACAGGAGGTGCTTCCAGGGTGGGCAGGCAAGGCTAGGCTCAGCCCTGGAAGTGCAGTGTGGGACTGAGGGAGGATGGGCAGGGGCTCCCGTCGGCCACCTCAGTCTAGGGGTAAGGGTAGAAGAGCACAGCAGAAGGAAGGGGCTGGAACCTGCTGTGGACAGTCCTCACACTACCCCACAGAGCCCACCACTGCCCACTCCCCCCCCTACACCCTTCCCAAAGCCTTGCCCTTCTGCACACCCCCACCATACACTCATTCATTCTAAGCCTGAGCCCACCGAGGTGGGCAGGGCTTCTCTGAATCAAGTTGGCATCCTTCTAATGAAATGCTTTTCCTGGGTGAGCTTTGAGGCCCATCCGGCAGCACAGCTGCGAGGCAGAGATGGGAACTGAAAGCTATTGGGAAGTGGGACAGTCATACCTGACTCCAGATGGAGGGGCAGAGGGTTGCACAGCACTTAAAGGCACTAAGGCCCAGCGTAGATGTCCCCAGAGCTAGGAAGGGAAGGAATGGGGTGAGCAGGCTTGACACCGAGATTTTGAGCCCGGAGCAGCAAATAAGATAGATATTCAAGTGCCTGGTTTCTACACAAGGGACCTCTACTGGGCTACAGATGCATGGCTGGAAAGATCAAGGAGTTGTCCTCTGCCTCAGACTTCTGGGCCTCCAAAAGCCAGGTTGTCCCGCATCATCAGCGTCTTGCGGAGATCACGGTCCACCAGGGGGCGCTGCATGCGCCACTTGTGTGCCTCCTGCAGGCCAGGCTCGAAGTAGTAGATACACGCTCCAAAGCCCACCAGGATGAGGATGGAGATGACCAAGTACACAGGCACGAACCAGTCCAGAAAATGCGGCATCACGGCGGCTTTGGCTGCTAAGACACAGTCATGAGGACATAAGATGGCTCCTCGGTAGTACCCACCCAGATAGACCCTCCCCCCAGTGCTTTCTAGCATTATATTACAGATGGGGAGACTGTCTAGAGGAGGAATGGGGCAAGACAGTGACTGACTTAGCAGCCTTCCCCATGCACCATGCTGCCCCTTCACATGAGGACACTCAGCTCCGATTCATCCTTCAAGAAAGAGATTTACAGCGGAGAGCTGTGCTGGCTCCAGAATCTGAGTCTTTGCACAAGTTGCCTAAGTCTGAGCCTCGGGTTCCTTGAATGGAAGGCGAAACTAGCACAACCCTGGAACAGATCATGGTGACAGGTTCACTGAGTGACTAATCAGGACAAGGTGGGGAGGAGCCTCCTCTGATCTCCCCACACCCTGAGGCCTGCCTGAACCCTGTTTTCTGCAGCTGGCAACTCGTCCACCCACTCACACGTGCAAGGATGACTGGGGCCACAGCAAATCAGGCAAGGTGTGGGTCTGGTGATAACATGGTGTTCAAACACCCATCCCCAGGGCAACTGGCCTGGTATCAGTACTGTCTACACAGCCCAGTTTTGTAATTATGAGGCCACCATTGCTAGCCCCATATAACTTGGATAAGATTAGAGCTTCTTTGGGTATAAATGGAAATAACAGTTCCTGAGAGGTAGGGCTCTGGGCTGCTGAGTTGGTTGGTATGTGTAAGATTTCCCATGCCAATGCCTGCCATGTGATAGGTGCTATAATGTTCTTATGTTCTGACCTTCAGCTTCCATATCTGAAAAAAGAACTCAAAATAGGACTCACTTACTAAGTACATTGTAAATTAAACTTAAGCACTTTTAGTACATTTATCGTGTGTGTGTGTGTGTGTGTGTGTGTGTGTGTGTACCTGTGCATGCATGTACGCACCTGCCTATGCATGCGTGCATTCAAGCGTGTGTACATGCATGTGCACGAATGTCATAGCATGAGTGTGGTGGTAAGAGGATAACTCTCAGCTGTTGACTCATATGTACAGGCCAGGGAGATTAAACTCAGGTTGCCAGGCAAGGCAGGAAGTGATTCCAACTGCATCTCACCAATCCCATATTTAAAAAAAAAAAAAGAAAGAAAGAAAAATGGTTTTAGCAAGGCAAAGTGGCGTAAGCCTATAATCCCAGCACTCCAGAGCCAAAAGCAGGCAGATCTCTGAGTCTGAGGAAAGCCTGATCTACAGAGGAAGATTCACAACAGCCAAGTCTATATGGAGAAATTCTGCCTCAAAAGGCTTTGAGTCAGGATCTCATATAGTCCAGACTGGCTTCAAATTCACTCTGCAATTGGCAAAACCATGAACTTCTGATCCTCCTGCCTTCTCTGCCCTCGTGCTGGAGTGTGACACTATGTTTGGTTTATGCAGCACTGGGAATCAAACCCAGGCTTTGTGCAGCCAAGCAAGCACTCTACTAAATATACCCCAGCCAGTCACAAGTGTTAGCAACTGTTACTTTGAGTGAACCACAAAAGGAGAAAGCAAGAACATGGAAAGTGCTTCACAAAAGGCTTGTGAACCCAGACTCCTTAGACCCTGTCACAGTAGTGCCCTGGATGAGAAAGAATGGTCCCCACAGGCTCATATGTTTGAACACTTGGTCCCCAGTTGGAAGGATTAGGAAGTATGGCCTTGTTGGAGAAGGTGTGTCATTAGGGATGGGCTTTGAGTTTTCAAAAACCCACACTACCCTGGGTGCTGGTGGTGCACACCTTTAATCCCAGCACTCGGGAGGCAGAAGGATCTCTGTGAGTTTGAGACCAACATGGTCTACAGAGCTAGTTCCAGGACAGCCAGACCTGTTACACAGAGAAACTCTATCTCGAAAAAGCAAACTAACTAACGATAAAAACTCACACTAATCTCCGTTAGCTGTCTGTCTTGCTGCCTCCTACTTTCAGATAAAAATGTGAGCCCTCAGCTGTTCTGCCTTCATGCCCTTGTTCTATCGTCATGAAACCATAAGCACAACTTACTCCCCAAGTTTCTTTGCTTGTAGTATTTTGTCACAGCAATAGAAAAGTAACAAATACAGCCACCATCTGCCCTCTGCCAGCCTCCCTACCTCATGTCCCACACTCTGTGCAATCTTGGAACTAAATGTCAATCACCTACTTCCATGCTGTCCCTGCCTTTATGTTTGCTTTGATCTTCCTTAGTTTTTTGCATTTTGATTATTGGGTAAACTTCCAAATATTCTTCAAAAGTCCAATCACCGATCTCCTTCTTAAGGGATGAAAAGATGCAAGGTCTGTTTACCCCACCCCTTCCTTAGGTCTAGGAAAACATGGTCTGAGGAAGCCCCTTCTGCATACCTGGCAGTGACAGCATTTTCATAGGCTTAACTAGGGCATATTGGCTGGGTGTCTCTGTCTGTAAACCAAGGACAAACAGAGCCTAGACAAGCAAGCTACTTTGCAAAGATTACCCAACTGAGAAGAGGTAGAGCTCACCCCCAGTGATGGCATGAGGCTTGAGCCCTCTGTAATAGGGAAAAAAAATTCCCTAGCATGAGGAAATGAGCCACCTTGGCTTCTGGAGGCAGGAGACTGGAAAGAATCACCCCAGAGCAGGTTAAAGAGGAATGCCATTTTCCTGACCTCTACACTCCAGCTCCTCCTGTCTCCCCTCTTCCCAGGTGGCCTGGAACCTCAGAAGAGGGAAAGATGCTGCTTCCTGGTCCTGTGTCTATCTGGATCTCTGCTTTCTCAGATTTTCCATTGGCTGTCCCGAAATACAGCCAACAACTAAAGGTGCCCTATTTCTGGAGGGACATATTAAAGGGCAGTCACTGTCTTGAGTCAGGACTAGAGCAGCAGAGATGGGGACAGTGTTCAGCACCCTCCTACACGCCATCCTTTCTGGAGAGCCAAATAAAGCGTTCAGAATTGCTGGGTGGTGATGCTGTGGTGGGAGGGAGAAAAAAGGGGCTCCAGGACGGAACAAAACTTAAGTGTGAGATGAGTCTGTGACAAAGCAGTATCTATCTATTTCACTTTCAGGGCTTGGGGTCCCCCTGCTTTTCCAATGCTCTAGACAAAAATCCAAGCATTCTGGGGCAACAGTGGACTTCTAGACCTTTTCCTGATTTCTTAGAGGACTGACATAAATGAAGAAAACATTCACAGTCTATCTCTGTGACCTTGGACCACTCCTCAGCCTCTACAGGCTGCAGTGTTCCCTGTGCACAATGGCAGGGTGGGGATGGAGGTTGCCAGACGATCTCTGAGAAAATTGCCAAGCTTATTTCAGCCAGGTTCTACCTGGGATGGTGTGAAGGTTACAGAGCCCCAATCCCTGTCTCCCAATCCACTGGCAACACTCAGTATGCCCAACATGCCTGCGGACTCACCTCATACCCGAGGATGCCTGTTCTGCGGTCTCTGCACAGAGCGCACTGCCTCAGCATGAACGGCTCTGTTGGCCAGTAGACTAAGTCGCAGCTGCTGTCCCCAAAGACACTGCCATCTGTGGCCGCTGTGGGAGCTAGAGGCAGAGAGTGACAGGCCAATACTCCCACGGGGAGATGGAGCTTCTCTGACTTGAAGGCCTCTGAATCCGCCAAAAGGCAAGAGTCCTGAGCCGGCTTGGCACCTGGTACCTCTTCCTTGCCATCAAAGACCCTTCCCTCTACACCCCCACATTCAGAATGGCAGGAGGTGGGGCCTGTCTCAGCCAATCAGCAGCACCCAGACAGTGCAAGGGCTTTATCCTCAGTTGCCCTGGCAACCAGCTTTCTTTTCTGGATCCCTCTCCTGTATGCGTGGTTCAGCAGATGACAGTGAGGGTAGAATTCGGAGAGGGATAAGAGTCACCTAGCAGGGATGAGGTCCCAAGGATGACAGGTGGAGGAGGGAACCCTGGACTGACTAGGGTCTCTGTCAGGTGGACAGGGACACACCAACAGTAACAAGCAGAACTAGTGAGGCTTCCATGTTATAAAGGGATGACCCAGAACTGAGACTGAGGGTCAGTGTGGGCTGGCTTAGTGGTCTCTTGCTCCTGGCTAAACACTGTTTTCAGTTCTTCATTCCCATGAAGCCATTTGATATTCACCCCAGGTTATGAGGCTAGACAAGGGTGATGCCAAAGTAGGCACACTAGCCTGCTTTCAGGGACCCTCTGACAGCTCTCACACACACACACACACACACACACACCACATGCACACCTTATCATCTCCAGCTCACCAGACACTAGCATTCCCACTCCACTCTCCTGCTGGCTGGGTGTTGGCCTACTTGGCCATGAGTCAGCCCAGGCACGTTGAAGTGAAGCTGCTGGATTTGAAGTTGTGAGAGAGTGTTTGGGGAATGAGACCCATCTCTAAGCCTAGATTGTCTCCCTGGGGGCTCCAGATAGAGTCTGTAGTCTGCAAGATGTCTCATCCAGTGTTCATTCTATGAACAGCAATGACCGTTGCCTCAAAAGGCTAAAAGAGCCCCAAGGGCACAGAGGGTCCCCAGATTCTGTTCCCAGAAACCTGAGGCCATGTAGAGGTGGAAGAAGGTTCTGGGTGAGGTGGATTTGGGGCCTTCAGTCCCCTAACATGACACCATGCCACCTGGGAGCTCTGCAAGTATAGCCGGTCCTTCCCAATGCTTGTGGGTTAAGGAGGATTGAGTTGAAATTCCAAGGGATTTTTAAACTTCAAATATACTAGGACAAGTAGACTTTTGGGTAAAATGTACCTGTTATACCCAGAGATTTTTTTTAATTATTGCATTAATTGTATGGCATGCTTTTATTTTGTCTGTGTGTCCTGCTGTAGGTTGTATATGGAGTTCAGAGGACAACTTGCATGAATCAATTCTCTTGCACCATGTAGGTTCCAGGATTGAACTCAGGTCATTAGGTTTGAAGCAGTAAGCACCTTTACCAGCTGAGCCAACTCACTGACCCATTTTTTTCTTCCTTTAGTTCTATATCTGAAACCCATAACCTCTCATGCGTTAAATATGAGCTCTGCCTCACCAAACCTGACTTGTATAATAACTTTTTTTTGAGACCTTCACTATGTAGCTCTGCCTATCTTGGAACTCATTACATAGACCGTCCAGCCTTGATCTCCCTGACTCTGCCTCTCAAGTGCTGGGACTAAAGGCTTGAACCACCCATCCTCAGCATGTATAGTACAAAATGTAAAATGTGTGATAAATGCTCTGTAGGGGTTGTTTTAGCCACTGTCTTAGTCAGGGTGTCTATTGCTGTGAAAAGACATCATGACCACAGCAACTCTTATAAAGGAAAACTTTCAGAGGTTTAGTCCATTATTGTCACAGTGGCAAGCATGGCAGCATGCTGGCAGACATGTTCTGGAGAAGGAGCTGAGAATTCTACATTTTGATCCATGGGTAGCAGGAGAAACTGTATACCACATTGAACATAGCTTGAGTAAATGAAGCCTCAAAGCCCACCCCCACAGTAACACACTTCCTCTAACAAGGCCACACCTACTCCAAACAAGACCACACCTCCTAATAGTGCCACTCTGTATGCACCAAGCACTCAAACACATGCGTCTTGGGGGCCACACCTGTTCAGACCATCACAGAACTGAATCTCTTAGTCATAGAAAAGCCTCATGGGGACCTCGGTGTGTAACAGAGGTCAGGGTGGCTTCTGTTAAAGGGTAAGAGCTCTGGACCTCAACACTCAGATTCCCCCATTTTTTATAGGCATCCCTGCCAGGGCCTCATAGAAGCCAGTTAGCTGGGCAATGATAGCACAGACCTTTAATCCCAACACTCAAGAGGCAGAAGCAGGCAGATCTCTGTGAGTTCAAGGCCAACCTGGTCTATAGAACTAGTTCCAGGACAGCCAGAGATTCACAGAAAAACCCTGTCTCAAAGGAAGGAAGGAAGGAAGGGAGGGAGGGAGGGAGGGAGGGAGGGAGGGAGGGAGGGAGGGAGGAAGGAAGAAAGGAAGGAAGGAAGGAATGTTGACTCTGTCTCTCTGTAAGTATTCATGAGGTAAAACACCCCTGAGGTCCTGGCCTAGCCTTCCTGTCAGCCCTGACCCTCCATCACAGTACAGAGCCTACATACAACCATCTACTATGCCACTGGCCACATTGACAGGCGACAGCTCTCCTTTGGCACCTCAGCCAGCAATCATCTCTCTGATGAAGTTTGGTGCATGTGGTGCACATGGGTCCCCCGGGACACCTAATGCCTCATTATCTTGCACCTTCACCTGGGGATCCCTAATGACTCTGTCAGTACTGCTGCTGTTTTGGCTGATGACCCCCTGAGACTGAGAGCCCTATGCCCAGCTTTGGCCTTGCTGGGGCAGGCACCTGCTAATTGACTAGATCTCAGCCTGGACCCTGTTGGAAAGCCCAGACCAAAACCCAAATTACCCCTCCCCTCCCCCTCCTCCGCCTGCTCCAGCCACAGCCTCTTTGACCTCAGGTTCTCAGTGGTGCTCCCCACTGGGATCTCTACATTTCCTGTCTCTCTGCAGGCTCCTCCCTCTAAGAGGCAGGGATGGGCCCCAGCATCTTCCTAGAGAGGCCTTCCTTGGCCCAAAGTAACTTCCTCTCATGCATCACTCCCTTGCCTGCTTTACTTCTATCTTCAAGGTACCTGTTAATGTCTGATTTTCAGGGAGCATCTAGAAACACTATGCCATCTGAGTGGGGGACAGCAGCTCTATGAACCCACTTTTAGAAGGTGTTAGACATACAAAGTGACAAAGTCTCTGAACTCATACATCTTTAGTTGGAAAGACAGACAATAGACAAATAACCATATTGTTAAGGAAACAATCTATAGCTAGGTATAGTGGTGCACACCCTTAATCCTAGTACTGGGAGGCAGAGGCAGGTGATTTCTGTGAGTTCAAGGCCAGCCTGACCTAGAAAGAAAGTTCTAGGATAGCTGAAACCTCATAGTGAGACCCTGTCTCAAGAAAAACAAAACAAAACAAAAAGCAACCTATGGGTTGGAAAGATGGCTTAGTGGTTAAGAGTACCAGCTGATCTTGCAAAGGACACAGGTTCAGTTCCAGCACCTACATAGCAGCTCACAACCATCCATAACTTCAGTTCCAAAGGAGTATGATGCCCTCTTCTGGCCATCCCAGGTATTGCATACATGTGGTGCACTAACAGGCAAAACACTCATACATATAAAAAAGAAATAAAAATATTTTTAAAAGAAAAGGGGGAGGACTGGAGAGATGTCTTAGTTCTTAAGAGCACTGGCTGCTCTTCCAAAAGACCCAGGCTCAATTCCCAGCATCTGCATGGCAGCTCACAACTATCTGTAACTCTGGTTCCAGGGGATCTGATGTTCTCATACAAACATACAGGCAGGCACAACTTCAATGCAAAAAAGAAAGCAATCTACTGTATACCCTGAACATTTCAGGATGTTTCTTGCTGGATAGGCAAAGGAAACAAGATCCTGGAAGTTTTGTATCCAAGCCTTTGCTCAGAATTGTATTTTCAGAAAAGAATCAGAAGGGATAAGGTCATATCCCTTCCTGAGCAAAGAATAGACATGTTTACAAACCACTAAACCACTACACAGCTACCCACTAGGCCAGGCAGTGGTGGTGCATGCCTGTAATCCAAGCACTCGGGAGGCAGAAGCAGGTAGAACTCTTGTGAATTCCAGACCAGCCTGATCTACAAATCAAGTTTCAGGACAGGCTCCATCCTGTCCAACCCTGCCTCGAAAATAAACAAAGAAAAAAAAGAAAGAAAGAAAGAAAGGCCCCTCTAGGAACTACTTATGAAGAGGAAAATTTCTGGGAGTGGAGGGGACTAAAATATTTACATACATTTCATGATGAAATCATCATTACACATAACTAATATGTGCTTTTAAAAAAATAGGTACTGGAGAGGTGTCTCAGTAGTTAAGAGCACTGACTGCTCATCCAGAGAACCTGGGTTCAACTCCCAGTAACCACATGGTGGCTCACAACATGTTACTTCAGCCCCAGGGAATCTGGTACATTTCTCTGGCCTCCATGGCCACTGCATACATATAGCACACAGACAAACATTTATGTGAAACACATCTATACACATAAAATAAAAATACCAAACATAGCCTTAATTTTTTTTTAATGGGCCAGGAACAAAGGATTACCAGTCTATAATTCACAATCCCAGAGAAGCTAGGAAACAAGGAGGACGCTAAGAGAGACATGCATGGTCCCCCAGAGAAGGGAAAAGGGACCAGATCTCCTGAACAAATTGGGAGCACAGGGGGGAGTGGAGGAAAAAGGTAGGAGAAAGAGGAGAGGAGAAGAGTAGGAGGGAGGAGGACATGAAGGACCAGGAAGATCGAGTCAGGAAAGAATAGAGGAGAACAAGAAAAAGCGATACCTTAATAGAGGGAACCATTATAGGTTCAATGAGAAATGTGGCACTAGGGAAACATCCAGAGATCCACAAGGATGACCCCAACTAACAGTCTAAGCAATAATGGAAAGGCTTCCTTAAATGCCCTTCCCCAATAATGAGACTGATGACTCCTGGAACCTTCATCCAGTAGCTGATGGAAGCAGAAGTAGACACCCACAGCTAAACACTGAGCTGAACTCCTGGAATCCAGTTGCAGACAGGGAGTAGTTAAGACCAGGCTGGAGAAACCCACAGAAATAGCTGACCTAAACCAGGGGGAGCTCATGAACCCCAGTCTGACAGCTGGGAAACCAATATAGGACCAAACCAGGCCCCCTGAACATGGGTGTCAGTTAGGAGGCCTGGGCAGTCTATGGGACCTCTGACATATCCTAGCACACTTTGGGAGCCCATTCCCCCTAGAGACATGGGAGAGGGCCTAGGCCCTGCCCCAAATGATGTGACAGATTTTGAGGATCCCCCATGGAAGGTCTCACCCTCCCTGGGGAGTGGATGGAGGGGGCACGGAGGACAGGAGGGAGAGGGAAGTGGGATTGATATGTAAAATAAGATTGTTTCTAATTTAAATAAAAATTTATAATAAGAAAAAGTAAAAATGGGCCAGTGAGATGGCCTCATGGGTAAAGGTGCTTGCTGCCAACTTTGAGAATCTGAGTTTATTATACAGGAGCTACACAGTAGAGGGGAAAAAAACAAATACCAGAGGTTGTCCTCTGATCTCCACTCACACACCATGGCACCTGTGCCCTATATACACATAAGATCAGAAAACAAAATGTAAAAGAAATAAAAAAGAAATCCCCCCTCTAACTGGTCATAGTGGCTCCTGCGTATAATCCCAGCACCTGGAGAGGCTGAGGCATGAAGGATTGCCCAGAGTTGGAGGCCAGCTGTTGTGTCAGAGTAAAACCCTGTCTCAAAAACAAAACAAAAGCCACACAAAAGAGGGAGCCCCTGTGATAAGTTGGAACTGGAGCAGAGGCATGGATGAAGTGAGCAAACAAGGTCCTGAACAAGGACGGCCAGGCACTGGTGTGCCGGTGGGGCTCTTTATTGCTGGGCAAAGAGTAGAAGATGAGCTCAGGGAAATTGTCGGGAGCCAGGACACCTGGGGATCATGCCAGGTGTTTGCAGGGATACATAGGCTGGTTTGGACCAAGGAAGTTTCATGCTCTAATTTCTGTCTCAAAAGGACCTAGATGCTATGCGGAGAATAGCTGGCTGTCCCGGGAACCTTAGTGAGAGCACAGAGGAGGTCTAGGTGACATATGGCAGTGGCAGTCCTAGCTGATACTAAAGTGGTGGGATGTATCCCTAAAGTAGAACAGGGCTGGGTGTGGTGGTGCATGACTTTAATCCCAGCAGTTGGGAGGCAGAGGCACACAGATCTTTGTGAGTTCAAGGCCAGCCTGGTCTACAGAGCTAGTTCCGGGACAGGTTCCAAAGCTACACAGAGAAACGCTGTCTCAAAAAACAAAAGGGAAAAAGGTCACCTCACATTTTTATTCTGAACAAACTTAAGGATAGAGCTAGCTTTGGGACAGAAGTACCATTAATGAAGAGGCAGCTAACCTAAAGACCCATCTAGCACCTTATATGTCTGGAGCCAGAGCTAAAATGGCCCCTTAGAAAAAGGGGAGGGCTTGGGGAAATGGCTTTTTTTAACTATTGAAACAAGGGGGAGGGTAGCCTATGCCTCTAATCCTAGCTCTCAGGAGGCAGAGACAGCAGATCTCTGAGTTTGAAGTCAGCCTGGTCTACAATGTGAGTTCCAGGACAGCCAGGGCTAAAAACACAAAATTAAAAAACAAAACAAAACATAAGGGGTTAATAGCTAAACTACTTCCTGTTGTTTGGGGGTATTGAGTTATTGAGGCAAGCTCAGTCTTCATCATCTGGGTGTAATGGGGGTTGTAGCCACTAGGGCTGATAATCCTGTAATAAGAAGTGATTAAATGTCTGGTTAGAAATCTTTTGAATCTGCTGTTGAAGAAATCTAGACCAGTTTATGAGACAGGATGCAATTAGTAGGATTAGAAAAAGGAGGAGAAGGGGAGTTAAAAAGGGCAATATGTGGGCTGGGGCTATAACTTAGTGGTAAAATGCTTACTTAGCATTCACCAGATCCTGGGTTCCAATACTAGTAAGATTCTAAAAAGAGAAAACCATTCTAGCCCAGCAATGGTGGCTCACACTTTTAATCCCAGCACTCAGGAGGCAGAGGCAGACAGATCTCTGTGAGTTCAAGGCCAACCTGGTTCACAGTGTGAGTTCCAGGACAGCCAGGACTACATAGAGAAACCTTATCTTGAAAAACAAAAAAATAAAACAAAACAAAAAAGGCAAAGTCCAGTGCCATATTGGACTGTGAACAATCTACTGGCTAGAGGCCCTGAGCTGTTCCGTATGTTCTTCGAGATCTGTCTAGAGTTGTCAGATCTTGTCTTTTTTTTTATACCTGAGTGATTGACACAGAAGCGACATCCCTTCTTGAGGAAGAGGCAAAGGCCACTTTTCTCCACTGTTAGTAGCTCTAATATTTTCCAGTTTTCTTTAATGGTTTTCAAGTGGTTTGCATAGAAACAAGAGTTTCTATGCCATACAATAACCTTCTTGTCCTGCAAAAAGCAGAT
The DNA here is from genome assembly GCF_943737965.1 of Phodopus roborovskii. Lineage (NCBI taxonomy): Eukaryota > Metazoa > Chordata > Mammalia > Rodentia > Cricetidae > Phodopus > Phodopus roborovskii. The sequence goes on along the minus strand of NW_026126459.1, from coordinate 6,695,489 downwards.
GAGTGCCCTATCATTTGTAGAACTATTTCAGCTAGTGAATTTGTCTGTTGATAGATTTGGATCTATTTGGTTTTAATAGATACCTTCCCTTGTACTTCAATAGGCATTATAGGTAGCCACTTTGTCCCCTGGGCCAAGGAGTTTCCTATTGACCTAGTATTCCAGCCGTTTGTGAAGGGGTAATGTACTATCTTCTGTAACTACCTCCTGCTGAAATGGAGGGCCAGAAGGGGATTCAGGCAATGGGTAGGCATCAGAAGCATCTGGTTCGCCCACCCAGCTGTAGAGACAGGGAGCAATCACATCCACCGGACTGGTTCACTTCACAGTTTCATCCAGTCCAGGGCTCAAAGCCAATTGGAACAGTTTGTAGGCCACAGCTGATTCCTGGATGGTGTGTGCCAGCCAGGAGGAAATGTGCTGAGACAGGTATAGACTAAGGAGAGAAGTTAAAGTTTATGAACCTAAACAAAAGTCACAAATTTGGAATTTCCACTGGTAGGTGGGGGAGGGGAGAAGTCCCAAGACTAGGGGAGGGAGAAATCACACCCTCAGGAATAGGCAGGTGAGGACAGTTGAGCTGTGCTTATTTGAAGAGATGGCTCAACCATTAAGAGCACCGCTTCTTCCAGAAGACCCAGGTTTGGATTCGGAATACCCATATGGCAGCTCATAACAATCTGTAAGTTCAAAGTATCTGATGCCCTCCCTCTTCCGGGCCCAGTGCACGTGGAACACATATACACATGTAGAGAGAACACTCATACACATAAAAACATTAAATTCAAAACTTTATAAAGAAATAATTTTTTAAGAGGATGGTAGGGGCTGGAGAGATGGCTCAGCAGTTAAAGGAATACATACCACCCTTGCGACCTGAGGTTCCCATAACCCTTTTCAGGTGGCTCAGAACTGCTTGTAAAATCAGTTCCAAGGACTCCAACTCCCTCTCTGCATTCTGAAGCCACCTCTATTCACATGAACGCTGGCGCGCGCGCGCGCGCACACACACACACACACACACACACACACACACACATATACACAAAATTAAAAATAAAAGAAATCTTTGGGGGGGGGGAAAGAGAAGGCAAAGAGGTATCGGTTTCTTTAAGAGTGCGGGCTGGCAGAAAGCCCCGCCCAGACTGCAAGCCCCGCTCCGCCCACTGGAGGCGGGACTCGGGCGGTTTGAAAGGTCCGCGCGCTCAGCTGGGTGGCTCGACTACGGCTGAAATGTCGGTTCTGAGGCCGATGGACAAGCTGCCTGACCTGAACGCGGCCACAATCTTGGTAGGTGCGGGCCTGTGTGCTTCCTGGGCTTCCCGCAAGCCCAGGCCTGTGTGCTTCCTGGGCCTCAGCACTCTCGGACAGGCGAGGTGGGCGGGCGTACTACTCTGAACCAATAGGAGCGGCGGCCCGCGATTCTGACTGACGCCTTCACCAATAGGCGCACGGCTGGCTCTACAACACGCTTGCGTGGGCGTTCCAGTTTGAACTTGGGTTTCCCGCTTTCTAAGAGGGTCGCTCGCTGGACGATCTCTCTCGGAGTGTGGCTCCTCGGGGTCCCCTTCTCGGGAAATGGAGCTCTCCAAGCCGCCTCTGGCTGGGTGTGTATCCCCCAGGAGGGACTCAAAGTCCAGAGGAGCCGCCCTGCTCGGGTCTTCATCTGTCTGGTTCTCTCCCTTCGCAGCTGGTGGGCACGGAGGATTCGCTTCTGCAGAAGCTGGCAGAGTCCATGCTCCAAGACCACTGTGCATCTGAGCTGAGGGTGTAAGTTGCTGAGGTGTAGCCTGAACTCTCTGAGCTGGCCTGAGGGGAAGGGAAGGGAGCCTGCGAGAGAGGGCCCAACTCCTCCCAGTTGCCACCCTGGTTCTGCTCACTCTTGCGGAGCTGACTCCTTTACAAGTCTCTACAAATGTTCATTATTCATACAAATGCCAAAAACCCACTTACTCGTTGACGTTCTGTGTTTGGTCATCGGCGCCTAAAAACAAAGCGGAGGTATGTGTCTTGATTTCATTTCCTTTTGCTGAGACAAAAGATAAAATACCCTGACAAAAGCAGCTTAAGGACGAAAAGACCTACTATTGCTCGTTGCCGGAGAAGTCCCTGCTGCAGGAGCAATCAGTCACATTATATCCACAGTCAAAAGGAAGGAAGGAATGCGTGCTCATCTGCCTTAGCCCAATTAAGAAATTAAAAAGAAAAGAAATCCCTCATAAGGCATGCCCACAGGCAAACTTAATCTAGACAGTTTCTCACTGAGACTCCCCAGGTGACTCCAGATTGTGTCAACATAACAAAAATATGGGGCTGGAGAGATAGCTCAGTGATTAAAAACACTAGCTGTTCTTCCAGAGGTCCTGAGTTTAATTCCCAGCAGTTACATGATGGCTCACAATCATATGTAATGAGATCTGGTGCCCCCTTCTGACCTGCAGGGATACATGCAGACAGAACACTGTATAATAAACAAACAAATCTTTAAAAGAAAAAGTAACCATGACAGAGGGTGACCAAAACCCCTGGAGAGTGGAAAATAAACACCATTTAGAGCCAAACATGAGAGGCATTTATAAGGTCATTCTGTTACACTGTTACATATGCAGTTTCAGACCCTGACTCAACAAACCAAAACACAGAGAAGTCATTTCCCCACCTGTTTACTTGTTTCTGGCCCTCCCCTCCAAACACACACACACACACACACACACACACACACACACCAGTCCCTAAGGATAGAGACTCACATTCATGGGTGATTCCCCCCCAGGACTTAAGCAGAAACTAACACAGAGTAGCTCAGTTAATAACTATTGAGTTAATCTGGTTAATTCATGATCCAAGAAATGTAGAACTGTAAAGCAGGGATTTCTAAGGGTAGAATGGTGAAATGAAAGCAAGCTAGTCCAGGGAGATTAATTAGAAAATAGCAAGAATTTTAAAGCTTCGATGGTTGGGGGGGGAAAGGTTCTGGTGTGTTTTACCTGCAACAAATTCTGAGAATTCTTTATTGCCCCCAGTTTTGGGAGGAATAGTAATTACTATGTTTTCCCTTTACTTTTCTAACCTTACTAGGCTTGGGGATGGGAAACACATTAACACCACACCAATCTCATAACTCAGAAATAGAAAAGGATTTATTCTTATCTTTATTTTATGTTGAATCAGTGTCTTGCCTGCATATATGTCTGTGTGAGGATGTGAGATCTTGGAGTTACGGACAGGTGTGAGCTGCCATATGAATACTGGGAATTGAACCCAGGTCCTCTGGAAGAGCAGTCAGTGCTCTTAACCACTGAGCCATCTCTCCAAGCCCTAGAAAAGGAGTTTTAGAAATTTGTTTGCCCTTGAACAGTGAGCTTGTAATCCCAGCTACTAAATAAATCAGAAGAGGGAGATGTGTCTTATGTACTTTCAGCTGGGCCTGATGGCACAAGACTAATCCCAGCATCCGAAATAGAGGCAAGAAGGATCAGGAGTTCAAAGGTTAGCCTCAACTACACAGAAAGTTAAATGCCACACTTGGGCTACATAAGACCATGTTTTAGGAAAACAATATGACAATTTTAAAAGTAAATGTTATACTTTTGTTGGTATTCCTTGAATTATAATCTAAGAAAGAGTGATGGGCCAGGCATGGTGGTGTTGGCCTTTAACCCCAGAGATTGGGAGGCAGAGGCAAGAGGGTTTCTATGAGTTCAAGGCCAACCTAGTCTACATAGCAAGTTCCATGACAGCCAGAATTACATAGAGAGATCCTGTCTCAGAAAAAAAGAAGAAAGAAAAGAAAAAAGAAAGAGTTCGATGTATACAAAGAATGGGCAGAGAATTCAATAAAGGCCTTCAGGTTGGGTGTTTGGCAACTAAAGCTAGCAAATGACAAAACTGTGTCAAGCCTGCCTCTACCAAAGGGATTCAATCTTATCCCTTAACCAACTCAGCCCAGCACCCCTCCCAGAGAGGTGTGGGTAGAGCTGGCTGTGTCCCACCAACTGGGTAGTGCTGAATTCCCTCTGAGGCAGCTCCTTTTCCTCTAAAGGACAAACTGTGACAGTCACTGTGAGGTGGATATGTGTCTTTAGTCCTGCACTTTCTTGTTTTTCAGCCACTTGGCCAACTCCCTCCCTTTGCCCTCCACTGTGAATCGGCCCCGAATTGACCTGATTGTATTTGTAATTAACCTTCACAGCAAATACAGGTGAGAGCCAAGACTGGACTTGGGAGGGCCTAGCTTGGCCATGTGCTGGAACAGTAACCTTAACCTTAAGATGGGAAAGCAGGAGGCAGTGAGAGGCTGCCCCGGGGTGAGGAGGGAGGGCTGGCAGGGCTTGAAAGACAAATCATGACAGTGTCACCCGTTCATTTAGCACATGCATGTCTAGTGCGTAAGGGGGCCAGAAAAGAGCATGGTTATCCCTCTGCAATTGCAGTTACAGACAGTTGAGGGTGGCTGTTCTGGGATGCAAACTCCGATCCTCTGGAAGAACAGTGAGTGTGCTTAACCTTTGAGCCCTCTCTCCAGCCCAAATTCCTGCCCTTGTTTTATTTATCTTGTTTGTAGCATTGTGGGCCAGTATTCTGCTGAGGTTTTCCACACTAGGGGTCAAATTTCAGAACATGACCTCTTAGCACTGCTAAGAGCACTTAGCAGTCAAGAGTCGGATAGTATAGGACAGTATTTGAGAAAAGCACAGGTGTTTAAGCACACCACTGTATTTGTACCCCACACTGTTGGCAACAGTTTCTTCTGGAGAGTTGGCAGCGAAAAGCCCTCAAAGAGGATTCTTTAAAACGCACGCGCGTACACACACACACACACACACACACACACACACACACACACACACACGGCTTGGTGGTTATAAAAGTTTGGTTACCAGCACCCACAACAGGAATTTCAGAATCTACTATTACTCCAGCTCTGGTGGAATTCAATGTTTCTGGTCTCCATAGACACCAGCAATGGTGTATACCAAAACACATACAAGCACTGATCAAAACATAGTTAATAAAATGAAACAGATGGGAGGATATGGCATTTGGAATATGGAGACAGGAAGATCAGAAGTTCAAGGTCATCTTTAGGGCAGCATGAACTACATGAGATCTTGACTCAGAAGGGGGAAGGTAGGCAGCAAAATGGCTTAGTTTAAACCTGAGTTCAGACCCCAGGACTCAGTATGATCCTCTGACCCACACAAGTACCTCACGGCACATTCCATGAATGTGTGTACACACACGATAAATATTTTTAAAGAATCACCCAGATTGTAGCTAGGCATATTGGTGTATGTCATAATCCCAGCAATCAAAATGCTGAGACAGGATGATCAGGAGACAGAGGCCAGCTTGAGCTACACAGTGATATTGTTATGAATATGGTGTGAGGTGTGACCTTTGGTGGATTCCTCAGAGAGACAAATATGCAATCAGGCAGGACTTGTGCGAAAATTTTATTGGGGGAAGGGAGTAAGGGAAGGGAAAAGAGGAGAGAGACAGAGACCTATCTGCCTCTTCAGAGAAAAGCCAGGAAAGAGAGCAGAAGTGGGTGGTGCTTGCCTGGTAGAGGGACCTTTGCAACTGCAAACAGAGCCAGGGTACTGCCTGCCCCTGCCAGGTTCCCAAGGGGTGGGGCCAGGTTTGCATTTGCCTGGATGCTAACAAGCATCCTATCTCAAAAAAAAAAAAACATGGGGGAGGGGTTGTTCTTGAGACAGGGTTTCTTTAAGTAGCCCAGAATGTCCTGGAACTTGATATGTAGACCAGGCTGGCTTCAAGTTAGAGATTTGCCCACCTCTGCCTCTATGCCACAAGCAGGGCTGTGTTGTAAAATTCTGCTTTCTGTCGTTTTCTCACTTGGTCTTGTATCCCAGCCTCCGGAATGTGGAGGAGTGTCTGAGCCACGTGGACAGCAGCTTCTTCCTGGGAAAAGTATGTTTTCTCGCCACAGGGGGTGAGTATGGCACCTTTCTGCTGCACTCCTACTTCAGCTTGAGCAATGGCAGTTATGACCTTGTTGAGGTGGCATGCAGAGAAGTTTTCCTTACCCAGCTACTGACTTTATCTTTTGCCTGAGGAGGTCATAAGAGGGCATGGGACCTTCTAGAACTGGAATTACAGTTATAGATGGTTGTGAGTCACCATGAGTGCTGGGAGTTGAACCCAGGTCTTCTAGAAGAGCAGTTTGTGCCCTTAACTACTGAGCCATCTCTCCAGGCCCATTTAAGAATGTACTTTTGTTTTTGTGTTGAGACAGGATCTCACTGTGTATCCCTGTCTGTTCTAGAACTCACTATGTACATGAGGCTGGCCTCAAACTCCCAGAGATCCACCTGCCTTTGCCTCCTGAGTGCTGGGATTAAAGGTGTGTGCCACTAAACCAGGCACTACTACTTTCTAACTTGACCCTGTAGGTAATTCTGCTCTTGCTTGGGGTTCCTTGCTGACTCCTGTGGCTTCCAGAGTGAAATTAAAATCAATCCTCTAGAGACACAAAGTAACCCTGGAAGTGGCACACACCTACAATCTCAGCACACTGGATAATACTAAGGTACAGCATGCAGGGGAATTACTGAAAGTTCAAGGCCAGCTTGACAACCTGGTGAGATCGTGTCTCAAGGATTTTACAATTGGTCTCTGCCTTTGTGTCTAGCCTTAGCCTCCACTCCTTTCTTTCTCATTCTTTGGGTCAGCCTCAGTTCTCTGAAAAAGGCCCTGTAGGCCCTGAGATGAGGCAGTATTATTACTGGTAATCGCTGGCTCTCTCTACACCAGACACTCTGGGTTTTTATTATAGTCTTTGAGGTAGGCATTACCTCAGGTTCACAGCTGAGGAAACTGGTTGTAAGGTTAAGTGGCTTGCCCAGGGCCCTACAGCTCAACAAGCCAAGCTTCATAGTCCTGCAACTGGGCCATCCATCACCTTCTTTTGTTTGGGTTTTTGCTTTGTTTCATTTTGTTTCTTTGCATTTTGAGACAAGGACTCTATGTAGCTCAGGCTATCTTCAAACTCCAAGTGTCACCATGCCTGGCATCAAGACTATCCTCTGAGTGATTTCTGTGGGGCTCCTGTCAGGTACTATTTCTCCTCTTTGTCTTGCTAACTCCTTCAGGAACTCCAAAACACTGTTCAGTGTTGATGTCTGTCTGATCACACTGAGTCCCTGGAGAGGGAGAGTCTCTCCTTGATGCTGATGATGGTGGTGATAGTGATGGTGAATACTGATAAACAGGTGAATGCCTGGAATTCCTCAGTATCAACTCACTGACTGAGCAGCTCTGTGTAGAGGGTGCTCTTATCCTTATTTCAAAAGTGAAGAAACTCAGCCAGGTGGTGGTGGTGCATGCCTTTAGTTCCAGCACTTGGGAGGCAGAGGTAGGTGGATCTCAGTGAGTTCAAGGCAAATCTGGTCTACAGAGTGAGTTCCAGGACAATCAAGACTGTTACACAGAGGAAACCAGTCTTGAAAAAAAAACCAAAAGAAAAAAAAAGTAAAGAAACATTTTAAGCCGTTTCAGCCTTGTAGTCTAATGTGATGGTCTTGACTGCTCAGAAAAGAATGACCAGGCATGGTGGTGCACGCCTTAATCCCAGCTCTTGGGAGGTAGAGGCAGAGGCAGGCAGGTCTCTAGCAGATGTAGTCTGAACTGTGTCTGGCTTCTTTGCAGCTGGACAGGAGAACCACTGCAGCATTCACCAGAACACAGTTATAAAACTGGCCCACACCTACCGAAGCCCCTTGCTCTTCTGTGACTTAGAGGTGAGAACCCTGGTCATTGTGGCAGTATTATAATTCAGTACAAGGAAAGGGCAGTGAGAACACAGTGAACACATTGGGAATGCATGTTGAAGGATCACCAAGTATCCAGGTGAGGTGGCCTGGGTATGGAGGGAGGCAGGTAATTCTGGTTAAGGCTTAGCTTTTAAGTCCTACGTGCATATTTGAAAGTCTTGGTTAACAATGCTCATCCTACTGGGGGATAAGTACTTATGAAGTGTCTTTGTGTCTTCAGACACCACATATCCCCTTTTTTGTCTAAAAATAAAAAGTTATAACATAAGAAAAATTATATACAGTAAGTACAGTAACTATACAATATGTACAGGCAAAAAGTACATCAGCAATGTCTAGTCCATTTGCATTTGATAAATGCAGAGAAAATACTCCATTATCTATCCTATCTTGGTGAGTTCAAAGTCTTGTACCTAATTTACTTTCTATTCTAATTTCATTATCAAATTATCTTTTAATGTCTCTAAACCTTTCACACTTTATGCATGTTTAGTGAGTTTCTTTTCTGAGTCTCGTAAACAATGAAAACTATAACTATCTAGTCTTAACTCCCTCAGAAACCCAAGAAGGGAATAATATTATTTACTGAGTAAACAGGAAGTACAAGCAACTGACTTCCAAAAAATGTCCTTTCTGTCTAATTGACCAATGTTTCCTCATGTCTTTCTGACAGTCATAGTGACTGATGTCATCCTAACTTCCATGGGCTGCAGACCTTGTCTGTAGTGTCATCACAGGGCAGGACACACAGCAAATACTGTGGGTGTTTATTAGATGGACAGGTACATAGCTGTCCTAATTAGCTTCTGTAGGTGTTGTGTGCACATGTAGGGGGGATCATGTGCCTGTATGTGCCCCAAAGCCAGAGAAGGGTGTCAGGTGTCCTCTATCACACCCTGCCTAATTCCCTTGAACAGGGTCTTTGCTGAATCTAGAGTTAGATTGGTGCCTATATAGCCCCAGCAATCCTCCTGCATCTGCCCCTTCCTTCCCCCTACAACACTAGAGTTCCTGGCACACACAGCCATATACAGCTTTTGATGTGGCTGCTAGGATCAGGATGCATGCTTGTATAACAAGCACACTTAACCACTGAGCCAGCTCTGGAGCCCCAGAGGAATTGCATTTGCATTGATATGTGGTGTTGTTCAGCAGGAGTTAATATATGCTCCCAGGATGAATTACTGAAGGTTCTCTGAGTCCAAGCTGCCCTACCCCCTCACTTAACCTACTCAGTTGATCTAGGGGTCTTTTTGTTAGTTTCCAGGTTCATTTGAACACTTGTGTCCTGGGTCTGGTGCCTTTTCCCTAAGACATAGTGACTCCATAAGAACCAAGGCAGGACAAAGATCCCACACATCCTGTGCCCTGGGTTTCCTGTTATATGGTCTGTGGATTATGCCCGTGACGGCAGAATTTAGGTGATCTATAAATTGAATGAGAAGTAGTACTTACTCCTCCCCCACAGCACTATACTAGCCTCTAGCTGGAATTGAGCTCATGAGTTAGATTAGCCAAGAATGTCAGTGGGAATAGCCAAACTAGCAGTTACTAACAGACATAGCATAGACTGGAGTCCTGGCTTATTGGATACGAGCATTTGCTGTTCTTACAGAGAACCTGAGTTTGATTCTCAGCATCTACATAACAGCTCACAACTCTCTATAACTCCAGTTCTCATACCCCTGACCTCCTTGGGCACCAGGCACACACACGGTACACAGACATACATGCAGACAGAACACCCGTACACATAGAGGTACTGATGTTTTCATTTACATGTTAGGGCAATGTAACTCATGACTACTGTGTTCTGGCTGCTAAACTGCCCCCAAGGTCACCCTAGACCAAAGCATTGGTGGGGGTATACATATATTCATTGCACATCTGCACATCCGTCTTTTCTTTTTTCCTTTTTTTTTTTTTTTTTTTTTTTTTTGAGACAGTGTTTCTCTGGAGCCTGTCCTGGAACTAGCTCTGTAGACCAGGCTAGACTCAACAGACATCTGCCTGCCTCTGCCTCCCGAGTGCTGGGATTAAAGGCATATGACCCCAACGCCTGAACATTTGTTTTCAGAATCCTTGACTAGATCCAGGCTCTGATAGGTGACAACACCCTGTGCCCCTGGCACACCTGAAGTGTCTCACCCTCCAGGCTTTCCTCACAGCAAACCTCTGAGAAAGCACTCCAAAAAGAGTCATCTTGCTCAGTTGCACAGTAAGTTATGGCCAGCCACTTAGTGTGCAGCTGTTTCCCCAATTGTGGCCTCCTGACTAGTTGGCTTTGAGCAAGTCACCTTACTGAAGAATCCTCTTTGCTTCACAACTCAGGTGCAGGTAGTGGCTGTGGTGCCTGCTAACCCTGTGACAGGCCCTGTTGCAGTTTCCTATGTGGCCATGTGGTGGCAGGCCACACCAGTTTTTGAGTTTCCATGCTGAGGCCTGGAATAATAGGGCAGTCAGTGATGAGGCTCAGCAAGTGAAGGTACTTGCTGTCAGCCTGAATGCTGTCCCTGAGCCCCACAAGTAAGAAGGAGAGAATGATTCCTTGCAAACTGACCTCTGACTTTCATGCATATGTGTACACACGTGTATTCTCTCTCTCTAAATGTAGTTTTAAAAAGAAAGTAAAGTCGTAGGGCCAACTATGTAGGAAAGCATAGGCTGCCATCTGTTTCCAGCTGGCAGCAGGGTTACAAATACCTGCCCATAACATGCCTAGGTCCGTCAGATGAAGAGCCCCATCTCTGCACTATTGGTCTCTCCCTCTCTCTCTCTCTCTCTCTCTCTCTCTCTCTCACTCTCTCTCTCTCACACACACACACACACGCCTGTCTTAGTTGTACTTCTTAGAGCATCATTTTTGTCTTACCAAGTTGGAACCTCAACATATTTGGAGGCCGTTGTGTGACAAGAGTTGCTAGTTCTCTCTTTAATAGACTGGGAAACACCTTTCTCAACCTGTGGGATGAGACCCCTTTGGGGGCCACCTATCAGATACCCTGCATATCAGATATTTACATTATAATTAATTTCTCCTTTTTTAACATGATTCATAACCATAGCAAAATTATAGTTACGAAGTAGCAACAAAATAACTTTATGGTCAGGTCACCACACCCTGAGGAACTGTATTAAAGGGTCTCAGCATAGGAGAGTTGAGAGCACTGGTCTAGGAGGTGTGCCATTCACCCAGTGCCAGTTGTCTACCAGCATGGCCTGTGTTGGTGCTTGGAAATACAAGTAAAGCAAACACTGGCCCTGCCATTTTAGAAATTAGTGAGGTGGTTGGCAGCCTAGCAGAGCATGTCTTCCCACATGACGTGGACAGAGTCATAACTGTGGTCAGAATGGTGTGGTGCATTCGTGGCTAGAGACAGCTATAGCACTCAGACTAGAGCAGCAATAGATTGGAGATAGAGAATTTGAAAGAAGGGGATTCAAAATACCTCTCACATGAACACAGTGTGCCAAGCACTGTTGTAGGCATTAGAGACAACCACACAGAACAAAATAGTAAAATTTATATATATACCCTGGCTGTACTCTAGTCAGGAACACAGACAGGCTGCTTGTGCTTGTTTGTTTTCAATGTGAAAAAGAATGACTAGAGCTGGGAGATGATAGCTCACACCCTTAATCCTAGCTCCTGGGAGGCAGAGGCAGGTGAGTTTGAGGCCAGCCTGGTCTACAGAGCGAGTGCCAGGACAGCCAGGGCTATACAGAGAAAACCTTATCTGAAGTAAGAGAGAGAGAGAGAGTGATAATGAATGGGAACCTGGATGTAGCTTTATGGGTAGAATGGATACTGAGAGGGATATCTTGTGTCTCGGCAACAGCCATCATGTTATCTGGCAGAACAGTGCCAGATAAGAAAATGGAAAGTGCAGAAGGCTAGAGACTGCCTGTTGTGGTGAAGTCCCCCAGGGAGGCCTGGGCAGGAGTAGCTGAAACCTGGAGAGCAGAGCAAATGAAAATGTTAGTAATGGTGGGGTTAGGTCATAGAGTCAGTAAACGCAGTAAGTAGCTTTACTCCAAATAAAACTGGAGTTGCTGGAAGTTTGGGGCCCAGGGGGCACGTGGCTTTTCTCAGGCTGTGAGAATAAATGAAAAGAGAGGAGGGCAGACATGAGGAAGGTTTAGAGATTTTTCTTGAGGGGTTGAATGAGCTGGAGTCGGTGGTGTCTAGAGAAGAGTGACATGGAATGGTCTGAAGTCCTTGTTTCCTGGACAGTCAACAGAATGCTGGTAGCTAGATGTGAGGTGACAGCAAGACAAGTCAGGGACAACTGAGTCTTCTGGCATGACAGCTGGTAGAAATGAGGCAGAGTTCCAGGAGCAGAGTCAGTGACAGGCTGACATCGTTTGCTCTTCAGCAAGGCAGATGTTTGTGTCACTTACTTGTCCAGAACTCACTGGTCCAGGTCCAGTACAGCTCCTTAACCACTGGTTGCCCTGGGCCCTCCATCCCAATAAAGGACATGTGGATGTGGGTGACATGTCCTTATCTGTGTTGACTGTTCTGTGACTGTTTTGTTCTGTGTCTTCCTGGGGTGCCTGTCAGTAGCTGGGACTAGCCTTAGTTGAGATCCCAGTTTTGCAGTCACCCTTGTGTGACCCTGAACTTTGTACTTAACCTTACCAGTCTTTTTGTTTGTTTGTTTGATTGGTTGGTTGGTCATGACAGGGTTTCTCTGAGTAGCCCTGGCCATCCTGAACTCACTCTGTAGACTGGGCTGACCTCAAAATCAGAGATCAGCCTGCCTCTGCCTCCTGAATGATGGGGTTAAAAGCCTGAGCCACCATCGCCTGACCAGACCTTACCAGCCTTGTCTTCTTATTTCCCCTTGATCAGGGCTCACAGTCTCTGGGTGTCTCTAGGTTTTGAAAACAAGATAGAAAGCTACCTAGTAAGGTGTGGCAAAATCATGGAGTACCCCTGCGTCTCAGCCCTGAGTTTTGCCTTGGCAACTGCATTGCACTTGGCCATAGGGCCAGCCACCCCCTCACCGTTGTTCTTTGCTCTTCCCTGAAGGTGGAAAGCTTTCGAGCCATCGTGGCACAGCGCCTGGTACGCATGCTGCAGATCTGTGCTGGCCACGTGCCAGGTATCTCTGCAGTGAACCTGCTGTCCTTGCTGAGGCGCTCCGACAGCCCCCCATCCAAGGAGCTGTGAGCACTGCTGCCCTCCCCACATTTGGCTCTGGCTCTATGAGCAGTCAGTATTGGTGAAGACCGGTCAGGGCCTGACATGCCCTGGAGGCAGCCTGCACACTACAGGACTGAGTTCTGCTCCACCAGGCAGAGCTAGGCAGGAGTGGGAAGGAGGCCATCCATTGGAACCCCATGCTATCCGGCTCACCCCACAGAGGCTCCACCCATGTCTTTACTGTCTGATAGGATATATCCACCTCAGATTTCTTTGGGACAAAGAGCCATGACCAAAAAAAAAAAACAAACAAAAAAAAAAAAAACTGAAACTCTATCTCACCTAGTATTTGACTTTGTAAATGAAGAAACTGAATCAGTACAATTAAGGGGGCAGATGGTGGCCTCCAGGAACCCAGTGAAATGTCACATGCTAGCCCCTGCTTCTCTGATAGCCTGGCGGTTGCTCCCGAGACCTGTTTCCCTGATGTAAATGGAAATGGTTCCACTCTTGTCATGTTGAGAAGATTGAATGAAATGAAGTGGCATGCTGCCTGAAACCACATTACTCCCTATGACTTGTCTGTCTGTCTGGTACATCAGACACAGCATCATGCCCAGTACAGCTGCAACAAGGCACTCAACAGTCACAATCATGCAAAACCAGACTAAGAGGATTCTTTTTTCTTTTTTTAAAGATTTATTTATTTACTGTGAATAGTGTTCTGCCTGCATGTATCCCTGCAGGCCAGAAGAGGGCATCCATTCTCATTACAGATTGATCGCAACAGGACTGTGGAAGAGAGCCAGTGCTCTCAATCACTGAGCTATCTCTGCAGTCCCCCCACCCCCACGCTGATTCTTAAAACTATCACACATCAGGACACCAGCAAGGTCAGAGTGTGAAAAGTGAGTAGCCAGCTGGGAGCCATTGCACGCTTACCCTCAGATCCAGAGGGAAGTTTGTAGAAAGGCCAGGGACTGGGGAAGTTCTGTTAGCCCCAGTCAAGGTTTCCAGTACTGCAGGAGGGGACCTGGGGACCTGGGGGTTCTGTGACAGCATAGAAGGCCTTCATCAATAGTTGGCAGGGACAGCCTCTGCTTGGATGTCACAGGCTGTAGCTACCTTTCAAAACAGCCCAATGACCTGCCCTAGTATGAAGAACTAGACATTCTTGTCTGGTTTGTTGTTGTTTGGTTTGTGTGTGTGTGTGTGTGTGTTGGGTTTTTTGTTTGTTTTTGAGACAGGGTTTCTGTATGTATTAAACTGAGTAGCCCAGGGTGGCCTTGAACTCAGAGATCCACCTGCCTCTGCATCCCAAGTGCTGGGATTAAAGATGCAAGCCACCACACCCAGCTAGACATACCTTTCTGACTTTATGGCAGTCCCTTTGGTCCCAATAGGGACCTTAGCTGTGTAGATCCCTGTGAGGCCATACATGTCATCTGATAACTAGCAGAGCGCTTCATGCTTCAGAGTCTAGCTCAAGCAGCAGCTTCTGTCAACCCCTCATCATGCCTGCAGCATTGCTGATTCCCCGTTTCAGGACTCATGAGACAGACTTCACTGGATGTGTGTCCAAAGTCATAGCCAGTAGATGGCAGGCCTGCGTGTTCCCCAGTTGTGTGTGGCTCAAGAAAGGTGTGTCATGTCCCCTGGGAAGGCCTGAGATAGGAACACAAGGTTTTGAGCCTGAGAAAGCAGCAGTCTTTGGGGCATAGTCCCCAGGGCCCTAAAGTGGGGTGGGAAGGCTGATGGAATGGCACCTAAGCCAGGGAAGGCAGCATGGGCACACCTCCTCTGTTTATTCACCTGTCACCTCTTGCTGAAAATCGGAAGCTTCGCCCCTTACTCCTAGCCTCACTAGCACAATGTGCCCATCTCTCCCTCAGGTCCCTATGCCACATTTTCTTTGCCACCTGGTGCCATTTAACAAGAGAAGTGGCATCACATTCCCCAGTGAAGGCCTGGGAGCCTTCCAAGTGCTGGGGGAGCTGGAGGCTGTCACTACTGCCAGCTCCCTGCCAAGCTTGGCAGGGACCCTGGAACTAGAGGCGCCTCTCTGGGGTTTGGGCTGGCCTTCCCCTGCTGCACAGCAGGACTGAGCGACACTTAAATGGCAGTCAGGTGCCTCAGACCTTACTGAAGACAGCAGGGAGCGGTTGCTCCTGGCAGTGTGTGTGACTAAGGACCTGAGAGCTGAGCTTGGTGCTGAGGTGGAGTAGTCGGGTGGCTCAGGACTCTTGAATGGGGGAGCTGTCAGATGCCTGCAACCTGAGTCAGGACTAAGAGCCTCAAGGAGAGTCTTCTTTACATCACACATTTGTCCCTAGGCTACCTGGCATGGGCGGTTCTTATACCCCTCCAGGAGCTCAGTTCTCTGCAGGAGGGTGCCCACCCAAGTGTTGTGGCAGTGATCTGCCATAGTTGTCCCTGCCTAATTGGTGGTGACTGACCAGCCATTCCTATAGAGGGGAGGAAGCTGCAGAATGGCACCAAGGACCCTCCACCCAGCTGGGTGTGGCTTAGCTAGCAGAGGTGGGAGGAACAGTGATGTTTTTTCAGGCCAGCCTTGGCTACAGTGCAAGGGGTGAAGCAGATGAGGCAGTCTGTGGGGTAAAATTGCATTTGCTTGACTTCTGTGTAAAGGTAAGAGAGAACACACTGAAACTTGTCCTCTGGCCTCACACACATTATGCAATATTAATACATTTTACAAGGGGCAGGGGTGTAGTTCAGTTGGTAGAGTGCTTGCCTGGCCTGTGTGAAAACCTAGTTCAATCCATAGCACCCCGTGGAGGCATAATGACTCAAACCAGTAATCCCAGCACTCAGGGGTGGAAGTTCAAGGTCATCTTCAGCTACACAGTACATTTGGTGCCAGTCTGGGCTACATGAGACCCTGTCCAAACCAGGGCCAGCGAGGCAAGATGGTTCAGCTGGTAAGAGCCTGGTGCCAACCCTTGTGACCTGAATTTCATCTCCAGAACTCATTCCTGAAACTTGTCCTTTGACGTCAATATGTGTGTCCATGCTTCCCCCCCCCCCCCCAATGTCATTTAAAGCGAAACAAAACGCTTCAACCCAATAGAACAGAGGCCTGGGCTGCTTGGCCACAGCGGAAGTAGTGAAGTGAGAAGGGCCCAGGCCCTCAAGTCTCACTATCAGGCCTGTGACTCGGAGCAGCACGCTTTCCTGCGTTGAGCCCCACTGCTCTGCCTCTTTGGGTTCTCATGGCTGGAAACAAAAGCCTGATCCTGCTCTGCCCTCCTGAACCAGCACATGACTTTGCTTGCCAGGGTGGAGGTCAGCGTCAGATGTCTTCCTCTACCATTCCCCATATTGATTTTGAGTCAGCGTCTCTCACAGAACCCCAAGTAAAATTTTTAATACTTTATTTAACTTTATTTTATGTGCATTGGTGTAAGGATAACAGATCCCCTGGAACTGGAGTTACAGGGGAGCTGCCATGTGGGTGCTGGGAATAAAACCCAGGTCCTCTGGAAGAGCAGTCAGTGCTCTTAACCACTGTGCCATCTCTCTAGCACCCCAAGTAAAATTTTAAAACAAAAGGATATCCCTCATTCTCTGCTGCCCTCCTTGAGTTTTTCTCCCCAGCCCTTCACCCACTAGATTGGTTCCTTACTGGAATTCCGGCTCCTGTTGCTGCTTGCTGGATGGTGAAATAGCCTTGCTTGGGGTCTGCAGGAGGCCCAGAGCCCAGCCACTGTGGTGCCCTGAATGAAGCTGGGAAATTCCCATTCTTCAACCTCCTCACAGCCTCACAGCCCCCAGCCCCCAGGCAGGACTCCACTCCTGCATGGAGAGGCTGAAGTTCTGTGGTCTCTTGTCTCATACAGAAACCCTGTGTCCTCACACCAAGGCCTGCGTAAAGAATGACAGCAGGAACCCTGTCCTGACAATGCACAGGTGCCTGCACAGTGAGTTTGTAGGGAGAGGGGGCAGGGAGTAGCCTGGGCTTTGGAGTGGGTGAAATACTGCTTCATGGAAGGGTGTGGCCTGCCATTGCAGGCTCCATTCTGAGGAGAGAGGCCAGGGACCACTCTGACCACTTCTGTCTGGGGCGCCTGCCGCTCAGGCCTGCAGTTTCTACAGACTGGCTCACCATTCCTGCCCTCTTAAGTGAACAGAAAACCTGACATTGTCCTTCCCTCTGTCCCCACTGAAGGGGACTTTCCAACAGCATCCTTGTTTCTCAGAACTAGACACAAGGGGGTTGAGGGAGAGACATGAAGTTCCGGAGCCAAATTAGGGTGACCGGGAAGGCCCGAGGGCAATCCATCTTATGAGTCATGTTTCAAAAGAACAAAGCTTTTGCATGTGTGGACCTGAGGCTGTGGGTGAGCAGTCTCCAGAGCAAGGGGACTGAGATGGCCTGGCCACCACCTCCAACTCAGAAATTACAGTCTTGAAGGGCTTTTAATGTGGGTGCCCTGACCTGATTATAACTAAAACGAATATTGATGTTTGAGAGCATCCCAAGTCTTAGAACAGTTTCACATCCAGATCTGGGGGCTGGGCCTCTCTGTCCCCAGTGGCTGCCTCCCACCCCCATTACTGGGCTTGTCCCATAGACACAGACCCTGTCTCTGAAGTATGAAGAACTTGGGCCATGCTTCATAGTCAGGTGTACCAACCCCATCCAGGCCTTCATTCCTGCTGGCTCATCCTCTGAAAGCCCTCATCCCCACAAAGCCTGGTTCTTCATCTCATGCTGTTTGGGGAAATTTTCAGAGCAAGAACTTCTTGCCCCGCCCCCACCCCAAATGAATCACTTTTTTTTTTTTTTAAGGAGCAGCTGGGCATGGTGTCAGGAACTTTAATCTCAGTACTCAGGCTCAGGAGGCAGAGAAGCAGAAGCAGGCAGATCTCTGAGTTAGAGGCATCTGATCTGGGCCTAGTGGTATGCCCACAACCCTAGCACTTGGTGGAAAGATCAGTAGTTCAAGGCCATTAGCAGTGTAGTGAGTTTGAAGTCAGCATTTAGCAAATGAAAGGTTGAGGTCAATAAGACAAAAATTTGAATAGAAGAAAGTTTCAGCGACAAAGTCCCTCATTTTATAGTCAAGAGTGTGTGTTTGTGTGTGTGTGTGTGTTTGTGTGTGTGTGTGTGTGTGTACAAGCTGGCAAGAGGTGCTTGCTTCCTGAGCCTGACACCTGAATGTGCCTCCCAGAACTCCTGGGAGTTGTTCTCTGACATCAGGTGCACTGCAGCACATATGTGCCTCCACTCACACACTTGTGGTGGTGTGAAAGAAAATGGCCCCAGAAGGTGTGGTCTCATATGCTCAAGTCACACCCAGTATCTCAGCCTACTTCCTGTTGCCTGTGGGGTTAAGATGTAGCTCCTCTACTCTCAGCTCCTTCTCTAGCACCATGTCTGCCTGCACACTGCCATGCTTCCTGCCGTGACAACAGACTAAACCTCTGAAACTAAGCCACCCCAATTAAATGTTTTCTTTTATAAGAGTAGCTGTGGTCATGTTGTCTCTTCACAGCAGTAGAAACCCTAAGGCATGCATCATACACACATAATAAAATAAAAATTTGCTGGGGTTTTTGTTTGTTTGTTTGTTTGTTTTTGAAGCAAGAGTCTTGTGTAGACCATTCTTGCCTTGAACTCCCGATCCTCCTGCTCCATTCCACCCCAAGTGCTAGCACTATAGGTGAAATCCTCAGCACTGTGGATAAAGAGAAGAATGCATTGAAGTCATAGCTATTTGTTAAAAGAAAAAATTGTTGTTTTTCTTTTTTAAGGGCTGAGAAGTTGAACTGGTGGGATGTGTCCTTAGGCCCAGCTACTCAAGGGGCAGAGGCAAGAAACTTGCTTGATTCCTGAAGTTCGAAGTCAGCCTGGACAACATGGCAGTATCCAAAGAGATTTATAAATAAAAAAATAAAAAGCAAAAATCTGTTAGAAGGGAAATGTGCAAATACTACAGTGAATTTAAAACTAACTTGTTGGTGATTTCATAGTCAAAAGTGACACAGAAGAACTTCTAGCTAGAGACGGTGGTACTGGGGGGTCTGCTAGCCCAGGGGAGGCACAGAAGCCCACCTCCTCCAGACTGCCCTTTGTGGCTCTCCATCACTTCTTCCTGAGTAAGCTAAAAAGGTTATGTGGAAGGATGGATTTAGGAATTAGTGAACTTGGGGCTGGAGAGATGGCTCAGTGGTTAAGAGCACTGATTGCTCTAGAGGTAGAGGGCCTGGGTTCAGTTCCCAGCATCCACATGATTGATGGCTTACATTTGCCTGTAACTCCAGCTCCTGGGAATCTTAAGCCCTTTTCTGGCCTCTGAGGGTTCTTGCACACACATGGTGGACAGACATACACTTAGACACACATAAAGTAAATATTAAGAAGTAATAAGCTAACTGGGTGTGTGATGCACGCCTTTAGTCCCAGCACTCCAGATGCAAAGGCAGGCAGAGCTCTGAGTTCAAGACTGGCCTGGATGCCAGCAGTTGGTAGTGCAAGCCTTTAATCCCAGCACTCAGGTGGCAGAGGCAAGCAGATCTCTGTGAGTTCCAGGACAATGAGGAATACACAGAGAAACCCTATCTCAAAAAATAAGTAAATAAATAAACTTGATTTAACAGCTATGAAAAAAACAAATCATTGAAGTATAGCCTAACATTGCCTGTATTGGTGAGCCTGCTCTCTCCCTCTCTCCCTCCTTCCCCCTCCTCTCTCTCTCTCTCTCTCTCATTCCCTTCTCCTTTTCCCTCTCACTTGCTGGGTCTCATGTAGCCCAGGATAGACTCCTCAAACCTACTATGTAGCCCAAGGCTAGCCTTGAACTTTAGGGCCTAGTCTGCCTCTGCCTTCCTAGTGCTATGCTGAGATTACAAGTGTATTCCATTATGCCCAATTTATACCATGCCATCTGGATGGAACCCAGAGCTGCTTTCTGCATGCTCTTAACCATTAAATCATTCAAGCAGAGATTCAAGGACTGCCACAGCCTCCACCTCAGCCCTACAGAGACAAGTGAAAATACCTGGCTGAGGTCGGGCACCTTACACACCAGACATGAATCCCACAAACCTTTGCTGTCATTGGCTCAGTCTGGCTCTTGTCTCAATGGGCCCATAGGAAATGCCCAATAAACATCTGTGTCAAATGAGTAATTTTGCTTCTGTCCTTCCAGACTTCAAATGTCCCTCTCTGGCTGAAGTGAAGGGCTCTGTCATTGTGACTGTGAATTACAGCCCTCTTGCTTCATACCCCGAGATGACCTGTCTACTGCAGGAGATGGAGCAGCTAGTAATTCTCATCCTGTTGTGAAGTAGCATCTCCTTGCAGGGTGGCTTCCTTGATGTGGCACATGGGAATTTTCCCAAACTGGACCCTACTGGGCTGTTCTCTCCCAGGGCTAGATTGCTGGCCCTGGATTCCCATGAGACCCAGGCTCTTCAGCTGCAGCAACAGCTAAGATGCCTGGTGCATAGGCAGGATTCCACAGCCCTAACAATGATGAGTAACAGCAACCATGTAGTGATAGAGGGGGTGTGAGCAGAGGCTTGCAGCCAGGCCTTCTGGTCTTAACCTTCATGCCTCTCAACTGTAAGAAGGGCTGTCAGTGCCCTGGCTCCTCTCCATGCTCCTTTCCTCCCCCCACCTCCCCATACACCCACACTCACACCCACACCCACCTCCCCAGACACACTTCTCCTTTGTAACTACCCTGACGCCTACACCTTCCTGCTATCGAGTTACTGGCCCATAGGCAAGGGGATGGAGAGGCAATGGGCCAGAACCCTGAGAGATTGGCTGATTAGGGTTCTGTGTTGGGTCCCCAGCATCTCCTGTGACCTGCTTTGATTCCTTTACTCCATGGTCAGCTCTGCATCTTCCCCTACCCTGGGCCAAAGCACCAGCCTCCTTGCCTCTCCATCCAGCCTCTGGATGCAGCCAAAAGGCCCTTGTGAACCAAGGCAGTGAGATGCACACTCAAACATTCCATGTCTCGTCACTGCCAGGCTCCGTTCTCTAGCTGGTCTCTGTCCATCTGCAATGGTGTTCTCCTTTATCACAGCACCCCACAACAGTGGCATGTCTGTCCCCAGCATGTACATACAGCCCTTCACTATCACAGGCCTTTCCTATGCCATCTCCCCTTGAAGCTGCTAAAGATATCTCAGCCTCTAGCCCTGAGGGCTTAAGGTCTGTATGGCCCACCATGAGGCCCACCAGGGGATTCCAGGCCTGAGCTCCTACCTGGGAGCTCCCTCAGGCCCTTTGCAGCCCATGGCCCCTGGGAAGAGGGCTGCATATATCCCAAGACGAAGAGAGCTTGTTTGTATGACGTCAGGGTTTGAGAGATGCTGATGAGGGACAAATGGAAGACTAACACTGAGGACCTGATATAACAGGGGCCCGGACAAGGCACAAGCACAACCAAGCAGGGTCGTGGGGCTGGTGGAGTGTGGGGGGACTGCAGAGAAACAGGTTCCTTGCTGATCTGCGAGGCCCCCTAGCTCTGCTTGCTTTAAGCTCCCTAGCACCCTGCTGCCAGAGTCCAAGTTTCCTGTTGTTCTAGCCTGTCATCCCCAGGCCCCCAAGTCCCAGCATTCCTTGGCCTTCCCATTTGTGCTACCAGGCTTTGTTTGTTTGTTTGTTTTGAGAGTTTCTCCATGTAGCTTTGGAGCCTGTCCTGGAACTTGATCTGTAGACCTGGCTGGCCTCGAACTCACAGAGATCCACCTGCCTCTGCCTCTGCTCCCTAGTGCTAGGACTAGAGCAAGTGCCACCACTGCCTGGTACTACCAGGCTTACTCATACCCCACCCCACCACTGGCTCCTAGACTTTGGCTCTCTACCAACCCCATGTCATTTTCTCAAGTCTTCCTGTCATTTTTGGTGGTGCCCTGTACTGGTGCCCTCAGGCCATGCCCTGTATCTACGCATTCCCATGGAGTTCAGGGTGACTGGCTGTCTGTCCCCTCAAAGGGGACAGCTGGGCAAAGGACAAGGATATGGAGGACTAGAGGGTGGTGAGACTAGGGAGTCTTTTAGGCTGTCCATGTCCCTCCATCAGCGCACTGTGGGCATTAAGATTGGCCACTCGAGAGTTTGATGTCTTGACTCTGGGAAGGGCAGAGCAGGAAATGGGAGGGACTGGGGACAGATGGCTTTGGTGAGGCATGGCAGAGAGACTGCAAGAGACTGGGGGAAGTAAGTGCCTACTGGGTCCATCCCCTCTGCTGTCCAAGAGCAGGCTCTAGTTACACACACACACACACACACACACACACACACACACACACACACACACCAGCGCTAGCAATGCACAGCTGTTGTCTGCAGTGACAGTTGAGTGGTTTAATGCAGGAACCACAGGTGAAAGAGGTCTGGGTTTCCAGGCTAGGTTGCAGCTCCACCCCAGTGGTCCCACCCCAGCAGGCAAGGGCGGGGCAGAGGATGCTGCTGCGTCGAGTTTCATTCCAGACTAAGGGGCACAGAGCCAGACTCAGAACTCTGTCCCACCTGCGTGCGGTGGGATATGGGCACCAGGAAGAGAGAGGTCAGAAGTCAGAGAAGCCGGGACAGCCCGATGCCCACACCATGCGTTCAGACACTGTGCTTCGACCCTCTGGTGCGACACTGCGTGGCCTGTAACCTCCTCCGCACGCCAGACCCTCTACACGGTAAGCAAGGCCATGGCATGGGGACTGACAGGACCTGCCCCAAGGTCCCCAGCCCTCCCCTCCGTCACTCCCCCACCCCTGCTAGCTCCTGGGACTGATGCCCCTTTGCTGGTCCTGGAGCTAGCGGTCCCTCGTGGCCCTCACTGCCTTCTCTGTGTCTCCTGTCTCTGTCCCTACCTCGCCCAACCTTCCGTTTTGGTCCCCGGCCCTCCATCTGCATCCCCTTCGCCATCAGCAAGCAGCCAGGTGCCTGGGACGCGGGCGCTGCAACTGCAGGAGTCGGTGGGCACCGGGCCAGGGCCTGACTCTACGCTGCCGCTGCCGGGACTGCTCTTCGGTGCCCCCGCGCTCCTGGGACTGATGCTGGCGCTGGCCCTGGTGGCCCTGGTGATCTGGAGGTGGTGGCGGCAGCGCAGGATAGCTTCCCCTGGCACCCCAGACGGAGTCCAGGAAGGTAAGAACTGTGTCTGGGGGAGTGCAAGGGTGATTGGGGGTGGGGAGTGGGGCACAATTCGGTGATGGGGGGGTCAGGAACCAGGACCCAGGACTGAGGGGGTCCTGAAAAGTTAGCTCTGAGGCTACCAAGTGCTCAGGGGACACAGCACAGCCCAAGTCTGTATCCAAGCAAGGAGACCCTATAGCCTAGGAAGAGATGTTTGGAGATGATAGTATCTACTCTGCCCTTGGGGAGTGCGAGGGGCCTTTATGCCCAGTGGACCGGCCATACAGTGTCCCTCACCTCCTCATCTTATCAAGTCTCCAGACTCAGCACTTCCTGTCCTGAAGACTGGTCATATGCTGTCTCACTTCCTCTACTGAAGGCTGTCCCAGAGGAGGCTTCTAGAACAGGCATTTTTTGGGAGGCTATGATTCAATCCTGAACTGTCTTACCTACCCCAGAGTCCCTGGACAATGTCTTCGTGTCCTCATCGGAAACCCTTCATGCCACTGCTCCCATCTGGCCTATGCCCAAAGAAGATGCAGACACCACCCTGCCGGGCCACAGCATCCCAGTGCCGGCCACCGAACTGGGCTCCACTGAGCTGGTGACCACCAAGACAGCTGGCCCTGAGGAATAGCCACTGTGGAGGGAACCCAGGGAGCCCTATGGGGGTTTGTGGACTCTCACCCAAGGGCTTGGAAGAATTCAGCTCTTCAGGGATGGAGCCCATTGCAGGAGGGAACCCAAGAAACACAGACACTACAGGCCACAGACTGCCACCAGTGCGAGACCACTCTTATGTTAGCTTTTGGTTTGGGAACTTTGCATTTTTGAGATTGTTTTTAAGTTTTTATGCCTTCAAATGGTTGGGTAGGCTTGAGTGTTGTATATTAGTGTTTTTGAAGACTTAGAGACTGGACACTTAACCTCTTTCTACAAAATTTGGGTGGTGGACTGGAGAAATGACTCAGCAGTTAAGTGCATGTGCTATTCTTGCAGAGGACTGTAGTTGTTCGGTTTCCCAGCATCTGTGTCTGGCAGCTCACAACCACCTGTGACTCCAGTCCCAGGGAGATCCAAAACCATTTGCCTCCAAGTTTACAATTGCTCACATATGTACACACACACACACACACACACACACACACACACACACACACTTTAAAATGTTAAAAACAGGGGCTGGGAAGATGGCTCAATGGTAAAGAGTGCTTACTGCTTTTCCAGAGGACCTAGGTTTGATACCCAGCATGTACTTCATGTGACTCATTACTGACTTTAACTCTTACTTTAGGGGATCTCATGCCTCTGAACTCCTCAGACATCTTCATTCACATATACAACCCTACACACACACACACACTTACAAATTATAAAATTCAAGCTGGCCATGGTAGCACAGGCTTTTGATCCCAGTGTTGGAAGGCAGAGGCAGGTGGATCTCTGTGAGTTTGAGGCCAGCTTGGTCTACAGAGTGAGTTTCAGGATAGCCAGAGCTATATAGTGAGACCAAGCCTCAAAATAATAGTAATAAAATCTTTTTTTAATTTTTATTTTTTCTCTTATTATTTTTAGAAAATTAATCTCATTCTGGTGTTTAGAAGTGGTATGCTTGGAAGGTCAGGTAAAGTCATCAGGACAGAGCAATAAGCAACAATGACTACTCCCTGTCTCTGGCCATGTGATGTACTGTGCCAACTCTGGGCTCTACCAGAAAAAGGGCTATCATCAGAGGTCACTCTTGAGCCTTCAGAACTGTAAGCTAAATCAGTCTTATTTCATTGTAAAGTTACTTAGCCTTAGGCGTTTTGTTACAGTACTATAAAAACCGACAAACAAAGGCAGTATGAATAAGAGATTTTCCTTTTAACAGGGAAAGGTGCCATTATACCAAAATTAATCTGAATAAAGGCTAGTGGGAAGATACTTAATCTGTATCTGGGTGTTGGATTTCTTTAATTCTTGCTTTCAGAGCTCTCCTGCTTTGATGCTGTTGCAAGTGACAGCAATGGACTGACGGTTTGACTTTGGTATTTACTACAAGAGTCTCTATAATTTTAGTTTTCATAGCATTGTGGACCAGACCTAAATAAGTTGTCTACACTGAGCTACACCTAACTGTAAGGTAAATTTTTAGAAATCAGCTGGGAGTAGGGGGAGACAATTGGGCTGGGCTGTGCTGCCTTGGGTGTCAGTAACCCAGGAATAACTGTGGATTTCTTTGGCTCAGTCTGCTGGGATAGAAGATGCCATCTTCACCACAATGGCAGTTTTAAGAGACATAGGAAGAAGTCTGTAGTCTCAGGCTGAAGGAACACCATGGTGGTATTCTCCCCCCAGAGAGTACCTGGGGCCCAGTGTCCCCAGAGTATGGCTACTCTGTGGCTTGCAGGGCATTGACCTATAGGACATTCCTTCATAGGGGGAGCCTGGGCAGCCAGTGGCTCTGAAGCAGACTTCTTTGTGGGCAGTTCTCCTCTTTAACTGGGCTTTCTTGGCCAAGCTCATGCTGGCCCTGGGCTCAACATCACCCCCACTCCATGGAATCTGTTCCCTGAGAGTGTGCTCTTTGCTCTGGAGCTGCAAGTCCTCTCCAGTTCTGGGCACACTGCACTCACGGGCAGCCATCATGTCTCCTGCCCTGCCCTCCTCGTGGTGAAGCTGAACTTGTAGCTTGTTGAAACTTGTTACCACTTAGCCTCTGCTGGAAGGAGCACTGGCCTGGGAGTCAGAACTGGAATCCCTTTGTAGGTACTTGCCTGATTTCTGTCCCTGCCTGCCAGTCTCTCTGAGCCCACCACCACTGCCTAGAAGTATTTGCCCCTCCTGTCCACACCATTCCTATTTTAGAAAACAGTATCCAGTGTCATTTAGAGCTTCCAGGACATGGACATTCATTTCCAAGATGCCCTTCTCTCCAGGAAGCCAGGTGAGTAGGATGAGGTCAGGTGTCAAGCAGTAGGTGACAGGTGTCAGTCAAGCCACTGCTGTCTGAGCTGTCCCTGGCCAACTGTATCAGCTATAGCTAGGATCTAGGTTCTAGAGGGGAAAGGACTGTGGAAACCCTGTGGGACCACGGTACAAATATCTGTAATACCTTTTAGTTCATCTAAGCCTCTGGCTGGTACATGCTTTCCCCTCAACCTGTTGCTTTTGAAGAAAGTGGGGAATGGATATAAAATCCTCTTCCTGGTCTCTGTCCATTAAAGGAGAAGGGCTGAAGGAACCCGAGAGAAGTCTCACACATCCCCACTTCACAGATGAGGAAAGTGAGACGTACACAGGGAGAGAACCTGCCATCAGCATCACAGTCAAACAAGAAAAAAGCTCTTTGGGAAAGCCAGGAAAAGCGAGTGGAGGGGGACAAGGAGCAGGGACAGTGTCCCTCCCCCAAGGGCTACACTGCCAGGCAGTGACACCAGTACCCTCCAGTGCCGTCACCATGGGTGTTGCTTTCTGGGGCGTTCCCCATCCATTTTGCACTTTGTTTTCAGAACAACACCTGGAAGGGGAAAGGGACTCATGTTTGATTTAAAAATTATTAAAAATAAGCCAGGCATTTGGGAGGTAGAGGCAGGTGGATCTGTGAGTTCAAAGCCAGCCTGGTCTACAAAGTGAGTTCCAAGACAGCCAGGGGGCTACACAGAGAAACTCTGTTTGGGGGGGGGTGTCAAGAGATTTTGCACAATAGCTGGAAAGAGCAGTGTGATAATCCAGAGTGGAGGCTGGAGACAGCTGACCATGGCCCAAAGCATTAGCCTGTGTGTGCAGGGTCCTTTCCTCACTCACCGCTATAATCATTGCAATCTTAAAAGTTTCCCATCCTGAGTCAAGACAGCTCACTGGGCAAAGGTGCTCAATGCCAAGCCTAACAACCTGAGTTTGATCCCAGAACCCATGTGGTAGGAGGGGAGGACTGATTCCTCCCACAGATTGCCCCCTGACCTCCACAACTGTGCACTGACCCCCCCACACACACACACACACTTTTTCCTTTAACCTCCATCTTGACTGTCACATACAGTAGGTTTCTGTCTTTAAACACTCCCAAATGGACTTTTCGACAGTTGTCAAGTTTTCCATCTGAGCATCTGGTCCTTTGCAGGCTCTGCTGGTGTCACAGGCACAGAAAGCTCCTCCTTCTGCTAAAAACTCTGTGTGGTCTGTTTCCAGGAGAACTGTAGTGACAATGGTCTTGACCTTTCTAATGACCTCTGTGGGTGCTGCCACTTTCCTGATAGTGAGGGACGATTTTCTATCTACAAGGATGATTATGTGGTTCCTTTTGTTGTTGTTGTTTTTGTTTTTTGTTTGTTTGTTTGTTTCTCTGTGGCTTTGGAGCCTGTCCAGGGTACTTGCTTTGTAGACCTGGCTGGCCTTGAGCTCACAGAGATCCGCCTGCCTCTGCCTCCTGAGTGCTGGGACTAAAGGCGTGTGCCACCATACCCAGCAATTATGTGGTTCCAAATACACCACCAGTGATGGGACTGAGTTTTACCGGAGTGCCTGTCCTACCTGGCCTGCCTACCCAACAGGGGTCACCTCCTAGTTAGGTCCTTGGGCTCAGTCACTGATGCTGGACCCACCTTTTGTTTTCATCACTACTCAAAGACTTGTCCGGTTAGTAAGCACGCTGGATGAGCTGGATGAAGTGGGAACAGAGGGAGCAGTCTGACACCCCACCCCCACCCCGCAAGCCTGCTTCAGTCTGGGGTTTCCTCTGGAGGGTCTAGTTTCCCCAAGGTCCCCAGGGACTAACAGGTGGGGACAGAGGGCAGAAGTCTCAGTTCCCCTTGGTGTTTCCTGCAGACCATTTTCACTTCCTGCCTGGCAGCTCCAGGCCTGGGGGCTCAAGGTGGAGGTGGAGACCCACTAATGAAGCCAGATAGAAAGGTCCGCTGAACCCCACCTCTCACACACACAGACCACAGCACCTTCCTTAGAAGTTGGTAGTATGTCTAAGGACTGCCTCGTTATCTTCAAAACAAACACACAAACACTGTGTGTGTGTGTGTGTGTGTGTGTGTGTGTGTGTGTGTGTGTGTGCGCGCGCGCGCGCGCGCGCCTCTATTGGTCCATTGGTAGACTGCTTGCCTAACATTCTTAAGGCTCTTCGTTCTACTCCTAGAACGGCATAAAATTGGGCATTGATGGCTTGTACCTGTAATCTCAGCATTTGGGAGGTGGATACAGGATGAGGCCATCCTCAGCTACATATATCCAGTTCATGAGACTTTGTCTTTAAAAAAACAAAAGAAAGGACTCCTGAAGACCACCCAGTTGTCACCGCGTCCTCCCAAGATTCTGGAGTGCTACAGCCAGGGGAGGGGTGGAACGGATCCCTAAGCTTAAGAGAATCTGGGACCCAGTTCTGTGTGTGTGTCGCCTCCGCGATGGGAGAAAGTCTGTCTGCACAGCTAGTGGAAGTCAGCGCCAAACCACCAGCCGCCGCCTAGGGAGTCAGAATAGAGGGGCGGGGCAGGGCTGGGCCCGCGAGGGGTCAAGGAAAGACCGGGCTAAGGTGGTGGCAGGGTTACAGAAAAGGGGTGTGGCCAGAGGCAAATCCAAGGGGTGGGGCCAAGGGCGGAGACTGATAAAGGACAGGTCGTGTCTTTGACACCTTGTTTTGTTTTGAGAAATGATCTCAAGTAGTCCTGGCTGGGCTAGAACTCGCTGTGTAGCGGATAATGGCCCTGAACTCCTGATGTGGTCAACCCCTTACAAATGATGGTGTTCGCTGCCGTTCTAGGCATTTTTTTTTTCTTTTCGTGGTGCTGAGGATGGATTCCCTTGTGCTCACTAGGCAAGAGCTCTGTCGCGGAGTACAAACCCCTACTTCTAGCTCTCTTCACGAGGGGTCTCTGTCTTCATGCACCTTCCGAGGATGGCGACTGGAGCAAGAGGGGCCTGGATGTGGGCCATCACAGACTTTAGTATGTTGTACAAATAAGAGGGATCGGGACACCCCCCACTCCACAGTTTATGAGCTGACTCGGGTGGAGTTGCCCCATGCTTGGGCAGCCTGGGCTGGAAGGACTTTCCTGAATCGGTGGCGGCGCTGTCTAATTCGCATCCAGCCTTGTTCTCACCAGCTCTGGCCTCTGGAGGCTCTTGAAGGCCACTAATCAGGTGGGTGCAAGCAGAAGGAGGGGGCTACCTGAGCCTCTCAGGCAGGGGAAGGCAGAGGCCTGGATTTCGTGCATAAATATCGGAGCAGGCAGGCTGAATTTCAGCGCCCAGCCCCCTCCCCCAATCCTGCTGTTCCCTTGAGACCTCAGGAGCCCTGTCGCCCCCTCCTTCCCTCCCTCCCACAGGCAGCTGGAGCCTGAGTCATAAGCTGACTCCTGAGAGCAGGAGACAAAGGCAGCCCAGGGCCCTCCCTCCAGACCCCCTCCTGATGCCCACATCTGTACTAGCAGGAAGTCCAACATCCCTAGAACCTCTGGAGGAAATGAAAGAACTTAGGTGTTGCCTTCTGACTTGAGTGGTAGCTGATGTCACACCACTATCTTCTGCAGGGGCATTCCCAGGTGGCTGCCTATACTAACTAGGTGTTTCAGCCTTTTTAGCATCTCCTTGTAGCTCTGTGAAAGAACTGCTAGCTGTTCATCTTGCTGATGAGAAAACTAAGATGTGGACAGATGGATGGATGGATGGATGGGTCCAACCTAGTCAGTATGGTTCCACAGTGAGCACGGACCTCATCATAAGGGAGGAGAAGGAATTCCAGGGAAATGGAGAGAAAGAACAGCCTTTGGCTGCTGTTCCCTGTGCATGCCAGGGAGAAGAAATGCCTCCCTGGGACAGTGGGGGCTCCCAGCTGCTGTATACTGAACTGGCCAATGGCAGGCTTGCAGTATGGCTCCAAGCCAGGCACTGGCTCCTCCTGGCTTTGTGTCAGTCACATCAAGTCACTTCCTCTCTCCTGTTCTTAGGTTTCTGTCTAGTAAATTCCAAACCTTCCTATCCACAATTGTACAGAGTGGAAGTCAAGTCACCTAACAGCTAAGATGGGGACACTGAGGCCCAGCATAAACTTTTGCTAATGTCCCCAGGCTCCCACAGCCAGTCAGGCAGTGAAATGCCCATGTGGGCCCATAGTGCAGGGGAAGACCTGAGAGTCACCCTTGCCCCCAACATGCACTCTCGCTCGCATTCAGAAGCACACTGCACATTCACACACTCACACTCAGCTGCCAGCCCTGGGAGCTGGGGGCGGGGCGGGTGCCCTTCAGGCAGATACTCAGCGCCTCTTGCCCGCCCCGTGGGGCTCACTGCAGATGCCAGGGGTTATTTTAAGCCCGGATCAATGGACGATGTTTTGGTGACACAGGCTTGGGAGGGGAAGAGACAGGGGGTGGGTGTCCCAGAGCCTTGCTGTGATCAGAGATGTTGCGATAAAGCCCCAGGAATCTTGGCAGATTCCATGGCAGGCAAGGGTGACCTAGGGGGGTGGGGCATGCCAGGCAGACAGAGCTCAAGTGAGAAGTTTTATTAGAAAGGGGAGGGAAGGGGGAAGGAAAGAGAAAGAGGTAAAGAGACAGAGAGAGGACAAAGGAGAAGAGGGAGACAGGAAAAGTCCTCTCTGCTCAGGGGAACAGCAGGAAAGAGCGGGAAAGAGAACGAACGTGGGTGGGGTCTTTCTTTTAAAGGGGTCCTTTTCACCTGTATGCAGACTACTTAGCCACGGAACCCTGGGCTGACCAGGGTACTGCCTGAGTGCATTCTGCCAGGTGACAGGGGCAGGCTAGCATAATGCCTGAATCCTTACAAGAGACCCTGGGGTCCAGGGTAAAGGGGTCTTCTCTCCTTCACTGGACTGCATTCTCTTTAGAACCCCTAGCCCAGCTTATGTCATGTTCCTGAAGTGGGGGTAACAGCTGCATGGCTAGTTAGGCCCCAAATCACAGACCAGCTGTGTCTTGGAGCTCACCCTAAGACCACGTGCTCATTCAGACAGGCCTCGAATGTTTGGCACAGACTCTGTAGCTATTGGCACCTGTGGTTGTCGGTTGACCACAGAATCCATGGAATCAGGCTAAGGGTGGGGTGAGGGTTGGACATCAGTCCCTGTGTAGGATGGGGAACTGGAATCAGTGCCTTTGCTGGTGGCCCAGTGGAATCACTTGACACTACAGGTATTTACAGGTCCTGGGGAGTCAGCATGAGGTCAGTGATGAGCAGACACCAACACAACAGGGGTAAGAAAAAGCCCTGGAAGGTATGCAACAAGGGCAGACATAGGCAGACAACATGGCTCCAATGTGCTGCTCAGAACCGGGAGTGGAGAGAGCATCCTCAGAGCCCCTGCAGGTCCAAGGTCAGCTTGGCAGAGTGATAGGAACCTGTTATACAAGGCACAGTTGGTGGCGCTTACCCCATCTTTAGGAAAGCTGGGGTAAGAAGCAGGAAAGGATGCATCAGAGAGCCCAGCTACTGAGTTCTGAACAGAGCAACAAAACCCGAACTAGAAACCAGTCCCAACATAGGTGGTAAAGTGTCATATGCTTTGTGGCATGTTGTCTTGGGTGATGGGATTAAGGCACTTCCTGTCCCTGCCCATCTTGTTTCCCCCACCTTCCAAAGGACAATGTAGAAAGTATTTATGGGGGTGGGGGGAGGTCTTCAGGACTGGCTGGGAGTCACAAGCATATGTGAGCATGTGTATGGTGAGGAGACAGGTCATTTTTAGCAAGGAGGGTAATTGCCCTCATTCCAGCAGTAACCCACCAACAGCCTGTCAGCCCCACATCTCACACAACAGAAGGACTCCATCCTCCTTAAGATGTAAATCCTTCCTCTTCATCCCCCTGCACTCTCCATTTTCATAAGCTGATTCCAGGCTCCAAAGAAAAGGCAGAGAAGGAAGAAGAAAGGGCCCCAGAGTGTCTAAGTTCTTCATCAAACAGGAGTTAGAAGCAAGCATCATTTCACTCATTCAGCAAATATCGACAGGCACCTGAGCCGGGCTGGGAGCAGAGGGACACTTGGGTGAATTGGAAACGTAGTCCTTGCCCTCCTGGTGTCCCCATATGGACATGGAGCAGTAAGTGTCCCGTTAATCTGTCTCCCAGGAGGAATGGACTATGAATCTGCCCTTCAGGAAAAGGTCTTTAGTTATTTCGAGGTTTTTGTTGGTTTGTTTTGGTTTTGAGATAGGGTCTCATATGGTCCAGGCTGCTCTTTTTAATTGGTTTTGATTTTGGGTTTTCAAGACAGGGTTTCTCTGTGTAGTTCTGGTTGTTCTGGAACTTGATCTATAGACCAGGCTGTCCTCAAACTCAGAGATCTACCTGCTTCTGCCTCCTGAATGCTGGGAATAAAGGCGTGTGCCACCAGTGCCCTGCTTGGTCTTGAACTCCTAACCCTCCAGTTTACAGGTATGCACCACCAAACCCAAATTGCTAGCTTTCTTTCCTTTTTTCTTTTCTTGAGGCAAATAGACCAATTCAGCCTCAAGCATCCCTCCTTAGTGATGTGACACTATTTTGTTCTGTTTGCATTTTGAGACAGGGTCTCAATATGTAGCCCAGGCTGTTCAAAGTTGTAGGCCCAAGTGGTCTTCCCACTTCAGCTCCCAAGTCTTCTTCATCAGTGCAGGGACAAGAAAAACCTTTTGATTTCAACAGTAGCTATGAAGGCAGGAAAAAGCAAGACCCAGCATCAACTTAACTGGAGGTGGGGTGGGGACTCTGAGCTATGACCTGCCATTCTTTCCCTTGGCTTGTGAGAGGACATGGGAGTGAAGGAGTGTGTGTGTGTGTGTGTGTGTGTGTGTGTGTGTGTGTGTGTGAGAGAGAGAGAGAGAGAGAGAGAGAGAGAGAGAGAGAGAGAGAGAGACCAAAGACATACAGGGTGTGCATCTGGCCTGGTCCTCAGGGCCTGGCCAGTCTTCTAAGGCCTCTGCCTTAGGGGAGGAGAGCAGACCACTTCCCAGGGTGATCTTGAGGTGGCCAGCTCAAGTGGGCTCTGGCCAGGCTGTGCCTAGAACTGGGACATCCCAGGACCCCAGTCAAATGTCCAGGATTTGGAATCAGGACACATGCTCTGGGGCAGACCAGAGAGGGGTTGATCCAGGCTTCACTCTTTGCCATTTTAGTGCTGTGAGTCCTTATTGTAGAAGGGGAAACGCCCTCTTCACTCATGTCACCATCAGGATCAGAACAGATAGAGGGTAGGAACGTTGGGGCGTGGTGGGGGACTGGGTTGTCACCCTTCCTGGCCTATTCCAGGTTGCTTTGATCTTTATTCCTCTCTTTGTACCTTACTTTGAAAGAAAGAACCGCTCATCTAAGGCCACTGAGACCCGAGTCCCCAGAGCTTTTAGCTGAGCCCCCTCTAGGGTCCAATTCAGACAACTTGAGGGAGGACATGGAGAGGGTCCCTGGCGGTGGGAAGCGCCTGCAGCGTTGGCCCTAAAGAACCCCTCCTTCCTGGGCGCAGTGGCCGCGCTCCTCCCCCGGTTCTGCCTCCCTCCCGTCCTCCTCCCCTCGCTCCCTCTCCCGCCCGCGCCGAGCCCGCGCCGAGCCCGCGCCAGAGCGCGGGCAGCGCAGAGCGGGCGGCGGGAAGGCAGCGGTGTCCGGCGACCCGCCGCCCGGCTCAGTCCCCAAAAGACACAGGCCCCGCACGCCCGCCGGGGCCAGAGGCAGCCGCTGGGGACCGCGCAGACGAGCACCCGCCGCCCGGCTCCACCGTGAGCAGTCCGAGGTGAGCCCGGGAGGAGGGCGCGCCCACCGGAGGAGGTCCAGCCCCGCGCACTCCACACCGAACACACTTGTGTCTGGAGCCGCGGACCTACCAGGAGGCGACAGCCCGGAGCCAGCGCGGACAGCTGGGAGACCTGTCCCGGAGGGCGCTGGGGAGCCGGGCAGAGCGGCCGCGCGCCGAGACATGCGCCGGGCGAAATAACAGGAGGTGCGGGCTGCATGGAGCGTGTTGGGGCACGGGGACAGCGCGGTGCCCGGCGCCTGCATGGGCTCCCGCTCGCTTTCCGGCTGGTGTTGCTGCTGGCTGGGTCGCCGTCGGGCCGCGCGGGGGCTCCCGAGGCGCAGGAGCCCGCATCGTCCGGCACCGTGGCCCCGGAGGGAGGCGACCGCTGCCGCGGCTACTACGACGTGATGGGCCAGTGGGACCCGCCCTTCAACTGCAGCTCCGGTGTCTACAGCTTCTGCTGCGGCACGTGCGGCTACCGCTTCTGCTGCCACGACGGCCCGCGCCGCCTGGATCAGAGCCGCTGCTCCAACTACGACACGCCGGCCTGGGTGCAGACTGGCCGGCCGCCCGCCCGCGCCCGTGACACTGCCGCCCCGCGCGATCCGGGCCGCGAGCGCAGCCACACTGCGGTCTACGCGGTGTGTGGTGTCGCCGCGCTACTCGTGCTGGTTGGCATCGGGGCACGCCTGGGCCTGGAGAGAGCGCACAGTCCGCGCGCTCGGCGCACGGTGACCAGGTGAGCTCATCCTCCGACCCGCCGGGTCCTCACTGTCCCACGCTGGGTCCAAGTTACCCTGCAACTGCACACTTCTCAACCCCTACCACCACCACCCCCCAGTAAGTCTAGGCCTCCCGGCAGCCCCCTTCTCCTTTTTGTTTTCTCCTTCTAGGGTTGTCTCTCTTGACCCCCCCCCCCCCTCCTCCGCAGGAGACACCTGATATCCTCTCCCTTGACCTTCCCTGCCTATACTGGTCTCTGGGTCGTTCTCCTTGTAGTTCTCTCTAAACCTCCTCTACCTACGGAAGAAAAGTCGAGAAGTCGGCGTCCAGGGGAGGGGGCACGGACGACGGCCAGGCAGGACGCAGGACGCGGACTGGGGCAGTATTGAGGGTGGTCCTGGGTGGAGAGAAGAGAGAGGGTGGTGCCTGGTGGGTTCCTCTGCTGCTCTCCCATTTCTCTCCTCCCTCCTCCCACCTCCATCCATTTTCTCAACCCAGTGTGACTCAGACCTGACCTTCATTCCTTGGAGTTTCAGAAGCATCCCTTCAATAGCCCCCAGGCAAAGGTCTGAGTCTCCAGTTGCTCAGCTGGGACTCCTGCGAATGAAGTAGAGACCTGTGTGCTTCAGAGACCTGCCAGGTGCTGGCTAAAGTTTTAAACTTGTTTTGAGTTTTGCTGAGATTCTGTCCTTAATCTGGAGCTCACTCCACATCCTGCACTTCTGCTACCAGCAAGTCCCATGTTCCGCTTGTGCGCTCCCTACCCACCCACATCCCAGCCTGGTCAGACTGTTGACACCACATGCAACAGGCTGCAACTGTGAGTGACAGCAGAAAGAAGCCCCCCCCCCCATGCCTGGGACCAGTTATGGCTGTCTCAGGGGCTGAGGATGAGATTCATTGCCACCAGATCACTTAGCCCATCTCTTCCAGGCAGCTGGAAGGCAGGAGGCCAGGATCTCGTATTTCTCCCCTAGCTACTGAATTACCGGGCGTGGGTGGTTAGCAGGGGGTTCTGAATGCTGCTGGAGGCAGAAGCTCAGCCTCTGACTTTGGGCATGCAGGGCAGAGGTAGCTGTGGTGGGAAGTCAGAGAAACAATGTGCGATGAGACCCATTGCTGTAGGGGCTAGTCCATAGCTGACTTGTTCATTTGCAACACCTGTCTGCAAGTTCAGATTTGGTTATGTGCCCCTAACAGTGTGCCTTGGACTCCCATCTTTGTGCTCCTAGATGAGTGTGTTCTGAACCCCTGCCCAAGTTTCTCTTTAATTCTGCTGTGCTGACAGGGATGGCTAGAGGAGGCTTCTCAGAGGGCTTGGAGGGGATTGGAGTCAGGCTTTGGTCTGTGCAAAGGCCCAGGGACATGGCAATTCCTCATTTGCTTGGGAGAGCTGAGTTATCAGTGCTTGCCCTGTAATGGGATAACTGGCATGTGCCACTGAGGCATGGGGAAAGGGAGGCTCAGCTCAGGCAGGATGTAGACCCTTTTAAACCCTGCCACCCCACAGCTAGCCCTTGGCTACCTCAGGTACCTCCCAGTGTGCCTCTTCATTAATCAGTCATAACCCAGCCCCTGAAGGAGGGTCAAGCAGAATAGGAAAAAATCATGGGTTCTGGGTACTGCTGACAGCTGGGTTGAAGGCCGGGCTGCCTATGGGAAAGGCTCAGTCAGACACTGTCACAGCTGGGTGGGGGTTGGGTATTCTGGGTACCCAGGGAGGCAGCTGCCCAAGGTCACACAGCCTTTGGGTGCAGGGCTGCCACAGAAGGATCGTGTGGCTCCTTTTTTCTTCATTGTCTGCCTTCCTCGCCTGTGTGACAGCTAGGTCCCAGGCCCAACAGAAACCCACTCTGCAGGGGTGCAGATAAGGGAGAATTTGGAGGAGGGATTCTGGTAGCATCTTACGGAATAAGAATATAGGAGAAGATGAAGAGGATACTGATGAAGAGAGCTTGGTTGGGACAGGAAGCTCAATAGGAGCACAAGGTGGCCCTAGTTCCATATGACCTCCTTACTTTCCTGACCTGCTTTGGGAGATGGCCATTTTGGGCCACAAGTGAGGCTGACAGTTCATTCCTGGTAGGGAAAATGAGATATCCAAAGTCAGTCACTAGAAAGAACAGAAGGGAGGCCCAGAGAGGCTCAAAGAATAGCCCAGAGATACAAAGTGAGCCCATGGGGGACTGGAGAGATGGCTCAATGGTACAGAGCATTTGCTGCTCTTTCAGAAGACCCAGGTTCAATGCCTACATGGTGGCTTATAAAAGTGCCTCTC
This sequence comes from Phodopus roborovskii, assembly GCF_943737965.1. Taxonomy (NCBI): domain Eukaryota; kingdom Metazoa; phylum Chordata; class Mammalia; order Rodentia; family Cricetidae; genus Phodopus; species Phodopus roborovskii. The sequence goes on along the minus strand of NW_026126459.1, from coordinate 6,658,716 downwards.
AGCCTGTGGACTGAATGACCCTTTTGCAGGGGCTGCCTAAGACTATCAGAAAACACAGCTATTTACATTATGATTCATAACAGTAGCAAAATTAGTTATAAAGTAGCAATGAATATAATTTTATGGTATTCAAGGATCACAAACATTAGGAAGGTTCAGAACCACTGTCCCATGACTATCTGGAACTCCAGTTCCAAAAATATGATGTTCTCTTCTGGCCTCTGAGGGCACCAAGCATGCATGTGGTACACAGACATGCATGCAGGCAAAACACACCTACATATAATAAAATAACTAAAAACCAAACAAAAAAGTGAGACAGTGGTGGCTAATGCCAGTCTTATCTGGCTGATGGAGAGGCAGGGGGCTGCAAGTCCCTTCAACATCTTTCTTTCTCCACAGGACACTGACAGAACTTCTCAAACAGCCAAGCCCCCAGGAACCACTGCCCCCACCTCTGGGTCCACCTCTGGGTAACTGTGTTCAGTTACAAATGGGTGATGGTGTTCTTCGGGGTTCCTCGCACAACACAGGTGAGTAGGCTTTTGGATGGGTGTTGGATCCCATACATACAAGGCAGTGGAGGGGGTGGGAATGGGGCAAGTTGGGTTGTTGGCTAGGGAGCAGAGGTGGACCTGCTGCCTGCCATATATAAACGAGGGGTCTCCTGTGCAGGAGAGTGATTGGAGTCTGGACAAGCCCTTGATGGAGAGGAACCTTCCTGTAGCCTCCTGTCTCCTGGGCAAGGAAACTGAGAGAAAGGCTCCAGGTTCAGGATATACTGGCTAGGGCTATGTATGGTTCAAGGCTCTGGCTCATGGGTCTAGAAGCTACCTCTAGATCTTCGTGGTGGTTCCCCTACCTTCTACATGTCGGGATATGGAGTTCAGTGCCCCTCCACCTCTGTAGGTAGCGGTCCAGGGATTTAGTGCCTTGCTAACTAGTGAGCCATCCATTAGGGTAGCACCTAGGGGGCGCTTGCTGTCACATTCATGTTTTTGTGAGCCAAGCGAGGAGCTGCTGTTGGGTAGGAGTTGAGAAGAGGTGGTTGTGCAGGCAAGGTCATCTTGCTTTCTTTACTCCCCTCCCCCCAGACAAGAAACGCCTCAATAATACGCCTCTGGGATCTGCCACCCCGGGAACCCCGCGCGGCCCCCGGCTGCAGGGTGGTGGCAGCTTGACGTTGCAGCCAGACTACACCAAGTTCGCTACTCTCAAAGCAGCAGCCCTCAAGGCCACAGGTGAGGTGCATGTTGCTGGTGCCAGTTCCCCAGAGATACTGCGATACTACCTTCTCGCCCTCAACGGCAGTCGGCTTGGCCAGTCTGAGCTCAGGACGTCCCCAAGTAGCCAATTGGCTCCCTCTTCAGCTCCCTCCTCCCAGTCTCCTAAGGCAGGTGCTGCGCCGCCTGACCAGCTCTGCCCTGTCGCCCCCCACTCCACAGAGGCTGTACCCCAGGACTTCTATCAACGTTTTCCCTCTACCGAGCCGGCCCCACGAACCCTCCCTGCGCGGACCGCGCGTCCTCCGGAGGACTTGCCTGCACTGCTAGATGCCTGTCCCTGGGCCCCTCCACGTTATGTACCTCCTGCTGGCCCCGTCTCATCGGTCCCCTATGCAGCTTGGACTGCGGGCCGCCCCACGCGACTGGTCCCCCGTGGCCACTTGGTGGCTCAGGTCTCCCCTGCACCCCGGCGGTCCAGCCACATGCCACGCCGCCAGTTCAGTGTGGAGAAGCTGCCTGAAGCCTTCAGCGCACAGCCTGCCACCTTTTACAGCAGTGTGGGCAGAGGGCCCAGACACCTGAGCACCAACAGCAAAGCTGAAGTCACTGTCTGAAGTGGAAACACTGGAGCCTTCTGCGGGGTCTCGGGCTGGGGCTGTGGAACGGAAGTGCTGGCTTTCGATCCAGATGGGACTGGGGACATTTGGAGCCTATGGCAAAGGGGGCCAAAAGGGTAGGACTATTCTTACCTGTGTAAATAAACCCTCTAATGTAGTTCCTGCCCCAAGGGGATCATTAGTCATTGACTGAACGAGACAGAAGTGCCACCCAGAGAGGAGTGGTCAGAGAGGATGGCTGGGTTGAATGCCAAACATTGCTCAGAGCAGAGGGCACCATAGAAGACAGCAGATATGCCTCAGTAATCTTAAGGTCTGGGTTCAGGGGAGAGGGCTTGTTGGACCCCCGTGGGGGTCCATGTCCTCTACTAGAAGCTAGCTCCTCTCCACCCTGCAGCTGAACTCTCACTCAACAGTTTGAGTTAGCTCAGCCTGGCTCATCCTCACAGACATAGTCTGGCCCCAGGCCAGCTCCTGGCTAGCAGGCTGCTTGGCCAGATTGGCCCAGGGCCACCCCCCTAATGGGTGTGGGCCACATGGACATCTGGTGCTCAGGATAGAGGAGCCTAGCCTCCTCCCAGGAGCGGCTATGGGGTTAGGGGGATGGAGATGTTGGAATGAGAGCCTAGCAATGCCCCTCCCTTGGGGTGCTCCCGCTGCACCGGGTTAGCACTGCCAGCTCCCCCCCTTCCTGACAGAAGCTCCCAGTACTTGGCTGAGGCCCAGGGACTGTCATTGCCTCTCTGCATCTTTCCCAAGTTCCTCAGTCCCAGGTTCTGGTGTGTGGGAATACCCTAGCTATAGCCAGGTGAGGTGTATGACCTTCCTGCACTCCTGGGGATGGCATACTGGTACCATTTATGCTGTCTCATATCTAAGAGACCAATGGGGCTGTCTACAGATAACGAAATCAAGGTTTTGGGACCTAAGTGCCTTGACTAGGGTCACTCAGGCCACCTGCCACATTGATGCAGGCCTTGGCTGTGCCAAGCATGACCCTCTGCCCAAGGCCAAGGGCAGAGGTCACTACAGAAATGCTGACCTGAGCCTCCTGGCTGTTTGAATGAATCTTCTGCCATGTAATCAGCTGTCAGTGCACTTTAGGGTGTGGTTCAGGGTTGTTCCTTGGCCAGAAGAGAAAGACTCAGCCATACACTAAACAGTTCAGCCTCAGACTCATTCTAGATGGAATAATCCACTCTACCTCTACCAAATACTGCATGTGGTCTTGCCACCCACCTCACCAGCTTCACAAAGCCATACGCTGGCGCTTCGTGCCTGTCACATCCCTCTGATCTGAACAGTAAGCCCGTGGTGCTAAGTCAAAGGCAGGGGTTAGCCATCCCATTCTGCATACATGCAAGTGGAGGCAAGAGGTCAGTTCACCAGAGTTACTCGCCTGGGAAACATAGGAACTACACTTGTATGTGGCCATCAGATGGTGAGCTGTTTAGGAGGACCCTGCCTCCAATAAGTGGAAATGAAGAAGTGGCCCACATGATGGAGGAGTGACTTTACACCTCAAGTTCCAAAGAGCTGCTACTGTCAACCAGCCAGCCAGCTGAATGGCCAGGCAAGGGGCTAGAACCTGGATAACCGCTCTTTTATCCCAGACCCTCACCCATCTCTAGAGTGTGTTGGGTAGGTCTGTGGGCACAGTAGGACCATCAGATTGCAGCTACCTGGCTGTCCTTAGTCCCTAGCTCACTACTGGCCAAGTTATGCAGTCATTTGGTTAAATCACTGTAAAGGTCATGATACAGACTCACACAACCTCGTGTTAGGTGGTACCAATCTGTGTTTATTGAATAACCTATGTCCAGCACATGGTGAATGTTTCAACATCAAGGAAGACATAGGTGTATCCCCTGTTCAGTGAAAAACCACCCTCCCGCCCCTAACAAGGAGAAAAGGCACAGTATATACACAAGACATAAGGGCTGGGCTGCCCCATCAGCAGGGGCCATAAATTACAGTGATAGTTGGCGAGAGACGGGGTAGGACAGGTGGGGGCCCACCTCTGCCTACTCTCTGCTACAACCAGCCTGGAGGGATGAGAAGCACAAAGAGGGAGGGCTCCTCTCAAGTCTCTCAGGAAGCCCTGAACCAAGCAGTCCAGAAAAGGAGGACCACTCCCCCATCTCAAGGCAAGAGACCTGATTCCTGCTACCTACGCTGAAAAAGGAGAGGCTTGCTGCTGGGGAGGGCTTGGACCAGTGTCTGCTGCCCCGGCCTATTCACAGACAAGAATTAGGGATAAAAATACACTCTATGGGAGGTAGGAGTTAGGATGGGGGTTAATAAGGAACAAATAAATCATGCTGAAGACCCCTGGATCCTAGGTCCAGTGGTGGCTTCATCCTGTCCATCCCTTTGGACCTACCCTGAGCTCAGGCTGCCATCTCAGGGGGTGGAGGAATGGGAAGGAACAGGACAATTAAATAAGATACCATTTATTTTTTTAAAAAAATTAAAAAACAATGCCAACATTATTTCATCCTAGACCTGCCCCTGCCTCCCACCCACCTCCCCAGGACTGGGCTCCCTTCCTTTCCTGGCTGTCCCTTGTGATGATGAGAAAACAATGAACAGGCTTAGTCAGGCACAGGGAAGGGAGTAAAGACCCAGGGAGAAATAAAGATGCCACAGCAACTTTGCCCTGTATTGTGGCAGGCCCAAGCACACACATATAAAAACATTTGTATAAAAAGGGGCATGCCAGGTAAGTCCAGAATGCAAAATGCTCTCTGGAGCACAGAGACCTAGTTCCCAAAGAAAGCCTAATAAAAACAAAAACAAAACATAACAAAAAACCAGAGGCAGAAAGGAAGACACTCAGAGTCTCCAGGGGGCTAGGGAAGGGGCTCAGCAGCACCCTATGTTGCTTTCAAGTGAGGAGATCACCCCATTCCTGATCAGGCCACCTTTCTTCTCAGCCCACCCGGGCTTAGACCACAAGACATTTACCATAGCATCTATAGGTGCCTTGCCCATAGTCCTACTGGCCTGAAATGATCCCAAAGCCTTGGCAGGTGACAGCTCAGAAAGTCAGTCCTGCCTTCATCCTCACAACTCTTGGAGAAGGGAGAAAAAGAGATGGGGAGACAATCTGAGGGAAGAGGGAAGATCTGGGAGAAAGAGACAAAGGTGGAAAGAAGTGGACCAAGCCCCACATGTGGTCAGGAGGCAGCGATGGCAGTTCCACCGCCCAGCTTGACAATCATCTGCTGGCAGTCATTGCAGGAACGTCGGTCACCCACCTTCTCCAGGGTGCGGGCAGCTTCGGCCAGCAGCACTGCTCGCTGGCCCGGGGAAGATAGGAAAGAGAGGGGAAGATGGCGGCAGGCCAGCAGGATGGCAGTAGCTCGCTCTCGTTGGCCAGGCCAGGTGTCTACCTCTCCTGTGGGAATGAGATTTATGTAAGCATTGTCCCAAGATCTTCGTGTGACCTCATTTGTTGAACACACCCCCTCATCCTGCGAAGAGGTGTGTTCTGCTCTCTCCCTAGTCCTCCTCACACAGGACAGAAGATGAGCTGGGCAAGCATCCCATCCAGACACTCTGTGGGCTGAGATACTCAAACCCATGCAACTTCCATCCTGCTCTTGCTAACACCATTCCTGCCCACCTAGTCAAGCATGTAGAGCACACTGCCAGATGCCAGGGCTCCATCCTCCCTGCTCCCTCAAGTGTAAGGCCATACCAGGCCTGCAGCAAGGGAGCTACTATTCTCACCGTGCTTGGTGTTCTGACTGGTACGCCGCCGTAGGCTATGCTCCAGCAGCTGGTGTGTCCGGGTGGGGCTGGCTCCTGCCATTAAGCGCACAGTTGCTTCATGCAGGAACACCTGTGAGGTACAAGAGCCTCAGTCAAACTCTTGGGTTCTGGCCTGTCTAACCCCAGTGACTACTTCTCCTCCAGCAGTCTCCTCTGCTCCCTGATGCATCCCTCTTTTCTTCATACCACTCTGCTTTCTCAATCCTAGAAAGCAATGCATCTTGTCCTCAAGCCAAGCTAGAAACAGCAAGAATGGGGACAGAGCACAGGCCACCCAATGGGCAGGAGCATACTAGATTGAGTCGGAGGCAAGTGGCAGCTTGACCTGATGGCAACAAAGCCCCGAGGTACCCTCTAGGGTTTGCAGGGTAGTTTGGGAGAAGCCTTTTCCTTGAAGGCTGTGTCCCAGTCACACAAAAGGACAAAGGAGGGGAGAGGGATGAGGGGGAACAGCTAGGTTGGTATCAAGTTCAGTATCTTATTTCTTCAGAAAGGAATAGAGTCTAGACTCACAGTCTTGTTTGACCCTTTGACACTGCAACACAACCTGTCTTCTACAAGGGTCATGTTCAAGACAGTCCAATAAAGTCAGTCCTCCCTTCCCCTTTGGCAAAAGATCACACTCAAGGAGTCTCATTTTATGTTTATGGTTTTTTCCTTTTCTTTTCTCCTTTCCTTTTTTTTGGGGGGGTGAGGGGTGGGGGACAGGGTTTCTCTTTGTAGCCTTGCTATGTAGACCAGACTGGTCTAGAACTCAGAGTCTCACCTGCCTTTGCCTCCTGAGGGCTGGGATTAAACACACCACTATTCCTGGCTCTTAGGTTTATGATTTTGTATTGAGCCACTCATTGTTCTCTTTGGTCACAGGTGGGCTATGTTTCCTGGGATAAGTCAACAGCTTTTTTGTTTGTTTGTTTGCTTGTATTTTGTTTTTGAGAAAGGGTCTTACTGTGTAGTCCTGGTTGGTCTAGAACTCCCATTATAGACCAGCTGGCTTCAAATTCAGAGATCCATCTGCCTCTGCCACCCAAGACCTAGGATTAAAGGTATGAGCTACCGTGCCAGCTCAGAAACATTATTTATTTTGTGTGTGAGCATGAGAGTAAAGCCACATTATGCATGTGGAAGTCTGAGGACAACTTGTGGAAGCTGGTTCTCCCTGTCTACTATGCAGGTGCTGGGGAACTGAACTCAGGTCATCAAGCTTGATAGCAAATACCTTTTCCTGCTGAGCCATCTCACTGGTCTAAACTAGCAGCTTTTAGGTAAACAGAATCACTGGCCCAGGTCTAGGCCTCTAACTTGTTTTTCTTTCTCCAGTAGTGGAGATAGAAACCAGGGCCTTATACATGCATGGAGAGTTCTCAACACTGAGATGTGTTCTTAGCCTTATTTTAAAAGCTGAGATAAAGTCTTGTGAAGTTGCACAGGCTGGCCTTGAGTTTGCAATACTCCTGCTCCAACCTCTTGAGTAGCTAGTGATGTTACTCAGTGATGCTGGGAGGAAATTGGGGGCACTGAAGCCTCTGAGAAAGGACAGGCATGAAGGGAGGGCATTTTAAGGAAGGCCTTTTGATGGCAGCCAGTCTGTGAGCAGACCAGAGGCCCAAGTTCCATAAAAGTGCAGCCTAAACCTTGGGGCACACATCTCTTTGCTTTTATAAGGTCTCTTGTAGCCCATACTGAACTCATTATGTGGCCCCTGGTGACTTTGGGTTCCTGATCTTTCTCCCAAGTGCTAGGATCACAGGTGTGTGCTGTGGTGCTGGGTGGGAACTGATGCAGGGCTGGCTCTGTGTACTCCAGGCAAGCATACTACCAATTTGGCTACTTCCCCACAGCTAGTGTGGTGCTCAGAGGACTTTCTGCTCTGCCAACTGTCTTAGCTTGCTGCACACAATGGTCAAGACAACCCTGAGGCTGGACCTTAGGATAAGGGATACCTTCCCCAGAGGCAAGATACCATGAACCTAAGAACAAACTTGAAACTCACTGGGTCATTAAAAACAAACAAACAAACCATGAAAGCAGACTAGCTGGGAAGAGGACTGAGAGCTGCAGGAGTAGGAAAGAGAGGGTAATAGGAGTGAACAGGAGTAAAGCACATTATATCCACATATACACACACATGGAAATGTCACAATGAAATGAATTATGTATAATTAATATATTCTAATAACAAAAATGAAGTGAAAGATATGCCAATTATGATTATTGCATATTATATATTAACTTGTAATATATATTATATATTACCTATAAATATGTGCAATTACTATGTGTCAAATAAAAAAATTAAATGTTTTTAAGCTGGGCATAGTGGTGCACCCTTTAATCCTAGCAATTGGGAGACAGAGTTGGATGGCTCTCAATGAGTTTGAGGCCAGCCTGGTTGACATAGCAAGTTCTAGCCACCTCCTTACCCCCCGCAACTTGAAATGTTTAATACAGTGTAAGCTTGAACATACGTGCTTGTAAATCCATATACATGGTGTGCTGAGACAGACAGACAGAAGGATTACTTGAGCCCAGAAGTTCAAGGCCAGCCTAGGCAATAAATTGACTCTGCTTAAAACAAAAACAAAATGCCCAGTCCGTTATTCTAATGAGCGACATAAACAAAGAAGAATGACTTGAGACTAGCATCGGTGCAGTTGTGCAACTATCCCCAGAGACTATCTCAGATCATGCAGCTAGAGCTGCGGCGAGAAGGCGGCAACGCCAGTTCCCAAGAGGCTTAAAAAGTAAAGCATAGTGAATTCCACTTTGAATGTGGCTTTAAGGTAAGGCTGCTATCTGACAACTAGTTGTGACTGTCAGGCTCCTTTGTAACCAGGACTGGGAGCTCCTTAGCTGCCCCTCTGCCTTCTGAACACTCTTTATGTGCCTGACTGGTGACACATGGCTCTGGGCTGGGCACACAGCAATATGCAAAGGAACACATGGCACTCAGCTTAGTGTTGGGTCCCAGAAGGTGCTTGACTTCAGTGAGTTAGCTTCACAACATCTGACTATGAAGGGACCTAGGGCTCAGGACCTACATATACTAATCTGCACATCCCACCGGCCTACTAGACCTCACCTTGCGGTATGCTGGGCGGAAGCTATGGGCCAGCCTGCGCAGGCTGCCCAGGTCCCGCTGGAAGCCAGCCAGCTCAGTGCCTGAGGCATGGTAGGTCTCACCTAGGCCCTGGCTGGCACCTGCCTGCTTCTGCCAGAGTGCTGTCCTCAGGGACAGTAGTAGGTCACAGGTGAGCAGCTGGACTACCTAAAGGACAAACCAAAAAGAAGAGACAGGTGATTGGCCTATGCCTAATGCAAGGATCCCAGCACCTCAGCCCAACACTCAGAATTGACAGGGCCTGAACCCAAGTGCAAAACCCAGGGGCTGGGACTGAAAGAACAGCTGTGGAGAACACTAACCCTTGCCCCAGGAGGTGGGAGATCTGTCCTCATCGCTCTGCAGTAAGAGGAAAGCTCTAAAAGGGACACGGCATGAGTAGTAGCGGCAGGAGAACCCTTGTGGGTCTCAGGGCATATATTTCCCATAACTGGTTTGGAGGATAGGTCACCCAAAGGAACCCAGGCTCCCCCTCTAGCAGTAGAGCCTGAAGGAACAAGGTAGAAAAGAAATAGGGGGAACAACATCACGAAGGCAAGCCTTAGTTTCCTCGTCTATAAAATGGGATGGCAACACAGCTGTATGAGCATCTTACAAAACAGCACTCTGCTTGTAGCTACAGCCCAACAGCACCACGCGCAACAGTGAGAGGAGAGTGGCCCTAAGTGGACCACACAGATTCCCTGCAGGCCATTTTCATCTCACCTAGGTGGTTTCTCTTTTCCTGCAGGCCTTGGACTGGGGGTACCATGCTGCCCAGACCTGTACTATCTCACACCTGCACAAAGCCCTTAACCCTTGGCTGCTATCTTATGGCTGCTGCCAACCTCAGGGGAACACAGACCAGAAACTCTCTTCCTACCAAAGCTGGCATTTCTAAGTTGTAAGTGTTGGAACAGCATCTTTGTGTGTGGGAAAGTAGCCTTGACTAGATCTTGCTCTTTGCCCATGCTCTCCTAGGCCAATTCTCTCACTTTGAACTGCTACCTGGGAACCACAGCTCCAAGGATGGCCAGTTCCTCAATTGACTGACAATGGTTTACTCATGATGATGTGCACAGGAGTGACCCACAGGAAGCCCCTCACTGGCTTGCCATCTAGCCTGTGATCTACTCAATGCCTATCCTTATAGGGCTGACATGCTGTCCTGACTTCAATAAAGCACCACACCTGCTGACAACCACTACCTTGAAAATCCAGCCCAGCCACTTGGGACTAAACTTCAGAGAACAGTTAGTTCTAACCTTCCAAAAAGTTTCCTGCCCCTCCTCTATGGAGTTATACAACACACTTCCTAGGGGCCCAGCTGTGACAGTCCATCCTCATTCTCCCAGGACGATTCAGCCTTTAGCAGTACCCTCAAACCGGGGTCCTCTCTAGTGATGAGACTGCTGGCCACAGTACAGTGGGAAGTAAGGGCAGGCCTCTGTGATGCACTGTGGGAACATTGCACAGGTACTGCAGGAACATGCAATGCAACTACAATGCACCACAGCAGCCCACCAGGTTTGCAGCTGACCAGAGAGGCACCAGGGGTGTTGGCTGCCTTAGCCCGGAGGGAACTGTAGAGTCTGAGGAAGGAACATGAACTACAGGGAGCAAATGCAGAGCCCTGTCCAGTTCATCTGTGGCTGATGGGAAACTGCTTACTAGCAGGAGCTGGGATTAAGGAGAGGTGAAGATGCAAACATGTTTGCCCCAGGAACCAAAAGATACACCTGCCCCAGTAGACTCCATTCTGGGGAAGGGAATTACTATTCTGGCTTCTGTGTCTCTTAGACAACCCAACAGGCTAGGTAAAGTTGGGGTGGGAGCATTCATACAGACCAGACCTGAGTGCTGTCTTGAGGGGCTAAGGTCCCACTCACATGGTTAAGTGAAGGATCAGAAGTAGCTCCACTGACATTGAGACTGCTCCATAGGTGGCCACTGGCCCTCTCACAATGGCAGAAGGAATTCTGTTGCCCATCTCCTTTTCCAGAGAGTGAGGCATGCATGGCTCTACAGGCATAGAAGACAGCCTTCACCAAGGGACTCCTAGAGCAGTGACCAGGAAATTGAGAGCAGGGGAGAGAGCATGTTAGCTGGGTAACAAACAGGAGCATGAGCCTAAGATTGGTAGCTGCTGTCATTGTAATGATGCCATAGGAAACACCGGTTTTGAGCCAAGTCAAGCCTTTACGTGTCCAGTATTCCTTTACTTGGTGCCAGAGAAGAGAATGAGAAGTGGTGGCCCTGGGTTGTCAAGGGTTCCCACTTATCAGTTCTCAAGAGCACAGGACTGAGAACAACAGTGGTACGGATGCCTGTGAGGCCCCTTTGCTGTCTGTCTGCTGTGACTCTGTGACTCAGTGGCCATGTGATAACCTACTTGTTGAGCCTCAGTCTCCAGGTGAGTCAGAGGCAGACACGCTCAGGTGGGAGAGCTATTACTGCAGGGAGGGTACAGGGCTGGGTATTTATTGGATGGGGACTTAAAAATAGGGTCACTTAAATGAAACTGGGACAGCTCAAACTGCTCACTCCCACTCTTCTCAGCCCTTCTGTGATCTGGGTAGAATTCTACTTGACAAGAAATGTGTCTTGGCTTTGCAGACAGGACCCTGGGTGGATGTTTTGCCTTGTAGCATTTTATAATTTTACCATGAGCACCCTGATCTAATCAGAAACAGCCAGGGCATCAGCAGGTAGGTTCTTAACATTAGCCAGTAGACATCTCCAAGGTTTAGACACAAGCATCAAAATGAATGTCAAAAATCTCTGGTTATGTCTCATACTATAGATACTTTAGTAACAGTAGTAATAATAATAATAATTATTATTATTTTAAAGGCTGGGGGCTGGAGGGACAGCTCTACATGTAAAGGTGCTTGCCACCAAGCCTGATGGCTTTTTGGTCCCCAGAACCCATAAGATGGAAGGGAAGAACCCATTCCTGCAAGCTGTCCTCTGATCTCTATGTATGCCATGACAAACACACATTTGAGTAGATGTACATGTACACACACACACAGAGCAGAGAGTAACAGTAAGGAAATTGGAAGTGAAGTCTATAGAAGCTGCAGGGCTTCCCTGCAGTGGCCAAAACTACATTACATTGCTGTTTCTGAATTTGCCAGGGGCCATGCTGTTTTCATCTCCTCTTTATCATATGGCATCATGGAAGCAGAAGGGAAGAAGTGGCCTAAGCATCAGTGATAGCTGCTAGGGCCCCTTAAGAGCTATGCAGAGCATACACAGAGGGATGTGCCGACCCAGATCACATTTCCGTGGTTCCTTTGCCCCTCCTCCAGCTCCCATCTGTTGTATAGTTCTGACCCCAGATCAACATGGCTATCCAGACCTATTCCCTTCTGCTACCTCACAAAGATTCCCTTGGAGAGGAATAGATGAACAATCAAGGAGCTTACGCACTCAGTCACTTCCAGGGCCTTGGGGACCCGTTCTACTTCAGTAAAATGAGAGCGTACAGCTGCATCATCTCCCTGGAGCCAGCTGATGGCCATAGTGATTGCGGATGTCCACCACCTACAGATGACATCTGGACCTAGATGGGAGAAGCAGCAGGAAGCACCCGTTAGTACCCATTGGAACCAAGTCTGAGGAACTCTGTGGCTATAGGACCTCACCTACAATGGCATTGTCACCTTTCTGTTGTGATGGGTAAAGGATTTTTGGGTTACCCTCCCATATGATCTGGTAATATGTATCAAAAACCTTAAAATGTTAACTCCTATTAACTCATTAATCTCATATTTGGTTGTCTATCATTAGGAAACTGGTTTCAACAGAAATTTAATTTAAAAAAATTTAATGTTAGATTTTTGTTTATTTTTTGAGACAGGGTTTCTGTATGTAATCCTGGCTGTCCTAGAACTTTCTCTGTAGAACAGGCTGGCCTTGGGCCTGGAACTCAAGAGATCCACCTGTCTCTGCCTCAAGTACTAGAATTAAAGGTGTGCATCACCACTGCCCAGCTAAACATTAGATTTTTGAAAAAATTAATGACAGTGTCTCACTATGTAGCCCTAGTTGGCTTGGTACTCGCTATGTAGACCAGAGTAGCCTCAAGCTCAGAGATATGTCTCCCAAGTGTTAGGATTAAAGGTGTGCCACCATGCCTAACCTGCTTGGTTTTTATGAGGCAGAGTCTCAGTACTCGCTGACCTTGTGTTGACCCTCCTGCTTCAGTGTCTCAAGAGCAGGGTTACAGATGCGAGCCACCGCACTTGCATTTTGTTTGTTTATAAGTATTTGCTCTCTTTAAATCATCTGTATGTGGGTGTATGCCCATGAGTGCAGGAACCCACAGTCTAGAGGCAGGCACTGTGTCTCCTGGAGCTGAAGTTACAGGGGGTTGTGAGCTGCCTAATACTGGTAAGGAGAACCAAGCTAAGGTCTTCTGTAAGAGCAGCAAGCACTGACCACCTCTCCCTTCCTAACCAGCTTGTTATTCTTTGCTTTGCTTGGTTTGAGAAAAGGTCTCTGAACGTAGCTTTGACTGTCTTGAACTCACTCTGTAGACCAGGCTGGCCTCAAAATTTCAGAAACCTACCTGCCTCTGCCTCCTGAGTTCTGGGATTAAAGGCATGCGCCACCATTGCCAGGCTCGCAGCCTGTTCTTAAGTGTAAATGTAAGGTAAGGTTCTAATAGCCATAGGGTCTGGTCTCTTTAAATAGATGTAGCAGTATGTCCATTTTATGTCTTTATTGTTACAATTTTCCTTTTGAGCTTCTCAGGTTTCTCAACTGTAAAACTCTATTACCAGAGATCTCACAAAACCAGTGAGGGACAGCCAGTGACAGAAAAGGAGTACAAATACATATTCTTCTCTAAACCCTGAAGTCAATGGAGCCCATGCTACCACAGCTGGTTTTCTGGGATCCTCCTCTCCCTAGCAAGAGCAGGCAGAGGGTAGTATGGCAACTTCTACCCCCAGGTGCTTTAGAAGCTGAGAAGTGGCAGCTGATGTGCTGTCATTCTGATGGCAGTTTAGAGGGAGAAGCAAATACAATCTTAGCTCTGTAGCCAGCAGGGAAGACAGCCCCTGAGGCACTGGGTTGGCTGGGCGGTACAGATGTGTAGACAGAGTCTTCTGGGCTGGGAGTGTTAGGACCCAACTCCTGCGGCCTTCTGTGGTTAAGGTGAAAACCCACCAGCCCCAGGTACTCAGACTCTTTGTTGCCTGTCCTGTGCATTTGGAAAGGGTACTGACACAGACTCTAGCCAGGGCCTCAGTGGGGTACTCGACCACTCACTGTTCCATTACTTTCTGTTCAAAGAGTGCTGCCCATGAGGGATAACTGTGGGCTGGGCAGCCTGGAGGACAGAGATCCGAACCCAGGACTAGGGAAGACACTTTGAGACATGTTCCTAACTCATCTAGATGCACACTGGAGGGGCGGTGGGCTGGACAGAGTAAGTTCTCTCAACTCTGTGAAACCACCCACATATACTCACCAAGGGCTGACTTGAGCACAGAGCTACTGGAGAATGGTGGAGTCACAAATCCCACAGAGTCCACAAAAGAATGAAGTAATTTCAAATACTCTAGGGCACTGGAAAATTCACTAAAAAGAAAAGAAAGGGTCCCATGTGTATAACATAAAGAAAGACCATACTTAGATATGGTCTTACATACTCATGTATATATTTAACCCTCTAAACTTGGCTGCTTAGAGACCCAGTGCTAAGCTGAACTGTCCTTTGACTTCCCTCACCATCCCAAGCTCACCAAGTTTTGCCCACACACACCATATACATGCTTGACAGGCCAACTTTGTCAGGTGTCTCTGGGACAGCAACGATAATCTCCCCTCTACCGGGGAAGTCTACCCCAAGGGCCAATAGTTGTCTTTTCTTTCCTCAGTGGACACCCTTGACTCTTTCCTTCAGACTAGATTCTAATGTCACATTCTTCCAGAAATTGCCTACTGCCTAGGTAGAACTGCCTCTCCCTCTTTCTTTCCTTAGGCCTTGTATGAGTGATTTTGATAGCCTTCTGTTTATTGGGTCTTAGTCTGAAGCACACTAACTGCAGAGCTGGGTTTTCAAGCACCCTAGGCCAGATGGGTCTGCCAGGTGAGCTCTCCATATCTCACTCCCATCTCTCTCAACTGCAATGTCCCCAAAAGCAAAGCAGATTCATCCAATTTCTAACCTGCTCTGACAACTGCCCCAGTTGGTGAAGGGATGTAAAAGGTAAAAAAGGGAATATTGTGGGACCTAAGTCAGAGCTCTGATTTTGAGAAATAACCCCAACTTCCATTCCCTGGCTGTTTTGGTCTAGGAATGCTGCCTGAGGAGACTGGGGAATCTACCAGTTCTCATCTTCCTGGTCGCCGGCCTTCTTCTTGGACTGAGGTTTTACCAAGGACTCTATAGCTCTTTCCAGCAGGTTTTTGCAGAATGCCTGGTGGACCTGGGCAATGGGGTCAGCTGGAAGAGAAAGAAAGGTTACATGGGTCTTACTTGTGAACACTTCCTTGTAACTTGAAGGTTATCTCAGTAAGAGAATACACGCTTAGCACCTGTGAGGTCTTTGTATAGTAAGAGCAAACAACAACAACAACAAAAAAAAACCAAAACCCCCAAATAAGCCAGAGTCATTTTAAGGGTGAAAAAGGCATAGAAAAAGCCTTAGAAACAGTTGTGTATGTCACAGGGATCAAATCCTCCTAAACCAAACCCAGAATTACCCTTCAAGGGCTGGTAAGAAGGCTCGGTGGGCAAAGGTGCACACCAATTAGCTTGATGACCTGTAACCCACACGGTAGGAGAGAACTGGCTACTACAAATTGTTCTGATTTCATATGTGCTGTGGCACATGCCTCTACCAAACACACAAAATAAATATGTTTGAAAAGAGGAAAGAAGGAAGAAAAAGAATTACCCTGTGAAACTGCCCCAAAGTAGTGCAAGCCTTTGTCCCCTAGGTGTGTGTGCCACATACAGGGGCTTCTCTATACTGACATCTTTTGGCACAGGGCTTGGGAATTCCAAGTGGGAGCTGTAAGGTAATGGCTGTAGGCCATATCAGGAGATAAAAAAATAAAAAGGCGAACACTACCACATCTTAAGAGACCTCTTGTCTTTGTGAGAACTGCTAGCCAAGAAGGAAAGGATGGCTCTGTAGCACTCCTGGCGATATAGAACCCTATTTCCCTCTATTGTAGAATCCATGGTCAGCCATGCTGTGACTAAGCTGACTGAATAAGGGGCCCTGCAAAGCTTGTAATGGCTGGCAAGTCCCTTTACCCATATAATATCACCAGCTCCTTTTATTCCCTGCCCTGATTTGGTCAAGAGGAGGAGGTATGTTTCCGGATCTTCTCTATGACAAAACTCAGCCTGGGGAGCACAGGTCTGTCTGTCTCTCTGTGTGTGTATATGTGTGTGTGTGTGTGTGTGTGTGTGTGTGTGTGTGTGTGTGTGAGAGAGAGAGAGAGAGAGAGAGAGAGAGAGAGAGAGAGAGAGAGAGAGAGTGTGTGTGTGTGTGTGTGTGTGTGTGTGTGTATGCGGGTCTACCCTGTGGACAAAGCTGCCAGAAGACTGAGGTCTCTTCCCCTTTCATTTTTTTTTTTTAATTCTTTAATTTTTGGTGTCAAACATAATCTCAATACTGCATAATAGTTACTAAAAAAACAAGATTACCCCCCCACACCTCCCCCCACCCCACTCCCACCCCCGTGTCTGACATCCATTCTACAGACTCTCCACTCAGTGGAGAAACCACAGAGGGACACACTCAAGGTTCCCTGTGTGAGCCTATCTTGCCCTCTAAGACTGGACCAATCAACTTCAATCACTATCAAATGCCAGGGACAGAAAGCCTGCCTCTCCCTCTGATGCCTGGAGCTCTGTCCCTGTCACCATTCTGAGCAATGATGACTGCCTGCCGCCTATTGTTCCCAACTGTCCCATATATGTCTATCTGCTTTCCCAGTGGGACCAGAAGGCCCAGAGGCCAGGGGCAGCAAACCCACACCGTCTACATTTCTTGAGTGTCCAGAACAGGGACTAATGGTACTTAACCACAGCTTACCATGTATGGCCCTTATGTAGTGACCACAGACTGCCCGACACAGCATAGCTGTGAACTGAGCTACGTTACAGACAGGCTCTGACCAGGCTTGACCTCAAGAAGGTTACTTAACTTTTATGAGACTCAATCAGAAAATAAATAAATAAATAAATAAATAAATATGCTGACCAAGGTGGAGACACCTGGGTCCCTTGTCACCCTTGTACCTAGCCTGTCACCAGCTCTGAGCAGTGGGGACAGCACCCTCACCTGGGTTCCTCTGGGCGCAGTACAGACTCTCCTTGGCTGCTGACTTGATTGACCAGCTTCGTTCCATGAAAAACTTCTGGCCCAAGGGGTGGCAGAGCCAGCGCAAGGAGTCAGGGACAGCACTATGCTCTGGGCCACACAGACTCTGGGCACGATTAAGGAAGTAGCTCTGTGAAAGAAAAGGACCAGGAGTAACACCAAGGTAGCAGATGAAAGCTATAGATAATGTGGAGCCATCAGAAAGAGATGCTGGGGAAAGGGATCGGCAGCTGACAGGCCCTTCATGAATCCCCGGAATCGATCCCACCACAGAAAGGTAAATCCCATATTCTTGTTCATAAACTAGTTGGGGGGTAGCATGAAACTAGACAAGAGACCGTGGAAACTGTGTTGAGGAAAGCATGAGAACTCTAGAACACATGAAAACTGAAAGGAGGCTACCACACGTGGCAGGTATGGGCTGGGGGAGGAGGAAGGGAAGGGAATCAACCCATTCTGTTTGAAAATGCCATAAGGAAACCTAATCCTTTATATGTTAATTTAAAAAGAGGTTGAAGGAACAGCTCAGCAGCTAAGAGTACTTGCTGTTCTGGTTCCCAGCACCCATACCCAGTGGCTCACAACCACCTATACCTTTAGTTTCAGGAGTTCCAACAACTCTTCTGGTGTTAAGTGAACACATGTATTGCACATACACATAGAAAAATGTTTACATTGCTTCCAGGGAGTCATGCAGGGTGTGTCATTTATATCCATCACCATTTTAAGTTTGCCCAAGGGAAAAGAAGTCCATTTCTGGTCTTTCCTCTCAGGCTGGGGCTCATGCAAGGAAGGCATGAGACTTTCTGTAGAGGCTTCCTTTCAGGGTCATACATGGACACACAAACATGCCATGGTCCTGGGCAACCTTCCTGCTGCCTGGTGTGGTACTGAAAGCTGGACTGGGTGTGCACAAACTCTTGACACTCCAGTAAGAGCTGAAAAATTAGTCAGACAACAGTTTGCCTAAAAATACTCTAAAAGATATGCAGTTTAAATTACCTGAAGTCCCAGGAATGAGGGGGCTGCTTGTCTAGGCACTCTCAGGGTCACAGATAAAGTTATGGACTTCTGGGGCCCCTTCCTAAGAATACCTGTTGAACACTAGCAGGTGAAAAGGAAATAAACTCTGGAAGGCTTAGGCAGGCTTAGCAGGACAGGATGTAGCAGGAACCCTGCTGCATGTGCCTTGGCCATGGATCCCTGATGACAGGTTCCCAGAACATAGCTGCTTCTGATCTATAAAACTACTCAGTCTGAACAGGGAGCTGAGCAGAGGTGGACAGGGGAGGAAGAAGCATACACGGAGCTCAGGGCATCTACCACAGGGGCTGCTGGTCTGCGAACAACCCTTTCCAGCTTCGGCACAATGAGGGCATCCATGGTCTGGTAGGCTGATAGTTCTGACCTTTAATAGACTTTAAGCAGCAATCAGCTAATGTAACAGCTTCAAAAAACTTGAATGCCAGAGTCAGAAATAGCACAGTCAAAGCATAGCCACTCAAGGATGCAATGGGGAGACTTTGAAGGGGAACATGGGGACAGCTGCCTGGCCAAACTGATCTACAGACAATTACTGGCATTTTCATAGTAGCTTATGGGACTAGGACAGCATTTCATTTAAATTCAGAGGGGCAATGACACAATTTCTTATTTATGTCCACTTTGACAACAAGGTATTGCGAGAGCAAATAGAGCAGAACCCCATGACCTTTTGTGACCTTCAAAGTATTCAATGAAGCTGAACTACAACTGTGGGAACAGAGGCTCTGAGTGTGTGTGTGTGTGTGTGTGTGTGTGTGTGCGCGCGCGTGTGCGCGCGCACATGCGTGTAACTCTGGGGCCTCTTATACCCCAGAACCTTCTAACAATTGAGCAACTCTCTCTAGGGCATAAGGCTGGTCAGCAGGTATGGTGGTTGTCCCAAGGAAAAATAAAGAGGACTCTTAGGCCTCTGAGTCTGAAGGCCATGGCAAGAAGAATCTACAAAAGTCATTTAGGAAACTATTAAGTTAAAATAATTTTTTAAGATGAATTTAAAAAACATAGAAATCATGCTGTACATAGTAACTTTTTTTTTTTTTTTGACAGAATCTCACTTTGTAGCTCTAGGTGGCCTTGACCTCTCAGAGATCCATCTGCCTCTGCCTCCTGAGTCCTGGGATTAAAGACATGCACCACCATCCCTGGCCTGACATTAAGAATTTTTAAAGATTTTATTTGTGTTTGTGCACATGAGTGCAGTACCCACAGAGGCCAGAAGATGGTGTCAGAGTTCCCAAACTGGAGTTACAGGCAGTTGTGAACTGACTGAATCTTTAAGAAGCATCAGCTAGTAACAAGTCTCTGGGGGAGACCTGAGTTTAGTGGTTTGAACTAATAAGAAATATAAATCCAGGAGACAGTACAACTTGACTTCTATAAGGGACACTGTTAAAATAATTGTTATTGTTTTTAATTTTCTTGGTTTTATAGGCCAATTATACTGTTCCCAGTTTAAAAAAAAAAAAAAAACAACAACAACAAAAAACTTTTCCTCTAAATTTCATAGACATCAGATCTCTCCCAAGCTGGAGCATAGAAGCCTCTCCTATAACTCACCTAATTGCCTGATGTGAGAAGCCAGGTAGGAGCCCCAGGATGCTTAGAGCTGTCCAATATTACTGGACCAGGCCCAATCCATCCAGTGCCCTCCCACCCCCACCAATTATAGTTCACAAATTGTGTGCCAAGCACCCCGAGTGCCACATCGAGTGCTCAGGGAGCCAAGTGATATCTGAAAATTTTGATGAAAATATGAATATTCAATATCATGTGGACACCATGTAAAATAATAGATCAAGGTACTTGGCATTGGAAAAACTATACTACACTACTAACTCTTCCTTTAAATGACATCATACTTTTTACAAAGACAAGCTTTAGGAAACTATTGGTTTTGTTTGTCTTGTTTTAAAAAGCAATTAGCATGTGAATATTGTATGGAACAGAAAATGGGTCTAATCTGAATCAAAGACATGGCAGTGCACGTCTATAACAGCCATACTAAAGAGGTGGAGGCAAGCTGAGTATGGTGGCTCACATCTTTACTCCCAGCACTCAGGAGGCAGAGGCAGTCAGATTTCTGTGAGTTTGAGGTCAGCCTCATCTATGTAGTGTGTTCCAGGGCTACCAGGGGTAGGTGGAAGGACTCAGTGTCAAAAACAAAACAAAACACACAACAAAAACAAAAAAAGACCCGAGGCAAGGAACTGGTGAGATGACTCAGTAGTTACGAGCGCTGGATGTTCTTTCAAAGGACCCACATGGTGGCTCACAGGATGTACATGGTGCACAGACATATATGGAGACAAAACACCCGACACATAAAATAAATCTTAAAAACCTGTCTCAAAAAACCATAAATAAATAAACACAGCAGCTCTTCTTTCAGTTGCACATGATTCGACCCCTCAAAGCTGTTAAGACATTAGTATTTTTCAGGGCCCTGGAACTACTAACAACTGAACAAACAAACTCCCATTGTCTACTAACTATAAAAATGTTAGACAGTTCCACAAACCGAAATCGTGGAAACTTCTAATCTAAACTATTTTCAGAGGTGAGCCTTCTGTTTGCTCCTAACACCTGGCTAACTAAATCTAACTCACCAAAATCAAAGTGTCTACTCTCTCTCTTTTTCTCTCTCTGGTTTTTCAAGACAGGGTTTCTCTGTGTAGCATTGGAGCCTGTATCTCAGGCTGGCCTCAAACTCAGAGATCTGCCTGCCTCTGCCTCCTGAGTGCTGGGATTAAAGGCTTTAACCACTGCCTGCATCTCTTAATCCAGCTGCTCCAAAAGGGAGCGAACAGAAAAGGGTAGTCATAATAGCCACCCATCTGTCTCCTCCCCTACCTTATTGACTATGCAAATTGGGCAACAGCATTAAAGTTTCAGGTGTTTATACCCTTGGCTCCAAGAGCACCCACCGCCACTAGAGATGCCACTAGTGATTTAGTAAGAGGAAGCTCACAGAGGTAAGTGACAATAGAAAAAAAATTAATTTCCTCCCTGTAGCAGCTTGCAACAGTAAACACAGGAGCTACAAATATCCTTCAGCAGTGCCAACTACCTCTGCAGAATGAGATGCCCAAGGCTGCTTACTAAGTTAAAAGAACAAGAGGTAAACCAGGTTTATGGTAGAATCAGCCTCACACAGTGGATTATAATGTCAAGTAAGTGTGCAGGAAATTTCTGAGAACCATATACTGAACTGCTGACTATGGATTAGGCTGATAGGATTTCCAGAAGAAGTCACAGGCAGGGTGGTTTTCTTTTTTTCTTGTTTTGAGGGTTTGCTATGTTGCCCAGACTAGCCTTGGACTAGTTCAACAAAGCATGCCACATTCCCCACCTTTTAGAGACAATTATAAAGGAGCTGTTTTCCTAATCCTCAGTTGCCATAGATGTGCATGACTCAAGCAGCCTGAGTGTTTTTAAAAGGTAGCTATATTTTAGCAATAATGACAACTGAAGCTAAGTGGGGCTTCAGGGTGACAAGATGATCCTGTGTGAGCACTAACTCATGTGTTTTTCTGAAAGCCTGAACAATCTGGGGTCTCCTACAAGATCTCATGCATACATGTACTATCTCCTCTAGGAGTGTCTGGTCCAGAACAAAAGTTAGGTAGAATCTGCTGAATAAATCAGCCAATGGATATCTCACTTATAAAGACAGAGTGGAGAGTATTCTTGAGTTCTCTCTCCTGGAGACTACAATGATCCACTTGATGCAATAGATCTGTGTTACCACATAGCAAGGACTTGGTCTGTTCTCAGCATATTACCTCCATTATCAACTGGCAACAAGCTGAGATAAGATAATTCCATTTTCAACATGTCTAATGTGTTCAGTTATCTATGCAAACTGGGGCACTGAGTAAATTATGTCTGCCTCTGCTCGAGAAAGAGAAAGCCTGAGGTCAGCAGATGCTAGGGACTAGCTGATAACAAGGATTGGGAGTCAGCCAGCTGTGAACAACCTAAGCTGGCACCTTGCCAGGCAAACAGGACACACCTCTAACTTTAGTCCCCACTTTGCATCTATATGAGCTCTTTGCTTTTATTTCTGGACCTATAGCCCTGAGACCAATACAAGATACCCCCAAAAACAGCTTTTGGGTGAATTAAAAGAGACCAGAGGTGTAATAAGATTCTAAAAGCGAAGTCAAACCCGAATCCCACATACAAATGCCTAGCCCATATGTTTGCTTCAACGCACCAGAATGTCCCTGTAAGGCTTTATGTCCGGAAACCCCAGCAAGGGGGCATCTTTCTGTATTTCCTCCACTGCTCTAAGTATTTGTGGAAGAGCAAGTGAAATCCAATGCCCAAGCGGTGGGGCACACATTGCCTGTTAGTTCAGGCTGGGAAAGTGCTCGTGGAAACGTAGTTTGAATGTGAAGTATCGCCCACAGGCTATCTGAATACTTAAGTTCCCAGCTGGTGGCATTGTTTTGGGATACAGAGGTAACTCTGAGGGTTGTAGGCTGATTAACTTCGATTCCTCCTCCCTGCCATGGTAGACCATACTCTTTCCAAAATAAATCCCTTCTTCAAGTTGTTCCAGGTACTTTACCACACAGTGATGGGGAAAGTAATTAATACAGGAATTGAAGGGTACTCACAGCCAAGAAGCCCAGCTTGCCTCCACATCGGGTCTTGAGCCCCATGGCAGCTGTCAGATGAATCTCAATAAGTGTGCTTGGTGGGATTTTCTCCTCTGCACACTCAGCAAGGTTCACAGCACACAGAGCCATGTGGATGTCTGAACAGGTAGATCCTGCAGGAAGCTTCCCTAGGACAGGAGAAACAGACACTAATGTTGACACAGTCTCCCAACTAAAAGTCTCTTCGCCCCTCTAGCACAATCATCAACAATGCTTGGCTTTATAGTCAACTGTCACCTACAGGCTCAGGTGTTTCAACATTTGGTCCCCACCTGGTGGCACTATTAAGGGAGGCTGTGGAACCTTTATGAGGTGGAGGCTATGGAGGGGGGGGGAGAGGCTTCCAGGGCTAAAGCACACCTCCAGATGCAGTCTGACTCAGCTTCCTACCTGTGGTTGAAAGCTCCTTTCTCCAAACTGTGAGCCAGAGTAAAGGACTCCTCTCATCTCTGCCACAGTGATAAGCACAGTAACAAATTAATACATGAGGTGCAGAGGAAAGGAGTAACCTTTATGATCAGGAAGGTCTGGATGGGATGCAGGCTCTGCAAGTTACTAGCTATGTGCTCATCTATCTCTGAAACTGACGGGGACTTACATGGCTCTGGTTCTGTGACAGTGAGGGTGTTAGGATTGCTGGTCACTAGACAAAACTCAGATGTGTGTGGTGCAACATTTTCCAAGGCAGTGTCAATAGCATGGCATCATTCTGTTGACAAAGGTCTGGGTTTCCAAATATTTGAAGGGAGAAAATGAAAACACAACACAAAAACCAAGTAGATTTTATTTTCTTCATCCTCCTCCCATATGAACGATGCTGCCAGTTAGTTACACACATTGGATTAGTAGGTAGAAGGCTTGCAGTATGAGATCAGTGGGCCAAGTGCCCCTGGCACAGACCCAAGGACCCATCATGCTGTCCTGAAGCTTTCATAGTTAGTTTCCTGCTTTGGTCCACAAACAGAAGCTGGGAGGTGACAAAGGACTAGCAATCTCCTCACGTCAGGGCCATGATGGCAGCAACCAGGTCCTCTTAGCTAAGGGTTCTTTTTATCTAGCTGCCTTTTTGTTACCAGCATGGGGAGCTCTTAGTCCCTGAGGTCATTCTGTGTGAGTGTAGGTATCTGTTTTCCCCACGAAGCTCTAAGGTTTTTTTTCCTTCAGAGAGAGGACAGAGCACAACATAAAAACCATACTGTTGGCACCCCTACTCCTAGAGAGCCCCATAGGCACTGGGTCAAGACTGTTCAGTGAATGTAGAGATTATTGGTGAAGTGTTCTAGCTGGAACTCTAGACCCTAGCAGCTTAGTCTCCTGATCAGAGCCCAGGATGTGGAGTCTTTTCTGAGGGCACTGTGAGGGACAGGAAAAAAACAAACCAGCAGGAGAGATTTGCAGATAGGGACTTCCTGTTAAAGTTGACCCCACCATCTCATCTCCTGGTCTCTCCTCCATCCTAGATGACTAGACCTGTTCCCCTTCAAACCCACAAGCAATGTTCCATACCTTAGGACCACATCCTACAGGTATCTGAGACTTCATCTACTGCTAGTGGATACATAAGCAGCAAACTTCCCTTCTCTAACCATCTCTGTCCTCACCTTGTCCCTCTTACCTGACACACCTCTTCATTTTCCCCTGACCTTTGACTGCTGTCCCTCTTAGGCAGTGTCTTTTTTGTTTGTTGTTTTTAGCGATCACCATGTGCCCCTGGCTGACCTGGGCTGACCTTATGTATACCAGACTGGCTTCTTAACTCCCAAAGACCCACCTGCCTCTGCCTCCCAAGTACTGGGATAAAGAAAGTGCCACCATGCCCAGCTCCACAGTGCCTGTTTTGACAACACTGCTCCATCTCTCCTTTGGTGAAATATTCTAGATTCTCTTGATTCTCACTCTCCTCTGAAGGCCCGGGTCCATTATCCGGGCTATAGAAGAGCACAACTTGGGACTAGTTTTCTCTTGTCATGGGAGTCACTAGGGCTTAATTCAGGACGTTACTTGGTGGCAAGTAACTTTACCAATTGAGCCACTTTGCTGGCCCCTCATTTTCTTTTTCTTTTTTCTTTTCTTTTTTCTTTTCTTTTTTTTTTAGAGATAGGGTCTCATGTAGCTCAGGATGGCCCAGGATGATCTTGAACTTCTGAGCCTCCTTGGACACTGTGAATGATATCCATCTTAGAAACAGTAAACTCAGGACTAGAGAGGGAGCTCAGTGATTAAGACCACTGGCTGTTCTTCCAGAGGACCTGGGTTCAATTCCCAGCACCCACATGGCAGCTCACACCCATCTGTACCTCCAGTTCCAGGGGCTCTAATGCCCTCTTCTGGCCTCCACAAGGCATTGCCCACATGTGGTGCACAACTACACACATAAAATCAATAAATTAGAAAAGGAAGGAAGTAAAAAAGAAAGAAGAAAAAAAGGTAAACTACAGCTGTAGATAATGCAGGCTGATGGCTGCACTAAAGCCATGTAAAAGTGGCTTCCGTCTGTCAAGGTGAAGATGTGTGGGGCACTGTGCAGCAAGCCAGGCAGCAGCTATGTTCTCACCTGTGATATGCAGCTGGTGAAGCCTGTGATAGGCCAGGGCTGCATCCCTTGCACTGCTCTTAGCTTCATCCTCAAAGCCAGCTGCAGTGGCTGGGGTGGCCCGCCAGCGCTGGAAGACTTTTTTGAGTATCCAGCGTACCAGGCGCAGTTTCTGTAGACTGTACCGGATCATATTCCAGGAGAGGCTACAGGCCAAGTCCAGGCGAGAGGTGGGCAGTGCCCGGCCCAAAACTGATAAGCACGTTTGTAGATTGGCAGCAGCAGCCGCAAAATCGCCCTATAAAGCAGCAAGTGTTAATAATATGGTCATTGGCCTTGCCATGGTCTTTTTGTTTTAAAACACTTCTATTTTACCCACCTTGTTATCAGAATAAAGCATGTTTGTTATCAGAATAAAACACAACTTCTATAAAAGAAAATCTAAAAAACTTTGGAAAACCACAAAAACATATAAAGAAGCCACCTGTAACCCCACAAAGACTCATCACAGATATTCTGAAGAACTCCCCGGCCTTTTTGCTAAATTATATTTTGTTTTATCTTTGAGCAAATGCTACTAGTTTCCAGCAACTTCTTGTTTTGTTTTCTTTTTAAATAATTTATTTTTATATTATGTGCAGTGGTGTTTTGCCTGCACATATGTCTCTCTGAGAGTGTTGGATCCTCTGGGACTGCAGTTATAGACAGTTGTGAGCTGCCATGTGGGTGTTGGGAATTGAACCTGAATCCTCTGGAAGAGCAGACAGTGTTCCTAACCAACTGAGCCATTTCTCCAGCTTCTTGTTTTCTTTTTTGAGACAGGGTTTCTCTGTGTAGCCCTGACTGTCCTGAAACTCATTCTGTAAACCAGGCTGGCCTCAAACTCACAGAAATCCACCTGCCTCCTGAGCGCTGGGACCAAAGGTGTGTGCCACCACTGCACAGCTGTCATGGCAGCTTTTATAAATAAGGTAGAAACTAGTTTTTAGACAAAGTACATGCTTAGGTTCTGGAATTTGTTGAGCCCCACCTCAGACAAGCTCAATCATAGCTCTGGAATTGTGGTGGCCTGTGATCCTGTGGCCTATAGAAGCCCAAGAACCACAGCTTTAAGGCCAACTCATAGCTAAATTGCTAAACTACCTCAGTTTGGGATCTCTGCCAAGATGAGGGTCTAATGGAGTCTTTGGCACTCTGCTGATACTGGTAACTGGGGAAAGTTATCAAATGCAATGAAAAGCTCTTTCCCTAGAAGGCTTGCTGTTTTCCAGGATGTCTTTTGTTTTGCTCCTTTGCCTCAACCAATGTAACTCTCCCTAAACATCCTCTCCTAGCAAGAATGCAGTTTTCCGCTCAGGCGCTGACTTGTTTCTGCCCCGTGTCCTGCCTCCTGGTCACTGCTCACATACAAAGAGTGTATCCAAGCAACAGCCTAAAAAGAGCCCTTGATACCTTCCAGCCTCTTCCTCCTTTGAGTTAACACCATTATTATTTACTTTGTATCTCAAAATATTTATTCACTTCTACCCTTTTAAAGTGTTAAATTCCAGGCTCTTATCTCTTATTCTGCCTATTCTGAGAACCTCCTAAATTATTTCTGTACCTTTCCTGTTTTCTTTCCCCAACCTATTCTCCACACGGCCAGCAGAATGGCATCATCAAACACCCTTAACCCTGCCTCTACGACACTCGGGTGAACAGTGCCCCCATCACATCTGTGTTTTAGGGCTGTGGGTGCAGATTACGGTGTGCTGAGATTCAGGTGTGTCAGCCTGCTGAAGTGAGAGCAGGCACAGGGTTTACTGTTGTTCAGGACCATTCTGAGTCACAAGACTCCCAAAGTGCATGTGTTTAACTCCTTCAGTGCCATAAGGTGCCACAGAGCCTTCCCCATAACCTCTCCTTCTAATGATTCTAAATAAAAACCTTCAGCTAAAGCCTGATTCGCCAGCAAACTGGAAATAAAAACCTAAGTCAGAGGGCTGAAGAGATTGCGCAGAGTTAGTTCAGAGCACTTGATGCTCTTTCAGAGGATCACAGATTGGTTCCCAGCACCCATGCCAGGAGGCTCAGAACCACCTTTAACTCCAGCTCCAGGCAGCAATCTGATGTCTTTTATTCCAGCTTCTGTGGGCATCTGCACTCATGTGCATATACCTTCACACAGACAAACAAACATAAATAAAAACAAATCTTAAAAAAAAAAAAAAAGACCTAATTCAGTTACAAGTCAAAACTCTGCAAATGCAGACCACTATACCCCCAGCCCTCACTGCCACATCTTTGACACTTCAGATACACATATCCTCTGTCTACTTGTCATAGTGGAAATGTGAACACCCCACCCACCCACCCAGCTTATGTATTCCAGCCCTTGGTCCTCAGCAGGTGGTAATGCTTCAGACGGTTGTGGAACCTTCAGGACTAAGGCCTAGCTGACAGAAGCGGGCTGTTAGTAGCAGATCTTGCAAGTGATCTCTACTTGTAGTTCCAGTATGAGCTCTCTGCTTCCTGATCTGCTGTGATGTCAAGACACCATGCCACAAGCTCCTGCTCCATGACCACCAGACCTTCCCAGGAGGGACTGAAACTATGAGCTCAAATAAACTTCCTTAAATTGCTTGTTAGGTACTTGGTTACAACAAGGAAAAAGTGACTAGTGTATCACTCATGACACTATCAGCTTGAAAGGTCCTACCATGCCTGCCTGGCTGCCTGCCTGTCTTTCTTATACCCCAAGACTCACAGACAAAGATCATCTAGTGACCACAGCATGATGTAGGCACAGATGCACTGCCCACCACTGCCCTGGACCTGTTACAGGTACAGGTCCCTCCCTGTCTTCCCCATCACTCCAGCAACTGCCACAGGACTTCATACACACTGGGGATTCAACAACACTCACTGAGTTCTTGTTTGAGCATAGAGGAAGGTAAACAAAGGTGGATGGCAGAACTCACTCTGGCAAGGTCTAGGTCCGCCTGCTTCCGGTGTCTCCAGAAGGTGACTGAGGAGCGTGAGTGTGGGCGGATCACTGGCTCCCCATGGACCAATAGCTTCACAAAGACGCTCAAGACAATCACACCATTTACCAGCCACAGGAGGAGAGTTGGCATCATCCAGTCAAACCAGCCCCCAGAACCTAAAGAGGGGCATCTCAGCTGAGACTACAGGGCCTTGAGGAACAGCAAGGCACCTGTCGGACTTCAGGAGTGTGAGATCAAAGAGCTGTCTGCATCATTTCAGAGGAAACAGTAGACAATTCTATAGCCTAAATAGGAATCTTTATATTATTTCAGAGGAGACGGTAGACAATTCTATAGCCTAAACAGGAATCTTTATATTCCCCTGGCACCATGGAGCTGGGTGCCACAAAAACCTCAGCTAAAGGACATTAGGATATAAATCTCATATCTGACATAATACCACATAGTCCCTCAAACAGACACTTCCCCCATCTCCCCATCCCCTCCCTACATGGTAACTGTAACAAAGCAGTTTCCAGATTTGCTTTGCTTGTCCCAACTAAACTCAAGTTTGTCTTATTATACATACCTTAGGCTAGGCCCTGTCAGAAGCAAGCAGGTGGGAGGCCCATACTGAGTTTGGACTAGGTAGACACACCATGCAGTTTTGCACAGGTCCTGTTGCCACAGCAGTCCACCCAACCCAGGCAATGTTAGGGGACCCACCTACCTGACTCCAGAGACAGCACACTGCGGCCAGAGCCTGAATATGGGTGTTGGTCAGTGTCGTGGGCCCCTCCCCATTGCAGCAAAGAAGTCAAGGGGTTAAAGGAGAGGCCCAAGAAGGTGAGGACACACAGCAAAATTCGAGATCGGTCCACCATGCCCAGTGCCACAGGAGGAGAGTCTGGTTCATCTTTGACCTTCAAAACAGTAACTCAAGGTTAGTGTGATTACTGTTTGTGTTTTTACAGAACTCTGTGGGGGTGGTTTGATGTGATATCCCCCAGAAGTTGAAGGCATTTGATATTTGGTACCCAGTTGGTGGCTGCTGAGGAGGAGTAGGAGGTAAAATCTTGCTGGAGAAATATGTCACTTGGAGTGGGCTTAAGATTTCAAAATGCTCATGCCATACCCAGTGTGCTCTCTCTGCCTCCTGCTTGTAGATCCAGATGTGAGTTCTCAGCTGTTCCTGTTACCATGCCTTTCTTTGTTCTGCCATCATGAACTCTAACCCTTTGAATTCATAAGTCCAATTAAAATACCTTCTTTTATTTTTTTAAGTTGCCTTGGTCATGGTGTTTTGTTATAGCAACAGAAAAGTAACTAAGACACTGTTTCTATACATACACCAAGAAACAGACTGGAGTTTAAATTCAAGACCATTAAGTCAGAGAAGAAAAAAACCAGGAGGGACTTAAGAAGTTTGTGCTTCTAAAACTATTGCTCAGACACTGGAATACTCTTTCTTGAATTCATAGTCCTGCCTCCTGAGTGCCAGGCCAACTTTCTTACAAAATGGACCTGAACAACAACAGAGAGCATGCTGGGGTAGAGATGTGGAGACCAAGGAACACTCCCATGACTACAGAGAAACCAAACTTTGTTTTCTGAGACAGTCTCTTGTTATTTTTGCCACTGTGCTGTGTACATGAGCAAGAATGGTTAAAAAACAAGTTAATCTGTAGATGGGGTTACAAATTTGACCCACTCTATCTGGCTTTGTAATGTGGGTTCTGGATCTTAGGTGCTCAAGGTTGCATGCCTAGCACTACACTGCTGAACCATCCTACTGGCTATTTCATTGTGTTTATACCACACCTCAATAAGGACAGAAACTATGCTCTGAAGCAAACTCTGGAGTGTGACTTTTTAAAAGGGAGGCTTGCTTCTGTTCATGGGTTCCAAGGTTTTAGTACCTCACACCAGGAACAGCACCTCAGTAGTGAGAAAAACTCAGACAAGGGGAGAGAATGCGGAAGTCACGTTTGCTATTGAAACTAGAATGCACTTTTTGTGTCTCTTATTTTGTAGACAGAACTGGAAGCAGAGGCCCTAGGGAACTGAAAAGGGATAAGGAAAGGGACCGGAGCCAAGATTTCCCCCAAGCCCTGATACACACATTCCAAACTGTATATCAACCACCACTATCAATCAAAATCATATTGACAAAAAAACGTTTCAAAAGAATGTTTGCTGTATGATGGGCAGCCTGGTCTACATAGAGAGCTCCAGGCAACTAACTAGAACTGCATAGTGAGACCATATCTTTAAAAAAAAAAAAAAAAAAAAATGCTTATACACTAGAATGAAACCATATGCTTTTGGAGTGAGAAATGCCAATGTCAAGATGCAGTATAGGATCCACTGACTCCAAAGGTTCCTAGAAAGTCATTAAGCTTAGGGCCTCATCTAACTAACTCCAATAAAACTTCAATTGCCATGGGCTTTTCTTGTTCAGGGACCATTTAAGAGCCCTGGGTTGGTGGAATGTTATCTGTTAGATTGCAAATTGGAGTTGTTTCCAGAAAGAGCAACCAGAGACAGCCTTGCTTGAAACTAGCAGAGCAGCCTCAGAAAAAGGTCTTGCCAGGCCCATTATTGGTAGAGGAATTAACAGAGCACATCAGCAACTCCCAGAGCCCACTGCCTGACAGCTGCTCTGTGTTGGTACTCATTCCTCGCTGAGGGGCCTTTCTATGAGGACGTGTTAAAGCTGAGGGTCTTTCGGTGTCCCCATCCAGAGGCAGCTTGTTCCTTCTTGGATTGTTTTTTTTTTTTTTTTTTTTTTTCTTTCCTTTTGAGATGGTCTTGGTGCCATCTCAAGATCTTCCTGCCTCAGCCACCCTCCCACTGGGTTTACAGACACGCACCACCACACTTAGCAACTTTCACCCCTTCAAATGCAGCTAACATCACAGAATTCCTGGTCCTCTCCACCCCACATTGTGTTAAACACTGGTTCAGTCACTCTCTGTGGCCACTACTGCCTTAGGGAAAACAAGAGATTCTGAGGGTGAGAAATGTCAAAAGCTCATACCTTTGCATCATCCAGCAGAGGACTTCCTGGCTCAGAGTCAATGGAATAGGGGGAGAAGCCTGCCTGGGACCCCGAGTCAGAGGCCGGGGGAGACATCAAAAGGACATTCTGATTAAAGTCTTCAATCTTCAAGTCCACATCACTGTCTACCAGACTGCCTAAGTCAATGCCCTTCAAGAGTTCTGCAAAGAAAACTCTCCTTTAGAAAACTATCCATTTTTTACAAAATCTCACAGGGACAGGGACTCATAGACATCTGAGGCCTCCCTGTGTCCATCACAGGACTTCTCCAAACAGCTATGAGGTTTGTTGGGCCTTTCTCAGCAGGCAGACTTACTGTTTTTCTGATTTGCCAGCTTCAGCACCATGTTCTCCTGACGGAGCTTGTGATTGACCTGCTGCAAATATTTGATGTAATCAATGGCTTTCCTCAGTACACCAGACTTGTGCATCTGGGAAGGAAGAAAGATGAAACAGTTAAGGCAGTGTATGCTGGAGCAAAGAGAGCAGGGCCCTAGAGTTCATGAGTGAGGAGCACAGCTGTAAGGTGTCAAACACTGGTTCAAATGCTGGCTGAGACAAAATTCACCCTAACTCAGAACCTCTTTTTCTTTCTTTTTTTTTTTTTGAGGGGTGGGGGATGAGGTGAGATAGCACTAGGGATTGAACCCAAATATTCTAGTTCTATCATGAGCTAAATCCTAAACCTCTCCTTAATCCTTAACATGTGAATAATGATAGCATGTAAACCATAGACTGGTAGTATTGACATACAATAAACAAGGGCTATAATAATCCTTATAATAGTTCTAACATAAAAGCAAACTTTAAGCTGGGCGGTGGTGTGGCGCACTCCGTTAGTCCCAGCACTAGGGAGCAGAGGCAGAGGCAGAGGCAGGCGGATCTATGCGAGTTCAGGACCAGCCTGGTCTACAAAGCAAGTTCAGGACAGGTTCCAAAGCTACACAGAGGAACCCTGTCTCAAAAAATCAAAACAAACAAAAAGACTTTAAGGCTGGGTGGTGGTGGTGCATGCCTTTAATTCCAGCATTTGGGAGGCAGAGGCAAGAAGATCTCAGAATTCGAGACCAGTCTGGTCTACAGAGTGAGTTCCAGGACATCCAAACAAACAAAAAATCCAACCAATCAAACAAAAAAACAACAATGAAAAACTTTAAGGAAAACAAATGGCAACAAAAAATAGCTTTGGAGGCTGGGTGTAGTGATACATGCCTTTAATTCAAGCATTCAGGCAGAGGTAGGTGAACCTCTCTGAGTTTGAATCCAGTCTAGTTTACATAGAAAGTTCCAGGTCAGCTAGGGCTAATTAGATCCAGGCTAGTAATAACAAACGAGTAAAACCAGTATTGTGCTGGAAATGTAGTTTCGAGTACTTGCTTAGCATGTATAAACAGACAATGAACTTTCTTTTAAAATAAAGTTGTTGTTAAACAAACAATCCCTCCCATTTCCCAGGAGAAAAATTCATTTAAAAAAAAAAAGTAGATATGTATGAAAAATTAATTTCCTCTCCTTTGCTCTTGGTCAAAGACTCAATCTCCACTCTCTCTTCTCCCCTAAAAGGGAATACTACTAAAAATATGTCAAGAGTGTTCTTAGACTCAAGAGGTAGAGAGAGATAAATCTTTGAGTTCAATGCCAGACTTGTCTACAAAGAGAGTTCCAGGACAGTGAAAGCTACACAGAGCAACCCTGTCTTGAAAAACTAAAAATCAAACCAAAACAAAAATAATAAATAAAATTAAAATGGCTGGTAAACCTGGTTATAACTGTTATCACTTGAATGTGGAGGATCAACTCTTAAAATTGTAAACAATAAGAAAACAACAACAACAAAAAACTCACTGTATTTCAGAAGTACTATGTAATGCTGGTTTGCTATATGCTATACATTATTATTTATACCCCCAAATAATTATCATTTATTTTCAGTGAAACTACTTAAAATTTATCTAGTATTTTAAAATTAACTCAATAGCAGTACTCTAAATGAGTCTATGGCTTTAACATTAATTTGTATTTAAAATTAATCTTATTCATTTTTAAAGTACTGTCCAATGATTTTAATGATTTCAGCACAAGTAAACATTTTATAATTAAATGAATTTTCTTAAAAAAAAATGTTCTTAGTTGCTCCAAGGTACACCATCCTATACCTAGCCACCAGATAAGAAGTGGTATCGCTCCCTAACACTGGAATGTCTGTCATAGTAGAGCACCTCTTACCCTAGGTGTCACAGACAGTCACAACAGGCTGAAGGAGTCAAAGGTATCAGGAAGTCACCAAATCATCAACTGTCAACATTTCATTCATGTTAGATGATAATTTATACTTTCATGTGCGCCCATGCTTGAAGAGAACAGAAGAGGGTGCTGGATCCCCAGAACTAAGGTTATAGCCTGTTCCCAGCAATGGCACAGGACTGGGAACAGATCACAAGTTCTCTGGACAAGCAGTACTTGCTCTTACTGCTGAGCCATCTCTCCAGTCCTCATTCATTCATTCATTCATTCATTCATTCGTTCATTCATTCATTCATTCATGGAACTGACTTTTAGCCCTAATTGGCCTAGAACTTGTAATCCTCCTGCAGTATCTATTGAGGGCCAGGATTATAAATATATGCCATCATATCTGGGCAATATTTTATAACCCCATCCAACACCAAGATACTTCAATAAAAATGTATCTCTAACTCACTTTTATGTCCATTCAGCTTTAAGCCTGCATCTTCTTTAATTCCCATGACAAAGACAGAGGAGACACTAAGGCATGAATCTACATTCTTCTTTGCACTTACCTTGGCATCTGTTCCCATGACCAAGTCCTTCAACTCTATGATTTTGTCATTGATAGAGGATCGATATCGCTTTTCAATGATGTTATGTGTTGTCCGCCTCTCTCCTTCTTTGGGGGGCTCTAGCTGTTTTACACCCCCAGGTACTTGCTTAATAGGAACTTTCTCTTGTCCCATCATCACAGGCATTGTGGTCAAAATGGTTCCATTGCTGCCCACCAGGGTCTGGAACAAGGGCAGAGTTATCCTTTGTTAGTTTAAATAAAGTAACCTCACAACACAAAGTGGCTTGCTCCTGCATATGGGGTGTCAGCCAGGAGTGCTCTGTGTGGTCTCACACCTCCTGAACTAATGAAGCCACCTCCCCCAAAACCTCAAGAGCTTATCAGCTCCTATCTACCTCTCAGAGTCACAAAAAGATTAGTTCAGCCTTAACTTCTGATTTGGGGGTGCTAGAAAAAATCTGTATGGTTTGCTGTCAAACTATCAGCTACCCCTGAACATATATGTATGAACTACACTAACTGGACCAAGAGAAAACTTCCTCTGAGTGTATGGTGCATTTTTCTCTTCTCAAATGGCAAGTAAACTAATTCCTACATTTCTTTCTATAGTTCAACCATCAGAGATTACAAAGGTAAACTTCATACTTTCATTCAGAGCTGTTTTCTTAACTAATCAGATCATCCAGAGACTCCAATCCCCCATTTTTACTCTTCCCTGTCCCCATGTTTATTATTTTATTTTATTTTCTTCAATATCCAAATGACCAAAGAGAGAGAGAGAGAGAGAGAGAGAGAAACCTGCTCTATGCTCTACTTCATTAGAATTAGAAATAATTCACTGGGTGGTAGTAGTGATTGGTCACGCCTTTAATCCCAGTACTTGGGAGGCACAGGCAGGCAGATCTGTTAGTTCCAAACCATCCAAGGTTACATAGTGACATTCTGTCTCCAAAAAAAGGCCAGTCGTGCAAGGTGGCACATGCCTTTAACTCCAGCCCTCAGAGGCTCAGGCAGGAAGATTTTGAGTTTGAGGCCAGCCTGGGCTATATTGGGAGATCCTATATAAAAAAATAAATAAAAATAAACAGAATAATTTACCCATAACAAATAATCATTTTCAGAAGTTTGATAGTTTTACATATGAACACATATCCCCTTATACCCTCTTTATGTATTGCTGGGAAATGAACCCAGAGCCTCATGCATGGTAGCCAAGTATTCTATCAACTGGTTACATCTCTAATCCTAATTCTTGGTTTTTATGAATAAAGCTAATGCTTCCAAAACTTAAGTAATCTTTTACTTAAAGTGGCTAGGGCTCCATAACTGCAGGATGATGCATTCTTTCCTTGTCTTGACATCTTTCCCTGTCTGGTGATCCTAGAATTCCTTAGAAGTTATACCTCCATGGCAACAATAGTACCTAGAAGATGATGGTTCTATGTGGAGCTGCTACCCAGCCGCAGGATTATCTGGTGTTCTTTTCCACCCCCTTATAAAATCCCAAGATTTAATATAATACACTCCAGCAACATTTCTTCAAGGGAAAAAGCAAAACTAAAAGGGGAGTGATATTTACAATCTGACGAACATATTCTATAAAAGCTCCCATCGTCTACTTAGCAGTAGGCTTGAACAATTCTG
Organism: Phodopus roborovskii; assembly: GCF_943737965.1. Taxonomy (NCBI): domain Eukaryota; kingdom Metazoa; phylum Chordata; class Mammalia; order Rodentia; family Cricetidae; genus Phodopus; species Phodopus roborovskii. Next base: position 6,622,927 of record NW_026126459.1, on the reverse strand, counting down.
AAGTGCAGTAGAAGGAGAATGCAACTCTTACTGGTACTTGAAGGGCAGCCGTCTGGAGTGGGGTGGTGAGGGCAGTGAGGGCTGGGTTCTGGACGGCAGCCATAACAGGGCTGCCATCTGTTTTCAGTGTGGTCAAAACAAGGGAATCTGTCTTAATGATCTGAGGCTGAACCAGGACCTAGGAGGAGGAGGACAAAAGGTAGCATTACTTTTCATATTTTTTCATTTGTTTCTTGTTACATAGACTCATCACAAAAGAATAAAACATAATTTTACAAAACTGAAAACAAACAAAAAAGAAATTCCCTACAGACAATTCCCAAAGTTAGTTATTTTGTGCTTGCATCCCATGTTGAAGAGGAAGAAAGGGACAGCTAAACAGAGTTTTAAGGCTTCAGGCTTTCAGGCCAGCAATGCTACTGTGTGGCAGGAACAGAGCAAGGATGGCTCACAATGGATGGCTGAGAGTCAGGAACATGGGCAAAAAGTAAAAGTGATAAACCTAGGTTTTATTTGTTTTATTTGAGGTCATTGAGGTGGCTCCACGGTTAAGGTGCCTGTCACCAAGCTTGTTGATTATGATCCCCAAGACTCACAAAGTGGAAGGAGAGAACCAATTCCCACAAGTTGTTCTATCACCCCCACGTGTGCACCTACCCACCCACATACACACACACATACACAAAATAAGTATTTTAAAATGTAATAAGAAGGTTCATTTGTTAGTAAGAAAACATAGTTCCTATGCTGTATTGTGAATAGACATATATATGCAGATACACACATCTATCTGAGAATATATGAAGGCCGGAGCATGACACAGCTCTCTGCCTTATTGCTTTGTGAGATCTTAGTGAACTAGGAGCTTCCATTTTGGCTAGCACCTTTTCAGTGGCCTGGCAGGCCAGCGAGCTCTCAGGAGAGCCTCTCTCTCCCCTTCCCAAAGCTGGGTTTACAGGCACAAGCACCCATGCCCAGCTTTTTACATGGGTACTGGGGATTCGAACACAGGTCCTGATGGATGAAGGTACATGCTTTTAATCCCAGCACTCAGGAGGTAGAAGTAGGTGGATCTCTGTGAGTTTGAGGTGAGTTCTAGGACAGCCAGAGCTACAAAGAGAGCATTTGTCTCAAACCAAATAAACAAACAAAAATTAAACACAGGTCTTAATGTTTACAAGGCAAGCAATCTTACCTACTAACTCATTTCCTTAGACCCCTAAAACAGGTTTGTTTTTTTAATTACTAAAATAATGTACATTTACCCACATACACACCACCACCACCATACACACTTAGTATCCACCGCAAAATAGGGAAAACAAAATTAAAGAAAGTTATCTGAGATATACTAGTCTCACATGTATACAGAGGGTTGGGGGTGAAGTGCATGCCACAACTCAGGTGCAGAAGTCAGGGCAACTTGTAAGAGTTGGTTCTTCCTTCTACAATGTGGGTCCTGGAGATTGAACTCAGGTTTTTAGGCTTGACAATAAGTGCCTATATTCACTGAGCCAACTCACTAGCCCTCTTTCCAGTTTTATACCCATCATATGTGTCAACACAATATAGCCACTATACCAGTCTTTTCTAAGGATGCCAGAGTATATCTACAGTTGAGGCTCAGTCAGATCGATGAATGGCACTCACAGGTGTATCCTTTCCAGGTTCCCTTCTTAGACCTCCCAGCTGCTCTGTGTATACTCTCAATGACCCATCTTAGCATGCCAGTTTCTACCAAGGAATAGCTCAGGACCCCCCCCCCCCCCGTTCCTCCTTAAATCCTTTTCAAGCCACCTACCGGGACCTGCTGCACCTGGGGTGCAGCAACTGTCTGCACTGTGGCTGGGGCAAGGGTCTGCAGTGTGCCATTGGCTGTTTGTGTCAACACCCGCTGGGCCTGTACAGTTTGCACCTGCTGCTGGATCGTGACTGGCTGTACCTGTGAGGATGTCACCAGGCTTTGGACTTGAGGCTGCAGGACTTTGGGGAAGAGGAGAAAAAAGTTACATGGATAAGGAATGTACAATGTCACTGCAGCTACAGCATAACTTGAGGATGGAGTGTCTCATAATGACTTCGACTTCCCACCTGCTGCTGAAGAAGATGTGCACAGCCATTTACAAGCTGGTTTAGAGAATAGGAATATCCCGTAAGGGCTGCATCAATATCTGATAGAATGAGTACAAACTGTTTTATTACTCTGGGTGCTGGAATGAAAGTAAGGGAAGCTACTTGGCAATAGCTGCACCTGCAATGGAGTTAATAGCCGTTGAGAACCAACAACCCCCTAGAGTCTCGTTGCTTCCCATCCTTTCTAGATGGAAAATCTGCTTTGGGATTACAGTCTCAGCTTTCTGTTTTATACTGCCTCCCCCAAAGTCTCAAAACCCACCAGAAAACTACATTTGTCTTTAAACTGGGAGCAATACTGAGCCTACCCAGAGCCCCCCATTGTCACTGGATATAGCACATCCCAGACAGAACAAGTGCTTCAGTCATTCATTCACTCAACATATACTGAATGCCCACCCTGAGGGCTGATATTTAGTAATGGAGCATCTGTTTTAAAAATGGTATTTATCTCTACAGTGTTTGTTTAGGAGTTATCTACTGAGGGAACAGTTCTCATCCATGGATGATGCCTAGATCTGATGGCTAACTACGTTAAGTTTCAGACCTACTTTCATTCAGGACTCCACTTGGTCATCAATAGCCCTCATCTACTACACCTGCTGGACTCTGAAGTAGGTCTAAATAGACATTAAGGTCTCTGAGGAAGGAGACATGTTCCCGTACCATTCTGTCAATGACCAGAAACATGTCCAGGCAGGATCATACAGAAATACTCCACCATGCCCAGCCAGATAAGATCTGCAGTGTTTACACATTGCACATACACCCTGCACTGACTTCTGAGTCACCTTGGAAGCTGGTTGCTGCATTCTGGTATATCAAAGGCTGCTGGATGATCCTCGTCTGTGGAGCAGTGCTGAATGTCGGGGTGATCATTACCGTCTGTTGCTGAAGCTGAGCTGAAGGCTGGGGTTGGGGCTGGGGCTGGGGCTGGGGTCTGGGCTGGAGAACAGGGGTTGCCCTCGGTGGAGTAGGAGAGACTTTGACCTGCAGGGCTGGGGCCTGAGGGGAGGCAGCTGAGGGGGAGAAGGTAGGTAACGAGACCTGGCTGAATGGACGCTGTATTCCAGGGTCTGTGGCTGCATTGCCTCTGCAGCTGCCGCTGCCGCTGCTGCTGCCACTGCCGCTGCCACCGCCACCACCACCGCCACCGCCACTAGGGAACGAGCTACATAGCTGCTCTGAAAACAAATCAGGGAACTCTCCCACTTGATTGCTGACGAACTGTAGCATTTCTGTGAACAAAAGAAAAGGAGTAATTTTATTGCTACCCTAAATATAAACTTTTTTGGTTCTGTCTTTTGAGACAGGATCTTGCCATATAGACTCAGGTGGTCTGGTAATCCCCCCCCACCCCACCCCCATCCCCAGCAAGCTCTGGGATCACAGGCAGGTGCCACCACAGTAGGCTTTATTTTGTACTTTTTTTTTTTTTTTTTCAAATGGCCCTATGGATTTGTATGTAATTTGTGGGCAGAGTAGAGTAATCCTATTGCCTAGAGCCCTTGACTACCAGCTGAACTGAAAGCCAATTTCTTTTTAATGTGATTCAGAGTATTACTCAGTGATTTCTTTTGAGGTGCTGGGAAACTGAACTCAGAGCCTGGCACATGTGAGGCATGTGTTCTAACACTGGGCTCCGTACTCAGCTCCCCAAACACCAACTTTTAAACTTGATTAAGAAGTTGATACATTCAAGTTGGGGGTGGCACTCAGCAATTATATAAATGCACAAAGCTCTGGGCTCCATTCCTGGTACCATAAGCAACATAACACAAAACAAGAAAATATAGGGAATGAACATCTAATGCCAGGCTGTGGTGGTGCATGCTTTTAATCCCAGCATTTGGGAGGCAGAGGCAGACGGATCTCTGAGTTTGAGGTCAGTCTGGTATACACTACAGAGTGAGTTCTAGGATAGCCAGGACTACACAGAGAAATCCTGTCTGGAAAAACAAAAAACAAAAAAGAAAATCAGTGTCTTTTCTAAGATAAGATCTTTCTACACAGCCTTGGCTGGTCTAGAACTTGCATCAATCCTGCTTCTGCCCCCAAAATGCTGAGATTACAGGTGTAAGCCACATTTCCATCTCTCCAATGACTTTTCTATGAGTGAAGCAGAAATTGATCAGCATGGGTCTACACTGTTATCACTGTCATAACACTTTGGGGTACAGTAGCCTTGGCCATGAAGCAACCTCCAGGTACCAGAACTCTCCTTCTTCTCAACCTCTTTCATCCTCAATAGACGAGCTCTGGTCATCTGCTTCAACCAAGGCACATGTCTGGGCATCACTGGTAGCCTCAGGAGCACAAGGCCTGGTGGTGTGTGCTTGTAATTCTTACACTCAGGAGGCAGAGGCAGAAGGCTCAACTCATGAGTTTGAGGCCAGCCTACATTACATTCATCAATGAAATCACCAGGAATTTCTAGAGGAAGAATGAACAAAAAGACGAAAAGATCCTATGTAAAGAAAGCCCTGGAAATAACTAGAACATGGTAACATGGACTGTCACGACACAGCCAAGTTCAGATCCATTTTTCTGTCATACCATTTCATTTATGTATGGCATCACAGAGCCATGCCTGAAGGTCAAGGCACAGCAGTTGACCCTGCACCAGATTCCATGCTTTTCAAGGCCCTTCTGAACTTCTGGCTGTGTCCTTTCCCCTTTGGGAAAGAGGACTGTGGGGCCAAGGAGACATGTGCACTTGGAATCCATGTCCCCCTTTCTAGATCATACTTCAAATGACTACGATCCTTGAATCTTGAATCCCTAGCCCTCCAAGTCTCAACCTGCAAAGGCTTACAAAAACTCCACTTACTCCATGACCCATCTGTTCCTCATGACTGCTTCTTGCTCTTCAATAAATGCCTGAAACTTCCATTTTGTTCTAGTACTTTCAGATCTCTACTTCACTGTTCATTTCTTTCCTTCTCTAATAACTTACATGTACCCATGAAATCAGAGATTATTAGGGTCACTGTAGTGATTTTCAAGTGGTCAGGAACCCCTTTCCAATTCTCTTGGCCACTGGTGCTCTGACTTGGACACCAAACAAACCATCACAATCAAAACACCCACCATTCCTGGCAAGATGATTCAGTGGGAAAAGATACTTGCCCCCCCCCCATCCTGCTGGCATGACTTTGATCCCCAGAATCCACATGTTGGAAAGATCAGGTCTTTCCATGTGATCTCCACACATGTGCCATGGAGTGTGTACCCACACACAAAACAATAATGAAAATAAGAATAAAAAAAAGTCAAAACCAGTCAACCAAACAGAAAAGCACCATCTCCACTCATTCCCCCAAATCCCTACCAGCAAGTCCTTTCCAAGTCTTTAAAGGAGGGAGGTGCCTTGGGAGAAATGTCTGAGTCATATGTGGAGCAAGCAGCTTGTTCCTGGAGATTCCTAGTGTGGTTCAAATTGAGTAACTAGAGCTTAGCATTTCAACTGCAACACTGTAAGAGAGCAGGCAGTTTAACCATGGGCATAACTTTCGCCAAGCTAAATTCCCACAGAGTGTTGAGTACTTAGAAACTCTCCTCTGCCATCACTAGACTGTTGTATGTGGGTGGAGAAGGGGGCAGATGTCACAGATATTGCAACTCTGTCAACTAAGGCCAATTCCTTATACACAATATAACCAAGAGCCACCCTTAACCCCAGAATAAAATATGAACCAAATACAAATCTAATAATGTTCATACATTCCAAGCATAACATGTTATTATAGAAAACTTTATGAAAATCATAGAGAAACCTAACAATGTTGAGTCTTTCACAATTCCCATAAAGCCAACATAAAAGAACAATCTAATATAGGGGCATGGGCTTTGGTGCTATGTGGGTCTCAGGAAGGCAGCCAGAAAAGTTTCCTCATCACAGAAGACTGGGAAAGACACAGTCGATTTTTTGCTCTGAAGACTAATAAGGTAATTTATGCATAATGCTTGCAAGGGGCAGGTCCTTATGAAGCCCTGCATTAGTGGCATCCTTTGAGCATCCACTATACAGGCATCTGGGCCCACTGGGTTTTTCAACAAGTGTTCTCCAAAATCCTTTGCTTGGGGGGCATATAGGCTGGTGTGAAAAGGTCATAAAGTTTTAGTTGACAAGGCAGGTTAAGAGTGTATAGGAAGATAGAATTGAAATGCCTGATTTTTTTTTTTTCTTAAAGTAAAATCCCTTTAACTTTCACATGAAAGCTCCAGTGAGACCATCTCCAGACAGTTGGGCAGCAAGCCCTAATCAAATAGTAAGGAAAGATGAACATGTGTGGGAAGGAGTGCCATGCAGAGACACCAAGAGGGTATCCCAGTGGGCTAAGGTATAGGCTCCACGAACAGTCATGCTCTTTAGCTCCACGCTCCACTGTGTGGGAGCACCATAATGCCTCTTACTGTTCCCTGCTCCATGCTTTGTGTCAGGCAATTACACAGGCTATCATTTCCACAGAGAGCCATGAGACCTGGGAAAAAGGCTTTATGAAGCTTTGAAAATGGAGTGTGTGTTCACACCAACACAGGGGCAAAAAGGCTTCCTAGGAATGGACCGGCAAACCTAAGCTTGCCTCACTTCCTTCTATACCACATTCCTAGCTTTAGCTGCCTCTAAAATTTAGAGGCAAGTTGCTTGGGGCACCAAGAAACTACATCTGGGTTCTGTCTCTTTAAAAGCAAAGAAACAAACTTGAGACACTGTTTAGCACCCGTGCATTTCAAGTAGTTTCTTGCTTCAAAAAGTCACAAGTTCACATTCACTCTATGGAGCTTATGACCTAGAGGCAACATAAATTATCTTGGCTGGCTTAGCCATACAGCATCTAGTGCACATAAAATAGCTTGAAATATGATCAGATAAAATTTTTATTATTTTATTTTATGCATATAGGTGTTTGGCCTGTGTGTATGTCTGTACAGCAAATGTAAGCATCATGCCCAAGGAAGCCACAAGAGGGTGCCAGATGCCCTGAACTGGAGTCACAGATGGTTGTGAGCTGCCATGTGTGTGGGTGGCTGGGAACTGAACCTGGGTCCTCTGGAAGGGCAGCTAGGGCCCTCAACCACTCAGTCATCACTCTAGGTCCCTGATTCATTTTAATCAGGAATAAATCCAAAGCTCCAAGATGGGGTAACAATGTCTTAATCCTTTAGGTATTTACTATCTATCTCTGGGAAGTGAGGGAAGGGCTGATTTACAGAGGTCATTATTCTTTGTTTCTTGTGGGGGTGGGGTAGGAGAAAGTGTCAAGACAGGGTCTTACTACACAATTTACCACATGACTTGGCTCACATATCTCTTACCCTCCTCAGACCTGACATTACAGTGTGAGTGGCCACATACAGCAGAGGTCACTTATTTATTTCCATTGTATTTTACCTGACTCTGTGCACCATGTGCATGCAGTACTCACAGAGGACAGAAGAGGGTATTGGGTCCCCCTAGAATTACAGATGGTTATTAGTTGGCATGTGGATGCTGGGAACTAGACATGGGTCCTCTGCAAGCTCTCCAACCCCACCAATCATTTTTTCATACATATTTTATTAATTCTTTGAGACTTTCATACAATGTTATTCATAATTTTATATTTATTATGAATGTTGTATTAGGGTAACATTATTTTTATTAATTATTTTTAAATTATATTTATTTGCCTGGGGGGAAGGGACAGTTACAAATACCAGGGTGATCTTTAGGAGTCACTTCTCTTCTCCCATCATGTAGGCTCTAGTGATGAAATTCAGGTCATCATCAGCTTTGGTGACAAATGCCTTTACCTACTGAGATATCTTGCCATCCCTAGACAATGTTTTAAATCACAAAAGGAATGTATTCATTATAGACAATTTAGAAAATAGACCAGGTGGTGGTGGCTCGTGTCTTTAATAATCCCAGCACTGGGGAAGCAGAGGCAGGCGGATCTCTGAGTTCGAGGCCAGCTTGGTCTACAGAGTGAGTTCCAGGACAGCCAGGACTACACAGAGAAACCCTGTCTCAAAAAATAAACAAAAGCAAAACAACAAAAAGGAGTTCTATTGTACTAGATTTAGAAAATCTCCAGCATTACTAACAAGGGCTGGCAAGATGGCTCATCAGGTAAAGTTACTTTCCACCCAAAAATGCAAGCCTGAGATTGGAGTTTGATTTCTGAAACCCATTTAAAGCTAGGAAAGAACCAAGCCCCAAGAGTTGTCCTCTGATTTACACACACACACACACATACACACACACACACACACACACACACACACACACACACACATACAGAGGCATGATCCCGCTTCCCTGACAAATCTCACACAGAGACATGCAATAAATCACACACAGACACACAATAAAACAAAACAAAACAACAACAACAAAAACTGGGGTCTAGAGATGGCTCAGCAGTTAAGATCACTTGCTACTCTTACAACCTGAGTTTGATTCCCAGCACCTATGCTAAACAACTCACAACTACCTGTGACTCCAGCTTGCACCCCAGATGATCTGACACCTTCTTCTGGCCTTCATGTGCACCCACACAAATGTGACACACACAAATGATATTAATAAATCTTGAAGAAGATAGCTTTATAAACATAGGGTTTATGGGGAAAAGGAATCAGGGTCACAAGATTTAAAAAACATGAAAAGCAGGTAGTACATACCTGCAATCTTGTACCTGAAAAGGGGCAGAGGGAGTTCAAGGTTAAACTAAGGTCGTCCTTGTCATAATGGGTTGGATTAAGGGTTCTACCAGGTAGCCCTGGCTGGTCTCAAGCTCACAGACATCCACTTGCTTCTGTCTCGTGAATACTGAGATTAAAGTCCTGCACTATAGTACCCAGCTAAATGTCTTGGATTTGGAATTCTTTTTAATTGGCAAAGAAACCACAAAAGGAAATTGGGTGGGGGGAAACAGGGTTCTCAAATGTTTGAGTTCATAACATGCTAAAATCATGGATTCCTTTACAAATATATTACACTAAAATTTTTAAAAATTAAGAAAAAAGGCCTGCTTCAGTGTGTAAGAGTGCTCACTCTGAGCATAAGGACCAGAGACCAGAGTTCAAATCCCTAGCACTCATATAAAATCTAGGTATGGCTGTGTGTGCTTATAACCCTAGAGTTAGGAAGTAGAGACAGAGGGATCTCAGAGTTCATTGGCTTCCAGCCTGGCCCACACAGCTGGCTTCCAGTTTAGTAAGAGGTCAATACAGGAAGGAATACATGCATGGCCCTACTTCAGCTTGCACAGAACAGTACATTCATGTGCACAAAACACACACACACACACTCCCTCCCTCTCTTTTCTCTCTCTCTCCTAGGAGAAAAAGAAGGCACACAAGAAATCTAGAACAATTCTTAATATGGTCTCCTGGTTACTCTCTACTCTCCCTTCTTTCCCAGGTACCTCTGCAGCTCTGCAGGGGAAAAAAGAAGTCCAGGCTTCTCCAGTCCCCACAGCACAAGACCTGAGTCAGCTCTAATCATCTCACCTGGAAGAGTTATTTTTAACACCACTTTCAATGGTTTCTACTTTGCCACAAGTTCACCCTGAAATTGTTATGTGTTTTTGGAAGGCACCTCACCTTGCTTTGAGTTCAAACAGTCTCCTGTCCAATAGCAACCAGCTTTGAGAATCTGATTGGTAGAACCATCTTTCAAATCATATTTACAAGTTTTAAATTATTTTTTATTTTATGTGCTTGAGTGTTTGTTTTCAATGAATGTATGCCTGTGAACTGCAGGTGTGCCTGGTGCCTACCAAGGAGAAGAATGGGTGCTGGGTCTCCTGGAATTTTAGCTAAGAACTATGTGTGCCATGTCAGTGCTGGGAACCAGACCCAGGTCCTCCACAAAAACAGCCAAGGGTTGGCTCTTTTTCCTGCACAGGTATGCCTGGTGTCCTGGTGTCAGAAGAAGGTATCAGATTCCCTGGAACTAGTTACAAATGGTTGTGAGCTGCCATGTGGGTGCAGGAACTCAGGTCCTCTACAGAGCAGTAAGTACTCTTAACTTCTGAGCCATCTCTCCAGCCCCACTCTCTCCAATTCTTAAAGATTTCACTTTGTACTCACTAGTTTCTCATCTACCCAGGAAAAATACCCACTTCCCTTTCTGCACATGCTTGGGGTTAGACAATCATTCTCAGGGTAAGACTGGGTGTCCTGATTTCTGCTTGAGATAACCTTCATTATTCCTCTAAGCTCTACCTCACCATTCTATTTCAAAACTACTTGCTGGCTTCCATCAAGGACTCTCCTTACATCAAGCTACCTGCTAGCTCTTGAACACACAAGATTTCTTCTAGAAAAATTTAGACTGGGGACATAGCTGCTGGTCTAGCAGATGGCTAACAGAGAGAGGTTCCAGGTTCTACCCCAGCAATGATGACAAACAAAAGACCTACAAGCCAGGTATGATAACATATGCTTATAATTCCAACACTCAGGAGGCTGAGGCAAGAGTTCCAAAACAGCCTAGGATACACGGCAAGACTCTGTAACAAACAATATACAAAGGATGTTTCCAAAGGGTGTTTGCTAGGTTTGACTCTTAGTACTACATGATGGCTCATAACCTACAACTTCAGTCTCAGGGGATTCAATGCCCTCTTATGGCTTCTGTGGGTACCTACCAGATGTGTACATGGTGCATACACATACATGTAGTACACTTACATGCAGGCAAAATAATCACACACATAAAATATAATATCTGCTAATAAGATGGCCCAGTGAGTAAAGAGGTTTTTCGAGACACGGTTTCTCTGTGTAGCCCTAGCTGTCCTGGAACTCACTCTGTAGACCAGGCTGTCCTGCCTCTTCCTCCCAAGTGCTGGGATTAAAGGTGTGTGCTACCACACCTGGTTCCCAAATATGTCTTATATTTTGCATTTATATGAGTCACAACTTGGGAGAAAGATGCAATACAGACCCAAGTGATAATAAAGGCAAAATAAAGGTGTGTTAGAAGGCACTTAGGAAATAATCCATACACTGCTTTCGATATTGATTTAAATGTCAATGGAAGAGATCTAGGGATGAAGTTCAGTAAACCCTGGGATTCATCTTCAGCATCATAAAAGCACTACCCGCACCATGCTAACTGGAAGAACACCAACCTTAGGTAAGCATGTGTTTAACTGACTCATGAGGGACATAGGAAGAGATATTTCTGCCTGCTTATTTGTAATTTTCTTACAGGTATACTTTCCTATCCAAATTCCTGCTCTATAGAGGAGATCTGCTTTGACAAGCTGTTCCTTCCAAAGCATTCTCTCTGTAGTCCTTTCTGCTTTAATAGACAACAAACCAAGACAGACACAAATGGAATAAACATTAACTGAAATCCTATTACATGTCAGCTGCAAAATAAATGCCTCCAAGAGGCAGATTCTGGTGGTGAAAGCCTATGTAAACATCTGTTAGGGCTGGGCACAAAGCATAGGGATTGTAAAAAGGGGTCAGTTGCCTGAAAAGATGTTACATTTCACTTAACATGAGTTTGTATAAGTTTATCAGACAAGTATAAACATGCTTGTTTTTTAATACTGGAAACCAACTTCATTTGCATTGCCACTGTTGTTTTGCTTGTAAAGCCTTGTTAGGCACTTTTCACACACTGTTATATAATCTTCAACATCACCCCACAAGGTACCTCTTTCAAGTACTGACGAGTGAGGCATTTTCCGTACTGCCTGGCTCTCAAGGGCTTGAATGTGGAGTTGACTGTGTCTAAGAAAACAAGTACAAGTCTAAAGAAGAGTTTTACGCATAAAATCAGGTATATAAATGAGAAGAGAGAAAGATGGGGGTGGGAGCCTTTCCTGGGGAAGTCTTGCTTTTCCCCCAAGTACTCTACTGCAGAAGTTATCCCCATAAACATATACACTAGTTTTCCTGAAGAACCCCTTCACCAGGACTGCCCCACCTCACTGTAGCTGGATTCTAGAATGTTTCATGGGAGTTCCTACCCCATGCAAGAACCCTATGCAGGCACTCTAGTTCTAAGGCTATTAGGAGACACCAGACTCTTGGCACCCCATGTTTCAAGGGCTGTCCTCATGATGTTCCACTAATTTCTTTGACGTGTCTGCACTCCGAGTGTGACAATTCAAAAGAAATGGCTCTGGGTTGGTAAGAGTAGTAACAAAAGCAGCATATGACAGCACCCCACTGAACACTTCACATGGATTTCCTTTGAGACAGGTGCTGTCATCACCCACTTCTCAGATGAGAAAACAAGGCACAGAGTCTAAATAACCTGGCCACTGTCACACAACCAGCAGGTAGTGGAGCTGGGACTTAAAATCAAGTTCAATCCCTGCACAACTGCTCTGGGTCCATTATTACATGGTTTGGTGTGATCCAAACCAAGTCTGGTAGTAGATGGACAGTGCCTCACTCAGTGCCTCATTGATGAGTGAGCAGAGTGAACACCCAAGCTCGGGAAGAAAAGGACATGTCATCATCTCAGGTCTTTCCTGTCTTTCCTAGCTCATTATCTGTCCCCTCCCTGGTGTTAGATGGCTCTCTTTAATGCTCTTGAAACAACAGATGCTCAAGGAAATGATCCTACACGATTCTGTGCTCTAAGAGGGCCTCGTGTTTCAAAATGACATGGCTTGCTGTCAAAAAGTCAGTTGCAAACCACTTCTTTGGGGCAGAGTCCACAAGGTAAAGGACCTCAACCCTTATTAATACTCAAACTATTAAGAAAAACTGTAAGACACTAAAACTATTCACTATCACACTCTCAAATCTCCCTAAAACTAAGGCCAATAATACATGCAAAGTAGGTTATTAAATTATATATAAACATCCACTTAGTACTTGTCTATGATATTTACTATGTGTTGATAGCCTGGAGGATCTTATGTAAATGCCTTATGTGACACCCTGTATAGAGCAAGGACAAATGTACTGAGCTGTGCATGGTGCCTCACAACTATAATCTCAACACTCGGGCTAAGACAGGATGATAACTAAAGACCAGCCTAGGACACACAGAGAAACCTTATTATCTTAGAAGCCATGAAATAAGAAAGAAAAGATTTAAAGAAAAGAGAAAAGAAGAAACAAGACAAAGAAAAATACTGGTCTCACCCTTAAATCTCAGAGATGCTCTGGGGGTGTAGCTCAGTGATGTGCTTGCCTGGCAAGGCCCTGTGTTTAATCCCTAGCATTTGGGAGACTCAAACAAGAGGCTTGTGAATTTGATGCCAGTCTGCTTCAGTGAGACAGTGTCTAAAAGAGGGGGAGGGGAGCACACTAGGGTTATAGCTTAGTGGTATTAGTGGTAGAATGCTTGCCCAGCTTGTTCAAGAAAATCTCAATGAGGACAGAAACCTAACCACTTCCACAAAATTCAACATCAGAGAACAACAACAACAAAAAGGCTGTCAGAGAGTAAAGGACCAATCAATTCTGGGAGATTGAAAGATAAAAAGGGTTTTATTAGTTAAAGGGATGAAGGAATATTCAAGAAAAAGGAACCAGTTTGGGGAGGGGGGACCAACAAGAGAACAACAGAACCAGGAAACGAAGGGCAAGCTGCTAATAATCATAGAACAAAGAGGGATGGATGGAGTTGTCTACAGATAAAATGTAAAAGGCCTAATGTCATCATCATAGAGTAGAATTCTGCATAAAGGACAGTTGCCATTTTTGTTTCATTTGCCCATCAAGTCCACGAACACCTGGATCTTCCTTTAGACAATGGCCATCTTGACAAGTCTTGACAAGGCACCTAACAGCCAGCTCTGATTAAGGCATGCTCCTACTAGGGAATGACCCAGGAAAGTAGACAACAGATCATTAAGATGGGGGCGGGGGAGGGTGTCCCTAAGCAGGCCTGCTGTTTAGTTTAGCTCTGGCTGGACTCTGGTGCTGCTGAGCTTTTCTGGGTTCAAACCTATTTCCCAAGCCCAGCTTTCTAAAGCTTCTCTGGTCAAGACACATACTACCTACCCCTCCCCAAATAAATTCCCAAATAATTTTTTGTTCAAGCTAGCCAGGTAAAGAATACACTGAAACAAAGAAAAACCTGATCAAAACTATTTGAGGAGGTTAATGGTTATTAAGAATGGATCTGCTCACCCACCCTTCACAGCTTAGCCCAGGCAACAATATTCCTCTGAAGACTTCCCTAAGTCAGCTTAGCCCAGGCAACAATATTCCTCTGAAGACTTCCCTAAGTCCTTTCATTAATTTCAAAAACCCTCTAGCACTGGGCTGTGAATATATGGTATTCATTCACTGCAATTTCTGACTAGAGAAAAGGGTCCTAGACAAGCAGACTTCCTATAACAGGACATTTCCCACCTCATACACACAGGGCAGGGAAGAGGATAATTGGTACACTCTGCTCAGCATAGAAAATCCTGGATAAATCATCATCTTTCTCTTTTGCAAAGCCTTTATGAATGCCCATGAAAAATGGGGATAAAAGTCAAGGGTCAATCTCACAGCACTGTTAAACAGACAAAAGGTATCAGGAGGACTTTTGTAAAGTGTAAGGCTTCACAGGAATGTTAGCACTTAGAAAACAGCTTATTTCCCCTGCAGCTGTGGGATGGCAAGAGCCAGGGCTAGGCAGAGGGTTTAACAAGGTAGCTCCACATCTGGTTCAGCTGCTCAGAATTTCATCACCATTCCAAATCAGACCCTGAACCCAACAGACCTGTTCCCAGGCCAGATGAGAGAGTAAGATTGTGAGGATCACTGATAACCCCCAAGGCTAGAGAGATGCAGAAAGAGCAGTCTTCCTGTCTATGCCTTCAGCACTCTGAGGTTAGCTTCTATGCAGGAGTTCCCCCAGAGAGCTTGACCCTGAGGCCTAGGCTATTCAGCTATCCTCTAAAAAATTCCACCAAGTCAAAAAGTTTAACCCATGAGTCTTGTGGAGGAAAAAAGGCTTCATACTACACTCTGTTCCTGTGTCCCACCTACTATACTATACTTACAAAAGCCCTTTCAAAAGGAAAAAAAAAAAGGTCTAAAAAAATGCCCTTGGTTCTAGAGTCAATAAAATTGAAGTTCATTCAATTTCTTTAAAAGAATATCAGTTCCTGCCCCTCCAACTATGTGCTTTTAATTCACCTCATCTTCAAGTATCCAAGACACAGATATCCCAACCCCCGCCCAACACATAAAAGAAATGCACATAAGAGCCAGGGGACCAGAGGAAGTCCCTTTCAGTGCCCACGGATTAAGCACATGTCCACTGAAGGTGAGACTTTACAGAATCTAGCATCTCTCTAATTTTGAATTCCATCACACGACTTCTGCCACCCAGAAGCCTGCTTACATCACACAGGAATGTGGCAAGGACCAGAGGAAAAGTACACAGCTTTTAGAACTGGACATGGTTGGATTAAGGCTGCCAATACACCAATTTCTAGTAGGGTGACATGGGCCTCAGATCCCAAGTTACTGGAGAACTACAGAAAAGATTAAAAACAAAACTATATTAGAAGACAACATAGTTTGAAGAGTGAATAGGTGCCTAGAACTCAGGGCCAACACAGTCATGCCATGGTATCAGGCATTCTGTTTACCTCTGACAGTGTCACACTCCAGGGTGCAGTGAAAAATGGATGATAGGAAAAGGTTTGAATAGATGAATTGCTGAACACATGGTGGCTGCTGCCTTCATGTGATTTTAAAATATAAAGATCAAAAAGTTGACCTGACTACAGTGACAGTGTGCTGGTTAATTTGCTGTTGGTTTTTGTCAACTTGACACAAGTTATAGTCATCTGGGCAAAAGGAACCTCACGTGAAAAACATGTCTCCGTCAGGCTACCTGTACACAAATCTGTGGGCATTTTCTTGATTAGTGTCATTGGTTATAATAATAATTAATGAGGGACAACTCAGTCCACTGTGAGTGCCACCACCCTGGGCAGGGAGGCCTGGACTGTACAATAAAGCAGACTAGGCAAACCACAGGGAACAAGCCAGTAAGCAGTACTCCTCCACGACCTCCACTTCAGTTCCTGCCTCAAATCCCTGCCTTAAATTCCTGCCCTGACTTCCCTCAGTGATTGACTGTGATCCAGGTGTGTAAGCAAAATAAACCCTTTCCTCTTCAAGTTGCTTTTGGTTATGGGGTTTTATCACAGCAACAGAAACCAAACTAAGGCAGACAGCTAATAACTAGTAAGGAATAAAACAAATCACATTTACCTGGAGAACATCAATGTCAATATCTACAATCAAGAACAAATAAATGGTCCTGGGTCAGCAAGATGGCTTAGTGGATAAAGGCACTTGTTACCAAGCCTGAAGAACTCAGTTTGATAACCTTGGAACCTACATTGTTGAACTAGAGAACCAAATGTAGAAGAAGAAAACCAACTCCTCTGACCCCCCCCCACACCCAAGATATATATCCCCCCTCCAACTAAGTAAACAAATGAAATCTTTTAAACAATTATATGTAATTTATATGTGTATATGTACTCATGTGCGCAAGTGCACATGTGCACGCACACACACACACACACACAAAACCATGGAAAGCATCTATCACAAGTTGCAGTCCAACCCTGCCCAAGAAATAAAGAGCAAGACTGCCCCTAACTAGCTCAGAAAAACTACCAAAGCCAATTATGTTTTAGACAGAATCTCACTATGAAAGCCCTGGATGGCCTGGAACCCATATGGATACCAGGCTGACCATGAACTCAGAGACCCACCTGCTTCTGGCTCCCAAGTGCTAAGATTAAAGGTGTGCACTAGCAAACCCAATTTCAAGGCTGGTCAAAATAAAACATTTTTAAACTTTAATTGTATATATCTATATGTATGTAATATAATATATATGTATATATATACATATATATTCTGTATATGAATATATGCATGTAAATACAGCAGGTTCCCTCAGCAGCTAGAAGAGGGCACCAGTCACCCCTAAACTCCCAGAGCTGAACTTACCAGTACTTGAGGACTGCCTGATATGGATACTAAGAACCAAACTCAGGTCCTCTGTAAGAACAGTACAGTCCTTAACTGCTGAACCAACTCTCAAACCCAGTGCTTCTCAACCGTCCTAATGCCGTGACCCTTTAAAACAGTTCCTCATGTTGTGATGACCCCCAACCATAACATTATTATTATTATTATTTAGGGGGGTATTGAGATGTTTCTCTGTAGCTTTTGGAGGCTGTCCTGGAATTCACTCTGCTTCCTAAATGTTGGGATTAAGAGGCCTGATTCATCACCACATGGCCACAAAATTACTTTCAATGCTACTTCATTACTATAATTTTGCTGCTGTTATGAATCGTAATGTATGGTATTAGGCAGCCCCTGTGAAAGGGTCATTCGACCCCCCCCCAAAAAAAAGGCCATGACACACAGGTTGAGAACCACTGCTCTAGTCCTTTAAGAGAGGTTTTTTTTTTTTTTTTTTTTTGTTTTGTTTTTTTGTTTGTTTTTCCCCTTAAAAGTATGAGAAAAAAATGCAAAAGGACATTTCCTAAATTATGTGAACATTCTGGTAAAAGTGGTCAGGTTGGTCTTGAACTCAGAGACCTGCTGGAGTGCTACCATACCTGTTTTTTAATTTTCCTTTTAGTGTGTGTGAGTGTGTGTGTGCGTGCGCATGTTCCAGGGAGCCCACAATGTGGAGGTCAGGGGATAACTTGCAGGAGTCAGTTCTCTCCTTTCATCCTGAGGTTCTATGGATTGAATTCAGGTCCTCCAGTCATATCATCTGTCTTTGCTTGTCTTTCTAACAAGCTTAGCAGGAGATAAAAAAAACTTAAAAAAAAATTTTTTAGAGAGTTATTTGTATTCATATAGATGACTAGTCCTCACATATGTCTACCATGTATGTGCAGTAACCTCAGAGGATCTCTTAGAACTGGAGTTACATATTGTTGTTAGCCATGGGTGCTGGGAACTGAACATTGGTCCTCAGGAAGAACAGACAATGCTTTTACTACCAGACCAACTCTCCAGCCCAAATGTGATACTTTTAAGGATGTGCAATTTAGGAAAATTAGTAGACCACAAGACTTTCCACGTTCTGTTTTTATACGTGTTTAAAATTTTGATCCATATAAATGCCACCCTACCCCAGATAAATAAAATAGTCACCATAGTAATTTGTAGCAATGGAAAAATCTGAAAAGTGAAAAAGCTGCAGCTGGCAATGTGGACTCCAGCTTCTACCTGAAGACTCCTCTGGGAAACACACCCACGTGTCACATCCAAAGTGACTTTCCCTAAGCGTTCACAGCAACAGCACTTTGCTAATGAGATTACAAATGATGAAAATGTTCAACAGAGGCAAAGACATACAAGTTGTCTATTTGGCTGGATTAGACTCAACTATATATCCATTATACTGCAACTATTGCAACATATGGCAATCTGTATGTGAAAATATGAAGTCCAGCACTCAGGAGGCAGAGGTGGGCAGATCTCTTCAGAGAGAGTTCCAGGACAGTCAAGGCTGTTTCATGAAGAAACCCTGTCTTGAAAAAAACAAAAACAAATATGTATGTGCGTGTATTTTTAAAAAGTTCTGGCTAGCCAGATATGGTAGTGCACGACTTCAGAGGCAGGCAGATCTCTGTGACCTGCCTGGTCTACTGAGTGACCTCTAGGACAGCCAAGGCTCCACAGAGAAACTGTGCCCCAAAACATCAAAAACAAACCAACAGAAACAGCAAATGGATACAGACAATCTGATACTCGACTACTCTGTTGTTGCTTCTGGTTGAGACAGGATCTTCTGTAGCCTAGCTAGCCTCAACTGCTGCTGCTTCTGCACCACCTCCCAAGTGCTGGGAAGCAGAAGACCACCCACCACATGTGGCTTTAGGTAGTGCTGAGGAATGAGCCCCTGAACTAGACACCCAGCCCCAGAAAATTCTAACTGATAGAAAGTTGCTTAAGTTTCCTTTTTAAGTACCAACTTAAGGCCTACCTGAGATAGAAGCAAAAACATACTTTTTAAGCAGTAGCACAATCTTGAGCTAAGTATGAGAACTCTAAAAAAAATTCAAAAAAAAATTTTTTTAAGATTTCAATGAGAGACAGGCAATGCTCAAGAACATTATTAGACCAAAAGTCTGGGGTGTGAACACAGAAAATATTTAACAAGGGTAAGGTCAAACAGAGAAAGGACACACTCAAGAGGACACTGGTCTGGTAGTCTGAGAAGCCCCAGAAAATATAACTAGATAAAACCAAGCACTTAAAAGTGTATAGAAAATAAACAAGCCGTGGACAAAGATTTCAAGAGCTTTACGAAGAAAACTACAAAGGATCAAAATGGTGGGGCTGGGTTGTAGCTTAGTGAAGCCTGGTGGGCACAAAGCTCTGAATTTGCACATCTAAATGGCAAAATGGGGATAGCAGCATATGTCTTTAATACTATCACTCAATAAAGGGGAAGTAAAGGCAGGAGGATGTGAGTTCTAGGCCAGCTTATGCTACACACTGGGATCAAAATTCTCAACTACTAGAAGCTCAAACACAAGAAACCTCTTCAAAATCCTGATACAAACTCTGTCCTACCTATCACACCAGGTTTCACAATACATTTGCTACCCCAGCACTCTGATGGCCTAGGCAAGAATATCACAAGCCTAGCCTGGACTACGGAGCAAGACCAAGTGTCAAAACATGTTCTATTTAGCTGGGAGTTGTGGTACATACCCTTAATGCCAGCACTCCCCAGAGCTGCACAGTAAGACCTTGTATTTAAAAATAAGATAAAATAAAATCCTGCCTAAAACTCCAAACCCAACCAAACTATTAAGTTGGAGTGAGATCTGATTATGTATGTTTAAACAGGCCAGTCCTCAAAAATTTACCTCCAAGACATGCCTGTGGTTCCTGAACTTTGGATTAACCTTCTGTAGAGCAGTCAGATGAAAAGGGAGGGGTCCAAAGTCAGAAGTGAGCAGATCAGAGTTCAAACCTTAGCTATACAATTCAAGACCATTCTGGGCTACATTAAATTCAATATTCAAGCAACAACAAATTAGCTTCTAGAAGTAGGGTGTGTTGCATAAAAACAAAGAAGAAAACAACAGCAACACCACAAAACCAAGAACTAGAGAACAGGAACTTCAATATCACTCTGTAGGTTGAATAAGGGTGGCTGACTTACCCAGGAGATGGGCAAAATAGGGAGGGCTCCAAAAAACAAAAGAACTGACCAGGGAAACTAAGTGAGTGGATATACAAACAACAATACTGATAGTCTATGCCACAGAAATGAACACACATGTCCACAGAAAACCACATTCTCAGTTGCTTCTCTCCTAATAGCCAAAATGGAGAAAGAACCCAAAGGTCTGGCAGTTGACAAGGGAGTCAGCAAAATGAGCTGTACTGAAACACTATACTACAACAAGAATGAAACTGAACATGTGCTAAGTGAAAGAAACCACAGGCTCTTTCATGAAATGTTTAGGACAAACAACTCAAAAAGACAGAAAAATAAGCTGGGCGGTGGATGGCACACATCTTTGATCCCAGCACTTGGGAGGCAGAGGCAGGTGGATTTCTGTGAGTTTGTGGCCAGCCTGGTCTACAGAAACCTCAAAAACAATACAGAGAAACCCTGTCTCGAAAAACCAAAAAGACAGGAAATTAAAGCTGGGCTTGGAGCAACAGGTCTGCAACCCCAGTTATTCTGCAGGCTGAGACAGGTCAGCCTGAGCAACTGAGTGAGCCTGTTTCAAAATAAAACATAGAAATGGGCCTGGGAATATAGTTTAGTGATAGAGTAGTTGCCCTAGGTGCAGTTTCCAGTTCTTCAGCCTTCTCTGGAGAGAACAGTTGCCATTCATTTCTGACTCCTGTTTGGGCTATCTGGCTTTGGGTCCCTCCCTTTCCACTTGACAGCTCTGCCCCAGTTCCTGGCTCCTTTTATGGCCTTACCATCATTGCTGCCCTCTGCAGCATGGTGTCCATCCTGCACTGACTGCTCTTCTCGAAGCTCATATCTTCTTGTTATTACACTTCTCCTTTGACTATTCCAATTATCTTCTTGCATCTCATTCTTCATTGCCAGTTTGTGACCTTTGAATATATTTCCCATTTCCTACTCTGTGACTATTCCCCACTTAAGCCCACTGAAGACTACATTTTACCATCCCCATCCAGTTTCCTAGTATAGCTACCTTCTCAGCTTCCTCAAAGCTGTGCTCAAGGCCTCAATGGAATCTCACAATTCCACCTATGTACTGTCTTCAGGGCCAACCCTTCACAGAGTTCACACCCTTACTAAACCTAGAAGTTTCTTACCAACAGAGTTAAAAATTTCTTAACCCACGATAAGAGTTCTCTCTCTGCTTTGAAAGGCTTAACAGTTACCTTCTTAAAATTCCACACACGCTCACACAAAACAAAAAAACCTGTATCTAGAGCACAACTTAGTTCCACTCACCTCCTGGATCTCATTCACTATTTTCTTTTCTTTCTTTCTTTTTTTTATTCACTATGTTCTTATACATAATATTAATTACAAAAAAAATCTCTAGCAGCCTTTTATTTCTAAGGTAGCTTGGTTATTATTCTTTCATATGCTTATCAGTATCAAAGAGAATGACACTGATATTCTTCAAAAAGGCTACCTAATTTAAACTAGGTTATCTCAGTCTCTATAAAAAATAGGCCCATTTCATTATGTAGTATACTGCTAAAATTATTTATTCTACTTGTTCAACAGTATTGGGGATTGAACCAAGCACCACATGTCTGGTAAGCAATAGCTATTGTTGAGCTAGACCTCCAGCCTTCTTTCTACTTTTTATTTTGAGATGAGGGTTTCCCTTAATTGCTCAGGCCGGTCTTGGGACTTGAGACAACCCTTATGCCACAGCCTCTGGAGTATGAGACTGTAACTGTGTGCCACTCTGTTCACTCACGTTTGTCTCTGCAGTGCTGGGCACTGCACCAGGGCTTTGCATATCCCAGGCAAGCACCCAACCACAGAGCTATATTCCCAGCTCACTGACCATTAGTTTTACTCAAATGAAACAAAAACTTAAAGCTATGAGAGAGGAGACACTATTGGTCTTAGACTCACAGTTCCAAAAAGGACCTCCTTGAGGCAGGCATAAGATCTCTAGATTGTAAATTACCCCAAATTATACAAAAGTAAATACATCCGTATAACCTCTCTTCTTCCTCATCCTAGAAGCACATGGGCTTGTCACCCTGACCTAATCCAATCCTGCAAAGTATACCTAATCATTTAGTACCCTGTCCCAGGTATTCATACAGGCATTCCTTAGTGCCACAGTGAACACTCTCACTGTCCCAAGTGCTGTTCTAGGTGCAGAGAAATGTGGGAAGAAAAGGAAAGGTCCTTTTCCTGGTCATAGTAATATGCTATGGCAAATAGACTTGTTTCAAGGGACACTTCTGTCTCTAGACCGATGGCCTTTAGTCTGTCCAACTGGTTCTTCTTGTCTTTTAAGGGTCAATGGCTGCCTCCTTAGTGAGATCTTTCTGGTAAAGGAGCCTTCACCCAGCTTCCTCAACCCTTTCACTTACTGCCCTATGCAAACTTGAGCTACTGTATCCTCAGCACTGTAGCTCTCACCTCAACCCTATGTGGCCATAAAACACCATCTTTCCTATCTTCCAAAGCTCCTTACAAATGAGATCCCAAAGCCAGCACTTGAATTATTGCTCTTGAAGCAAGGAAAACATTTCCCAAACTTGGCATAGAGGCCCATAAAACTACTGACCAAGGATACATTTTATTTATACGTAGATTTAAGAATCTATAAAGATAGTATCAACCACTATGTAATTTAACATACTGAAAATTAAGACAAACAAAAGTCATTATAAAACATATGTTAAAAAAAAAACACATGAATTTCTTCTTGTGTCCCTGATAATAAGCTGTTCTATACCTACTTCTTACTGACTGTGGAGCACTTGGTAAGATAATGAACAGTCCTGGACTTCAGTCTCAGCACCTGGGAGGGGAGATGACCAGTGTAATGGTCATCTTTACCTGAGAGGGCTATTAGAGAATGTGTGTGAGTGCTTAACACTGTATTTTGCACCTGAGTGCTCAAAACACATTAGCTACTCTTGTGTTCCAAGAACTAGCCCCTCCCATTTGTTAACCCACCCTTGTGTTTAGCAATACACAGTGGAAGAATCTGTGGTTAAAAGTGGCACTTCGATTACAAGGTCTTGTCACACTGCCTGGATGACCAGAATAAAAAGAGCAAACCAAGAGGGAGGGGGTGGTGATATAAAAAACAAAACAGGAAAGGGGCAAACACTTTTTTTTTCCTACAGGAGAGAAACTTCTATGGGCTTCTTCATCTGCAAAATGAGGATGCAGCCATCATATTTGCCTGCAATGTTGTAGATTCTAGATGTAATAACACTCCCATAAACTGAGTCATTGGTTAGGAGTCCTGGACTCACTAAAGTGACCTTAGACAACACTCTTGTAAGAGAGAGAGAGAGAGAGAGAGAGAGAGAGAGAGAGAGAGAGAGAGAGAAACCTACTTCACAAGATTGTTCAAGGAATAAATGAAATAACGCAAAGTATTCGGGGTTGGGAATATCAAGAGCCCAACTACTGAGAATCACTAAATTACTAGTCTATTCATTGGACTTCACACTCTCAAAGGTGGAGTGGAAAGAAACTGATATTGGCTCAGGAACAGAAAGAACTGGTCTTTGTTAACCAGCATGATGACCGCAGGCAAGTCTGGGACCCTCTCCAAACCTTCGTTCCCGTGGCTGAAAAGTGGGAGAATTGCAAGAGAGGATCCCTGGGCTCCTACCAGTCCGTCCACTTCGCTGTAAAGGCTGCTGAAACAAAGGCCACCCGCTCCCTAGTCTGTACCCGATGGGCCACAACTCAAAATTCTTGCTGCTCAATTCCCTTTGCGGTGCGACAGCAGGAGCGCCCTGGTCTCCAGCCAAGGCCTCCGCACTCTGCCGTCTCTGCCCGCTCCATCAGTAACTTGCTTTAGCAGCTGTTGCCCAAAGTTTTCCAGAGCGCCTGGAGACCCGGCTGTCAGTCAATCGCAAAAAGAGCAGGGGCGTGGGGAGCCGAGCCTAGGAGCCAGTCCGGGAAATCCCGAAGCCGCTCCAGCGGCCAGGCAGGGAGTGACAGGTGCGACGCAGCACTGGACAAGCCAGAGCGCGCGTGTGGGCGCGCGAGGGAGGCGGCCGCCTGGCTTCCTCTTCTGGCAGCACTCCCGACGCCCCCAGCCCCGCTTCAGGCCCCGCGGCGCCCAGGACTCCTCAGCCTCCGGGAGCCCTGCGCCATGGCCCGGGCTCAGACTTTGAAGCAGGAAGAACTGGGAACCGCCGGGGCAGCCCGGCCCTCAGGTTCCTTCCCGCGTAAGCCAGGGCGGTCGCGGGGTGGGCGCACGCGCACCCGTGAGCGCCGCCGTAACCCCTTCCTCCCCGCGCGCCCCCCCCCCGCACTCCCACCCAGGCGCCACTCACCATCGATGTCCCCCAGAGTCAGCTCGTCGCCCAGCTCCGTGAGGGTGTCCATGGTCTCCAGACCGCCCAGCTCGCTGCTCTCGTCCATCGCCCAGCTTTACGCAGAGTCCCCCGTGAGATCCGGCTCAGGGAGTCGCGGAGGCGGTGCCGCCGCCACCGCCCATGACACCCGACAGCCCCCACCTGGTACCGCCTCACCGGCCCGTGCCAGCCGCCGCCATGTTTGAGCTGCGCCCCGACTCCACGGAAGGGGCGGGGCAGGATTCCCCCGCCCCGGGCCGCGCCCACTGCGGCCCCGCCCCTACCCTCCGCGCCTCCATGTTTGTTGTCAATGGGACCAGGCCCCGCTTAGCCAATCGGCGCGTGAAGCGGCTCGTGGGGTGATGGCGCGTCATCGATCAGCAGCTCAGATTTGCATAGAGGGACTCCGCCCCTCGCGGTCTCCAAGCACTAGCAGAAAGTAGCCGCCTAGTCCTCGACCCAGCCTTCCTTTGGTTTAAAGGAGCCACTACTTTCCCGTTGGGTCAGCTCCAGGAGCAACTTCGTCGACAGTCCGGGAATAGAAGGGTTAATGCACTGCTTCCCGGCGCTACCTACCACAACCCTCTTTACGTTGTGAGCACATTACGTCATTTTTCCAGTTGCCTCTCCCTCACCCTAGCCCTGGTAGAATCATAGTACCCCAACACTCAGGGATAGACCGTCACACTTTATTCCACCCAAGACTGGACAGGGTCTTGAATCTGGGCCTCAATCTTGGGAACCACATAATCATTGAAGGCCTTTAAACAAAGTCATTTGCCCAAGCTCTAGAGGTGGGACTCCGAGGATTCTGAAGCATCCCACTCCAGCAGTCAACTCAGTGTCATCTTACAGGTGGTCACATAATACACAAAGTTGCAAACTTCCAAGAATTTATCTCGAGGAAATAGATTAGTGTTCAAAGAAATGCTGGATAAATACATATACCCAAAGACAATCATCACAGAGTTCTCTGTAACTAGGGAAAACAAAGAAACCCAGGAAGGCACCATATAAATAACTTCCACACCGTAAATTACCATGGCATCCTTAGAAAATATGGAAAGGACATTAGAAAAAACATAAGTGTGTGTTTATTGACAGGAAAAAAGCTTTCATGGCATATATGGGAAAATCTTCCTGTGAGTGTGAGTCAGCTATTTTAGAGGCTGTAAAGAACATACAGGTTGTATAGAGAAACTTGTGGACCCATTAATCCACCTTTTGTCCCTGGGCTGGTTAAGCAACTGTCTTTAAGCCTCAGTTTTGTCATCTTCAAAATAGCGCAGGAACAACCCTGTAATTTTCACATTTATTTCTGTAGCAAGCAAACAGCTCTTAACTTGTAGGTGTTAAGAGTTGCAGCACTGAGGGGAAAGGTTTCCACAATGCAAGTGTTGCAGCTCTGAGGGGAAAGGTAACAAACCTCACAAGAGATTTATTGGCAAAGACACAAGAGTGTGGCTGGGAGAGGCATCAAAGAACTGAGCTGGAGGCAGGTTTTACATAGGGTTTCTTGGTGGGGATGGGGCAGGGGGTGGAGGTTTCCTGGTGGGATTCTGTGGCCTGATCTTGGACTGCTGCTGGTTTTTTTTTTTTTTTTTTTTTTTTTTTGGTAGGACAGAGTTTGGCCACCTGTGTCTTGAGGAGTTAAAAACTGCCCTTAGGGCCCTAAGAATAGTGTGTGGGGAAGGGGGCAGGACTTGGCCACTTGAGGGTGTGTGTGTAATAAAAACACTGAACATAAAAGTAACAGACAATGGTATGAGTGACCAAGAAAAAGAGGTGTGATGAGACTAACAAGGAACCTGACTTGTGATGTTAAGATTCTGGCCTGTGGCCAGCAAGGTGGTTCGGTGAACAGAGGTGATTGCCACTAAGCTGGATGACCCAAGTCCAAACCCTGGGACACAAAAAGTAGAGGGAACCAATTCCCATAACTTCTCTGTCCTTTATGTGTGTGCTTACCCAACTGGCCTGAAAAATGCCAGTTGAAATGAAGGCTCAGTAGAAATGGTGGGGGCTGAAGAGATGGCTCAGCCATAAAGAGCACTGACTACTCTTCCAAAGTCCTGAGTTCAATTCCCAGCTCCCCACATGGTGGTTCACAACCATCTGTAATGAGATCTGGTGCCCTCTTCTGGCATGGAGACACACATGCAATGTATACATAATAATAAATACATCTTTTTAAAAAAAGAAAAGAAATGGTTTGCAACACATGCCTTTTCTTTTGCCCCCCTTTTTTTTTTTTTTTTTTTTTTTTTTTTTTTTTAAGACAAGGTTTTATGTTGTCCTTGCTGGCCTTGAACTAGGTTTGTTGTCTTTTTTTTTTTTTTTCCTCTCTCAGCAAAACCCTGACATCTCCTTCTTGCCTTGCCCACATAACTGAATGTCTCTTCCAGTTGGCTCCCACTAGGAGGCCAGCCTGTTAGACTGCATAAGCCATTCCCTAGGACCTAGGTTGTTCATTTGAATGGACTGGACTAAGTGTTACATTGAGCTATCTACTGTGGTTTGGTTAGCTCTGTACATCATAGAACTATTTCCCACTGACTTCCTCTAAGAGCTCTGCTTTCAAGCTTCCTCCATCATCTTTCAGCTATCACTACCTCTAGGAAGCTTTCTGGCTGGATGAATCAATGGTAATGATGGTTGTAAGGTGGTAGTGGGGCAGATTTAAGTCTAGATGATTTGACTTCCATGAGGAAAAGAACAGAGAAGGCAAGCTAGGCCAAATACCTACTGCTTTAAAGAATAGGAGAGGGAAGACACTAGAAGAGCCAGAGCTGACTTTGACCAAGGACAGAGCTCAGAAAAACAATCCAGAAGGACCCTCCCCAAAAGCCCTCAGCATCTATCTGGACAGAGACTAGGGAGGGCAGAGGAAAATGGAGGGCTGAGGAAGGGAAGAAGGAACATCTAGCAATGGCTGTCAGCCCTAGAGACATCTAACAATGGCTGGAGACATTTTTACTTGTCCTAACTGTGGGACTGCTACTGGCATCAGGTGTGGCCAGGGATACTGCTAAATATCCACAGCACTCAGGATAACCTTCTCACACAACAGTGAAGTGATCCAAAATGGGGACAGTGACACTGTTGGGATACTCTGCCTTAAGAGATAATTAAGGGGTTCTCAGGGTCTCCTGGAGTGCCATGGACTGGACTTAGAAGACTGGAACATCCAAAACCACACTGTCACTGTTGCCAACATGAGCACCCCAAGCAATGGGCATGAGAAAATATACACACTCTGTTACCTAGGCCACTGCCACTACCTAAACACACAATTCAGTCACATAATTGAATCCCAGCTGCTGAGTGAGCTGGAGAAGCAAGTGCCCTCTCTCAAGTGATTTGTGTTTTTGTATTCTAAACACACCCACCCAACCACCACCAGACATGGTGATGCATGCCTTTAATCCTGGCACTCAGGAGGCATGTGGATCTCAGCTAGTTCAAAATCAGCCTGATCTACAAAGTGAGTTCGAGGACATTGAGAGCTACATAATGAGACCATGTCTCAAAGAAACAAAAAAATAAATAAACAAAAACATAGGTCAACAGCCAAGCTGTTCTAGTTCTGTAGAAGTTCTTCCTTCAGTTAAAGGAGGAAGCATTTTCCTTGCAAAGCCAGCAACTACAACCTCTCTCAAAGATGAAGTGAACAGGGAGGACCCTAATGGCTGGCTCTGGCCCCTAGTCCCACAAACACTAGCACAGGTTCAACAGATGATGGGTAGAACTCATCTTTTCAATAGACCAGTAAATCACAAACTCTAGTGTTGTCATCTCATATAAACCTCACAAGAATTTGGCTAGGTCATACAGCTGGAAAAGGACAGGGCTGGGAATGCAGCCCAGGTCTCTTGACCACTGTGTATCTACTTCTGCCCTACAGGGGAAACAAGCATTTGTGATGGGAAAACTTCTCCAGTCCTCATCCCAAATACTTCTCATCCCCCTTACTTTTCCTGAATGACCCTTGGGATGCAAGCTACTCTGGGCTCTTTCATGAAGCCTCCCCAACACCTGGTTTCCCTTTGCTATCCTGGCCAGTAGAAAGGATAGCCCCCAAGGAAATAGTTTAGAGCTTGGCAAAGGATTCAGACATCATCAAATTTATTTTACCAATGAAGGCACAGCACAGGGAAGGGAGAGAGTAGGCCAGGGTCAGTCAGGCTAAGACTGAGGTCTCACGAGCACCGTCAGTAAGAGGAAGAGTGGACTTGGAGGTAGGAGAATACCTGGGGAAGATGCTGGGATGATGGGTGTCTCCATGCCTTTAAGAGATACATTTTGGCTTGGCAAGATCAAAGAGGTGGAACTTTTAATTTCAACAGAGCCAAGGCAGCCACCTACCTTGGGATTCATGGAAATCAGGGTGCCCTCTGAGGGCTTAACTCCTTCCACAGCTTTCTGCCTATGGCCATGGGACTCTGCTTTAACCTCGAACTAGGAAGCCCACTGTCTGATCAATCCAGCTCACAGTAGCCCCATTACAAAGCACAGCCTCCTGTAACCTGTCCCCTACAGCCGCTCCCCACACAGAGGCAGTATCTTTTAGCAGCAGAGACAACAAGTTGTTTGTCCCCTGAACCAACTCAATGACTGTCCCCAGTTATCTGAGAACAGAGATCATGTTCTTTTAAGGTCTCCTTGAAATAAACACCCTCCCAGGACACTTTTTGGGTCCCCTTTCCAAACTGATCCCTCATGAAGGGCAGCAGTGACTGAAGAAGAAGTCTAAACCTGGCTCTTGCTTCTGTGCAATGCAAAGGCTTGGGGCTCCCTCCTGATGAAGCAGAAGCATATCCAGGCTGGTCCTGACATTTTTAAAAGCTACTAGTGCCCTTACAGCCTCCTCATCAGCCTTGGTGATGCCAATGAATTTGCTGGCGAAGCCAGCTGCAAGTATGGCATCTTCAGAGCCAGGTTCTGCTGCTTCCTCACAAAGGGCAGCAGCCAGTCTGCAGCCCTCACTTACCAAGAGGATCCGGACCAGGAGCCCCTTCAGCCAGCCTCCCCAACAGCTTCCCTGCAAGGTCCTGTCTGCAGAACAGTGTCCTCTCAAGGCTCCCTTGGTGTGCCCTAAGACCCCAGAAGCTCAGTCTTTTTGGCCAAGGTTCAGACACAGCTCCAGAGAACCCAGCAAACAGAGTCCCCATCTGGAAGTGGCTGGTGCTCACCATGGTGCTTGGTGCTGCTACACCACAGCCACATGGTTGTGCCTCTTCTGACTTTTGGCTGGCCTCTTGCTGATCTCTTAGGCCCCAAACTGCTCCAGGGCTACAACTCAGACTGGGATCTTGAGATTCTTGGGCCTTTCCGGATCTCTTTCCGCTTCTCCTCCTTCTTCCGGCGTTTTTCTTCTTCCCTCAAGGCCTTCTGGAAAGGGTCAGTGCTAGGAATGAACTGTGAAATGAGCAGACTAGATTTAGTCAAGAGTAGCAAAGAGTTTCCCTGAGATAAATCATGGAATGTAAAACAAGAAGGTTCCTGGAGAAGGCCCTGCCCTCAGAGAGTCCCAGACAAGGAATCAGATGAAAGGGCTCAGGGAAACTGCTGACTAGATCTTGAGATAATCAGGAGCTTGACAGGCAGACAGGAGATTCTAGGCATAGGAGACAGATGCCAGCCAAGGTGTGAACTGGAAAACAAATACTCTCTTCCAGGAAGAGGGAGCAGTATGGCTCTTGGAATACCTTCTTGACACTCTTCAGGAGGGAAGCAAGCTAGGAGTCCTAGACAACAGGTGCTGCTACCAGTAAATGAGGAACAGTCCCCAGGAGAGGAGCATATAGGAGCAAAATGGATCAGAAGTGAAAGAGATGGGAATGCCAGACAGGCAGAGATGGGAGAGGACAAGGATTTGAGGACAACTTCAACTTCAAGGTCACGACTCTTCTCACTTCATCCTTTCCAGAAGCTAACCCATAGCTTCTGTTGGTCTCTGTGGCTAAATAACTATCAAACCTGAATTGCTGTGTCTATTTGTCTCTGTAACCAATGGTTGGTTTCCATGACTACCCTCCTACAGACCTTTGCACAAGCTATGGTCTAGGCCCAGAATGCCCTTTCTAGTTCTGTCTACTTTGTCTCATTTGTTCCAACTCTGCTACCACTGCCCTTGGGACCTCTTCCATGGCTACCTCCTCACTGGCACCCTCTCTTCAGTTTTGTAGTAATTTACTCTTGTGTTTCTCCTTTGTGGTCACCTACTTTGTGCCTGTCATCTATAATAGCATGTTATATGAACATGGAATGTTGGTACTGGATGTAGTGGTCCACTATGTCCCACAACAGTCAATGTATATTTTTAATAAAATGAATGAATGGGCTCATTAGAATATACAACACAAAAGCATCCAAAACTCAGGTTGTGAGATATATTCTTAGGGTAAAAATGACAAGAATGATCAAGGTAAGCATTAAAAACAAACTAAGAGTGCCACCTTGTGGCATAACCTACCTGCCACATAAGTAGTCCCTGCCTCTGGGAAAAGGGGGATATCCCAAGAGTGGTCCAGAGACAGAAATGATGTTTTCAGGTCATTCAGCTAGTGGAATGCCCAACTAACAAGGACTAATACAACCAGGCAGCCCACTCACCTCCCAGATAGCTGTCATCCTTGTCTCCTAAGAGAGTCTCTTACTGAAAAGTCCATGCTAAATACAAAAAGTAGACAGGCTGGGGACCATTTGTATATTATGTGTAAAGCCCTGGGTTCAAGCCCCAGTCTGGGGGGGTGGGAAGGTGGGGCTAACAGGATCATTTCCAGAGTTGCTCCTATAGTCATATCTAAAAGCATATTATGATAATGTTACACTAAATTTAATCTGGAAGTTATCTGACTCAGCCTCCTGTGTGACAGAAGCATATATGACTGCAGGGTGAGAAGAGCCTACTTGCAGAAATTAAGCATCTCCCTAGGTTCCCCTTTGTGGCAAAAAGACTGTCTCCATGGCCCTGAGCACTTCTGCATGCGCTGACTGGGAACACCTAGAATCAAGGTCTTGCCCCGGGCTACCGATCAGGGTTATGATTAGAGCAAGCGCCTGGAGGCTGGGAAGAAGTGGCAGCTACTGTGATGGGGAAAACCCTATCCCCTACCCTTACTACATAGAACAGGCAATGGCTCAACAGGAATCTCAGAGGTTCTGCTAGATATAAATAGTCATGCATGGTTCACTGTGGTTCCACTAGCTTAAAAACTAAGGTGATGAAGAGAAATTAGTAAATGTTGCTGATGTGGCAATGAGTGGTGACATAAGTCTATAATCCCAGCACTTGGGAGGCAAGTGCAAGTAGATCAGTAGTTGAGGCTAGCCTGGGCTTCATGAGACACTATCTCAAAACAAATAAGGAAATAACAGAGAAACCCCAGGAAAATAGTTGCAGGTCTGTTTGCTATTTTTTCAAGGCCATGTGTCTCAAGTTGGCCCATGACTGGCAGCTGAAAACTATAGTCTTAATCAGTAAGAGTGGGTCACTGTTCTCAAACTGTCTGTGAAATCTATATGCGTTGATAAGGTTCCTTCCAGCAGCTTAGAGTCTGGGTACTAGTTAGATACTCATATAACCAACTCCCAGTAAAAAACCATGGCACTAGGTCTCTAGTGAGTTGGCAAAGGAAGCTCACACATGTTACAACCTGCTGCTGGGGGAATTAAATATATCTGTGACCCTGGGAAAGAATGCTGAAAGCTAGCTTCCCTGCATTTTGTCCCAAGTGTCAAGGCTAGTGTTAAATTCTGGAGCTCAAGTGATAGTCCTAGTCAACCATCCAAATAGCGGGGATCACATGTGTGCCACCGCAATTGGCCAACAGGTCTCTATAACCTTGGAAGAACTCCCTTGTCCCACTCATATCTGAACCTCTGAGAGGTCTAGGTGACAAAAAAGAGAAATTATAGGTATCAGGATGAGACCCGTGAATAATTCAGCAATGACTCAAGACTCTAGAAAGTATAGAGAGCCATACAGTGGCTCTAACCGTCACAAGGTGTGTAATTCCCATCCACATTAACACAGTCAATACTGTGAACTAGTCTGTGTCCACACCTCAGAGTACCTATGCACACACAAAGGATGGTGTAACCTTATTTTATTCTCATGGATAAACTATTTTTTTTAATTCCTTCCCCCACTCCAGATAGAGCTTTTCTGTGTAACCCCAGCTGTCCTGGTACTCATTCTGTAGATCAGGCTGGCTTTGAACTCAGAGATTCACCTGCCTCTGTCTCCCGAGTACCAAGATTAAAGGCATTCGCCAACCCCACATGGCCTCTCTTTTATTCCTAATGCCTCAGCAGCTTAGATTATACCACACAGGCAACTGAGGCTAAAATTCTGCAGTTAAATAAATGCCTTCAGTGTACTGAAATTCAAACAATGTACTGAAGACTTAAAAGTGTTAAGTGGAAGAGAAAGGGCCACGGGAATGTCTATCCATAGTGGATGACTGTTGCTTTGGGCCCATCTATTGCTTCCTATAATTATTAACAAATGCATTAAATGAGATTGGCAGGTAAAAAAAAATCTAAATTTTAGGTGGATGCAACAGATAATACATTGATAGTTCAAAATGAAGCACACTAATCCACCCAAGTCTTGGTTGAGTCAGGGACCCTGGAGAGCATGATAACTGCAGTCAGTTCTGCAAGATGGATTCACCCCGGTACTCAGAATAGCCAGGTGTGGTGGCTCATGCCCATAATCTCAGTACTCAGAAGGATTGCTAAAGCAGAAATGTGGAGTTTAAGGTCAACTGGAGTTATAGAGTAAGACTCTCAAAAATCAAATCAACAATCAAAAACCAATGCATCTGACTACAGCCTCAATAAATGACATGAAACAAACTGAATGGATTCAGTCACTGCCTCTCAGTAACATTAATCTCAGGCAGTAGGCTATGGAACAAGCAATTTGCAATGGTGCTGGGCACTTTCCTATGTTCTTGCTGAGCAAACTAATAATGCAAAATCTGGTAAGTTCTCTTATTTGGTTGATTTTATTTTTGTTTTGTTTTAAGGCAATTTTAATTCAGGTTGGCCTCAAATTCACTATAGTCAAGGTGGTCTCTTGGTCCAGCCCCTTCTAGCAACTTTACCAGACCATTTTTCTTTTCTTTCCTTTTCTTTTCTTCCTTTCTTCTTTCCTTCCTTCCTTTCTCCCTTCCTTCTTTTCTTTTTTCTTTTTTTTTTTTTTTTTTTTTTTTTTTGGTTTTCCAAAACAAGGGTTCTCTGTATTGCTTTGGAGGCTGTCCTAAAACTCGCTCAGTAGACCAGGCTGACCTCAAATTCACAGAGATCTACCTGCCTCTGCCTCCCGAGTGCTGGAACTAAAGGCATGTGCCACCATTGCTCAGCCCAGACCATTTTTCAGGACTATTTTTGCAGAGAGACTAATCTTGGAAGGATGAGGTATCTTTCCCTGACAAAGCATAGACCTGTTTAATTCACTATAAAGAGAGATGTCAAACTTTCCAAGCACAGTGGTCTGCAGGTATAATACAAACCCACTGCATGCATAGCATCTTCCTGGCCTTCCTTGTAAAGACCTGGAAGAATAAGGGTACCCAAGAGGATGAGCCCAAAAGTCTAGTTACTGCCTTTGCTGCATTGAAGAGCATCTATGACCTGAGGGCATCTATAAACAGTAGAAGGCTACTTTGTCAGCCTTAGGCCCATCAGACTCAACACTCCTCTCTACACAGTTGTCAGTCCTAGTTCCCTAGGCAAAGGAGAGGCCTTTCCTTCCCATCCTTCCTGGCCCTGCCCTGCTCCCTTTGATCCCTTCCTCCCTATATGTGTCACCATCTGTCTTCTCCAACTGCAGCTGTTAGCCCCCAGAGCCAATTTTAGAGCCCTAGATTAAAGGCATGTGTAGGAGTAAGAATAGAAGCCCCAGTGTACCAGTGTCAGAGGCTCAGGGCAGGGAAGAACATGATCTGACCTCACCTGGTCACCCTGACACTCACAACTTGGGGTATATATTTTACAATGAGATAAAGATGCTCACAGCCTCAAGAATCACCCCCAATCTCCATTCCAACCCCAGCTATGGTCCCCATTCAGGGAAGAACAATGACTTGTCAAAACCTTCAGTGACCTGAGTAATGGTTTCTGGATTGGTATTCATTGCATTTTCTGGTTCCAAGTTCAGAGCTCTCACAGTCTACCCTAAGCCTTAGCCCCTGCAGACCCAGCAGCTCACCTCTGTCCGGTCTATTTTAAATGGGTTCTGGAAGTCAGAGTCTTTCTCACTGATCCCCAGCTCCTGGGCCATCTGTGGATGAGAAAGCTAGTCATGTTCTTCTGCCTTCTGTTCCCCGATTAACAGAAAACCATGCAGGGACTTAAGCCTCAGACCCCAGGCAGATGTGGGACAGAAACAATCCCTAGGGATCCTCCAAGTCAGCACAGAATGCCTTGAATTAGGCCTCCATGACCCAAAGTGCCCTGAAACGCACAAACAAGGATAACCGACAGGACCAACCACAGACAGGTTAGAGGTTCCCAGCCCTCTTACCAGTCCTTACCAGGTTGAGGATGGGTGAGTGGGGCCCCTGGTCAAAGACACCTGTCTGATTGCAGAAGCTGATGCCCCACCGGATGAGGAGGTTCCAGTTGGAATTATGGTCAAAGTAGTGGTGTACTATCTTTGGGAAGCGCAGAACCACATCACCAAAGAATGCTGTGTTCTCTACCACGTGGGAGAAAGCTGGCAAGAGAATCTTAGTGAGTCATCAGGGTAGTTGCTCTTCTCTTGTCCACCCAGCTGGCCACAGACCTCCTCCAAGAATGTAGGCATCACTAAACCCACACATCAGAGAAGGACCAGCACCTACTGATCACAGACTGCTCATCCCATGTGCAGTATGCACTAGGGCCTTATCCCCCACTGATGGACTTTAGGGGGAAAGAGTACTGCTGCTCCTATTTTATAGAATGTGTCGGTTAGGTGTTTGTTTTGTTTGTTAATTTTTTTCTTTTTCAATTTTCAATCTGACATAAACTGGAGTCATCTGGGGAAGGAAACTTTAATCAGAGAATTGCTTCCATCTGATTGTGGGCTTTTTCTTTTCTTTTCCTTTTTTTTTTTTTTTTTTGGAGACAATGTTTCTCTGTAGCTTTGGAACCTGTCCTGGAACTCACTCTGTAGCTCAGCTTGGCCTCTAACTCAAAGATCTGCCTGCCTCTGCCTCCCAAGTGCTGGCACTAAAGGCGTGTGCCACAGCCTGGCTACTGTGGAGCATTTTCTTGATGGATGATTAACATGAGGGGGACCCAGCCTACTGTGGGTACTTCCACTATCAGCTTATATAAGAAAGCAGGCTGAGCAAATCATGTGGAACAAGCCAGTAAGCAGCTCTCTTCCATGGTCTCGGTGTCAGTTCCTGTGTTAGCTTCCCTCGATGACAGACAGCAACCTGTGAGCAAAAGAAACCCTATTCTTCCTAGTTGATTTCAGTCAAGGTGTTTATCACAGAAACAGCAACAAACCAGGACACAGTTAGAAGACTGAGGCGTAGTGACAAATGAGTGTCAAACCAAGGCGCAGACCTGGGTGTATGTTCAGACACACATGTTGCACTGGCACTCACAGCAGTACATCAGTCAATAAAAAACCAGGGCTCATGAGTTCAAGGTCATCCTTGGCTATAGAATCATGGGGTCAGCCTGGGATACATAAAATCCTAGGTATTCCCCTTGTTTTGAAAAAATATTGGTTTACTTTGTGAATCAGAGATGGGCACTGTTTTATACAAAGATGCTTTAGCCATGCAGCCAAGTCTCTAGAGCAGTGACTTGGTGTTAGCTGTCTGTGCAGGGTCAGTTCTGTCAGGATGGCCAGCAAGAAGCTCAAAGTTGTAGTGTTTTTAAAAAAAAAATATTCTTTCCATTTGATTTTCTTTTTGCTTGACAGGGGGTTTTATGTAGCCCAAATGGGACAGAGACTTATTATGTAACCAAGGATAACCTTGAACTCCTGATCCTGCCTCTACCCACCAAGTGCTGGGATTACAGGGGTGCACACTTGATGGGGGATGCCCTTCTGTATAATGTGAATATATGTTTCTCTTATTGGTTGATGAATAAAGCTGTTTCCGCCAATATACAGGCAGGATTTAGCCAGGTTGGAAATCCAAACAGGGATAGAAAAAGGTAATAGATGGAGTCAGGGAGATGCCATGTAGCTGCCCAGGAAGCAAGAGGTCTAGGCATTACTAGTAAGCCAAGACCACATGAAGATACACAGATTAATAGAAATGGGTTAATAATTAAGAGAGAGCTAGCCAATAAGAAGCCTGAGCCATCAGTCAAACGGTTTATAATTAATGGAAGTCTCTGTGTATTTATTTGGGACTAAATGGCTGCAGGATTGGGCAAGACAGAAACTTCCATCAACACACACCATAACTAAACTTAATTTTCTGTTAAGTGCTTACTCTCTCTCTCTTTCAATAGTGTCTTTGTGTGGCCAAAGGCTAGCCTAAAACTCAGTACATAGCTCAGGTTGGCCTTGAATTCACGATCTTCCTTCTAAAAGTTAGGATTATAGGTATGCAACACCACTCCTGGCTTACTTTGAAATTGCCTAGACTTATTTGCTACAACATAAAACTCCTTCACCCTGCTCTCTCTAATGCATTGTTATCTAAACCAGGAAATTAACAACAATATATTAACTTAGCTATAGCTATTTGACATTTGAATTTAGTCAGTTTTCCCACAAATGTCCTTCCTCTAATGAAGTCAACAGATCAGTTTACACTGGGGCTAGAGTGTTCATTCTAATTACAGATAAGAGCCATATCTTCACTCCTAGAGTAGAGGGGACCCAGACAGCCCTGCCTAGCACCAGCTGGGCATTGCAGGCAGAAACCAACATGTGGGGGCCATGGACCCATGGACTTAGAGTAATTTTGACACTCAGAGAACGGAAGAGTAAGTGCTTCTGAGAGGGGTGCCAAGGCAAATAACTTTTTCTCCTCCAAATGGAAAGCAGTAGCAACTCACAGGCACAAGGGGTGACCCCTATAAAAGTTTTCATTCACACACAACCCATTCCCTCCTCTCAGTGACTCTAAGAACTGCTATTGCTAACAGTTGTCACTGGTTAGAACAGGCTTTTAATCCCAGCACTCAGGAGCCACAGGCAGGCAGATCTCAATAAAATTTGGAGCCAACCTGTTCTACATATCAAGTTCTAGGATAGCCACATTTACATAGTGA
This sequence comes from Phodopus roborovskii, assembly GCF_943737965.1. NCBI lineage: Eukaryota > Metazoa > Chordata > Mammalia > Rodentia > Cricetidae > Phodopus > Phodopus roborovskii. Next base: position 6,585,055 of record NW_026126459.1, on the reverse strand, counting down.
GAAAAAACAAAGATGTGATCTGATAGTAGGCATGAGTGAGGAGGAACTACCATTGAAGATAATTTCTTGCAAGAGGGGACAAAGGGACATGAAACATCCCTACATCTGACTTGTTTTTCTCATCTTGTCTGAAAAGAGACTAAGGGGTTTGAGTTTTTCACTCTAGTAGCAAAGAGTGCTGGCAGTCACACTGACTCAGCTATTTAACGAGCCTCAGTCATTTCTCCTTTTAACAGCAACAACTCCTATTTGCCTTCCCAAAGTGACTGGCAGACTCTGCCCTGGCCCTTGGCATGGTAGTAGGCAGACTCTTTTCTGGTTCCTCTGTCCTAAGCACAGGATAGCATAAAGAAGAATGTGCTAAGGACAGAGAAATTGGCTACAGACCCCAGAGATGTTTACAAAACCACAAACTAGGCCCTTATCTACTCTAAGCCAACTACTCAGGTATTACATGAGGATATTCCCAGAGGACAAATGACAAGAACAGAGAAAGACCATCTGGAGAATGCCAGGGTGGTAGGAAGCAAAGTGAACTGTTGGAGAGACCATACCATCCTTCAGCTTCTCGTCCTGGGGGAAGGGCCCATCTGGGAGCACATCGGCAGCAGTGAGCACTGTCCTGGAGTCCTCCAGCACCTGAAGGAACCCCATGTTGGCTAAGTGGCTTTGTGGTGGCCTTCACACCCTAGCTCCAGCCCCAGTTACCTGACTCCCACTCCAACTCCCTCATTGAACACTATCCTCTCAGAGAACTCCAACTCATCCATCAGTGCACAAATCAGAGCCCTGTCCTGCTGTGAGCTTCCCTGTTCCCTGACACACCTTAAAGAGTCCCTTAAGCATGACATCAAGGATCTTGTACTGCTGGTGAATGTCATTCAACTGCGCCAGGTTCTTCAGTGCCAACAACTGTTCCCGCCGCTTCACCTCAAACATCTTCTTGTCTGAGCACCATTAAGTTAAGGCACTAGCAGAAAAGCCCTACCTGGACAACCCAATGGCCTTGACTCAGAGGGTCCCTTCCTAACCTGTGCCACTAAAAACCTTGGATAGCCACGTTGGGACGCCCCTGGGAAGAGATGGACTGTTATGAAGTATACAGGTCCTGTAATGTACCATATCTCCAAATCTCAGAGACTCCATACCCAGAAAAGAGCTGAAACCCAACACTCCAAGTCCTGGCACCTCCCCTCCCATTCCTGTGTCTTCCTGTCATCTCTCATAAATCATTCATTGTTCCAGGACCTCCAGTAATCTGTTTAAACTAACCTCTCAACCTGAGATGCCCCCACCATTCTCCCAGAGTTTCTATCCTCAGGACCTTGCTCAGAAGGTCCATAGTACAGTGTTTCTTCCAAGACCTCCTGTATCCACCCAAGCCTCCATCACAGAGAACAAAGGCCATTCATTTGGATGTTGTGGTTTATATGAAAATGATCCCCATGTTTGATTCAGTTTGATGGACCCTTTAGGAAGGATTAGGAGGTGAAATCATTATCTTGTTAGAGGTGTGTCACTGGCGGTGGGCTTTGAGGTTTCAAAAGCCTACACCAGACCCAGTCTCTTTCTCTCTGCTCCTGCCTACAGATCAGATATTAGCTCTCATGTACTGCTTCAGCACCATGCTACCCATCATGATCATCAAGGACTAGCCCTCTGAAACTGTAAGCAAGCCCTCAATTAAATGCAGCCTTGGTCATGGTTTCTCTTCACAGCCACGGAACAGTACACATGCTTTCTCCTTCTAGCTCTGTGGATGTCTCAAAACCAAGGTAGCCTTGTCTCATCCTTGTATTGGCAAAGTATGGTTCAAAGGACAAATATCAAGATAAGCTAATAATCCAGAGCTCCAGAGGACCCGCCCCAGGCCTCACCAGCCAGGCACTATACACCTACACTCCTTACTAGGCCTTTGCCAATCTGAGAGATGGGCCTAAACTTCAGCTTACAGGGAACTGGCTCAGGAGAAGACTGACTTGCTAACAGTCTGGCTAGAGCTTGTCTCCTCCTACCTCCCATTCTTTGCAACTCTGTCTGCTCATCCCTGGAATTCCCCCCAAGGAGTTATGGGCACTGAGAGATCTCATTTACCAGCTCTTCAAGGACAGCACTCACTCACCCTACCCAATCCCCAAAAAGATACAAATCTTGAGGCTCGGGTCCAGGGTGGTCTTTAGGGTGCCTGTAATTTCTGTGCCAAACAACAGGACAAAGAAGGACACCAGGAACTGAAGGAGGTTCATATCTGAGACTCTGGAGCTAGAGGAGTAAACCAAAGAAGGCTAGTGAGTTCAGTGAAAAAAATCAACTTCCCCAGACATGGCCCAACCTCCAAATACCAAGAACCCAGCTTCAGGAGGCCCTGAAGATATAGCCAGGGCTAGTAATGAACTTGAACACAAAACAGGCCTATGGGATTGCAGGAAAGAGGAAGAGAGACCTTAGCAATGCTTACAATGCACAAGGATGAACTGAGCCTAGAGCTCAAAGTTAGAGTCTTGACCACAGCTGCCTTTGTTACTGGGCAATTGACCCAGCTCTCTAAACCATAGCTTTCTTACCTGTAAAATGGGGCTAAGGAGGTCTCTTTCCTGATGCAGAAAGGTGGGTCTGGATGATGTATTATGTCTGAAGGAAGGGGCTGGTCAATGGCCTTCCTCTCAATTCCCAACCACAGCCTCCTAGGAGAGTATCAACCAGGAAGACTCAGGCAGTGAAAAAGTATGCAAAACTTGTGTGGTTTCCCTCCTTCCACAACTACTTCTAACATCAGAAAGAAAGGACAGGGGGGAAGGGGGGAAGCATGGCAGTCTTCGGTGATACCACTCACTCACTTGGGAACCACAGGAGCCACTGGCAACATCTATGCCTATTCCAACAGCCCACAAGTATCAACTAAGTACAGTTGCAGACAATTCTAGAGCTGGGAACACACACACAATAAGTATGGCAAGCCAAACAGACCATACTTCATTCCTTGTGTAGGTAAGAGACAATCAACAAACATACAAATATATATAATAATAATTTTTTAAAAAAGACAGTACTAGGGAGGTGATTTGGTTGGTATAGTTGGAAACATGAGGACCTGAGTTTGATCCCCAGCATCTACGTACAAGCTGGGCACAGTGCATGTTTGTGGTCCTAGAGTTGGAGGCAGAACTATTCCTGGAGCTCACTGGCCAACTAGTCTGGCTGAATCTAGGAGCTACAGGTTCAGTGAAAGACCTTGTCTCAAAAAATAGGGTACAGTACAATTAAGGAAAACATTTAATATTGACTCTGGCTTCCACATGCACACACGGAGGTGTACAGACATGAATACATACACAATTTAAAAAGAAAATGAGAGAAAGCTGATCAGGTACAATAGGCAGGAGAACTTCCTTAAGTTTGAGACCAATCTAGGCTACATGGTGAGATCTTGTCTAAAACTCCAAAGTGGATAGAATGGGGGTGGAAGACAAAAGTCAAGGGGAGACCTCATATTCAGATACCCAGTTTTACTAATGTGGGAACTGAGGGACAAAAATAAACAATTAAATGAATGAATGAAGTGGCTGTTCAGAGCTTCACAGTTGTTCCTACACTGAGGCAAAATCCGATGCTCAATTCACTGCTCTTGTCTCTAAGCAAAGGACACCTCATATCAAAGCTGGCCACACCCCACCCCCAGAGTTTTAGTTGCTCAGTGAGAGGCCATTAGAATTCTGCCTGATGTAAATGGGACAGCTGAAACCTAGGGAAGAACTCCAAGATCACCCAAGACTCCTCTCCCTTCGATTCACTTTCTAGGACCCAAAGGAACCTGAACCAGGCCACAGAAAAACTAAGGTAAACAGAAATTTACCAGACAAATGAACTCAAGCGAGGCAAACGTGAAAAAAAGAAGCGGACTGTGGTGACAGGTTTGGTTTTCTTTACTGGAACTCTACTACACGGCCTCTAAACCTCGCTTCTGTCCCGAGCGTCCCCAGAGCTCTTCCAGTCTCAGCAAGAGACTCGGAACTAGAGCTAGTGGTAGTGGGCGACAGCTGGCTAGTTCCAAGTGTTGGGGCTTCCGAGGGGCTAGCGAGCCCTTGTAAGAGGTGTCTTGACACCCGGACGCAGAGCGGAGAGCTCAACACTTCCCTCCTAAGAAGCTGACACTACAGCCCGGCAACCCCGCCACCACCTACCCCGGCCGGCGGCGCAAAAAGGTGAGGGCAGTCCCTCAACGAGCTCAACTGCCGGAAGTAACCAACTCTGGTGAAACCGCGGAACTCCAGAGCACCTAGCCAGCCGCACTAGGAGATCGACCAGTGGCCGTCCCACCCACTGCGCTGCTCCGAACCAATGATATCGGGCCGCGACCCACTGCGCTCCCCTGACTTCACTTCCGGCCACGCCCCTGCTGGGTTCGGGTGCCTATCGCTGCAGCTGTCCTCCCAGGCGCGGTTCAGGCGAAGGCGTCTTGAATTTTGGCACGGCGGATCTTGTTTCTGGTCGAGTTGGAGGAAGTTAAGCTGCGGTGGGGCCTTTACCTTGCTTAAAGGGCGTCAGCAAGCCCAGGCCCGAAACCCTGGCTGCCCGGGCAATATAAGTGCGGTGACTGATGTCTCATCTCAAGTCTTGTTTAAACCGCAGTTCATAAGATCCAAAGAACTTTAACTAGCAGAATCCGTAGCGCGGAACGCGGGCACCCCCTACTTGCCCTTCCAGTCCATTAATGTCTAAACCAGAGTTCTCCACCTATTCATACATCTTCAGTTTTGCTCGGGGGTGGGGGTTTTGGGGCGGGGGTGTCAGGACAGCTAGGTCTGGGGAAAACAGGTGGAGAGACCAGTTAGAGCACAAAGGCCCAGGCTGGGCTGCTACACAAAACGGGTGTGGGCAGAGTTGTGGGCCAGCAGCCAGCAACCGTAGATGTTAAATGACCTCTTGCCCATGTGGGTAGAGAAAAGGGCTTTGAGAGGGCTGGCTTGAGCCAGGGGAGCTGAGGCAGATTTGCTCAGTGAGGCAGACTGAGGGTTTGATTTTCTTTGTCTTGAGATTTATACCTCTCCCCATGACCACTGAGGTAAAGTACCTCTCAGAGTTCGAGGTAAAGTACCTCTCAGAGTTCCAAGCACAAAACTCTTCTCTACCCTCGCAGCTCAAGGTCCTCTTCATGTTCTATATGGAACAACAAGGAGGACTCCGCACATGCTCCTTAAATGCTGTCAGTCTCCACTCTGTCTCTCTCCATCCTTTGTTGAAACAACCCAGTGTCCAACTGACTAGCTGAGGAACAAGTTCCAGAAAGATGAGTTAAGAATGAAAGTCCACACAGGAATATGAACCAAGTTTTATTTCCCAATTCCATTTCCATTGTGGAGTAAAACAGCTACAGACGAAGGACTGAGGTTGTCATTTTTCCATCAACAATTGTCCTGAATTTGTTTACAGGTCTCAACTTCTGTTTTTGGGCCTTGATGTCCTTAAGGCTCAGCCTCTGATGTGGGACAGGGAAACAGATACACCTCCAAGGCAGCTGGCATGAAACATGAGAGGGAATAAAAGAGAAATGGAACTAAAGGAATAGGGAGGGGATATCACACTACCAGAGCCCCAACAGAGCAAGGACAGTCAGATAAGAGCATGGATGCAGGGCTGGAGAGATGGCTCGGCAGTTAAGAGCACTGGATGTTCTTCCAGAACTCAGGTTCAATTCCCAGCACCTACATGGTGGCTCACAACTGTCTGTAACTCCAATTCCAGGGGATCTGATGCCCTCACACATACATACATACATGCAGGCATAATCCCAATGCACATAAAATTTTTTTTTAAAAAAAAGAGAATGGATACTTCTAAAATTGGTGGCATGGATTCCAAATTTGGAACTAAGCAGTTGCTAATATACCAGAGTACTGTTTCGTGAAAGGAGAAAGAATAGCAAAGGAGTAGCCAGTATGGGTTAAAAGTGTTCCTTCTCCATACACAGAGGTATTATAATATCTCCAGCACATCATAATCTAGGGAACTGTAGTTACCAGAACAGCTAGGCTTTAAAGCTTTGCCCATCTCCCCCTCTCATCCCCCCCACCACACACACACTTTTCAAGACATGGTTTCATGGTTTTTCTGTGTAACAGCTCTGGCTGTCCTGGAACTCAGTTTGTAAACTAGGCAGGCCTCAAACTCAGAGCTCCACCTGCCTCTGCCTTCTGAGTGCTGGGATTAAAGGTGTGTGGCACTACCACCTAGCAAATCAATCACTCTCTCTTCCTCTACAACAAGGTGTTGCTATGAAGCCCAGGCTGCATGAAAAGTTAAGATCCTCTTGCCTCAGCTTCCTGAGTTCTGGGGTTTACAGGTATGTGCTATCATTACTGGTCTCAACCCTAGGCTTCCTTAGGGACTTGGCAGTCATCAGCCCTCCCTACTTGGACTGGGAGAAAGCAGAATGCTACAGCCTCCACGGCCTTAGTGATGTTGCCCAGGCCAAAGTCCCCAAATGCAAGAAAGGATACAGCATATCTTCAAGGGGTGGCTGGGCTGGGAAGGTGCTGGAGCAAAGGTCCTCCAAGGAGGCCTGCAAAGTCTGGATTGTCTTTCGGTCAGTCAGGAGACCCATACTCTGGACCTGTAGGAGAAGGGACAGGAGAGACAGACCCTCTCTAACTGTCCCCCACCATCCATATTCTTGACTTCCCAATCACTTAAGTGATCAGAGCTTCCCCTCTCCACAAAGAAGATGGTCTTGAGGTTCTAGCCTCGTACAACTGCATAGCATCCTTTCCCCATTCACCTGCAGGAAGAAGCCATGCAGAGCCTGGAGTGTATCATTTGGGAGAGTTGACAGATCCACCAAAGCTGCACCTTGCAAAATACGACTCACCTCTTCATCAGACAGGATGTTGCTGCTCTGGTACTGCACAAACTAGCACAGAAGAGAAGCCCCAAATATCCATAATTAGAGGAGATGCCATCTCTGTTCCCAGAACTGAGCCAGGAACACTGTTCTAAAGTGTAGGGTCCTGCTTTTAAGCGCTACACTGGTGGGAATGGGTGGGAATGTCTCATGGGGGAGCACAGCACATGAGGTAGACTGAGATCCTGAGAGAGCTGGCTTCGGGGATTTCTTCATCAGGCTCCCTCCTCCCCTAGCCTTGTACAGCCAAGATGAACTGAGTGTGGTTCCTCTAACTTCCCTATGTGCTCTTGACCTACCCTCACCTCCCTTACTAGAATACTGTCTCCTTCTGCCTACTGATCCTTCAAGCTTCAGCTGAAACATTACCTACAGGTCACAAAAGCAATTACTTTTCTCTGTGTGTCACCTCTGATTTATTTCTGGGTGGCCTTCACTGTCATCCATGAGTTTGTTCCTCTGTTCTTTATTCAACAAAAATTATTATGTGCCAAATACTCTATCACTCAAAATATCAAACATAACTATTCATTTACTTGTCTTTCTCCTTTTCTAGAATGAGGGACCTCTGGAGGCAGAGTATGTGGCTCTGCCATATCCTTGGTACCTAGACCCTGGTCATTGTTTCATGAAAGAAATAAGAGAAAATGTGTCATAAGGTTATATGCAATTATTCACAGGAAATCCCTGGGTAGGTCTCTTGTAGGGTGAAGGCTACCCAATTCCTCTGCTCCTTGAAGATTAGAATCATCTAAATACCATTGTGTTTTGACCTTTTTTAGTACCACCTGTTGATATCTTCCAGCCTTAGGGCCATCCTTTCCGCACTTACCAAGGTCATAAGTTTCAGTATATCAGGTCTGAGGAAGGAATTCTCTCCAGCATCCAAGAGGGTGAACAGCAAAAATCGATTCCAGGGCTGGGAGGCCACATGGAATGCTGCAAGAAAGATCAGTCCTCAGGTGGTTAATGCTGTTCTTCCAGAACCCAGGAGTATGCCCAAAAAAAGGAGTTTCACCTATTGGCTTAAAGTAAAATAAAAAGGTGCTCAGCTGCAGGCAGGCTGGATTTATGAGGTCTCTTGCCTGGACTTCTACCCACCTATATGGACTCTCAGTGAAAAAGTCTATCTTGAGGCTATGAGAGGTAGACAACTGGAAGATCTCTGCTACTTAGGAGCATTATGACCATGGTTAGGTAGATCACTTGAACACTCTCATACTCAGTGCCCACATCTGTACAATGAGCATGACAGTGTCCTTTGCAGTGTTGTTAAAGCACTGGAGTGGTAAGATAACAGGAGTTGATCCCTTCCAATCTTGATCATGGGAAAATGAGAGAATAAAAGAAGGTTTCTACCAATGTCTGGGCTCCTGGCATGCAGGTAGTCAAGCAAGGCTTCCAGACAGCCAACACAAGCTTGAGATAACAGAGGGTCTTTCTGGAAAACAAAACAAAACAGAAAAACAAAAGCAGAATTAGGGTCAGGATTCATTTGTTTTTCTGAGACAGGATCTCATGTAGTCCAGACTGGCTCCAAACTCCAGGAGATAGATAGATAGATAAATAGATAGATAGATAGATAGATAGATAGATAGATAGATAGAGTTGGTTTTGGTTATTTAGATTTTATTTTTTCAGATACGGAATACATTCCTATGGATAACTTTAAAAAGCTTGTTAGCTGCCATGCATTGGTGGCACATACCTTTAGTCCGAGCACTCAAGAGGCAGAGGCAGATGGATCTCTGTGAGTTCAAGGCCAGCCTGATCTACAGAGTGAGTTCCGAGACAGGATCCAAAACTACACAGAGAAACCCTGTCTCAAAAAACAACCAAAAAGAAAGGAAGAAAGAAAGAAAGAGCTTATTAGATTCGTTGCTGTGGTGATATATTGTTTATGATTTACTAAAGCTTGACTGAGGATTCAGAAAGCAAAGTCAGACACAATCCTAGGACTCCAGATTAAAAGGTAGATGGATCTCTGCAAGTCCAAGGCCACCCAGATCTACATAAGACATATATAGTCCCACCCAGCTCATGTCTTTGATCCCAGCACCTGGGATCATACACCTTTAATCCAAGAATTAAGGTGCTATATAAAATAGGAACAAGGTTAGTATCAGACATTCATTTTCCAGCCACATTAAAGATAGGAGCATTCATTTTCCAGCCACATTGAAGATAGGAACACACTGAAGTCTCAGGATTCTCCAGCTATACTGAGGAGAGGCAGCAATCTGAGAAGACTGGATTGCCTTTCAATCTGAGATAGAGTGAGAGCTAGTGCCTGTTGCTTTGCTTTTCTGATCTTCATCTTGAATCCCCATATCATCAGTCTTGGGGTCATTTATTTATTGTGTTACAGTCTGCCATGTACAGAACACAATGCTGCTTTTAAGTAACACCTTGTAACACATACCTCTTCATTTTTCTTGAAACAAGTCTCACTATTATATACCCGACTAACTTAGATTCTGCTGTAGAGAGTGGGTTGGCCTCAAACTTGTGGCAATCCTCCTGCTTCTACTCACATGCTAAGATTAGGGGTACAACAAGGCACTCAGCTGTAACAAACTTCTTAAAAAGAATGTATTTACTTCTATTTTATGTGTATAAGTGTTTTGCCTATATGTATGCCTATGTACTTTATGTGTGCCTGGTCCCTCAGAGTCGAGAAGTGGAGTTACAGATGGTTGTGAACTACCATGTGGCTGCTGAACCGGGATCCTCTGCAAGAGTAGCCAGTGATCTTAGCCACTGAGCCATCTCTCCAGCCCCCAAAGATATATTTGTTTTTATTTTATGTGTGTGAGTATATGTGTGTATGAAAGTTTACCATGTGAAATCAGTTCCCACAGAGGGCAGAAAAGGGCACTGGATCTAGGGGGACTAGAGTCATAGATGGTTGTCAGAAACTATGTGAATTCTGGAAACTGAATCCAGGTCTCTGCAAGAGGAGGTGGTGCCCTTAAGCACTGACTGCCTCTCCAACCCCCTAATTACCTTTTTTGAAAGAGTGATTTGTTTTAGGAAAGGAGATGGACCCTGAGACCCACTAAAAGTTTCACTAATTAGACACTGGAAGATTTTGCAGTGTATCTAAACCAGTAGGTATCATTTTTTTTTTTTTTTTAACATCAGAACCTTCTATCAAACAAAACTTTGAACTCTAAAAAATTCAGTATCAATCCCTGGTGCACAAAAGGACCTTGCGAACACACCCCCCATGGTGCCTTAACCTAAAGACAGGAGAGAAGTCCTAGTCCCTACTTCAAATGGCCTGTCAGATCTACATGACTCCACCTGGATGGCATTGTCCTACATGTGGAATTGGGGTGGGGGAATGGGAGGGGAGGGTGGTCAGGGTGCATGTGAGGGGGCAGAGAGGGTAAAAGGGAGGGAGGGAAAGGGAACTGGGATCGACATGTAAAATAATAAATAAAAAAAAATTCACTATCACCAGTCATTAGGGAGATACAAATTAATACTACTATGAGATAGTCACTACACTCACCAGGAGCTAAAATTAAAAAGACTGAGACCCTGTGAACCTTTTAAAAGTTTTCTCTGGGTTTGATCCCTAACACTTCACAAAGACACCACTAATCTAAGTAGACAATCTGGGTGAGTTCACCCAAACTTCTAATCTATAGAACTGTGAGGGGATAACAGAACTGCTGAGTGGTGTTTATGTCACTATGTCATTGGCAACTCATTACAGAGAAAGAAACAGATCTCTAACACATCATTTGACCAAACAAGCCCTTTTCTGGGTGTTCACCTAAGATGAATGAATCTTTATTTATCTACATTCAAATTTGTGCTATGTCAGTAAGAGCTTCTTTATTTACAGCTGGGAGTGGCAGTACTTTCCTGAAATCCCAGCACTGCAAAGCAGAGGCAGGAGGATCAGGAGTTCAAGGCAAGCCTGAACTGCATAATACCTTGTCTCAAAAATACTGTTTTTTATTTAAAAGTAACTTTATTTATGTTGTAGAATATTATTTTAAGATGTGTTACATTTGTTTATGCTGTGGAGCATTTGTTTAATGATGCAAAGATGTGTTATATTCTTTTTAAAATTTATTTAACTTTATTTTATGTGTATTTGTGTGAAGATGTCAGATCCCCTGGAACTCATGTTACAGACAGTTGTGAGCTGCCATGTGAGTGCTGGGAATTGAACATGGGTCCTCTGGAAGAGAAGCCAGTGCTCTTAACCATTGAACCATCTCTCCAGTCCCTTGTCAAATTCTTTTATGTTGCATTTATTTAACTCTGTGAAGCTGTGTACCTTTGCCTGTCTATAACACCTGATTGGTCTAATAAAGAGCTGAACAGCCAACAGCAAGGCAGGAGAAAAGTATAGGCAGGGCTGTCAGGGCCAGAAAATAAATAGAAGGAAAAACAAGAGATAAGGAAAGAGAAAAGGAGGAGAGGAGGACTTCGAGGGCCAGCCACCCAGCCACACAGCCAGACACAGCATAAAGAAGAAGAGAAAAGGCATACAGAAATAGAGAAAGGTAAAAGTCCAGAGGCAAACGGTAGATGAGATAACTCAAAGTTAAGAAAAACTGGCAAGAAACAAGCCATGCATTTATAAGAAATAATAAGACTCCATGTGTGATTTATTTGGGAGCTGGGTGGCAGGACTCCCAAAAGAGCAAAGAGTAAAAACAACAAACATATTTATAATTACCAACAGTCTGGAAATCCAAACTTTCTCTTTGTAGGTGAATGGATGAACAAATTGTAGTTTAGCTATTAAAGGAATACAATTTCATGATAAAAAGAAATTAATTACTGACACAGTAATTAAGTTAAGTGCATCTCAAAGCCATTAAGCTAAATGAAAGAACCTAGACATGTAAGTCCAAATATTATATGATTATATAAAATTCTATAAAAGATAATAGTATAGTGACAGAAAGTAGATCAATGTTTGTAAAGGGTCATGGAAGGGACATGTGTGGCAATGAGGAAATGTTCTAGGGCAACAGAAATGTTCCATATTGTGATGGTGTTTACAAAACTATGTATTCAGCCAGGTGTGGTAACAAACACCTTTAATTCTAGCACTTGGGAGGCAGAGGCAGGCAGATCTCTGAGTTCAGGGCCTGCCTGGTCTACAGAGTAAGTTCCAGGACAGTCAGAGCTACACAGAGAAACTGTCTCAAAAAATCAAATCAAAACAACACAGAAAACATGTATTTGTTAAAACTCATATAGTTATAAATTTTAGCATGTGAGATACGTCTCAATAAAGTTGATTTTTGTTGTTTTGTTTTGGCTTCTTTTAAGACAGATGTGTGCTATATAGCCCAGGTTAATCTCAAATTTTCAATCTTCCTGCCACCTGCTGAGATTACACACCCAAACTGTTTTGCCTTAAAATAGGGTCTCATGCAAAACTAATTAGCCTGGTAATTACTTACATATCAGAGCATGCCCTTAACCTCTGAACCTTTTGCCTCCTGCACTGGACTACAGGTACGCTACCACAGCTGGTTTATGCAGTGCTGGTGATCAAACCCAAGGCTTTGTACACATTACCCAAGCATTCAGACAACCGAACCATTTCCCAGATAAGGCTTTTTTTTTAATTACTCTATTTGGGGGAAAGATGGGTGCATGTCACAAAGTACATATGGAGGTCAGAATACAACTTGTTGGAGTCAGTTCTCTCCTTCCATCTCAAACTCAAGTTACTGTAGACAAAGGTTCTGTTTCCTCTGGTCTCTAAGCCATAATGCCCCAAATAAACACACACAGGCTTCTATTATTTAGAAACTATTTGGCCAATGGCTCAGGCTTCTTATCAGCTAGCTCTCTCTTAATTATTAACCCATAACTACTAATATATGTATTTCTACATGGCCTCATCTTACAAGAGAACACCCAGCACGAACTATCTTCCTGGTATCTACATGGCATCTCTCTTTGCAGCTCCTCTTTACCTCTTCTCTCCAGAATTCTCTTCATCTCATAGCCTGCCTATACTTCCTGTCTGGCTATTGGCCAATCAGTGTCTTATTCGTCAACCAATAAGAGAAACATATATACAGGACATCCCCCATCAAGTTATCCCAGACTTGGTGGCAAGAGTCCCTATCTCATGAGACATCTAGCTGTCCTTGATTTTTTTTTTGTTTGTTTGTTTGTTTGTTTTGTTTTCTTTAAGGTAAAAACAAATTTAAAAGTAAGTCCTGGGCTTGGCAGTGGTAGCACACATCTTTAGTCCTAGCACTAGGGAGGCAGGGAAGGCAGAGGCAGGTGGATCTCTGTGAGTTTAAGGCCAACCTGATCTCCAGAGCTACAGAGAAACCTTGTCCCAAGATGACTCAGTAGTTAAAAGCACTGGCTGCTCTTCCAGAGGTCCTCAATTCAATTGCCAGCAACCACATGACCTATAATGAGATCTGGTGCCCTCTTCTGGCCTGCAGGGATACATGCAGACAGAACATTGTATACATAATAAATCAATAAATCTTAAAAAATAAATAAATCTCATACCCCCTTCATTCTATTCATTAGAAAGTGGTACAACCTGTTGGCTGAGGGCATGGGGCAGATGTGGTTTGGCTGAATCCTTACTTGGTATCTTAGCAGCTGCACAACCCTGGGCAACTTTATCCTGCTGAAGTTAAAAAGATTATCTGTTTTGTTTGTTTGTTTTGCTTTGTTTTGTTTTAATTATTCTTTTATTTTTAATGTGCATCGGTATTTTGCCTGTAAATATGTCTATATATGTGCCTGGTACCTGTGAAAGCCTGAAAAGAATCCCAAAGGCCTTTAGAAATTGGAGCTACAGAGGATTGTGAGACACCGTGTGGATACTAGGAATGAAATTTGAATCTTTTAGAAGAGGAGCCAGTGATCTTACCTGCTAAACCATCTGTTCTCAGCCTGTGTGACATGACCCCTATTGGGGTCACATATCAGATATCCTGCACACCAGGTGTTCTAATTTTAAAAGAAATGGTTGGAAGGACTCACACCATACAACAAGGCTCACGTGGGAGGGTTATTGGAAGAGGAGAGAGAAGGGGGCAGAGAGGGGAGCAGAGCCTGGGGACAAGAATGGAGGAAGAAAAAGAAAGGAGCAGACACAGAAAGAGAGAGAGAGACAGGAGGTGGGTAAGGCCCACCTTTGTTTGTTTGTTTGTTTGTTTTGGTATTTTTTTTTTTTAGCCTGTCCTGGAACTCACTCTGTATCCCAGGCTAGCCTTGAACTCTGAGATCCACCTGCCTCTACCTCCTAAATGCTGGGATTAAAGGCGTGTGCTACCACCACCCAGTAAACCCCATCTTTTAAAAGGGAAAGGAGTGAATGGGTACAGGTGGTTCTTTTAGTGGCTGCATTGAGGACATATCCTGTCAGGACCCCAAGGGCAGGCCAATACAGATACTTAAACACTAACATCAGATATTTATGATACTATTCACAATAGTAGCAAAATTACAGTTATGAAGTAGCAACAAAATAATGTTATGGTTGGGGGCCCCCATAGCATTTCTGTGAGTTTGGGGCTAGCCTGGTCTACAGAGTGAGTTCCAAGACAGCCAGAGCTGTTACACAGAGACATCCTATCTTAAAAAACAAAACAACAAACAAACAAATAAAAACACAGAAAACCAACTACAGAACAGTATCTTGTATGCTAATCTAATACTCCTTTTACTACATATCCATTCTATCTGTTCTGTTCTGTTCCTCTAAACATCTCTAATACAATGACCATGGCCTCCTGGTCTTCCTGGCTCTGCCTCCCAAATGCTGGGATTTCACATATGTGATACAATGGCTGCTCTGATGGAAACACCAGTCTCCTGAGAGGAAGCCATCTTTTCCCACTGTCAGGAGAACAGGAATTCCCACTGCCAGGGTCTACTTAGCCACAACCTTACCTGTACCAGGAGGTTCTGAAGCCCAATAAGCAGGGACAGCACTTGTGATGTTCCCAGTGGAGCTAGGACAGTGTCTTCAGGAGTCAGCAGCGGTTGATCCTCTGAGGGCACCAAAGCCACCAAGGCAGAGGAAAATCTTTGCTTCAGAGCTGTCCGCAGGAATCGTAGGATGGCAGCTGGAAAGAGGAAATTACTGATGCCCTGTTCCTTTTCCTCCCTATCTTCTACCAGGAGGGGAAATGGTGCTGATGAAGATTATGGTCTGGGTGGTGGTCCTATCCCAGGGAAGGCTTTTTCTCCTGCTGGGAAGTCCACACCATACCTGACAGCAGTGCAGACTTTTTCTTTGGAAAGCTGAGAGCCTTCAATACTTGGTTCAGTTCCACAGATAATGTCTGATGGACCTGGCAGAGAAAGGGGGTGGGGTAAGCCCAATAAGTGTTCTGGAAGTGTGGGTAGAAACAAAATGGCCTGCCCACCTTCTGTTGCACCTGTTACATCAAGACTTGGGGGTGACACAGCCATTTGTCCTGATGTGAGGAGTCTGAGGAGGACAATCAAGCCTGAACCCAGAGAACTCACTCCTCTCTGAAGTCATCCCATACATCGACAGACTCCAGGAAACCTTCTTCATACTAATTTTGTGGTTTGTTCTCTGGCTCTACTCATCTAATTCAGAAGACCTAGAGTCAGACACACCAAATCAAAACCTTAGCTCTAGCCAAGTGTGGTGATACATGCCTACTGTCGCCCTGAGAGGGGAGTATTTTGAGTTTGAGGCCAGCCTAAATTATACAGTGAATCACTATATAATAGTGATTATATAGTGGGAAGGGGGTGGGATGGGGGTTGGTGGGGGGAGACATGGGAGGACAGGGGAGGACAAGATGGTTCTTGAACTGGGATTGACATATAAAACAAGATTATTTCAAATTTAAATAAAAAAATCAAAACAATTTTAATTACATAGTGGGTAAGATACTGTATCTCTCTCAACCTGCCTTGCTTTCTTCATCTATGAAGTAAAAACAGTGTCTCTGCTTTCACTACTTCCAGAGTTCTTTGGAAGACTGGTTCAGGAGTACTGTAAGTAAACATGAGCCTAATGTCCAAACTGAGGAGCTAGACAGAGTGGTGGGTTCAAAGTTGGTTTGTTCTGCTCTCCTCCACCAGAACACAAGCTGTCAGAGGCCAGCAATTACTCTGATTGGCAAGAGTCTAGCACAAAGAAATTCCTTAAACATACTAGGCTGATTTAAGGCAGTGGACTGGGTAGAGGCAGGTTGTCTGCTAGGTACACGCTGGTGGCCAGGCACAGTCAAGGAGGAAGGAGGAGGGGCAGGCTCCTACCCAGGCAAGTCACCACAGAAGTGAGTGGCCCAAACTCCTCACAGAGAAAAACAGGGAACATTTCTGTTCTGAATCAATCATGGACAATCACAGTGACACACACCTATAAAATCACATCTGGGAGGTAGAGGCAGGAGGATGATGAGTTAAAGGCCAGAATCAGCGACATAATAAATCTGGGGCCAGTCTGAGCCACATGACAGCCTATTAAAGACAATTAAAGAAAGACAGACAGAGAGACGGGCATGGTTATACATGCCTTTAATTCCACCATTCCAGTGGCGGCAGGCAGGTGTGAGGTAGAGGTCAACCTAATCTATATAGCAAGTTCCAGAGCAAGCTTCATAGAGGAACCCTGTGTCAATAAATAAATAATAAATAAAAATTGACCCCAGACAACAAACATTATACAGGGTCTGCCACAACACATAACTGCTACAGTTTGTCATTACCACAGGAGCCAAGACCAATTTCCCTTCTAACAGAAGAGCTGTGTGGCCATCATTAGACTGGCTGTGCTGGGGTGCTGTGCAAATAACAGGGAAGCTCAGAGATGGTTTCTGTCCATGAGGAGCCACTTGGGGAAGTGATACTTGAATATGAAATAGCCCAGCCTGGAGCTCACAAAGGGCATTGGGATGGCAAGGTCCTCCAGGAGGAAATGAGGTTGTCTCCTGTTCCCTGCATCCAACTCCAACAGTGACAATGGCAGCTAACTAGCTAACTACATGTGGCACTCTGCATCTTGCCACTGGGCACTACAAGGTCCCAGCTGGCTCCTGCCTTCTTGTCTAACCTGATCTGTTTGTTCATTCCCTCATTCTAGCCACACATACCAGCTTATCACTAAATCTGTGCGCTTTAATGCCCTTGTTCACACTGTACCCTGCCCAGGAGCACCTTTCCCCACTGCTTTTGCCAAGCACAGTTTTCCTTCAAGGCTTTCCTTAGAAAATATATTCCTTAAGGGTAGGGAAAATGCTATAAGCAATTTTATTTTCTGTACCCAGAATATAGCCTGACATGTAGGTGATCCATTTGTGTTTTCAAAAAGAAGAATTTAAACCAACCTGTCAATAACTCAAACCCCTTCAATTCCCACTTTGTATGTAAGAACTCTGAAACTCAGCACAGTTGAGCTAATATGCCACAGGACTGGGGACAGAACTCAGGATTTTACCACTTCTTTGAGTGCTATCTCATGTCCCAAAGACAGGGCACTAGAAGCACTAACCTGCAAATTGCCATTGTGCTGCTGGTCAGAGAAGGAGGCAATGAGCAGCCAGGCAGAGCAGAGCAATGGAGTTCTGGGAGAGCCTGTTTCTGTCCAGGTGAGGGTCAGCATCTTCTCCAGAAGCTCAACCAAGGCTGTGCTGCTCAGCAGTACAGCAGCAGCTGCAGGGACAAGACAGGAGGGGCAGTCTTCTAGCTTAATACTTTATGGTGTTGAGTACCTGACAGGGCTTCGAGCATATAAAAACAAATGGCTCATCAAGGAGACCAAAGGAGCCTTGTACATTGAAGAATCACAAACTATCAGTATCAGAGAGTCTCATCATTGTTGACCACACACAAACACCTAGATATTTTTAAAGAAAAACAAACCAAAACAAAGCAAAAAACCCCAAGGGTACCATGGACCCTGACACTGGCCTCTTCAGTTACTCTGCCTGGGCCCCTGTACCTCTTTTCTGGCTACTGGGTGTGGTCCGATGAAGACTCCAGTACAAGAAGTTGAAGGAGGGCTGCAGGATATCCACATCTGCAGGGCTACACTTCCCACACAGCTTGCTCACTGCAAAAAAACAGAATCCACAGGTAGCCTCTAGCACAGCACTCGTGGTTTAAGTACTCTTTTTTTCTTTTTCTTTTTCTTTTTTTATTGATGCCCATGTTCCCATAGTGCTACCAAAGACCACGTGAATCCTGTGGCCTTGTTGGTGTCCAGGGGTCGGTTTAAGCACTCTTATACTTCACACAGACG
This sequence comes from Phodopus roborovskii, assembly GCF_943737965.1. Lineage (NCBI taxonomy): Eukaryota > Metazoa > Chordata > Mammalia > Rodentia > Cricetidae > Phodopus > Phodopus roborovskii. The sequence continues at coordinate 6,566,912 of NW_026126459.1, read as the reverse complement.
CTGACCAGCAGCTGGTTCATTTCAGATGCCAGTCTTGGGGGAGAACATAAACATTATGTCATAGCCAGTAGGAAGAATGGCAACAAACTTGAAGGTAAGTTTATTCACACCCTCCCTCTGTATAAGCCACATAAGCAACCCACAACCAACTGGCAGTCTGAACACAGTAATGAGTTCACTCGTCAAGGGACTAGTCCCATTGTGTGTGGGTGTGTCAGCCTGCTACCTCAGCAATGACCCTCATTCCCTGAGACCATCTGCCCATTAATCATCCCCCCTGCATTCCAAGGAAATTCTGTTATTCTGGTGAACAATTCCCCTATCTCCTGCCTCCCCTCTTCCCTCTTTCTTCCACTCTCCCTCTCTGGTTTTTAAGAGAAGGTCTCATGTATGCTGGACTAGTCTCAAATTCACATGACGATGGTGATCCTCCTGCTTCTGTCTTCCAAGCACTGGCATTATGGGTGCACACCACTCTAAGCTTTCTTTTTTAAAAAATGGAATCTTGCTGTAAAATCCGGGCTGATCTTGAATTTATAGTCTTCCTGCCTTAATCTCTAGAATTCTACTGTCACAGGCAGAAACCCTTATATCTGGTTGGTTCTCTTTCTTGTATCATTGCTTTTGGCTAACTCAATTCTTATTCAGCCACCAAAATTCAGGTTGGGTATTCTAGTGTTGTAGACTTCCATGAACTGCCTATGCTGGGGCACGACTACTCTTTCACTTTCTTTTAGGAGACAGGCTCTCTCTATGTAGACATGGTTGTCCTGGAACTCCCTATGTAGACCAGGCTGGTCTCGAACTCACAGAGATCCTCCTGCCTCTGCCTTCTAAGTGCTGGGATTAAAGACGTGCGTCACCACACTTGGCTGGGCTTTTCAGTGATGCTGCTACCTTTGAGTCACCCATTCTTTTATTTGGGGGGGGTGTTCTAGACAGGGTTTCTTTGTGTATAGTCCTAGCTGTCCTGGATCTCACTTTGTTGATCAGGCTGGCCTCAAAATCACAGCATTGGGCCTACCTCTGTCTCCCAGGTGCTGGGATTAAAGGTGTGTACCACTGCTTGGCAAGTCATTCATTTCTTAATTCCACTAACCTTGCTGGCTGAACTGGGATTGAATCCTCTTTGGTCTATCAGTGCCCCATCTGAGCTGAACAGACATTTCCTTACATCTCCCCAGGAAGAGCAATGCAGCATTACAAACATTATACAGCCAAAGATGACTCAGAGTGGAAAAACTGCATGGCCTCTGCTAAAGGTGGTTAAGATACGCAATTAGGCTTAAGCCATCTGAGGGCAGAGCATCCACGAAGAAATCCCAGGGTAGCCATCTTTGTCCATGTGGGATAGCATGCTTCCTTGATAAATGTGGTCTACAATGTATGTGAGTACAGGATGTCCCCCAAATGGGTGACAGACCAGACAATATTGCTCCCTAGAGGGAGCATGCACATTTAAGGAAGAAATAACAATGTGAAAAGACCATAAAGGTGGAATCCTCCATGATAGCCTCTGATTTGGCAAGAAAAGTGGGTAAGAGGGAGGATGCAATAGAACTTTGGTTCATAGCCAGGCAGTGGTGGTGCATGGCTTTAATCCCAGCACTTGGAAGACAGAGTCAGGTGGCTCTCACTGAGTTCAAGGCCAGTCTGGAGTTCCAGAACAGCTAGGGCTATTACACAGAGAAACCCTGTCTCAAAAACAAAACAAAACAAAACAACCCCCCCAAAAGGAACATTTGTTCAGAAAGATTTGGATCAGGCCAGACATGATAGCAAACAACTGTAATAACCAGTGTTCAAGGGACTGAGGCACAAACAATTCCAAGTTTGAAGCCATCATAGGTTATCTACTGAGAGCTTGTCTCTACAATAAAAAAAAAAACAAAAAACAGATTATCTCTGTAATGGCTGTGCCCCAGCTGTGTGGCTTATCCTGAACAGACCAGTCATGACACCAAAGAGCTCCAGAGAACATTTCCCTCTCATCCTGGAAGCACCAATCACCTCTCCACCACCATTCCACTAAGCCTACCTAAGTCCCTTCTTCCTTTTTGGCAGCCATATCACACTTTGACTTCTCCCTGGTTGGTGGTCAACTGGGTAAGCAAGTCTTCCCTCAACAGCACCACTAACTGCAAAAATAAAGTCCTTTCCTCTCTCTGACAGAGGAACTCAAGAATTGTATGTAAATGTCTACTATATTGCACATGTAGGTTTTCAGCCTGTTATTCTTTGTTAAAATAATCAAAATCATCCTGTGTGCGAGTGTGTGTGTGTGTGTGTGTGTGTGTGTGTGTGTGTGTGTGTGTACACTTAAGATAGGAGTTAGGATTTAATGCAGTTTAGGATAGCCCAGAATTCACTATATAACCAAAGATGATCTTGAGCTCCTGATCCTCCTCCCTCTTAAGTTCCAGGGTCACAATAATAAAAAATAAAAATATTTTTAAAAAGAAAGATGCCCAGAGAACTGGGAATTAAATGGCCAGCGATCTGAGTCAACTGTGGGACAGGGAAGACAGTTGACCAAGGAAACATGACCTGACAAAGACTATATCCAGAGGGCCTTTGTGTGCCAAGCACTGAACTTTACCAAAACATGTATTTGTAACTCAACCCTACATGAGAGACGATCCATTCTTGCCTATGAGCTTAATACAGGCAAGGTGGCTGTCCACACAGCTGTCAATAGCTAACATACAAAGGCCTTTCTGACTTAACTAGAACTGGTGTCTACCACACACTGATTGTTAGTTTATTATTTGGGGGTTTTGTTTGTTTGTTCTTTAGAGGTGGTGCCTCCCAAATATTCCTTTACAATGAATATAGAAGGTCAAAAGACATCCCTAGGAACAGACTGGCTGTTCACATCTTCCAAACAGAGTGGACCCTGCCATACTCAGCCCCAGGTCTGTGGGTACTGTCTCAAGCAGTCACAGCACCTTGATGAAGCAGCTTCATGGCCATGCTGTCCAATTCTTGCTCCGACTCACTCCTCAGCTGCACCAAGGAGAGGAGGTCCAGTAGCAGTGGCAGGTTCCTGGAGGCTATGGAAAACAGGAATGGGCTGCTCAGAGAGCTAAGCTCAGCCCACCCAAAGGTCAGAAACCTCCCTACCACAAATAACCTAAGTAAGGGCACTTGATTCTCATGACTTCTCATGAGGGACAGTAGTAGCTCATACATTGGGAATTCATTACTTCACTGAAATACATTAAAAAACACATGAGACAGGGACTTTTATTCCTATTTTGCAATTACAAAAATAAAGCTCATAGCAATTTCTCAGAAAGGCCCCACAGTTACTGAAAGGCAGGGTCTGTGCTCAGGATATTTGTAAAGCCTCCATGCTGAAATCCAATGTGAGAGTACTAGGAAGTGGGGCCATTAGAAATGCACCATCACCATGCCCATAAGAGAGACTCCAAAGAACTAGTCATTTGTCCCTTCTGCCTCAGGAAGATACAAGCTGTGTGAACATAGTGGATTCTCACCAGACATCAAATCTGCTGCTATCTGGACTCTGGATTTCCCAAGAACTGTTAGTAATATCCTATTGTTCATGAGTCACCTAGTTTATAGTACTCTGTTATAACCACTGAAACAAAGGTAGAAATTGAACACAAATCTAAATCTATTTCCTATGACTTTTCCAATTTTTTTTATATATATATATATGTATATATATATATATATATATATTTTTTTTTTTTTTTTAAGTCAGGGTTTCTCTGTGCAGGCTGACCTTGAACTCAGAGATCTGCTAGTCTCTGCCTCCCAAGTTCTGGGATTAAAGGAATGCACCATACTACCTGGCTACAATAAAGAAGATTTTGTTGTGTTTTGTATCCCTGCTGTCCTGGATGGAACTCACTATGCAAACCAGGCTGACCTCAGACTCATAAAGATCTGCCTCCCTTTGTCTCTCCAGTTCTGTCACACTGTTAGACCTGGCCTAAAATTTTTAAAACTTATTTGTTACTATTCTCTCTCTGTCTGTCTGTCTGTCTGTCTGTCTGTTCTCTCTCTCTCTCTCTCTCTCTCTCTCTCTCTCTCTCGTGTGTGTGTGTGTGTGTGTGTGTGTGTGTGTGTGTGTGTGTGTGTGTGTGTTGGTAATGGCAGGAGGGTGCATCTGCACATGCATGGAGATCAGACACAACTGTAAGAAAGTAGCTCTGTCCTTCCACCTTTACATGGGTTCCAGGAATCACACTCAGCTTGGTAGTCTGTTCAGCAAGTGCCTTACCTGCTGAGCCATTTCACTTGCCCAAACCTAACTGAAAACAATACTATCATCCAGATACATTTTGTTCTTCCCTAGAAAGCAAGTGCTTGAACTGAATTTGGGAGCCACAAACCTCTTCCCACTTGATGGCTCAGAAATTTAGTTTTAAAAGATCAGATTCTTGGGCTAGGTTGGTAGTGATTGTCTTAATCCTACCACTCAGCAAGCAGAGACAGTGGATCTCTGTAAGTTTGAGGTCAGCCTTGTCTACAGGTCAGCCAAGCCTCCACAGGGAGACCACCTCCCTATTTTAAAACATCAGATTCTTGAGCCAGGCATGATGGAACATGCCTAATCCCAATACTCAAAAGGCAGAATGATTTCTATAAATTTGTGGCCAGCCTGGTCAATATGAGACCTTCTTTCAAAACAAAAATAGCTGGGCAGGTAGCACACGCTGCCTTTAATTCCAGCACTCAGGAGACAGAGGCAGGTGGATCTCTGTGAGTTTGAGACCAGCCTGGTCTACAGAGCAACTGCCAAGAGACAGGCTCCAACACTACACAAAGAAACTGTCTCAAAAAAACAACAACAACAAAAACAAAAACAAAACAAAAAAAAAAAAAAAAAACCTTCCAGCCTCTTTAAAAATATTGGAAGACAAAGACAAATCAACTCCAAGTATGAATTTCTTCAAACTGAAAAGCCAGCTTCTGTGACTGCCAGCATAACCTCCTGTAGCTCACTGGGGATTCAGCACATCACAGACCCACCCACAATCCTGCTGGTTCCCCAGCCTCCTCCAGATTCCCACTTTCTTTTTCCCTCTGGGAACTGCCATTTCTGTGACAAAAGGTCCCAAACACATGCTGTGCATGATAGGGACTGGATCCTCTTTCTTAGAGCAAAAGTCACCAAAACAGAAAGGTCCACTCTACATGTCAAAACATGTCCAAAGAAAACTGACCTCCTGAGGTGCAAGCTCCATATTCCACCAGCAGGCGCTGCAGGATGAGCAGGAAGTGGCCTCGGATGAGACCACCCACTTCAATATCTTCATTCTCCCGAATAAAGGCCCTCAGGACAATCAGTACCTTTCGGGCTGTGTCCAAGGGACTGGAATAGACAAGGTCCTGAGAAGAGAAGGAAGCCAGAGCTCAGAGAGCACACAGCCAGGGACAGGTAGATAATGCAGGAAAGGCCCAGGATGATGGTTTCATAAAAGCTGAGTGAAGTCTCATTTAGCACCTAATTTTGTACCAAATGTCCTACTGGACACATCGACTCCTCACAAATCCTGGAGAACAGTCCAGTCCTATTACATCTAGAAGCAAACAGACAGAGACATTTGTCTGAGGTCACATATAACCAGTAAGTGACACCAAGGATGTGAACATATGCCTCTAGACTTAGGGTGCCTCTCTCCTAACTTAAAGTATGAGGGTCAAGAAGAGGTTATTCTTAGGACCAGGAACCTGAAAGCCAGAAGACAACACAGAGGGCAGAGATGTCATATGCCATGGGAAGAATAAGTTGGGAGAGATTCAGGGCATGGGACAGGGGACAGTGAGGACCAGGGCAGACCCCTTCTCTCCCATGGCATCTGCCCATTGCTGCCCTAAGCAGTGAAGGTCTTAGATTCAGGAAATTGAAATGAACATTTTATTTTGCTTTCAGAGTTAGTTTAATGAGTGTATGTTGAAGGCAAAACAAGCAGAAGGGGCACCAGTAGCTGTCCCTGATAGCTCCTGGCACCAACCAGCTCCAATATGCCAATGCCTTTGGACAAGTGAATGTGTCCAGCCAATTAGGATAGGATGCTATGAATCCAAGGTCACACAAACTGCACAGAGAGAACAGCTCCCAGTGCAGAGAAAGATGACTACAGGGCACCTCAGCCAAACAAATCCTGATGTGACGACTACTGGGCAGGCAGGGCAGAATGGGGAAACATGAGCATAGGGCTTGGTCTTTGGAGAAACAATGACAACATCAGTAATTAGTCCTAAAAACTTAGGCTGGAGAGAGGGCTCAGCAGTTAAGAACCTAATAACAGAGGTGCTGTCCTGTTTTTATATCATAGCCAAACATTTGTCTATATATTTTCTTTGGGGTATGGGGGTTCCAGACAGGGTTTCTCTGTGTAGCCCAGGCTGTCCTAGAACTTGCTCTGTAGACCAAGCTGGCCTCAAATTCACAAAAATCCACCTGCCTCTGCTTCTCGAGTGCTGGGATTAAAGGAGTGAGCCACCACTACCCAGATGTCTACATTTGTACATCTTCCTGATAAATCCTCCAGTTACATGTCACCCCAACTTTCAAATGGAGAAACTAAGGCAGATTGATTAGTTATTTATTAAGAAAGTAGTAGAGAGCCAGAGGAGGTTTACACCTACAATCTCAGCACACAGGAAGATGGGGCAGAGGAATTGCATACCTGAGGCTAGCCTGTGCTAAGTGTTAATTTAGGCTAGCTTAGGTTACAGAATAAGAAGGTGTCTTAAAAAGAAAGAGAAAATAGTAGAGTTGTAAATTCTGGTATAGTATGTGTTAATGAAGGGCAGGGGTGAAGTGGCTTTACCTCTGCCACTTCACAGAGACTCAAAAATCATCTGAGAAGACAAAATCACAAATTGGTAATTTCAGAGATAAGATGTGTGGCACAAGACTAAAATTCTAGAACTTGGGAGACAGAGATGAGTGGGTCTCAAGTTCATCTAACTCCTCTGCTTTAAAGAATGTGAGGTTGAAACTTAAAGTAGAAATAATTTATTTAGGGTCAAGCCAATTTCCCTGTTGTCCTTTGCTGGCCCATCCCTGCCTCACTGCCACAAAACCGGCCCCTCAGAAGCTGAATTTTAAAGGTCTAAAAGGAAAGGAAGGGATGATGTGGTCTTTGCCGTCCACAGTAAATGCTGTGTGCTGGTATGTAACTATCACATGGGTTAGTGAGAAGGTGTTGGGCGGACTCATGGCCCACTGCATTTCCAACTGTCCAAAGATGTCAGACTCAGAACAGAGCATCTGTGACAGCCTTGTTTTTCACAGCTAAACAATGTACGTGAAAGACCACCCGTTGGTAAGAGTGGCAATTACCAGCTTTGTTTGCAGCTGTTAATTACCCATATCAAAACCAGAAATTGGTTCTAGCACATATTTTTAGACTCTTTTCCCTCCTGCAGCTAAAAGCTGGGAAGAAATGGTGGGAATTATATGTGTGAACAGAAAACAAAGTTGTTCCTTGCTGTTCTTTTCACCATTGATGCTTCTAGGATCTAATTTAGTAAGATTGAGTAACTGTGGTCTCCGGTTCTGGTTTTGACCCTTATTGCCCTGGGTAATTCTATTCCCATCTCTGACATGGGCGTTATCTAGCTGAAATTCAGAGCCAAAGATTCATAAGTGATCATCTATATGTGACATATGTTTAATATTCCTCTACCTCTCAGCCCTCCTTGCTATGCTCATTTTACCTGAAAAGCAGAAAAGCCTCCATTCCCTAAATCTCGAAATGGCATCCAGCCTGAAGGTAGCTCCTTCCTATTAAGCCTCAGGCAAAGGGAAATAAAAGGCACCTGTGGCCTGATGCAGCCACCTCCAAGAAGAGATGAGTGGGAAGGTATATATCCAAGGGCAAGGCCTGAGTCAGAAGGATTAAATGGGGCACCCCATCCCTTCCTGAGAACATGGAGTCTAAGGATTTGGTCTTTGGAGATTCACTTTCTCCTTAGCTTGCTTCTGCTAAGTGCTTATTTCCTTTGACACTGGTGGCCCAGGGCAGTTTTCAGCCAAAGTAGGTAGTCTCCACCCTAACAAGACCCAAGCTGAAAGGAACATAAAGAAGAGACAACAAGGTGCACCTTCATAATAATCATAGATTTATATGTTTATTTATCCACGTGTTCCAAGTGCATGATCTACCACTGATTCACACCTCCATTCCAAGGAGCTCCATGTTAGACAAAACTGTTAAGTTTGCATTAATGGTTGGCATTATAAGACTGAGCTTGGAGTGGTCAGAAGTGAGGTGTAGACTTCAGTCATCAGCATACAGGTAGAAGGCTACCAGAGCCCTGGATAGTGAGCCAACCCAGGAGAAATGCACTGAGTGAAGATAGCCTCAGACAGAACTTTGCAGAATAGCATCCTTTAAGACCTAGCCAGGGCACAGGGAACTCTCTAAGATTGAAAAGGAGCATCAAGAGTGTGCCACTAAGAAGAAAGTGGAGAGCCATCAGTATCAACAGGCCACTTATGATGATTAACAACAAGCCTATGACAATCAGGCATAGAGACATCCTTGTTACCACAGTGATGCAATTTAAAGGGGCATCAGGGCCTGAAGTCAAAGGGTAGAGGAGTTAATGAGATGGAGGGGAAAATTTTTGAAGTAGACAATTACTACTCCTAAGAGTTGGGCTGTCCCAAGGAAGGAAATTAAAACTTAAAGAGCAAGAGGCAGGGACTCAGGAACCTGTTAGGTAAAGGAGGAGGGCCTTTAGGGCAACTAGAAAATAGCTAGCAGGGCTCACACTAATAAAAAAATCTCTCCTCTCCCTCTCTTCCCCTCCCTCCTTCCTTCTTACCCTTCCTCTTCTTCTTTCTCCTCTTTTAAAACCCAGACTGTATAGTAGTCACTGTATAGTAGAGGATGGCCTTGAACTTCTGACTCTTATGCCTCCACTTTCCAGTGCTGGGACTACTTATACATCACCATGCTCAGCTTATGCAAACTAGGATGAACCCATGGGCTTCCTGCACAATGGGCAAGCACCCTTGTCAACCGAATTCCCCTCCCAAAGCCTGCTATCTGTGAATGCAGAAACGAGTGAGAGCACCCACCAGCAAAATGAGGAGGCTGCTAGGCGTGCTTCTGAAAGTCTGGAACAGAGCTGCTAAGTTGGTAGGAAAGATGGTATGGCCAGGAGACGAGTCATCATCTAGGTTCTCATAGCTGCACTCTTCTCGAGAAAACCAAAGTTCCAGGACACGGTGCCCAAACCTACTCATCAACACTGGGTATACCAGGAAGAACCTGAGCAGGAGTGGGTGGTGAGTGTAGACCAGGCGCAGATCTGAGATGCCCTCTAGGAACTTTCTGATTGCACTGATCACAGCCTAGAGGGAACAGAAAGCAATTAAATATACGTTGCAGAGGACCTGGAACCCCAATGGCGTAAG